>NC_090939.1:120995362-121595362 GCF_040938575.1 Ambystoma mexicanum | reverse complement strand
CGGGAAACGCTCTCATGGAGCAAAAAATATTTGGCGCCTCTATATTTCTGAAAAGCCTCTGTGCTCAAAAGGACCATGGGAGCTATATAACAGTTTTTGGGGAGCAAGGGGCACTCCCTTTTCTGTATATTATTTTAAAAACTAGTGGAACAATTTACCCCAAACCAGGAAAGGAGAGTACTGTGCCGCTTTGTGTCCAAGTTCTTTCTTATATGGTCCAAATCTGTCAAGGGGTTTTCATGCAAAGGCTGTTAAGTAAAAATGCACTTTTCCTCTATGGGAATATGAATGGGAGTTGCCCAATAACAGCGTTATTTTTGGTTTTCTTAATAACCTTTTTATCTTTTAACAAATTGTACCCAGAATTTCCAGTTTGGGGGACCATTTTTAATTTTTTTTTTATTTGACAATCTTTTTGGGGGGAAAGTTCATCCACATCCATCCAGAAAGCCAAAAGTTATTTGCAATAGAATTGTGGGGAAAGTCTATGTAGACACGGCTTCACCTTAACTATAAGTTAGCTGCCACTGCCCTATGAAATATATAGATACCTGTGCCCATACATATACTTGATGGTTTCCCATCGATTTTAATGGAATTTGATGCTCACAAAAAGTGTACATTAATTTATCAAGGATTATAGACATGGCTAGATTTGAAACTGTGTCGCGCATTGTCTTCCCTCGAAGAAAAACGTGTTTCTACCGATCAGAAAGAGAGAGAGAGAGAGAGAGAGAGAGAGAGAGATTTTCAGCGAAACAACTTAAGTGATAGTTTAATGCAACAATGCCCTTGAAATCGAGCAATTATTGGAAGCAATGCCATTTTAACTCGGAGCCGTTGCCTTGCAAGTAGCCCATGAGCACACTGATGACATCTCAGATAACATCAGGCATGGCATCACTTATTTGCATCATCAATGACATCACTAGAAGCTATGGATTTCACTGTATAATTGGACTATCTTCCCTCCTGCCCTGCGGTTCAGCCATCTCTGCCATTTTCCTTGTGTGATGTTACTGGTGGATTAGGATTTAAAGGCATGGTTTTCTTACAGGGGTGGCAACCTTACGTTCCTCATTTTTTGACTGAATCTACCCCACCCTGCATAAACTACATTGGATTCCTCTCGAGGCAAGGATACTGTTCAAGACGGCATGTACCATCTACAAAGCAGTCGGGAGTAGCACACCAGCGTACCTGGCTGCTAAGCTCCATATATCTGGTGGCACACACTCCATGCGCAGCAAATCGACCAACTGGCTTGAATCACAGCTCATCCGCAAAGAGAGGACCCGCAAACAATCCTTCTCTAGTCACACACCAAGCCTGCGGAACTCGATCCCGATATCAGCTTGGAATGATGCCACAATTCTCCAATTTTACAAACCTCTGAAAAAATGGCTTTTTCAACAATTCCTGACCAGTGACTAATTCCAAAGGATGCACAGACCAATGCACAGACCTCCACTCACACTACTGCGCTACTGTTAAAAGATGCGAGTCCAACAGCTGGCTACCCACACGCTGGAAAGTGCTCCGATGCTCTCCAGCTAGGTGCTCCTTAAAACAATAAAATAAAAATGAAATACTCCAATTAGATAGGTGATGCACAGCCATGAAATATCAAACACACATTCTGGTAAGAAAACCGTGGTCTATATTCATGTGGCACTTTTATATGGCAATAATCAAGTTCAAGAACAACAAAAGATCACAAATCAAAAGAAACTCTCACAAAATGTTTACTCCTTAACTCTCAGTTCAGCATTATTGGCAGTTCTAGAAGCTCGTGGACTTAGCAGGGTTTCCAAGTAATGGGAGAGCAGGTCGCCATCCCCCGGATGCAACCTGGGTTCACGTTAGTGCCCTCTTCAAAAATGATAACTCTCCTGCAACTCAAGGAGTGAAGTTGGGAGTTTCCAGAGGAACATAGCAACTGCTTGTGAGCACCAGTTCCCACAAAGCGGTGGACACTGACACATCGGTGATGATCAAACGAGAGGATGTACAGTGTCAGGGTATTATCGCAACAGTAAACCTAACCCTCACCTCAAAGTTTCCTCTTAGTCATCTCCTAAAATACAGGGTGTTCATGGGATTTCGAGGCCTTCGGCCACAGAAATACTCTCTGCAGCCCGGATGTCCCTCTTGGCTCTTCGGCCATGTGGACCCTTTTTCGTCTTGGGATGGTTTCATGAATTCAGGGTGTCTGCATGTCAGGAGCAGTGCTCACCCGCTCCTATTACTGCAACTAATGCAAGATTATGTTGCCTCCAACCCACTCCCTTCCAACCTCATTTTCAGTGCTGTAATGAAGAATGCCAGGGTTGGGGGACAGATGAAAGCACCCAGAGGCTATTCAATGGGTAGTGGGCGCTATAGCAATGGTCAATATTGTCCAGGTGTAGCACAGATGTACCAGTATTCTGTTGAACAGATGTCCAGCATCACATGAACGGTAGGGACCAGTCAAGCAGTGAGCATGCACTCTGCTTTTAAACATACCCCCATCAGGATGGGTTTTATTCAGATAACAGGCTGGTGTGGGAGGCTCAAGGAGTCAGGGTGGACGACCAGGAGTCAGAGGAGACCCAGACAGTCCTGGGTAAACTCACCTCAACATTGACACCTCAGCACTGGTTTCTGAGCAGGGCTTTCACTGAAACCTACTTCCCAACAATCTCCCAGACTCCAGTGGCGACAAGGCTAAACAAGCACTGGCAATGCCAACAGTTTGGGCTTTTTTGTAGGCATGGGAAAGGCACTTGACAGGCACTGCCGTAGCGGTATTGACTGGCAATCAATGGAAGCCACTGTTAAATTGTATGAGTACCTGGGCATCTAATAGTAGTGCCAGGCAAATGCCTAATGCTTATAGACAAGCCAAAACGATTGGCTTTGTCAATTCTTGTTTTAACATGACTTCAGTGAAGGACATGCAGAGTGCTTATAAATCACGTGACTGAAGGTGCACATGGTTAAGACATTTGTATTCCACCAGTGGGTGTTTACATCTCCAATTAAATCATTAACTCTCAGAAGATTGCTTTAAAAACCACTGGCAGCTCAAAGTTTGATGGTAAGGCTTGAAAAGGCTAGCTCAAACAGATCTTTGGAAGGTGTGTTTTGTGTGCGGTGGGACAGGAAGTGGGTGGTAATGGTCATAGGGATTAACATGGCCAAGGGCAGGCAAATGGTGGGTAAATAACCAAAGAACACCTACAAGCTTTCTATCTTTCCCCATGTGCTATTTCTTCCTAGTTATATGCTAATGCAATGGTTTTGGCTTATAGGTGGCCCTTTAGCGCCCCCTAATAGCAAGAAATAGCAATGGCAAGAAACCCGCATAAATTGGCTGGTCACCAATACTAGTGAAGAGAACCTAGACCCCTATTACACTTACACAAAAAAGCTACATTAGGTTAAGTTTGTTGTGTTATTTTAAGCCACTGTATTGAGTTGTGTTATGTTAAGCCACTATATTGCACCGTGTAAATTCATGTAGCGCCATGAAACTGGTTTCAGTGGTATATGCTTGTGCAGTATAGATATATTGTACTACTAAAAACGTCTATTATTAAGCACCAAGATGCATACAGTTTGGGGTATGAGCTGCATAAAGGTGTAATCTGTTATTCTCCTTGATAAAAAACAGGCTTTTTTTGGGTTTTTTGCGCGAGACCCAGAAGAGCGCAATTTGTCTGCAGTATTCTGCGTTGTCAGAACACCATTCAGGTCTTGCAGCCTTCCTGTGGGCTTGACAAAAAACACACAATGGTGTGCAGCCTAGGGTGATAATGATACAGGAAGAATAAGAAGCCGAGGGAGGACGTAATTGTCCCCCTCCCCCCAGGGGCGCTTATTATTCAAAATCCAAAACCGACCTATCTGTCGCCAACCTCACTTTAATCCGCCGTAATCCTCCCGGCACCTAATTGTGCCACTCTGGCTCTCTAGCCCGTCATCGCCCTGCCTCTGCGCAGCCGCGCGGTGGGTCTGGGGGGGGGGGCTTGGGGATAAACACACGCATTATGCCGCCGGCAATCAAAGGTACGAAGGGAAGCGGCGGGTGGGGGCTCGATACAACGCGCCACTTCCCTCGTCTGTATGTCATCGGGCATTGATTGAGATCAGGGGCAACCTGTGCAAAGCACAAGCTTACACAAAAAGGATATGAGAAAAAAAAGAATGTTGGCCTTGTCCGGGGGCTTTTCTGGCCTTGCAGGAGGTGGCAGAGCGAGCTGAAGCCAGAAACGGGCAGCCGTGTAGCTAGATCACACGTTTCCCAGTAGTGTATCCAGGGCTGGACTGGCCTATAGGGAACTCCGGAGATGCCCTGCTGGGCCTCTGCATCCTGGGACTCTTTCCTGTGGGATTCCCAAACGTTCCCATAGGGAAAGCATTGGGCTTGCTGAACATGAGTCATGTGGGGCCACTGTGAACATTATTTCCAGATCCTCTTTTAGTTCCCAGTCCACTCCTGAGTGTCTCTAGTTTGTGAGTCGGGTAACGATGATATCACGCATTTCTGTTCTTACACAGCACTTCAAGCCAGATTTCTCTTGCACTGTGATAACAGGTGTTAACATTACCCATTTTGATGGCACTTAATTTTTTGGGAAATGTAAAAGTTGATGTATTTATTTAATTCCTTTATGTATACATATGTAGCAGCACACATAACCCGTGGGCATCTGGTCGCGAGTTACAGTACATTGGAGAAAAAAAAATGAACAGGTTGGAATGAGAAGTCGATACAGTAGGTTAATTGGAAAGGTGCGTTTTAAGTTTCTTTCTGAAAAGTGGGTAGGGTGGCTCAGCTCGCAGATGGGCAGGGAGGTTGTTCCAGAGGCCAGCCGCGCAGACTGCGCAACTGGAGCCTCGCGCTCTTTTGAGGTTGATTTGTGGGATAGTCAGGCAATTTTTGGAAGCAGATCATTGGGGTCTCGTCGGGGTTAAAGGGCCGAGTCAGCCATGTTATGGAATTGAAACATACAAGGTGCAGTCTGGCTCCAGGTCTGAGGGGAGGACCCCGGCTTAAGAGTCATTGGTTTGGATAAGGTTTGCACTCTGGTAATATGACCAAAAGTGACTAAGTGATAACAGATATTGCCATTGGCCAAATTAATATTATTAATTGTATTCATCCCAGAACCAGGACCCATATCTTCTGGCGGCAGATTGGGCACGCTTGCCGCTGGCACATTATGCCACTGGACTCTCTTTAGAGCTGTACAGCTGTGACGTCCACTGTTATTCTAATGCTGCAACTAGGAGCTACAGTTTTCAGAAAATAAGAATGGATTGGCAGTGTCAGGGTACAATCCCAGGACAGGTTGCTCGCTCTTCCAAACCACCTTTCGCAATGGATTTGATCTGATTTGGAATGTGTATTGTGCAAATCCTCACCGAGTCAAGCAGAGACATGCATCTAAGTTCATTTCCTGAAGCCACAATTTAGAGCAACACAGAGGCAAAGGCTATTGAAACAGGTGGGTTCTTCAATGTTTTATGGAAAAGAGCCAGAGGAGATGTTTTCCGTGGTTCAGCAGGCCCTGCATTCCAGAGGTGGGGACCCCTGATTGAGAAGAATCAATCCCCCAAAAGACAAAATAACAAGACGGGACAACCAGCAGATTTTGCCCAATCGAGTGAAGAGAAAGGAAGAGATGGTAGAGACTGATTTTGGAATCCAGATAACTGGGTGCAATTCCATGAATACATGTATATATATATATATACATTAGGCACAAAGTAATACACTCAATTCTTTTTTGGACACGCAACCAGGGTAGCTTCCTGCGATGCAGACAAACCGATACAGTTCTGGAGAAATTGTATACAAGTCTAACTGCGGCATTCTGGGCCAGGTGAAGCTGATGTAACTGATTTGCTGACGCTCTGAAAAGAAGAGTGCCGCAATAACCCAGTCTAGAGTTGGCCACTGTCCCCACGACCACAGCACGAACCAATTAGGACAAAAGAGATGAAACAGGATCCTGAATTGCTCTCTGCGTCCTTTTGTGAATCTGAAATAATAGAAACCCAGAGATATTAAGACGGGAAGGGAGGGAGAATGAGAGAGAGTGACATGTGGAAATTGAGGGAGACTTGAAGAGGAGAACATAGAAGAAAGAGTTGAAAAGAAACGTCGGGCGGTGAGGAGAGCAATCAGAATTTGCAACATGTCTACATCTGTTCAATATTGTTGACACCACTTCAGCTCAATAGAAAACAAAGTGGCACCCTGTCCATCTGCTCTCGGAAAAGTAAATTGGCCTGCTGTCCTTGATATACTTTCTTGAGGATCCTTAGCAAAGGGGGGTACGTTCCTGCCATAACTGAACCGACTGAGCAGAGGGTGTGCAATGCTATGCATCCTATTTCATTTTACCTTCTAACCCCTAGCCAATGTCCTGCCAACCTAAGACTTTGATGAAGGGTGGGGCAAGAAAAAGTCTTCTGGAAGCCAAGACTCTAGAGTTTGACGACACCCATTAAGACGCCCTCCACCAAGATGAAATCATAACAAAAAAGGTTGAAAACTTTGATAAGATGTTAGCTCAGAATCAGCTGGCATACCATGCCTCACATATTAAATAAAACATGTCTTTGCCAGTTTCCATTTACATGGAAATGAAATGTCATCCCTGGGGATACAGGGCACATTCAGTCAGTCAGCCCCGAGCCTACCGATGCAAATTCAGAGAGGGATCTGCAACTCTAGCCAAACATCAAACCCACAGGCAAAGGGATATCATTCAGGAATTGAGTATTTAGCCTCTTTATGATGCAATGCAGATCTTCTGTTTTCATTCAACTAGAATACATGAAGAACAGTATACAAGATACGCCTTGTTTTACAGACACATGTGCTCCTGTAAATGCTGAAGGATTATCCTAACGACATTTCCAAAGCATCTTCACCGATACCTGCTCCACACTATTTGTTGAAGGGAGGGGACAATCCCTGTGATTGAGTCGGAATGTGGAACTTTGATATTTGTGTCATGTCTCTAAGTCTGGCTCCTTCTCCCGCTAGACGTGACCGTAGTATCTTTCCTCTAAGGGCACCATTTTTACCAGCATGTAATCGAGCAGACAATGAGCAATGAGAAAACAGCAGCTACTAAACAAAGCTCACTCGACTGGAACAGCACACAAATTCACTGACTTGGTAAGGCATTAAGTTAGCAGAGGTGTTTATAGATGGGCCTACTTGAAAACATCTGGCTATTCCAAATCAGAGCATTGCAGGTAAATGCCCCCTGCTCAATTAGAACACACCTGGTGTTGGAGAGTATTATGCTGCCTCTCGGAACCTGCCAACCATCCGCCACAGAAAGTGGTATGCCGCTAATAACTGCGCAGATGCTTCCTGTGATGGGCACCTATTGGTCTTTAATCCGGAAAACCTTCACAGTAGAGGTTAGGGTCTTTTGAACATATCGGGGCTGATGTTAAGACATAAAACAAACACCATTGCATTTCAGCTCTGCGTGAAGTCTGCTTTTAATGGTGCATCACTGGGCAAGGGTTCCATGATTTTGTGGTGGGAGAAGGTGTCTCCCATTGATGGAAATCGTGGAGTCACCTCTATGTCTCTGGTCAAGTTGAAGTCATGGAAGATGTGAGCTTGGGTGCAATGGTGCAAATGATGGCAGACGCCACAGGGGAAGGTCTGCACGCCCCTCCTTGCTCTGCATGTTGTGTTACCACACATGAACAACGTTATGTCAAAGCCAGGCGTGTTCGTTGTCACCACATGTTGCTACATACAGAGGATCATCAGACCGCACCACCACAGTGTGGTCTGGGCATCTGAAGCACGACTTCAGTATTCCCAAAGTAGACGTTGCAGGGTTCCTGCTGCATATGTTTGTGAGCTTGTGATCCTCCCGGCCAGTACCTAAGGGGTTCAAGAAGGAAATTAGTAGGTGTATCCTCAGGGAGCAAGCACTGTCAGAGGCGGAAGAGACAGACATCATGTAACGTGTCTGGGGACCTGTACATTTGGACATTTGCGCGAGGTCAAGTGTCATGACTTACCCAGTTAGCATGTGTCCTGTCTGGTTTTGGTGTGGCATTGCTGGGTGTCATTACATTTCGCTGTGATGTGTGGACCCTGGGAATCTGCATTCACATGCATGATGTTAGAGTGGGTGGTATACACCATCTTGTATCCCTCTCCCACTTTACTTGCATGCCAAGTATTCCCGGAAAGTGGGGCATGGGGTGGATGTGGCATTTGAGCATGACCTGCTCACCAGCCAGTGGAAAGGTGGGCACTCTCTCCTGCATGTTCTTATCTGCTTCCTCATGTGTTTACGTGGCAGCATGATGCCCCATGGATCAGCACTCTTTGGAACCGCCTACCCAATGAAATGTGCTGGGCATTTTCACTGTGCTGTGATTGGTGCGATATGTGTCACGTGGTTTGGTTTTCTGGTGGCTTGCATACTTTCCGGGACAGCTGGTTCCACATATTCTGGAGCAAATAATGTGCTTGATTTGTGTGAATAGGCTTGTTGCATAGTTCCGCACCCTTTTGCTTGTCAGTTCCCTGTTGCATGCACAATTGGGCTGAGTTACCTGGCTCCTTCTCCCCCACTTTGAAAACCTTTCGCCTTCATTACGTGCTTTTTCGGTGCCCTTTGACATCTCATTGATGCATGTGTCAGTGAATCGTGCACATTCATTGTTAATCTCAGAATTGCACCGAATGTCTAGACAACCCATCTTTAGTGTACCATTCAAGAGATTCTTTAAGACTAAAACCCGCACTACAACTACATTGATATCATGAAAGATATTAAGAAAACTGTGGTTCCTCATATTCCCTGCAGTAAGATCTCAAACGCCTGAAAGTTTGTTCTAGCAGTGCAAAAATGCTTTCGATGACACTGTTTTCATGAAAACGTGTCTACATTCAGCTTTAAATATTGTGCCACAGTTGAGAAATCTGCAAGTTGTTTGAATAGTGACAATTTTTTAAACTGCCCTTATTTCTGGGGTTTTCTTTTAAAATGAATTAAACACACGTGTTTATTAGAGCTTTAACGCTTTGGCACTCGGCTAGCCTTGCCTTGTTTCCAGACGCCACAAGACAAGATGGGGGTCGATGGGGGAACAAGGGAGTAACAACAAAACACAAAAGATGGTTATATTGGCCTTGCGACAGTCCAAGTGCTTGAGAAGGTGGTAAGCACAGCAGGCAAATGGGTAGAGGCAGAAGAGCAGGAGTGGGCAGCCCCCCAGAGAAAGGGGCAGGGAAGTGCTGGGGGGGGGGGAGCAGGGAAGTGCAAGGGGAAAAAATAGGGAAAGGGAGGATGAGTGCGGTGGGCAGGGTGGACATGTTGGGCTAGTCTATGAAAGGGAGCCCGAGGGCAAGTGCTGGCAAAGGATGCAGGGGGGACTTGTGGGGATGGTCTGGCACCTGTATGACCCTGACGGGACCGGTCTCCAGTCGTAGTGGCAAAGGGAGAGTTAGCACGGGAGGGGGAGAAGGAAGAGGAGAAAAGAAAAGTCTTGAGAAGTTTCCGGAACTTTAGAAGATCCGGCTCAAGTCGGAGGGGGGAAGGAAGGCCCTTCCAGAGGGAGGAACCAGTTTGAGTCTGTAGCAAAGTTCCCAGGGTATCCCCTGTCCCCGCCAGATTTTATGTGTGTCCTACGCCGCTGTCTACCCCAATGGGATTACTTTTGCTCCATAGGGGGATTCAATTTAGAAAACTTGACAACTTTCTCCAAAAATGCTGACATTTTGGGATTCTCACATTCAGTGCAGGATGCTAAATGATTATGCAGCAGAAGGAACGAGTAGGCAAATCATTTAATAAGTTACCACTGGTGTGGCGGCATAAGAATGCAAAGTGCAACCTCGTCAATACACGCACGCCCAATAGATCACTGAATGCCGCAATATCCTCATTGGTTCCCAGTAACACCCACTTGAGTGTGACCACAGGGCAGCAGATCAGCAAGGAAAATCACTCTCTTCCTTCTGGGAAAATCACTCTCACATCTGTGATCTGCTGCATTAAGACTGATGGTGACTTGGCGCCCCAGACCTCTAGGTTAAAGACATGCTGGGAAAATATCCCTGTGGTGTGACCGCTAGCCCACTGTACAGCCAGTAAGGGTGTATCCCTGTGGTGTGACCGCTAGCCCACTGTACAGCCAGTAAGGATGTGGCAGAGAACGTACACACTTCCCGTCTGCAGGAACATCTGCAAAACGAATCCACTGATTGTGCATGTTTTCTTGAATTCCATTCACAGAGTATGTCGTCTTGCCTCCAAGGCGAGTACGTTGCCGCTGAGCTATCACCCCCACCCCCCGAGTAGATCAAGAAACCTAATTGCAATCAGGGTCGGACTGGGGCATACAATTGTCTTGGGCACCAATGAAAAGGTGGCCCACTGTTGCAAATGGGAAGTAATTCTTTGGTGACACACTGTTTGACCAGCACCCAATGGGTGATTTTTTTGATAAAATGCAATGCACATTGTGTAATTTAAAGAATACAATATTCAGCAACAATGGTCAAAACTACCAGGTGCATAGTGCAATAACGAATCAAACTGGCCCCCTTTGACCCATAAAAGTGCCTATCATTTTTTGCATGTTTGTTTGGGGCATTGCCCTATTGGCCAGTCCGAGCCTAATTGCAATCACAAGTTAAAACACATGGAAAGGCAAACATGGATTTCTTCCTGTGCCTTGCCAATCAATGCACCAGAGACCCTCCTATGAAAGGACTGCCCCCTAGGATTAAGAATCCTGCTGGGGATCTCCAAGGACCAGGGTCGGAACCATAAAGATTGAATGCCAAGCAAGTGAGGGGATGCATTCGGCAGCAGCTCAGGTTTATATTTAGAATTGTACATTTATAACGCGCTTGTTACCAACGAGCGGTTTCTAAGGGCAGGATCGGGATTCGAACCTGTGTTACACAATGTCGTTTTACTTCCAAAACAAACGTGTTGCCCCTGAGCTATCCTTCCTCCCCAGCATCAGTCTTCTAACTAGCTCATTCAAATGTGTGCCAGAGCAAATATGGGTGTCAGCAGAGCACCCCTGGGGGGCCTGAGCATATTTTAGAGGGACACGTGTAATGTTTTATAAAGTTATGTTACTCTGCTTTTAAATGGTAAGAAATCACCAACGTGGTAGTTTCAGAGCAACTGATCCTCGCCCGTGGTGTACCCCTGCCAAGTTACCCAGTCCCATGCCTCATACCTCGAGCCACTCCGGATGTGGCCCATTGCATTCTGGGACTTGTAGTTTTGGTTTTCCCCATTGTACATATGGCCTGCAAAGGGAACGCCCAGGAGGGGCTCGAAGTGTCACACGTGGAACTGGGAAACTTGAGAACTATGGTGCCCCTGCCCGGGAAATGCCAGGTCTTAGTCTGCTGAAGGGATAGATAGCAAGAGGGGAGAGTGGGAAAAGGAGAAAAATGGTTGGGACAATTGGGCAAAGGTACGTATTTTCGTAAGTATGGATGTGTGTCGGTTCATCTTATATGGATTGTGTTCTGGAGACCCTTAGAGTATAGATGTGTGTGCTCAGAAACAGCAACTAATTTGGTACCAAGGCAGTTTAGGAGAGCTATGCTGCAAGAGGAATTGACAAATAGCTGCACCCCCCCACCCCTCGTCACAGAGGGGCACAAGAGGAGGCAGAGATGTGCTCAAAATCACACAATGTGGGACGCAGGGGTGACAGAAGGTGATTTCAAATGCTGGCAACCCATGTTCTCTCCTTACCTCAAGATCCCAAAGTCTACTGGAGGGAGATGCATGCATTTTTCGTAAACAATAAGAGTTGTAAAGGAAATAAGCGATGGCTCTCACATATGCGATTCCATCAACTTCAATGCAGGTTTTACATCCAATGAAGAGACTGGGCTCCAGTGTTTTATGCCCCCGCCCAATGAGGCATGGTGTGTCTAGGAGGTTAATGAGACCTCTAAGAACCTGCTCCTTAAACCTCATTCTAACCAGTGCAGTTCTCTAAAGGCCAAATGTTTGACAGTGTGTCCAAGATTTACACAAGCAATTGCAACAGGTGTTTGCTAAAGTGGGAATGGCCACTGAGCAGAAATAACCATACTGGAGAATGCGTGCCCCCTTCCTAGTTGCTGCTAGTTGCAAATTTTCTTTCCCTTAGTGGTTCACTACAAATGTTTTTTTGGGCTGGGCATGCCCATCTCTGGCAGTGGTGGGCCACCGCTGCGTTGCACTATGCCACGCGTTCTTGAATTCCCATCCTTCCCATCCTAAATCACTGTTGTTAGCTCTGAAGAGTGTGTGCCATAATGCAAATGGCCACAGCATATGTTAAGCTCCCATCCTTCATATGTTATCCATCAAATTATCAAACCCGCCACATGTTCATCGACTTACGGCAGAGCGCGGACGAGCCCGGGTCTGCAGCGGCAGCAGCATGGGCCGCTAATCTGTCTGCAACCGACCGGCTTTGCAATTAGCGCCCGCATTAAAGGCTCGGGTCCGGGGCTGATCTGCTCTTGACAAGTCTGCAGCAAACCGAGAAGGAGAGGGCAGAGGAAACGAAAGGATAGAGTGGGCAGTCGAGCAGGGAGAAAGATTGCAGGGGTGGACTGGCCGGTAGGGCACTCTGGAGATGTCCCCATAGGCCTCTTTTGTGTGGTAACCTATTCTATTTCAAAATGTCATAGGAAAAAGGTTGGGCTTCCTGAACATGTGTAATATGGGGCCACTTTGACACGTTTTTCCAGGGCTTCTGTTGTTTCCCAGTCCACCCCTGCAAGGATGCATACAGTGGTATCTATGAGGGACACTCTTTGGGCCTGATTCACAAAGATTCGCACTGGAGCAAATGAAGACAAGCCAGCGCGCATTGCAGATTTGCACCTGCCATAGAAGCAAATCTGGAGATGCCTGGAGCAACCAAATGACAAATGATCAAAGTGATTGCGAGCAATAACGGCACTGAACGCGTCTACATAGTCACAAATAAGTTTCCCTGAACACAGCACATGCCCACTTGGAATCTGGAAAGCGAGCGCATTCAATCAAAACCTCCACTTAGACTCTGACCTCTCCTATCACTATGTAAACTCTCTACTCTACACCAACACACAATTAGAGCGCAGCTATACACTTCGGTCAATTCGGCCTAGCTGCTCACATACGAATACTTCATGAACAACCAAAATTTGAATAAAACGCAGCTGTACTCCACGAAAATCGGCCTAGCTGCACACATAAGCGTACTATACAGGCATAATGCAGCCGGAACCCTGTGTTGGTGTCCATCCTGCAGACTGTACACATTCAACTGATATCAAAATACCACCACACCTAGTGCTAGGATGCAGCTACCATCAAGCAATCGCATCAGCCGCGCACATAATCGGCGCACGCAAGCACCCCATGACTCTGTACCCTCTCGACTGACCTAGACTGCGGTACCTGGGGGCGTTCAACCTACCAGCGCTTTGAGATCATACCAATGATATATAGAGAGCTGTATAAATGCCAAATAACATAAAATAACGTGGATGACCATGTGCAAAGGTAATTCACAAAAATGTGCATATGTGCATAGACAGATGCACTCCAGTTTTAGGTTTTGTAAATCAGGTTAATGGCAGAAGGTGAAATTGTGCATCTGAGATTCTCGAAGTCACCGCCTGATTGGCTCCAGTGCAAACCTTTGTGAATTGGCCCCATTGACTTCACGTAGATTACTTCAAGACTGGCAATTTTCGTAGACCGGGATACAATTGTCTTGTTTCTGGCCTGAGCCATATCATCTCACAATTGGTGCAAGCCCTTGGGGTGGGCTGTCCTGTGCCTTCTGCAGTCCTGGGGGTTGGTCATGTTTCATAGGACATAGGGACCAACTTCAGCATATAGTTTGACTGCTGGCTTCTAGCCCTTAAACAGTTCATCTCTTTGACAATGTATTTATTCATTCTATGATATGATTTGATAGGTCATTTATAACGTGCTTCATACCCAGAGGTTTCTAAGCATGGACCCAAGGATCAACCTGTGTTGCTCCGTGCCGTCTTGCTTCAAAGGCGAGCATGTTGCCCCTGAGCTATCCTCCCAAGACGAGGGAGAGTGTTACAGAGGAGGGAGACATGTCACCTTTGTGTCACTTTGTGGTGGAAGGATGTCATTGTTGTGAGTGGGGTGAGGTGTCTGTGATTGTGCGTTGGGTTTTTGGCAAGCTGCTGTAGCTTCAAGTCATGTCTTGAGACTTTGGTGGCCTTTATGTCAGCGTTATTTACATGAGTCGAGCGATTTCCGAGGTTCCCGATGAAGGCCCCCATAGAGGCATGCATTCCGATGATTCTCGAAGGATGGAGAGCCGGAAGCTGTGGGTTCAAGGGATTCCGGAGTCATGGGTCAAGCACACTCATGGATCTGCCTCCATGTTTCTTAGACGTGAATCTGGTTTGAACAATCACTTTACTTTGGCTGACCTCAGTCAGGGTTGAAAGGTTTTTTGGAGGAATGTTTTACTAGTTGCCACCTTGTATGTGTATCTTTGGTGAACGGGTACTCACAAGTTGGCATCATGCCATGTAGAGATGGCCTGGCATTTGCTCAATGGATGTTCCAACTGATATGAAAGATGCAAATCCAAAACAAGTCAGATGTTAAAAGAAAAAAAACACCTGAGTAAATGACAGTAGGGTATGGCTGGGGTATTGGACAGCAGAGGGGAGGGGCGTGGTCGTATTATCTGTAGCACACATATCACACAGCCTTCCGGATACGTATGACAGTGCCAGAGTAGGCCCATTGTGCATGTAGGTGGGTTTGGAGGAGAAACTCAGTTGGAAGAGGATGAGCGCAAAGTAAAATAATACAAGATACCCTTCAACAAGCGCCACTTGCGACCAACGCCCTGGTGGGTGGTCTACTGCATGCATGTCTCCAACTTTTCACCAGTGCTTATCAGGTACACACAGAGTGTGCCAGGTGTTCAATAACATGTGCGAGTAGCTCATCCAGGCTATTTTGGTTTTGGCATATTTGGTGGTGCACTAGCGTCACCTAATACCAAAACATTGTTACTGTAAGTACTGTGATAGAAAGGGCAGTTCAGGAGCAGTCTCTAAAATAGCACAGGAACTGGCTGACGCTTACGGGATGAAATGACCGAAGCACCAACAGGGTCATGGTGTGCTTCTTGGAAGGATGTGCTTCCGCCATTTCAAGCATGCTTCTTTTCTTTGCATTCAGGTATTTTAAAATGTTGGGAAAAGGCAAAACCACATAATCAGACCCGTATCTCCCATACATGGCGCATGACAAGTTGGAAACCATGCAATAACCTTTAGTCTGCTTCCAAGACCTTTTTGGAAGGACACTGGGACACAAAGGGATGCATTAATTTGCTCAGGATTACACATTGTTGTGTGAGGATGCTGGGATTCGATGGCATGTTTCCTCTGTCAATAACTAAAACACATCTTGGTGTCCACGGTGGCTGCATAGCAAACACCACATGTTGGCTGACCACCTCCTGGGGAGGATGAGGCATAGTAGTGTGCTTGCTCCATAGTCACTAAACTGCAAGAAGTCAACATGTTTGCCATAACTCTCAACTGGCCGTGCGGCATTGCGGTCCCCTTAATCCCCCCGCAATCAGCGGACAAGGAGCAGAATTCCTACAAAAGAAAATAACAGTCTACAAACCGACGAGACCCCTCCGATCGAGCAACAAAATCCGCCTGGAACTCAAACCATACCTCAAGAAAAAACTTGGAGGCACCTCCTTCTACCACTTAGCTGCAAAAACCTGGAACAACATCCCAAAGGAAATAAGAAACACTGAAGATCACCTAAAATTCAGGAAATCACTAAAAACCTGGCTCTACAACACCACAGACTAAACCTGAAAAATGAAACTGGTAAAAAGGATAACTAAACCAAAAAGACACGGACATCCCTGCCCGGGGAGAGTAAAGCCCACGGCAGCTGAACGGTTGACACCGGATAGACAGGAACACAGGCGGCATGTACGGAGACTGAGTCAACTAACCCAGACAATCCCACCAACACTTTTGCCCGCCCCTTGATTTAATTACCGCCAGGTACCACATTGTTGTGGAATTATCGAGACATTGACAATCTCCCCACTACCTGAGAGGTTGTCTTTGGCAGATGCACTGGCCACTAGAGTCTAAATGGAGGATAAGGGGAGCTATGAGAGTGCATGTTAGAGGCGGGACTAGAGGAGTATGGAACCTGTATGCCAGTCACACCCAGATCAGGACAGAGCCGCAACAGGGGAGACTACACAAGCCGAGCGCTTCAATTCAGGATAGAGACGCAAACTAACAAACCCTACTAACAATTTCCCTTTCTGCATACACCTCTCAAACTCCAAACCAAACACAACCAAAACCTACAGCACAACAAACCGCACAAACTTCACTACATTGCAACAACAAAACAAAAACACACACAGCCTTGCACAACAGTACACGACGACTACCGGCCGCAAACACCCCAGGCCCAGCCAACGGACCCACCGGGCTGAGGCCGCCAACAGCACATCACTGCTCTCTTGCACTTTTCCTGCTTCCTCCCACTAACTCAACCTCCCCTCCTCTTTCAGAGCCGCCAGAGCGCCAAGTGACCACTACAGTGGTGATAGTGCGCGGTACAAATGTCCTTTAACATTAACATTATTACAGGTCCAGGGTATGATCCAGCAGTGCTTTGGGTTCTGGAATGTGCAGGCCCCCTCTGCTCTTTTCTCGTTGAAAGCCTAGATTTCCCAGAATGCAGATGGTTGCTAGCTAAGAAAGAAGGGTGACAACGGGCCAGATAGCACTCATTCTGACATTTATAGGCTGGCTGCTGATGCAGGTTTGTTTATTTATTCATTTATTTTGACACTTGTACCGAACCCCGAGGCATCAGGTTTGAATACTGAGGTGGCCAACTCAGCCTTTCATCCTTCTGAGTTCGATAATGTGAGTGCCACGCAGTGGGATAATAATGTCAACTGTTTTTCAGCGCTTCAATACCTGCAGGTTTGTAGCGCTAGATATTAGTATATTATTATGCCATGAGGGCTGTTATTATCTCATATGTACCCCAATGAGGGCAAACTGGAGTTGCTATCTAGTGAAAGAAAGCATGCTTTTCTGAAAATGCCATCCTTGAACACATTACAAGACAGGCACTCACATTGCTCCCTGCACACACAGGCACGTGCACCTATATTTATCGCTTCCGTGACCCAGATACACACATTCATGAACAAAGACCTTCGGTGTGTGCACGCCTGCTGCTGCCGTCAAAGGAGGGGGCTGGTGGTTAGATCATGGCGGCAGTCCCCAGTATGAGGTGGCCCTTGGGGCCACTAGGAAAGGCAGCCCTCTAAGTCCAGTTGTCTCCGTTTTAGAATTACGGCACACACCTGCTTGTTGTTATTATGGCCAATATTCTGTGTGACCAATTTATGAACCGTGAATGCAGTGTGGTTATTTCTCAGGTGTCTTCAATGAGGTATTTTTAATTAAAATGTGCAATGGATTTGGATTATTTTTTGACACATTATTTTTATATTTGTTGATGTGATATTGCATTTCAGATATTTTTGGTTTTAGTGTGTTTGTTTCCTTAGGCTCTGTTATTTATGTTTATTTTTTTTATATAGGAATGGGTTTGTTTGTTTGTTTGTTTATTCATTTGTAATGTGCACCAGACTCGGAGGTAACAGGGCACAGAGTTTACAACGATGTTCACAGCTTAGGTTACAGAAATGAATTACACAAAATAATTACAAGGCAGTTCGGGCTACAGACATACATTACACATGACCGATATGGAACAAGGTCAGGTAGGAGGTAGGAAATACATGTAATCATACGTAGTGATAGGAACACAAGCAGGAGCACTGAGTCTAAGATCTAAGTGCATCAATTAATTCTATATACACTGTGGTGAGGGTGGCGGGCCTTAGTGGTCAATTGCCTTAAGCCAATTGATGTAGTTATATCTGAAGTTGTGATAAGATTGATTCGCTTGGAGTGAGGGTGGCACGGTGTTCCAGAGCTGGGCTGCTTTGAGAGGAAAACTGCTGCCCCCCACCTTGGAGAGTTTAAATCCGGGGATAGAGAGGCAGTTAGTGTTGATTAGTCTAGCGGGTCCAGTAGAGGTCCTTCTGTGAGATCTTTCGGAGAGATAGCGATTTGTGAGTAAGCAAAGCAGTTTTTAATTGGATTTTGTCATTGGTAGAGAGCCGATTATTTTGTCTTCTGATCACAGATATGTGTTCTCTCCGGACTATGCCAAGGGCCGCTCTGAGGGCGTTATTTTAGAGTATTTGGATTTTCCTAATGATGTGTTTGTTGGATCCAATATAAAGGTTGTTACAATAGTCGAACCTGGACAGGATGAGGGCTCTGGGCAGGATAAGACAGCTATTGTTAGATAGAAATGGTTTGCCGGTTGATGAGTTTACAAGTGTATGCAGTGGCACAGGCCATGGCATTAACTTGTTTAGTGAAGGTGAGAATAGAGTAGAGGTAAAAGCCTAGGGTTTTTACCTCATCAGCCACTTTGATGAGGTTGCCGTCAAATTATGAATGAAGTATATTCAAGGCCTTGTTTTTTGTGGTTAGTGGGGGTACCCAGGATGATGGTATCCCCAACCTCCTTCTTCCCTGCTCCTGGCCCCCTCCTTTTAATTGTTTTTGGGCTGTGTTGCTCCTTTCCTTGCCTTTCCAATATTTGTATTTGATGTTATGTCTTTGAGAGGAGATGCAACCCGTAAAACTCACTTTTCTAAATGCCCACTTCTTGTGTTGCTTTAATTAACCCATTCAATGTCCTGTGTGCATTTCCACTGTCTTCTCCTCTCTTTCTGCTCTTAAAACCTACTTCTCGTCTTCCTTTTCTTCATCTTGGTAGCTCCTTGCCATGTGTTTTCTTCATACTCGGAAATTCTTATATTCGTCATATTGAGGTTCTTTTAATAATTTGTTCATGAAAAATTTACATTAGAATTGACCATCACGAATCACACCTAGAAGTCGCCTTGGACTGGCCTATAGGGCAATGGGCCCGTGTCCAAACCAAAACTATAAAATGCTTGTGTGGGCAACTTTTTGTTGGTCCAAGTGGGCCCCTTTTTTTGCCAATGTGGGCCAATTCAATATGTTACTTCACTTATGTTCTTAGTAGTTTTGGCCGTTGTTGCTGAATGAATATTCTTTAAATTGTACAATTTGCATCACATGTTATCAAAAAACTCCCACTTGGGTGCACTTAAAACAGTCTCTCACAAAAGAAGTGAATTTCCTTTTGCAACGGTGGGTCTCTTTTTTCATTGGTGCCTCAATCCGACCCTGCTAGAGATATTGGGGGTCATTACAAGGTGGGCGGTATGGGATACCGGGCACCGGAAAGGGGAACGGTGCCAGTAATGCCTTACCGCCCTATTACAAGGTCCCTTAGCGGGTCCCTCCATGAATGCCTGGTCTGACCTGGCGTTATGGATGGGACCCATTAAGGGACCAGGGCAAAAATAGTGGGCTTTACATACGCAAACCCTTATTTGCACCCTCCCCATTCCCATTGAACCCTATGGGGGCTCAAATGGGAATGGGGAATGGCTTTTTCAATGGGGACTTACCGGTCCCGCAAAGGTCGGACTACACCGGTAAGTCCCCATTGAACCATACCGGTGCCGGACCTGTTATTGGTGGCAGTCATGGCACAAATAGCTCCATGACTACCACCAATCTCGCAATGCGGCCCATTGACTGTAAAACACAGGTAGAACTCCCCGTGCAGCTCACAGACCACACAAGGCAAGCACCAAACACTGATTGTTGAATAGACCCTCCCTATCGGCTCTGCCCCACCCCAGCCTCATTAACTCCTCCCACCTCTGCTTCTCTGCCTCCCTTCCCCCACTCGCTCAGGGCTTCATTGCTTGCCAGCTTGCAAAACCCGTCTGTACGCAAACACCACCCCTGTAGCCCTCTCTCGAGGACTTGGTGGTCTTCAATATTTTCAATGGGACATGCCCAAGTTCCAGGTCCTCTGTATTCCAGCCGGATAACGTCCCACTCTGCGGATGGAGTCCCCTTAAAATGGACTGTCTTGTAAAGGCACTGGGGGACCTGCTCTATAAATGTGCTTTGGCCTCCAGGGACCCCCTTTATAGTATCTGTTCTTCCTCTTGCCCCCTCCCTCTCCCCCACTCCCTATTCTGCCCCTTTTTGCACAGCGCGCCATTGCCTGCCAGCTGGCTTTGCCGTCACGTGGCTTTATTTCCTCCGTGGGTAGGACAAGTCCCAGACAATGTCATGTATTCGGTGGCAGTCACTGGCATGTTTCTGTTGTCTTGCAAGAGTGAGCTAACGCTAGCCTGGGGCAAACTGTCCCAGGGAGATGGTTATGATGATAAAAAAACAAGTGAAAACAGCCAGGCTGAGCTCCATGTTGCTAGTGCCTGTCGGTAGTGATGGATACCCGCAGGGTGTTTTTAAAAAGAGCTGTGGTGTCCGAATAAGGGGCATTCTCTTCAAAGTAGTGCATCGACAGTAGACAAGATGGCGGACGTCCTGGGCGCCGAAGGGAGTGGCCAGGGGTTACAATGATTCCTTAGCTATTTCAGGACGAACGTGCACGCCCTTAGCAGTTCAGGGGTTAAGCAGGGTGCCTTCCTTAACTAGGTCGCCTCTTCACTAGCAACGGTGCTCAGGGTTCCATCGCAATGTCTTGGGTTCCATTCAGTGTAATGAGTTGTTGGACAGGTTTCTGCTTCACAGAAACGACGAAGGCGAGTAACAGCTTTTGGCCCATGTGTAGGCAGTCCCAACAGCGAGGCCAAGCACTTCTTACATGTAACATACAAACAACCGTATCCTGCTGGATACTCTAGGGGGCCGATTCATGGGATTTTTTGCACAGTTAAACAAGTGACTTTGCACTGCCGATACAATCTCTGGTTCATGGAACAGTGCAAAGTGTATTTCTGCAGTGCAGAGTTAGTGCAAAGTCATTTTTGCAGTACAAAATGAACTTTGCACCACAAAAATACACTTTGCACAGTTGCATGAATCAGGGTTTGCGTCGGCAGTGCAAAGTCACTTTTCAGCAGTGCAAAGTGACTTTGAACCGTGCAAAAAATTCCATGAATCAGGTCCTATCAGGTCCTCAGTGAGCAAAGGGCTTCCACGTCCTTTGCATCACATAGGTAACTTCCATGAGTGCTAACTGTAATACTTGAATGTCTATTATATTCTCTCTCTCTCTCTCTCTCTCTCTCTCTCTCTCTCTCTCTCTCTCTCTCTCTCTCTTTCTCTCTCTTGCTCTCTCTCATGCTCTCTCTGTGTCCAGATTTAAAAAGTAAAAACCCAAGACAGGACAACAAACATAAAAATAGGACTAACTCTTCAATGTGCCTGTCAAGGCACTACACTTCAGTAGAGGTTGGAGAAGGACGTTTAAGGGTTACTGGTGGAATACACACATATAATTGATCGCAAACTACCACTATTTTAATTCGTCAAATGCAACGTTTCTTCTCTGTGAGAATGTGCATTCCCTCCTGCCAGCTATGAAGACCTAATACCAAAAACCGGGACCAATGCAGTTTCCAATGGAAAAATAATCTTCAGAAAAGGGGACAGAGCACCAAAAACCGGCACATTCCTGGCAAAACTGGGACGGATGGTCACCCTACACACACACTTCAAAGCCAGTTAATAATCAGCGTGTTGTGTTCTCGGCTGAATGTGGGGTTGGGGGGGTAGGAGTTTGGGAAATCATGTATTAATGGAGGCTAGAGAATGGGGTTCAATGCTGCAAACCATAATCGAGGGGTTCTGCAATTCAAATAACTGCCCACTGACTACATCTGAACACCCGCTCCTGCTGGGATAAGCCCAGGCCTGGTGCAGAGACCACACCCCAGAGGTTATGGACGAGTTGACCTTTGCCAATGCATTAGTTATTGGTCCTGTGCAGGAAACGGCGAGAGTTTGCCGTCTTTGTGCACTCATCAGCACGCGCCATCTCCAGGACGATAGAACTGTTGTAGATTCTCAACCCTGAGTATTAGGGAAAAGGCTATCATTGAACTCCACTGATCAATTTACTGATGGTGAGGGAACCTGAAGGACCACCAAAAGCATTCGTGAAGTAGGCTAATGGGCTCTGAGTGTTTTGGAATGTGATGTTGTACCCCCAGGTGTAATCTGTGGTGATCAGGTGGGTAGCCAGAGGCCGCGTGTGTCAGTGTTGGGGAGCACCTCACCTCATTAGAACTGGATAGCATGCTCCGTTCAGGCATTTCTAGGCCAAAGCAAAGACTTCTCTCCACGGGACTGCACAGTTGCCACGACGCAGGTGGGGCGTGGCCTGGGAGGAGAGTGGATGCGTCCCTAGCCTATTGGAGCTAGATAACAAATAGCATGAGTTCTTTAGATACTCTGTGTCTGATGAGCATTTTGACTGGTGCCACAGCGATAGCGATGATAGCACACATGCATGCAAAGCAGCGCAGAGTAATATCTGTCGTGGTGCTGGTGGAAATATCGAACCACTTCCCTTTCCAGGACTGATATTCAGAGAAGGACCATGGGCAGCGTGGATCATCCAACATCAGCAAAGCTCTCTTTCTGGTTCTTGCTAGGAGGAGCTTTGATGCTCCATCAGAGGACCTTCTGGTGAGCCACAGTGGTAAGAAGATAGATCACATACAGGAAAACTATGGATGTTGCACTCCACCCTGCCAGAGGAGTAATGTGCCCACACTAAGCATATGAGGCCACAGTGCAATGTTTATAGTCTGTCTGGCTGTGCCAAGCGCGTGATACAGATTGTGCCCAATAAACCGAGAATAAGGACAAGGCCAGGCTTATCTGCCGTGTGAAAGCTTGTTTTCTTTGGCTTTATGCAGATTTGAAATTCCAGTAGTATAAATTAGACTGCCGATGACTCGAGATCACGTAAGGCCCATACCTTTGAGGAGCGCAGCTGTACGCAGAAGCAGCATCAATCATAGGCGCTTGGAATGGCAACCTGCGCGCGAATGGCCTCCGCCTCTACCTGCAGCGGAGAAAACATTGCCAGCCACCAAATTTGCATAGCCTATGTAAATGAGGTCGGCCTCGAGAGCATCAGAGCCATTTCGGATCCTAAAGAGGGTGTCCCTAAGGCGCGCCTCACTATTTATACATTCCTATCCGGGCGGGAAGTGGTCGATTTATGGGAAGCCCATGATCAGCGTATCCTTTGCCTAAGCTCTGTGGTGCAGTCCCCGGTGGTGGGGTAAGCATGTGCTAAGGGGCAAAGGCTGAGGGCAAACCTTTCAGTGGCGACCATCAGTAACGTATCTACAAAGATCACAAGAATGCCTCGAAGAAGTGGCCTAGGCCGCAGAGCCTCAAAGATGCTCATCTCGGTAATAACATGGAATGAGATTATCCTCAGTGTATTGACTGCCCTGGTGGCATGTGACCTCCATTTAACATCTGCGTAGCCTGCACTCTTGTCCTGCCTGCCTCAAAAGCAGCAGACTTTGAGGCTTCATTCTGGCCCTCAACCAGCTAGCAGCCCTCTCTGTCTACCCTGCTATGCTCCACTGTCCCCCCTGCCTCATTCGCTCCCACCAGTCCCAATCTCACCCAACGATCCACTGGGTCTGGTCAACTGTGACTAAATGTTTCTGGCAGGGGTTGCTGCACTTAGTCCCCTCTTGCCCTTCCGAAAGCATAGCCTAACATGAGGGAATTATGGGTGCATGCACTTTTCCTGCACTTCTACCTGTGTCTCGCTGCACAAGAAAGACCTTCTGAGGGTATCTGACCTTCGCCATGCTTGCGGTGATACCCGTGTTTCAATACGAGACTACACTTGTGAAGAGTTGCATCATGGGTATGTGACTATGTCTCATTGCTACAATGCACTTGTGGAAATGTGCGCCACATGCGTACGTCTTGGGATGATAGCTCAGGGGCAACGTGCTCGCTTTGGAAGCAAGACGATACGGAGCAACACAGGTTCGATCCCCAGGTCCGCGCTTAGAAATCTCTGGATATTAAGTGCGTTGTAAATAACCTCTCATATCATATGCCTTTGTCTCACTGTTGGACTGCAGCTTTGATGTCCCAGAAACTCGTGTTTTGCTGGAAGGGCACACGTGCGAAGCAGTGCATCATGGGTATGTGACTATGTTTCACTGCTGAATTACTCAAGAAGTGTGTGTGTGTGTGACTGCTAGTTGAACTTAGGAATTCTGGCAACTTTCACAGTTCACCTCAGTTAACAGTGTGGTTTCTGCAACAGCCCATCGTGAGTAGGCTTTAATAGATGACCACACACAGGGTGTCAGACTTGGGCATACAATTGTCTCGGGCACCATTGAAAAAGTGGCCCACAGTTGCAAATCGCAATTCATTCCTTTTGTGACAGACTTTTTGAGAAGTACCCAAGAGGGAGGTTTTTGATTAAATGTAATGCAATTGTGCATTTTGAAGAATATTTATTCAGTGACATTGGTCAAAACTACTAGCCACATGGTGAAGTAACTTATCAAACTGGCCCACATTGGCCGAAAAAGTGGCCAACTTTGATGCAAAACAAAACGGGTCCACGTTAGCGAGCATTGACCTATTGCCCTATAGGCCAGTCCCAGCCTGTGCACGCATCATCCTTAATTTGAGGTAACCTGGGTCTGACAGCCAGGCCCCCCTTGGGAGGAGAACATTCTGGGTATCTGCTCTCTGCTAGAGGATATCTGTGCCTTGCCACCAGTCTCTTCTAACGTGGAAGTGCATTATGGGTAATTGTATGACAATTAGCTCAGCGCTGCGCTGTTCTTATTAAGAAGTGTTTCTGGGGTATCGGCACGATGTCCTTGTAGATACCCGAGTCTCTCAGATTCTCTGGGTTGTGAAGATGAGCAGTCTGGGGATCTATCCTGTCTTCCTTGAGGCTTTCTGATAATCTTATGAGGGGGTGCATACTGCTTGACGGCTGGGTGTGGCTGAAGGATCGTGTGCCTGATTGGTGGACTCGGTATGCATAGGTGCATTCTGGGTATTTGTACTGCACCCGTGTAAACGTCCTTAACCTTCCTTTCAAAGCAGTGGTTTTTGAGTGACTGAGTGTTTTTTGTCCTGTGGAATCCTCTCTCTCACTCCTAGGCTGTTTGTGTGGAGAAGTGCATTCTGGGGCCCTACACTATGTTTCCTGTGTCTCACTGATACATTGGCCTGGTGGAAACGGAGCATGATGGGACTCTTCAAGGTTTTTCTGGAAGATGCATGTATCTTTGCTGCTGGACTGCCCTCATTATGTGGGCAACTCCCAGGTGCTCCTGCAGGTTCTTGTACCTCACGCTCTGTCTGCTGTTGCAAAGAAGTGCACTCTGGGAACGTGAGACGATTAGAAATGGGGCACGGTAGCCTCGCTGCTTCTGCTGTGCAAGTCATTTCATGCCCCAAACCAATGTGTCTTTCTTAATCGCCCACACTTCCCAGCCGTAGTATCTCTCATTAGTCTTTGGTGGTGCTCAAAAGGAGGGCCCTCTTCTGCCCACCGCGACCGCACAGAGGAACCGGCTCTGGAGGACATGTTCTGGCCTATTTATAACAACCTTTATTGCCTTGATTGGTACCGTCCATCACGGGGATGCTGCCATTTGGCAGGATGGAATCGGGCGCCAAATGTTTCGGCCTCCTGAGCCTGGGGGAAGTTATTGAAGGGGGGGTCTGGAGAGCAGAGCAATGCATTAAGGGAAGCGATAGCTCCCAGCCCATTTCCAGCCATCTAATTGAAAAAGGAACCGAGAACAGTTTATTGCTTGTAAAAAGCAGTCGAGGGCAGGGCTTGCGGGAGAGGAAGGCTCTGTCGTGCTTTTCTTTTATTTAATTTGTATTATCTTTGGGTTGATCCGCCATGCCAGTGCTGGGGGGCTTAGCGGGGCATGGCGTGCATGCCAAGCTGCAAAGTGGAGTCAAGCGCTTGCAGGTGAGGACGCAGGTCCCAAGTACCAGGTGATGCGCGTGCCTCATTCAGAGGCGGTGCTTGCCAGCTGGTGGGTGTGCCCGCTAAGGCACGTGGCTGCTGTCTTTTATTATAGCAATTCAGAGGATCCTATTGTTATTTATTCTGACCGCTTAGATCAGGGGTCTGTAGCCTTTTGGCTCTCTAGGTGTTTTGGACTACACATGCCATCAGACCTAGCCAGCATAGTCAATTGTGAGGGATCATGGGAGCCACAGAGTTCCACACTCCTGGCTTAGATACATGGGTGGTTCCTGGTAACTGATGCAGTAAAAAACAAACGTCTAGGTCATTTTTGGTTGTGATTAACTTTTGATTGTTTTTGGTATGTTGTGGTTGTGTCCTGTAATCAGGGGACATGCTCAGGGTCCTCTAGTCTTAGGTGGTGGGAATGGGTCTTGGTGTTTGTAAGCTAAAATTGTCTTTTCTGGACGACCTCTGGCTATGTGAAGCGGGGTAGCATTTCAGGGAATTAATTAAAGCGACCTGAGGTCATAGAAATGGAAAAAGGGGTGATATAAATGACTACTACAATACAATGAGAAAACAGAGACCAAATACGCCTTTGAACTGCTCACAGGCATCCAAGTTGTCCCCCGGTAATCTGCCTGGCACTATTCAGTCAAACTATGACCATGGATGTGAAGTGGAGGAGGTGTGACATCGCCTGTCCCAGCATTAGTTTCTGAAAATTGGCACTTTGATCTCTATCACACGAGGCACAAGACACTCCTGCTTCCACCTTGCTTGCCTCTACAGAACCAATCATCATCCAGTGCAGTTTAACATGCTTAATTCACCCAGCAATCAAGAGGAAGCAGGCTGGGCCTCAAATTATTTCATTGCTCCTTGTCAGTCATGTGCAGCTCTTCCACAGATGTGATAGTAAAAAACGGATGTACGTGATTTGGCCGTGGCAGAATTGTTTGTGGCGTAATTGACCTCAGTCAATTCCGCTGCAAAACCAATGTTAGCGCAGCCAAACTCAGCAAATCGTTGCCCCTCCACCTCCCCAATACATCCCCCCACTGACCCCCACACTTTCCTTTTGCACAACTGCTTGCTTCTGACCCTGCAGCGGTAGTTTTGTCCATCTTACGTGGGTCGGATGCGATGCTGCAGGGTCCCCTTTTCTCTTTTTTTTCTTCCGTCCCCCACCTCCAATCCTTAAGAAGAAGGGGCCACCCCATCCCACCCCCAAAGGCCACCCTTTCCGAACATGTGGAGCAGGGGACACCCCATCAACCCCAGCTCCCCATGTTCGGTATTGAATACCCAATTAGATCAATTTTAATCGATCAAATGTACTGGCCTAATTTGGCTAGATCTACCATTCGATCAATTAAAATCGATCAAATTGGGTAACACCTAAAAACCTCCCAGAACACATCAGTTAATGTTCTCTATACATTACACCATTATAGGAAAACAGAATAGAGTGGGGGGTCTGCGGCCACTGGTTCTGCAAATATTTTGAACAATAACTCACATGGTCCCACACCATAGGATATGGTAGTTAGGGTTTATAGCCCAAAACAGCAGGCGAACCAAAGGGTGTAGACCGCTGCAATTGAGAATTGGATCAGTCCACAAGCCTCTCTTAACCACTCAGTCATGTATCCTTCATCTGGGTAAGAGACCTATGAAGAAAGAGAGAGAGGCAAATCTCCCAGGGGAGTACCACTTGATTTAGGCAAAGTCACACTTTCCACAATAGCCACAGAGTAGGGGCTTATGACTATACCTCTAGGGCACCCTGATTGGTTATCATAGTGGATTCCATACTAGCCCAACTCAGGACAAAAAAATAAAGAGCAAGGAAGCAGAAGAACTGACACATGACTGGTGACAAACACTGTCTACAGTAGACTTTGAATATATAAAAATCCCTAGAACCTAACCATAAGGAAAGGGGCTTAGTCGAGCTCAGAACCCATAAGGAAATGGCAGTGACTACAGTAAATATGCAAGGGGTCCTTCTCCTGTGCCACAGGGGAGTGATGCCACCACTTAGAAGGCACCCTATACAATGAAGAGAATCAGGAACAGCTAAAGCGACTGATGAAAGCCTCAGCATGCCTTGCAACACCTCCCATTCAATCCTAGCACATGCATCTCTGGAAGCCTCAACATGTCCTGCTCTACCGCTCTTTCATGCCCAGCACAAGCTTCTCTGGAAGCCTCAACATGTCCTGCTCTACCGCTCTTTCATGCCCAGCACATGCATCTCTGGAAGCCTCAACATGCCCTGCTCTACCTCTCTTTCAATCCCAGCACAAGCTTCTCTGGAAGCCTCAACATGCACTGCTCTACCTCTTCTTCATTCCCAGCACAAGCTTCTCTGGAAGCCTCAGGATATCCTGCTCTACCTCTTCTTCATTCCCAGCACAAGCTTATCTGGAAGCCTCAACATGCACTGCTCTACCTCTTCTTCATTCCCAGCACAAGCTTTTCTGGAAGCCTCAGGATATCCTGCTCTACCTCTTCTTCATTCCCAGCACACGCTAACCTAGAAGCCTCAACGTGTTTTCTATTTAGTGAAAGAGCATAGTTTTGATCAATACACAATACATATCATTTTATAAAATATGCCTCATCATGCCCTGCTCCCACTCCCCTTTATTCTTAGCACAGGCTTCTCTATACGTCATAACATATTCTTCACCATTCCCAGCACAAGCTTCTCTTGAAGACTCAACATGTCCTGCTCTACCTCTGCATAGTTGCTAGCTTACCTTTCTCTGGAAGCCAAATCATGTCCTGTTGTATCACTCGTTCATTCCTACCACATGTTTATCTAGAAGCCTCAACATGTCCTGCTCCAGCCCCCCACCCCCTTAATTCCGAGCACATGCTTTTCTGTACATATCAGCATGCCCTGATTTACCTCTCATCATTCCTAGCACAAGCTTATCTAGAAGCCTCGACATACCCCGTTCTACTTCTCTTTTATTCCCTTCAGAAGCTTCTCTGGAATCCTCACTCTCCCTGCTCTACCTCTTGATCATGCCAAGCACAGGCATCTCTGGAAGCCTCAGCATGTCCTACTCTGCCATTCCTTCATTCCCACCACAAGCTGCTCTGGAAGCCTCAAAATGTCCTGCTCTATCTCTTCTCAATTCATAGCGCAAGCTTCTCTGGAAACCTTAACATGTCCTTCTGTACCCCTGTGTAGTTCCTAGCAGACAATTTTCTGTAAGCCAAACCATGTCCTGTTTTACCACTCCTTCATTTCTTGCACATGTTTATCTAAAAGACTCAACATGCTCTACTCCAACCCCTCTTAATTCCTAAAACATTCTTCTCTGTAAGTCTCAACATGTCCTGATGTACCTGTCAAACATTCCTAGCACAAGCTTATCTGGAAGCCTTAAAATGTCCTTCTGCACCTTTGCTTAGTTCCTAGAGTACATTCCTCTGGAAGCCTCAAAATGTCCTGCTCTACTACTCCTCCGCCCCTTGCACATGCTGACCTAGAAGTCTCAACATGCCCTCCCCCAACTCCCCTTTATTCCTAGCACATGCTTCTCTGCAAGTCTCAACATATCCTGCTTTATCTCTCCATCAAGCCAGCACAAGCTTCTCTTGAAGCCTCCAAATACCATGCTCTACTTCTCCTTTAATCCAAGTACAAGCTTCTCTGCAAGCCTCAACAGGCCCTGCTCTACCTCTTCTATATTCCTAGCACAGGCTTCTCTGGAGGGCTCAGCATGCCTGCCCTACCTCTCCTTCATTCCTAACACTCTGGGAGCCTCAACATGTCCTGCTGTACCTCTCCTTCATTACCAGGACAAGCTTCTCTGGGAGCCTCAACATGTCCTGCTCTACCTCTCATTCATTCCTAGCCCAGGCTTCTCTGGAATCCTCAACATGCCCTGCTATACTTCTCCTATATGCCTAGCATAAGCTTCTCTGGAGCATTAAAATGTCCTGCTCCCCCTCTCCATCATTCCCACCACAAGCGTACCTGGAAGCCTTAACATGTCCTGCTCTCCCTTTCATTCTTAGCACATGTTTTTCTGGATGCCTCAACATGTCCTGCTCTGTCACTCCTTCATTCCCAGCACAAACTTCTCTTGAAGCCTCAACATGTCCTGCTATACCTCCGCTACCTTCCTAGCATAATCTCCCAGAGAAGCCTCAACATGCCATGTGCTACCTCTCCATCATTCTTAGCACAATCAATTCTGGAAGCCTCAACATGACTTGCTCTAATTTTCCTTCATTCCTAGCACAAGCTTCTCTGGAAGTCTCAACATTTCCTGCTCTACCTCTCCTTCATTTGTAGCACAACCATCACTCTAAACCCTAACATTTCCTGCTCTACCTCTCTTTCATTCCTAGCACAAGCTTCTCCGGGAAGCCTCAATGTGTCCCACTCTACTTCTCCCTCAGTCCTAACACAAGCTTCTTGGGAAGCCTCAACATATCTGTATCTACTTCTCCTTCATTCCCAGCACCAGTTTCTCTGGAAGCCTAAGCATGCCTTCATCTACCTCTCCTTCATTCCTAACACAAGCTTCTCTGGGAGCCTCAACATTTCCTGCTCTACCTCTCTTTCATTCCCAGCACAAGCGTCTCTGGAAGCCTCAATATGTCATGTTATACTTATCTTTCATTCCTAGCACAAGCCTCTCTGGAAGCCTCAACATGTCGTTCCCTACTTCTCCTTCATTCCCAGCACAAGCTTCTCTGAAAGCCTCAACATGTCCTGTTCTACCACTCCTTGATTCCTATCACAAGTTTCCCTGTAAGCATACCCATGCTCTGTTCTACCTCCAGGTACCTCCAGGCCTATAGGGAACTCTGGAAATATCCCGGTAGGCCTCTGCACACTTGGCCTCTTTTGTGTTTTATTTCCAAGTGTTCTCATAGGAAAGGGGTTGAGTTTGCCAATCCACCCAGTCTTCTTTGTCTCCATCATTCCTTACACAAGCTTCTCTTCGGCTCAAGCCAACGTGTGTGTTTGCTGTTGCTGGAGGCTAGAAGTGGGAGCAATTAAAACTGCATGCGAGGTTCGCTGTGGTGATTAAGGCAGAAATAAACGAGAGATGAGCAAAACAACGTTGCCCTTTTTTCCCAGGCAAATCGTTAAAACGGATAAAGCTGGGCTGCGGCGTTAGATGTGTAAATGTGTGTTTTTCTCCAGCCTCCCCCCTTCTGTAAAGAGTCACGGATCTGGCAGCTTTGAAGCGGGAGAGGCAAAGGGGGGGGGGAGCAGCGCAGGGCCAGGTGGGCATGTGGGAGAGTGGTGACTCAATAAAAAACAAGCATTGGCAAAGCAACACGTGTTGGCTTCTGCGGAGGCTTGGAGACTGCATCTGTCGGCCACTGGCATAATGGAACTTCCTGGGCCTGATTCATGGAACGTTTTCCTATGGGAGTGCGCCATTATACAACACTTCCATGAATCAGGTACCCTGTCTATAACATGGCGACAGCTTTTAAAGATCCGAGGACCTGGGCGTATGATAGCAGTGCCTTGCAGAGACATCTGCGATGATTATGCAAAAGGCAACACTGCCGGCTTTGCCAATGTGTGTTTATTAACAGGAATTAGTGCAAGAAACAGATGGACACACAAACAAGCAGTCAAAAAGTAGCACCATACAGCCCAAATCCGGCCACGTGCACTCACGTGCACTCATTGGGATTTCACGTGGCTACATTTTGCATGTGCCACTTTAATACATACATGAACACAATCATAGGTGTGGCCTCTGGGTGCACACAGCTCTCTGCTGCAGGTGCATTAACCCACTGTAAGTGTGGACGGAGAAGGGTTTGCAGGCAGCTAACACTGATGTACTTACGTTGCTGCGTCCTTCCTTGGCACAATTATAAGAATATGTTTTGCATACACTGAAAAACAGAATTCTGAGCAGAAGAGAAATGGAAAAATTGCACAGGGCTGTAAAATTGCACAGACTCTGTGGAGCAAACTTTTCTTCTACGGCGCGGAACCACCTTCCAGATGTCACTCTGCAGAGGAGGACAATTGCAAACATTGCACCAATTGGTGAAATTTGGTATAAAACAATATCATATCGGATATTGTAATTAGTTATTTAAAACACAGTTAATACCCCTAAGTTTCGACGCATGGACCAGAGATTCGAACCTGTGCTGCTCTGTGTTGTTTGCCTTCCAAAGTGAACACGTTGCCCCTGAGCTATAATCCCAGGACATCCCAATGGGTTGCTATATTCACGTATTGCTGTAGTACCTCACCAAAAACCCAACGACATTTTGTGGAGGCCTGACCCTAACAGAGGATCTGAGTGGAACTAAACACCAAGAATTAGAGATGGTTTATGAACCAGAAAAAAAACAACATATTTCGGACAATCAAAAACCCTGAGTGGGAACTATAAATGCATAGGTGGAGGCGGGTTAGCTTCGAAGGAATTGGTGGACACATGAGGGATGGAGTCATGAAAGACGGCAGGAGTCTGGGAATTTGATGGGAGGGGAAAGGCGCAAGAACTTGGAGGCTGGAGGTGAAAGAGGAAAAAGGCAAGGCTGAAAATAAGAGGAAGAAGAATGTGTGTTACCCAGAAGACAAAGCTGCAGAAGAGTTTGGAAAATACATCTATAGGCAGGCCAGCACTAGATGTGAAACGGAATCTTATTTCTCCTTAAGCATTAATTTACACCACATGTAAACGATGCAGGACAGGTTCACGGTTACACACACATGAAAGCTTTCTGTGTGCACAACTGTGTTAAAAACCAGAAGAAACAGGACAATTTCATGGATGAAGTTACAGTCGTGAAATCCTATGAAATAATGGTCTGCGTTGCAGTGTATTTCCACACCAAAAACAACAGCTTTTCATATTGTCAAAGGCTGGCAAGAGGGACGGGTATGCCCAAACGTGGGTCCCTTGCCTGCTGGGCCTAGAGACCCAATCTACTCCTCAACGATGAGGCCCAACTTGGCTGAAACATGTTTGAGGATGCCTGTGGTCCCGTGCTGAAGGGATGTGGTCAAGCAGTTCGGGCTGGACTGCCCCTTTTGGGGTGGGACCAAGCCTGATTTGTATGTGGTCTTTCCCCTTCTGTAACGGATTGGCAGGTGAAGAACGATTATCTGGAGGGTTGCTCAGAGCAATGCAAGAGGTTAAGATTCATTCCAAACCTTCCAGCCATCACCTCTTGTGTTTTGCCCATGCCAAATGACAGCACAACTTTTTTGCCAACCGTGCTTTACAGGTGTGGAAGAGGCACTGTCATTCTATAAGAATAACTAGACTACAAATTCCAGAATGCAAAGTGGTGCTGGTAAAAAAGCTAGGACTGGTTCAACGGTGGCCCCTTCAATCTGCACTCGCCAGTCAGATAGCACAGCAAGGAGAGTGCTCACTTTGACTCCATGCAGAGCCTGCTGACGCAGGTTCAAATCCCGGCAGAGCCAAACTCAGACTTTCATCCTTCCGAGGTCGATAAATAAGCACCAAACACTGTGAGTAATAATAAACAGCGCTCAGATACCTGAGGGTTTGTAGCACTATATAAATGCTATATTATTATTATTATTATGTCCACGACATATTGAGAACTCCACAAAAAACAAGGAACAGAAACTCGGGATACTGTATATGTCACAGCTCAAATAATTTAGCTAGAGACACAAATCAGAAGTGTAGATGACTTGCAGGTATGAGTGCCCCTCAAAAACTCCTCCCCCCAAAGCACACAGCAATAACACAGTGTTTTACAAACAAGTAAGGCTGTAATTGTCTATATGTTACAAACAATGTGTAGAAGAGAACGATTGCTGTGATTTGATGTGTCAATCTTGTCAAATAAGACATCGTGACTGCTCCACTCTATGGCTACAAGTTGGAAAAATAAACACATGATATTTGAGGGTGCTCTTGAAAAGATCCACAGCCTTCTTCACCCTGACCTACTAATACATCCTCCCCAGGGTCCAAGAGGGGAGCGCCAAGTTGTCAAACGTGACCCATGCAATTACCATGTAAGCAACCTGGAAAAAATGACATTGAATTACATAAACAAAAATATCTCAATGGGAAGCACAACCCAGAAAGAGATGTTCAGCTTCATCAATGAGATAAGGAACCGGACAGCGTGCAATAAGACTTCCACTCCCTCACAGAAACTATGTGATGACCTTGCTAACCACTTCAAAAACAAAGTCATGATCATACTTCAAGCCATCAACACTGTACCCAAGGACACAGACAACAATGTTGCCAATGACCCAACCCTAGAAGCAACCACAAGACTAAACTGCGTCACACCAATCTCGACAGAAGACTTCATTAAACTAGTTAAGGAAAGCAACAAAGCTGGATTGCCAATGGACATCTGCCAGCCAGACCTCTAGAAGAGCATCCTCAGCAAAAAGGCACCAGCAGAATATTACTGCAGCCGCATGAGCACCTCGCTGGCAACAGGACCTGTACAGTTCCCTCAGGAAACACAGACAGTCCCACCAATTACCAGCTTATTTCAAACATTCCTTACCTTCTGAAACTCCTAAAAAACTTACATATATAGGTAAATGCTGGCACATGTAGAAAACAAGCATCTACTAGAATGGGCACAAGTCTGCTTCCGACCTACAAGAAGAACGGAATTGACACTACTCTCCATCTGAGATTACCTAAAACATAACACAGACTCCAACATCACTTCAGCACTAATACTACTAGATTGTTCAGCAACCTTCGATACGGTCAAGCACGCAAACCTCATCAAAAGAATCCAGGAAATAGGGACAAGCAGCACCTCAAACACACACCTGTGCGGCTCCACAATGCTCATACCTCTCGCCACTACTCTTCAACAATGACATCACCACCACACTCATGAAACTCATAAAAAGACCTGGACCAACTTGCTACAACTTTGCAGGTGACACTCAAATCATCAACAAAATCAACATCAGCTGAGAGATAGACCAAACCCGTACTTACTGCCTCACACAAATAAGCACGTGGATGAGCAGCAACAGTCTTAAACTCAACACGAAAAATGATGATCACACCAAACAACCCCTGCGTTCAACAGCACATGCCATGGCCCTTGGAAATGGGAAACAGACAGGAAGCATCCAATTAATGGGCAATGACCTAACAATGGAAACCAAGTCAATGAAGTAGTGAAGAAATGTCTCTTCCACCTGCGCACAATTAAACAGATACGATCCTTTATCACCTTCCCAAACAGAGCACTTTCCGTCATCTCTCGTCATGTTAATAATCTAATAATACACTGTGCCAACAACATCTAGCTTGGAATGCCGAACTCGCATACTACAATTCTGCAATGCATACAGAAGGAAACAGCACGTCTTCTCCTCAGACTAGCTGAGAGAAAGCACATCATACCAGCACGAATGCCCCTACACTGGCTAGAAGTCAAAAAAAGGATTTGCTTCACAACACTGCATAGTACACTGAGAAATCACTAAAAACCTGGTGGTTCTTTGATTTGCCAACCTAAAAAACAAACCGTGGCTTTAGAGAAGCATGCAACCTCAAAGCAAAGAGGTACACCACAAATGATGGGGTCGCTTTTGGCCTCCTAGATGAAGTCAACCAAACAGGGCAGGCCCAGCGAAAGAAAACATAACATCATTAAACACCTCATAAGGAATTGTGATCTAAGGCAAACAATCTATGCAACATTGACATAAGGATTTCCCCCTTCCCACCTTTAACCCTACTAAAAGACTCCATAGTCCTGGAAACACACCACACAAATACCAAATGCAACACCAACATACAACTAAAACAACACCAATTCTAAAATCATACAGCAAAATGCACACCTCCTCCAAAAACTCACTCAGTCAGAAAACACTCAACTTCCAACCCTCTGTGAGGGGCACACAAACAATCTACACAAACTCACACACCAGAACACCCACCAACCCATAACACCTAGATAAAACCTAAAACACAGTGACCGGTTTTTCCGAACTGAAAATACCAACAGAACAGCAAACGCATGCTTGCACTCTTCCACTCCTCCCACTAACTAATGCTCTGCTCCCCCTCTTTCCTTCCCGATCCAGCAGAGCACCTGGTGACCATAAAAAAGACAGCTGCTCACAGTATAAATAACATTAACAGAACATGACAAAGGATATGCCTTTTCAAGAGAAGAGTCCACTAACCCAAGAAGAAAACAGCAACTTAACTTTGTAAACCAATTTGCTACAACGATTAAGAATACTACTGCCGACCTAGCCCATGCCCAAGGATAGCATGACATAATTACAAGCATTGGCAAAGCCAACAGTATTGGATTTCCTAAAGTCACACATGCTCTCCCATCAGTATGTGTATTGAGTACATCTTTTATATGTTTCATTATTTAACAAAACATCACAATAAACAGTATAGCATGTTAGTACTAGTCTTTACCATTTTATTACACAACTTTATCTTACTACCCATCTTTATCTTTTCTAGAAGAGGGCATAAGACAAGCTGACTACTTTATATGTGGGCTTTGCGCAGGGGTGATGCATTGCTTAGGAATCAAATGACTGAGGCCACTCTTGGTTGAGAAGCTTTGCTGAAAATACACTTTGTCTCATAAAGAGCTACCTTGTTTGGCTTCTGTTGTACGTGCTCTGCTTAATTGGTCCTGGTTGTACGCTTGTCCTGTTATTTTTTGGATTATGTTTTGTGTGTTTATGTGGGCCCCTGTGCTTATGGGCTGTTGGGCGCATTACAAAAAAAATAACAATAAAATACCAGAAACTGCTCCTAGAGTCAGTGAACCATCACCTTAGAGAGCGCTGTTTTTCCAATCAGAAATCACCTTAATATGACAAAATAAAAAACTATTTAGATAAGACAGAAAAGGGTTCACTGGTCAAGTTACTGGTGGTGGTGATGGTGCGTGGTATAAATACCTTTAACATTAACATTAACATATAAGTATCTAGGCACCAAATGGCCGGCGCGAACGGGACAAGCAGGTCTGTGCGGGTATATCTGCCAGACCTTGCATTCTCCCTCCAGAGATAGTCAGTAGGTGCTGTTTGTTGTTGCACTTCTAAATAATTTTAAAATACTTTTAAAATAGTTGTATCCTTTGTGTGCGGTTCCGTGCGCGGATGTGCATACGTGCACACAGACTTAGGCTGTTGTTCTCTGCTGGTAATATGGAAACCAGAGGTAAGGAAAACATGCCTTCTTACGATCATATGCAAATTACAGAACCCATAAGCGAGGTCGTTAAATCATTCCCGCAAATAGGAGCTTTTTGTAGTCAGTTGACGTCTAAACCAGCTCAAACCAGTTTAAATACTAAAAATGCTCCCAACACATGTATAACAGTGTAATGAATAGCACCACAGAGAATAGAGATCTCACCCTCCGAACTTACCATAGCCCTGCTAAATACTCGCTCCTTAGTTAAACATTCACTAGATATACATTACTACATTCAAGAGAGTGAGGTAAACATCATATGTCTCACCGAAACATGGCTCTCTGATGCCCACGGGCCCACTATAGAACAGGTGGCCCCACCGGGCAATGTATTTTTTGGGAAACATCGTGAGGGAAATGTAGGGGGTGGAGTTGCTATCATTTTTAGGAAACAGCTAGGGTTCTATGAAGTTGGAATTGAAAGTAATGGGAGTGACATCAGTCATGTTAAACTAATCTCCACCCCTAAGCACAGTTTGTATTTGGTATTGCTTTATCACCCACCTGGAGAACTAGATAAATTTAATGACGATATCGTTAGTATCGTTGCACCTATGCTGACCACCAATTCCGGGTTGGTCCTTTTAGGGGACTTCAACCAATGGAAAAGTAATAAATCAGACGAATAAGAGCTAGAACTGGAGAAAATGTTGAAAAGTCACCAGGTTATAGTACACAATACAGAACCTATGCATAATAAAGGTCACATATTAGATTGGATTGGTAGCGGAAACATACATTTCTGTAATATTAAGACCATCCCTTGTAGCTGGGGCGACCACTTCTTTATAACATGTGTACTTAAACTCCCTGCTATACCAAGCAGAGTACATGAGCCCCCATGTATAGTCAAATCTCGAAATTTTAAGGGTGTAACTGCCCCGATTCTGGCCAGCTGTATGCAATCGCTGATGACCATGACCAATGACTTTGGCAGCCCTGAAGCTCTGATAGGGATGTATAACGACAAGATTACTAAAATGCTCGCTGAATACGCTCCCATAAAAGACAAAGCTGTTAGAGACCTACCTAATTGCCATAAATCGTTTTCTCCAATATTGGCCGAGCTTAGAACAAAACAAACGACAAGCTGAACATGCCTGGCGGAAGGATGGCTCTACAGAGAATCTGTTGGCCTGGAAATCCAGAGTAAAGGTCTATAAGATGAAAGTTTCTGAGGCAAAAAAAAAACAATAATGATCAAATTAATTCAGCATGGGATCAGACAAAGGAACTCTTTTGCCTTTTTAGATCATGGGAAAAACCTGCTGCCTCCAGTCCCTCTATTAAACCCACAGCCGATGACTGTAACCGAGTACAGAGGACATTTGTCAATAAACTACAGAAAGCACAAGATAAAATCAAGAAGGAGGCTCTGGTACCCTCCGCAACAGTATTGATCACTAATCAACCCCCAATCGAGATATCAGAAACAGATAACAACCCCCTAATAGAACCATTGAATCGGAAGCCTGTAACTCCTCCTCAACTGGAGCAGCCTACCGGGTTCAGGTTCAGGGAATCCACCACAATGGACATGCTCAAAATACTTAAAACCATGCACCCTACCAGCTGCCCTGGAGAGTTGCTCCCGTCCAAGTATATCTTGGAACACAAGGAGCTGTTTGCCCCTTTCTTATGTATATTTGTGAACTCATCCTTTCGAACAGGTGTTATTCCCCAGTCCATCAAGAGCGTGGCAGTCACACCATTGCTAAAAAAGGCAGGTCTGGAACTTACAGATGCTGCAAATTTAAGACCGATCACTAATACCTTATTTTTTCTTAAAGTTGTTGATAAAGTGGCTACTACACAATTGCAATCTCATGTCCAGGCAGCTGGCATACTACACACAAAACAGTCACTATACAGGAGTTATCATGGCACAGAAAGTGCCCTGCTGGACCTTCAGACATCTATGCCCTCCAAGCTGGAGCACAGCAAGTCGGGGCTGCTGATGTTGTTAGATCTGTCGGCAGTCTTCGACTTGCTAGATCACAAGATTTTACTGGACCGGATGTTAACCGTTGGAGGCCTTTCCGGGGAGGCCATTATTTGGCTTAGATCATTCCTAGAGGGCCACCAGTCACGTGTACACTGGGGTGACCGTGCGTCTGATTCACAAATCATAACATGCAGAGTGCAACAAGGGGCGTGTCTTTCCCCCTTGCTCTTTAATATCTACATCCTCCCACTCTGTGGCGACCTAGCACTACTTCAGGTATTCTTTTGTAATTACGCTGACGATTTTCAGCTGGTGCTAGATAGTACTGGTGACCATGAGAAGGACCAACAGATGCTGAATGGGGTTTACCACATGATAAAATGTGTTGGATGTCCACTAACTGGCTTTGTTTGAATGCGGCCAAGACTGAGCTTATGCTCTTTGGTCCCCGGCAGTTACAAACCAAATTGGATCAAAGATATCCCAACTTCATAATAGATGGCAGCCAAATCAATGTAGCTCAGAAGGTGAAGACGCTGGGCACATACATGGAAGCAAAGTTAGATTGCGAAGCCCAAGTATCTGCTATTACTATCAGTACTAACTACCACCTTAAAGTACTTAGGCAGGTAGCACCACTGATTTCAGTGGAGAATCGTAATAAACTTGTGGGAGCTGCAATCCTCCCACATATCGATTACTGTAATGGACTCATATGATGTGCAAATAAGGCCAAAATCCAACAGCTGCAAAAAATTCAAAATGCAGCCATACGCATCATCTTTCAGATGAAAATATCAGAGCCTAAAACCACAGCTAGGAAAAAGTTACACTGTCTTCCAGTGACAGTTAGAATTCAGTTTAAATTGTTAGCAACATGCCATAAGTGTATTTTTGGTAATGCCGCAGCATACCTGAAGGATAAGGTTAAACTCTATCAACCCAAGAAAAACCTTCGATCAGCTAAAGGCTTCCTACTGGAATCACATTGGGTAATTAGAACCCGAGGCCTTGGACGCACTATCCATGTTCAAGGGGCCAAAGCATGGAATGCCTTACCGCTACAATTACGGAAAATGGAGAATCATCTTACCTTCCGTAAACAACTGAAAACGATTCTCTTCAATAAGCAAACTGTTTAAATTCATCTTCTCTACTCCTCTATCTCCTGGCGCCTGGATGTCTATGGGCTTTGGCGCGGTACCAGCTCAATAACATAACAAAAGTCTACCACGCACACATATGGTTTCTAGGCCAATTTTTATTAATTGTATTCATTTTTTTTTGCCTTATAACCCACATTTACTTCCTATATCAACAGTTGTTTTTTTTCATACTTGTGCAAGAACCCACTCATCGAGCCCAACCTAATTAGAGCACGGGTGGAAGGGGAAAGATTAATGTACTGGGGCCGACTACGAACAGAGACCAGATGCTGAGGGGACATTTGTTGCAGGAATAAAAAGTGTGTCACTCTCAAAGGAAATTAGATGGTTCTGAATTGGTTGCCGGGAGGAGCGGAGGTCCAATAACTGGAGATGTTATTATGGTAATATTTGCGTGTGCAGTACCTACCTGCGGTGCTCCCCGTGCAGAGAGAGGACTTTTCCGGAGAAGGTGCGTGAATGTAGCGGCATATAGTGCATAGGAAGGATAGAGCCTGAAATCAGGTACACGTTACGGTGTTGAGTTTGAAGACACTATACAATGCCATGTGCCATGCTTCTACATTGTGTTGCTGTTGTGGTACTTGTTTCTACAGGTGTGCGGTGATTACAGCATTTTTTTGGTGGGAATGTGCATGTTTGGCCGGCTCACTTTGATTGAGTCCACCAGCTACACACATGTATACATCATGTTATGTTGATTTGTACCACGCACTGCCACCACCAGGGGCAGTCTCTAGGTGCTCATGAGGCTCTGCGAGAAAAGAGGGTGGGGTGTTTAAGTGAGACTAGGATGATAGGATAGGTTAAGAACAGTGGAAACTGGCAGCCGTTTCGTTGCCTTGTGTATGGGTTGTTTGTGCAGCTCGGCTTGTTATAACGGTAAAGGAAGACTTTGGGCCTCATTAGAGTTTGGAGGCAGCCATGCCATTTTTAGCGTCATGACTACCCCCAAACTCGGGTCCAGGTCCCGAAAAATGGGAAATTACCGGGCCATTCCAACCTTTGCGGACCCAGTATTTCCCATTTGCGGGACCCGGTGCGTCCCCATTCCCATTTGAGCCCCCATAGGGCTCAATGGGAATGGGGAGGATGCTAACAACGGTCTCGTTAATGACGGGTCCGTTGTTAGCATCCTGTTCTGGTAGCGGGTGCCGCTATGCACGTCAGGTGTGACCAGGCGTACTGGGCGGCCCCCGCAAGCAGAACTTGTTGTTGCCTTACCGCCAGGGTCGTAATGAGGACCTCTGTGTCTCGAATGTGTACTTGTGTTAAAGTTGTTATCCGTATAAATTATCTAATAGGAAAAATCATAAGGAGAAATTACCAAATTGTGTTACCTATATTGATCGAGGTTTTGGGCCAATTTGTTGGTGAACATTTAGGTGTGGGGTGGGCAAGGGTATTAGCTAAGGTAGGAGGGCGAGGGAGGTTGCAGGGGGGCTCCCCCCACATTATTAGAAAAAAACAATTTGGTCATTTCTCCTACGATTTTTTACATTCGATCATTTCATGGACATCCGTTTATGTTGGGTGTGTAGATCACATGCAGTTAGGCGGGAAAACAATCATGCGCACTGGTTTGTATATGGAGGGAGTGGTATATCATATATAATCATATATAAGGTAGGAAGAGGAGGTGTGGGGTAAACTCCATAAAAGAAAAAAGGTTGATTATATGTTGATCTAAATAAGTCGACCAAATCTGCACCCTTAATAAATAAAACATATTTCATCATGTGACATGTGTTTTACACTTTACTTTTGCACAATAGCTGTGCCCCTTTAGAGCTATGATACAAAACAGAGCAATGGGACCTCTGGGGAAGTTCCCAATGTTCAGTAGGGACAATTGCAAATGGGGCACATGCAAGGCACCACTGGCACCCTGTTTGCCTGCTCACGTGTCTGCTATTCTGGCAGGCGTTTAAGCATTGGATTCCTGGAATGCCATCTAGGCTGAGCTAGAGAGTGGCACTGCCATTTGCCATTCCAATCAAAGAGTGTCAGCGTTCGCATTAGTGAAATACAGCCAGGGGTGGACTGGGAACCAAGAGAGGCCCTAGAAAAAATATTCAAAGTGGCCCGATGTACACATTTTTAGCAAGCCCAACCCTTTTCCTATGGGAACATTTGGAAATAAAATAGGTTACCACACAAAAGAGGCCCAGTGTGAAGAGGTCTACTGGGAAATCTCCAGAGTTCCCCATAGGCCAGTCCACCTCTGAATACCACCTAAGCCAGGCAGGAGGAAAGGGAAAGCAACTCTCGACACATGTTTCGCCCGAGTTAGCACTCATCAAAGGAGTCTAGCTAGTCCAATCAAAAGAAGGCACCAAGGACAGGAGTAATGTAAACGCTCAGAAACATACGGTGATGCATATATTATTCAAACGCTCAGGAGGTTAATGCACTTGCTCCTGAAATCTATACATAAGTTGCGTGAACCATGGATTTCGGTAAGTGCTCCATTAACAGGCAAAACATTCAATAAACGGTGATGGGCGCTCCGCATGAGTGGTCAATATCACTGATGAAATGACTAGTGCGACATCATGTGTCGCTTTTCTCTAAGGTATACATATGAAAAATAATCAGGATGAAAGATCCTACAAGCGGTTTGTCGTTCTGAATGTTGATATTTATTTCAAAACAACATGGAACATTTTTGGTGACTCAGTGGTTATTTTACAGTACTTTCGATAAGCACGAAAGTTTACAGCACAACGGACAAGGGTGATTGTATTCAGTGGTAACACATGTCAGTGTCGACCTCAGAGATATTGAGGTCAAAACTTCACATAGAGGCACATTCAGAAATTAGGTAGGAAGGACCTACAGTTGGAAGAGGTGCGCCTGGGACCACGTAGCATACCACGTAGCATACACAGCATACTTCTGCCTGCTGAGGAACCTGCAGAGATGCTAGTTCGGGACACGCTGTGAAATTGGGACCCACTCTGGCCCTCTCCGGCTTACTGAGGGACTGTTACACTGTTGTGTACACCGTGTGTAAACCACGCCTGAGACCACGTTTTGTCCCAGGCGCACCCTCTTCCAACTGTAGGTCCTTCCTACCTCATTTCTGAATGTGCCTCTATGTGAAGTTTTGACCTCAATATCTCTGAGGTCGACACTGACCTGTGTTACCACTGAATACAATCACCCTTGTCCGTTGTGCTCTAAACTTTCGTGCTTATCAAAAGTACTGTAAAATAACCATTGAGTCACCAAAAATGTTCCATGTTGTTTTGAAATAAATATCAACATTCAGAACGCCAAACCGCTTGTAGGATCTTTCATCCTGATTATTTTTCATATGTATGCATGTACCCACCTGGGTAAATCAGGACTCCGCCAGGTGCCCTTATTTTCTACTTGACTATTCTCTAAGGGACATTGGGGTGGTGCGTTAAGCAGAAATCCCTATCTGAGATGGAATTATGGCATTAGCTCTGCCAGCAATTGACACCCTATTTCATTGGACATTAGAGCTGTCTATTGGCACCTTTTATACGGGTTCAATTATTGGAGTCTGCTAATGTGATTGCCATGGAGTCTCGTAAAGTGGAACGGTGGCAACGCCAGGATTCTTCTGGCCTGATTCGTGGAATTTTTTGGAGCGGTGAAAAATGACTTTGCACTTTCAACAAACTCCCTGATTCACTGAGCGGTGCAAAGTGCATTTTTTCTGTGCAAAGTGACTTTGCACTGCTAAAGTACTCTTTGCAGCACGCTAAAAAGTTCTGCAAGCCAAGCCCTGAATAGTCTGCATGCCACGTGTGCTTTTGTGGGGTCTTTGGCTGGCTCCAGAATTACAGACTTCTTTAATATATACATATATATATATATATATATATATATATATATATATATATATATATATATATATATATATATAGAGAGAGAGAGAGAGAGAGAGAGAGAGAGAGAGAGAGAGAGAGAGAGAGAGAGAGAGAGAAAGAGAGATAGAAAGGCGAGAGAGAGACTTCCCCATGTATATATATATTTTTATTTTTATTTTGTTTGAATGTATTTATTTGTATTCTTTGCTAGAAGGCAGTGTGGATTTTATTTTATTACATGTATATAATATAATTTGCACCTGTAGATGACTAATTAGTGTACCCTTTAACTGGCCCAAAGATTGGGAAGTGTTAAACGGTAGCGGCGTGAAAGTGTTGCTATCTTTTCCTGTGCAACCTGCCGACTAACCTAAAAAAAACAGTAATCCCCTGTTTTTAGCCGCAATGCCGCTTTGAGCTGCGCCCGTCAGCTTGTGTCTGCCCTCCCGCGGGGACGAGGAGGATCCAAGCCCTTTGCGGCCCAAGGCTGCTCAGGCTGGCGGCCTGTGATTTCTGATTCCGCGGTGGTTCTCGCTTCCCTCGTGCGCAGCCTCTGCCCCTCCCACTGATCCTTTGCGCGGGCAGCCCCAGGGGGAGCCAGGGAAGGGCTCATCTTTGAAGCTGGCGCTGGCGCATGCGCGCGGCGCTCTCTTTCATCAGCCTTCAGTGCATTTGTAATTCAGTTTCTAGGTCTGATAAAGGGATTTGATGTCCATGCTCCACTGCCACTGCTCTGAGCAAAGCCGACTCCTGTACCCCTTGTGTGTCCTTCCGCCTGCTTTAATTCCACGCGGCGGCCGCGAAGTAAGAGTCCGCAAACATAGACGCGGGGGAGCCAGGGTCACACAGCTTGAAACTGCACTGACCCTACAGCGGGCGCGCTAAGATCACTCACCAAAAGGCTCGCTCACACCAAAGGCCCTGGGTGAGACGCCAGCTAGTTGAAAGCACAAGGCCTATCCAGCAGCATCTGCCCATTGTTGGTGGAACAGAGCAGTGGGATAAAAAGAAAATGGCTTCTGAACGATTTACCCGAGGTTCAGCAAACACTTCTTGCTCTTTTGTCCTTGCCAGCTGGGAAGCATGCAGGCCCTGATCACCTACCGCACATGCAGACCTGTTTCTGCAGCGGGCTGTGAATCTTGCATGGAACGCAGGCGACAGGCGCCTGTGTGCTTTACCATAGCCTGTGCAGCCTTGCGTTCTAGAACCTTCATTCTACAGAGTGTGGGATCAGGACATGTTTCCCAGATATTTTCCAAGTCTGTGCATTCTGTTTGCTGCAGTGCCGCTGCATTTGAAATTTTCGCTCATATGCGTACAGGGTTGCTCCATAGTACACTTTTTCAGCAAGTGCAACCCTTCTCCCATGAGAAAATCTGAAAATAAAATAGGTTACCACACAAAAGAGGCCCAGGGTGCAGAGGCCCACTAGAACATCTCCAGAGTTCCCTATAGGCCAGCCCCCCCCCCCATGTCCAGGGTGCAGAAGCCTACCAGGACATCTCCAGAGTTCCCTATAGGCCAGTCCACCACTGTCCAGGGTGTAGAGGGCTACCAGGACGTCTCCAGAGTTCCCTATAGGCCAGTCCACCCCTGTCCAGGGTGCAGAAGCCTACCAGGACAGTTCCAGAGTTTCCTATAGGCCAGTTCACCCCTGTCCAGGGTGCAGCGGCCTACCGGGACGTCTCCAGAGTTTCCTATAGGCCAGTCCACCCATGTCCAGGGTGCAGAGGCCTACCAGGACATCTCCAGAGTTCCCTATAGGCCAGCCCCCCCCCATGTCCAGGGTGCAGAAGCCTACCAGGACATCTCCAGAGTTCCCTATAGGCCAGTCCACCACTGTCCAGGGTGTAGAGGTCTACCAGGACGTCTCCAGAGTTCCCTATAGGCCAGTCCACCCCTGTCCAGGGTGCAGAAGCCTACCAGGACGGCTCCAGAGTTTCCTATAGGCCAGTCCACCCCTGTCCAGGGTGCAGCGGTCTACCAGGACGTCTCCAGAGTTTCCTATAGGCCAGTCCACCCCTGTCCAGGGTGCAGAGGCTTACCAGGACGTCTCCAGAGTTTCCTATAGGCCAGTCCACCCCTGTCCAGGGTGCAGAGGCCTACCAGGACATCTCCAGAGTTCCCCATAGGCCAGCCCCCCCCCATGTCCAGGGTGCAGAAGCCTACCAGGACATCTCCAGAGTTCCCTATAGGCCAGTCCACCACTGTCCAGGGTGTAGAGGTCTACCAGGACGTCTCCAGAGTTCCCTATAGGCCAGTCCACCCCTGTCCAGGGTGCAGAAGCCTACCAGGACGGCTCCAGAGTTTCCTATAGGCCAGTCCACCCCTGTCCAGGGTGCAGCGGTCTACCAGGACGTCTCCAGAGTTTCCTATAGGCCAGTCCACCCCTGTCCAGGGTGCAGAGGCTTACCAGGACGTCTCCAGAGTTTCCTATAGGCCAGTCCACCCCTGTCCAGGGTGCAGAGGCCTACCAGGACATCTCCAGAGTTCCCTATCGGTCAGTCCACCCCTGTTTGCACATGCACTGCCACACTGAATCACAAGTTAGAAAACTACTCGGGTGCTAATGGCAATATGCTGCAGTTTAACTTGGGCAGCGAGCCGTTACCAAAAGGATTGGCTCGCAACCTTGGGCCATATCACCTCATTAGCACCCTGGAAGGGGGCGCAAGCCAATCAGGAAGCTCGGAACACCAGCTGTATTCTTTGGTATAAGCCTGCATTCCAAACAGCCTGAAAGTTGCAAGCCAGCACCCCATCCCTTAAAAAATTAAAACGTACCTTGCAGTGTGCTGCGTCCCACGTCATTGTTTCTGAAGTCCATTTCCTTATTGATGATCTCACAGTTGTCAGCACAGAAAACAGACTTAAGAAACCACGGCACCGCTTTGCAAGGTACTTTAACAAAACAAAAATAAACACTGTCAGCACCTGGGTAGGAAACTACACGGGTGAAAATGGCGATATACACCAAGGCGACGGACCAATCCTGCCGGTACAAGCAATGCCAAAAGCGTTAAGGGACCCCTGCTTCTCTAAGGCCCTTAACTTGGGTGGCGGGCACTTACCGGCAGTGTCACCCTTCCGCCTCAGTGCATATTGCCTCAATATTAATTCTACAATTAATTATGTGATCTTTATAAGTGTGTCCACTCTCACATGCAGGGCTATAAGTGGCCCGGGGCTAGCCGGGGCAGGGTTCTGGCAGTCTCATAAGAATGTCACCAGCCAGGCATCCCTTTAGCCAAGAGATGTGGGGATCAGCACCCTCTATGAACAAAGAACTATCCGTGGGGGTGTTAGGACACGTCCCCTTGCAAGTCACGCCCCCTAAGTGCCCAAGCTCAATTCCCTTCCCACTTAAGGCACTGCACTGTGGCCCCATCCCACGCCAAAGCCTTGCATACCCAGAGCGAGCGAGGGAGACAGGGCTGCGTGACATGCCAGCAGAGGCTTCCGGGCCTTCCTTGTCAATCCCCGCAGCTGTCTGCGGCGCCATCCGCGTCCAAGGCCCGCGCCGCCATTAGGCCGCATTTCATGCTCTATTGCCTCAGCGATGTTTACCTCGGAGCCTCGACCTCGCGCAGCACTGCTTTCATCTCAGGATATTATTTCTGTCCAAGGCCTTCTGTTTATTTGTTTAGTTGTCTAAAAATGCCAGTTTCGGCCTAGTATTAAATTCCCTTCCCACTCGGCCCTAGGCAGTCTCCTCGCCACTCAATTGGCGTAATCATAGGGAAGGCAAGCGGAGAATGACAGCCTGGTCAGTAGGCCCTGGGCGTACCTACAAGGGAGGGAAAGACTCCTAAGAGTTAGGCGCTGACAGGGACAAGATGAGAGCAGACGCTGGCATGCCCGCCCAGAGGGGCACGGTGACATTCCGTGACAGGGCAGGCAAGGAAACGGGGAGAAATCATGAGCGCTCGCGCACAGTGTCTTGGGTAGATCAGAGCATTTTCCGAAATGCTTCTAGAGGGGCAGGAGGGCTGGGACAGAGTCAGTCATATGTCAGGCCTCACACTGACCCAGGTCTAACGGCTTTTGCAAGATCCACACGTTTTGGAGAATCTTCCATAATGCCCATTGGCCAGTGCGCCACATGCAGTTTGAAATTGACTGCTTCCTGCTGCTCTATGGTGTCCCAGGAAGGCCAATTTCCAACAGTGACTTGTCCAATGATAGATGCCGGGATGTGCGAAAGCAGGGGGCTTTCGAGTCTGTCAAATAGGGCGCACCTCAATGAGCCAGTTAACAGCATGCTAAGGACTAGCTCTTAAAAGACCCTCTTCTCCTTCTTCCTCGAACACCTGTGCACAAAGGTAGTGCCACCGCGTGCATACTTTTTCCAGTGCTTGTGCCCACAGCCCGGCGTGGCACCCTTGCAGCACTGTACATAGAAATATTACCCAAATCAGTGGCACGTCTGCCAACCTGCCTGGGTTCAAACCGGCCCACGCTTCTCTGCAGCAATGCATTAGCCCACTGAGCTATGCTGCGAGAAAGATATGCCTGTGTTGCAGATGTGTGAGTTTTCTCATCACCGTACACAGGCAGCCAGGTTCATGCCTCCCGCAGCCACGAAACTCCCTACGGAAACAATGAACACTGAAGGTGCAGATTAATTTTTTTATTCATTGTGCATGTGTAAGGCGCTTATAAATCAAGTAAGTTGTGTTTCAAAGCGCCCACAGGGCATCAAGGAGGGGACATGGGAATGAACAGAACAATGAAAGATAGAGACTGACCTACTAGGCCTGTGAGCATTTAGAACGATGGCAAGGGTTCCCAACTAATTTGCTATCCTTTTAATCTGGATATTTTGTTCGGTTTATAGTAATAATTTCGAAACCAATAATGTCGAAAGTCATTTTTTCAAGAAAAAAAATGTCGAAAAAAAAAATGTCGATTTATTTTAATGCATTTTTTTTTTCAAAATGGGGGGTTCCCCCCAACCCCCTTTTTAATTTTTTTTTTTGTTTTACCCATTTTTTTTTTATCCCGAACCCCAAAATAAATATATAATTACAAAAAACGGAATTCGACATTTTTTTTTCAACATTATTTTTTCGAAAAAATTGTCATTCAACATTATTTTTTCGAAAAAATTACCGACCACCATTTTGTTCTTAAGCCCAACTGGGCAGGTGCACCTTTCTTCCCTTATCTGATGAACTTGAGAGCACATCAAAACTGGCCAGGCAACTTTACTGGGTGCCAAGGAGTACTGTGTAGCACTCGTCTGCATTATTATTGTATTGACTCCTTTGATGTTGTGTTGTTTGTGTTGTGTTACTTTTTTGATCCCCCAACATTTTTCCTTCCTTTTTATTACGGCATTTTTAAAAATTGAGGCGTGGAAGATGGAAGATATCGTATCAATCATAACCACTGGCATTGCTGTGGTCAGCCCTCTAAGCCATTATTTTTCTGCCTGCTCTCCCATTAGACTTTTTACAAATCAGTATTCCTCCCATCCCGAAAGATGCAGGCCATCCAGACCTGCCAGCTCACATACCTTCAACATGAGGCAGCAAGCATCACAGACATGGTTTGGCATCGCCCTTGTGGTATAGGGGGGGACTCAAGACATAGGATGCCAGGACCCATGTCCGGCCATACCCATCACACCCAGGGTGACATTTGCAAAACTAATGAGTGAAGGCGGAAGGTTTTCAATTAATCATAACCCTGGTCCCTGTTCTGGGCACCTCTACAAGCCATAATTTTCAGATTGCAGTGCCCCCACAGAAGGGGAAACAACATATGCAAAACAGGCTTGGTCCCACCCCAAAAAGGGCATATGAGCAAAAGAGATGTAATTTAGCCGTTTTTGCTCGTGCAAACTTCCTCTCACCACTTATCAGTGTTATTGTCATTAGCGCACCTACTTTACAGTGATTCCTATTAAATAATACTGGGATCAGGCCATTGTGCCACCCAGGCACAGTCATTGCAATTCTGACACATATACGTATGCACTTCCTGCATTGGTCTGAATTGGTCCACGTGCATAGGCATTGCTTGGGGTATGGGAGGGGGCTATAGCCCTGGGTCTTTTCGTTGTAGGCCTGCATAGAAGCACAGGGGCTACTACCAAAAGGCTAGCTAGCCCCGAGTCCCGGCAGTCCGGAACTTAGCGTAGCCCCAGATCTTTTACAAACCTAGCAACACCCCTGTCCATGTGGCCCATCCGGCGAGCGTGCCATGGCACTACCACTCCCCATCCGCGCCATGTGTAGACAGTGGCAGAAGGGCCATGATGGATTTCTCATCTGGCACTGGATGCCGCAGCCCGCCCCTCCTGCCACCGCCGCTAATGTGTTTCAATGCATCGCCGCGATGGGCAGGGACTCGTCGAGCAGAAGGGGAAACAACTCAATCTGCTCCTCTGGCTGTTTCTCTAGCGGAGCATCTTCAGCCCGTGGCCTGATTGCGCCGAGCGCCGCTCGCGTCCCAGAATGGCCCTTCGTTGCGCCGATGAAAATTCATTTTGCGTACGCTCTCTGCTTGAGGCAAAGCCAATAGCTAGCAGGGCTCTCAATAAATACACTCAGTGAAACAAACCATACTCTGCGCCTGGCGGCAATGGCCAAGTGCACAGGACCCCTCAACCTCTCTAGTGTTCGCTGCAAATCTTGCCTGAGAATTGCTATTGAAAACTGAGAAACTCTGTGTTTGCCAGTAGATGAGGATTGACAGACCCAGTTTCAAACCCACACTTCTGCTCCAACAACGTCCTGGCCAGATTATATATAATGGTTGCACTGATGCAAAAAATTGAGTACATCCCTATATTACAGAATGGAGAAAACCCATTTTGCCCCAATCCAAATGGCAGGCATATGTTTTCACTTGGGCAGAAATGAAGCAGCCTTATTTGGGTAATATCACCAAAATAACAATAAACAGATTTTGCCAACAACCCACATCTTTCACATTGTTAAACTGGGGCAACATTGTATTTTGTTGTGTCTTGTTGCATGACAGAAACAAATACAAATTAGTAGTTCTGGCAATTCTGGCCTAGGTTCAAAATGTTATGCTATTTTCCTAGCAACATTAGTTTTCTCTATCCCCTGTCACCTGGCAGAAGCAATGGGCACACACATTTCACGCCAGGGCTAACAACTTTACATGATATGGATTGGGGCAAGACCTGTTTGCTCCATTCCCCATCACCTGGCAAAGCAATGGGCACAAACTTTTAATGCCATTGCAAAAATCTTTAGATGATATGAATTGGGGCCAAAGCTGTTTGCTCCACTCTCCATCACCTGACGAAGCAATAGGCACACACTTTTCACGCCATTGCAAACATCTTTTGATGATATGGATTGAGGCAAAACCTGTTTGCTCGATTCCCCATCTTTTGCTGAAGCAATGGGCACAAACAGTTAACACCATTGCACAAATCTTTACATGATAAGGATTGGGGCAAACCCTGTTTGCTCCACTCTGTTTTACACAAGAAGCCATACTGCTTCTGAGTAGATTTGCAGTGTTGTTAGATCCTGTGCAAATGGTAGAAAACCACTCCCCCAGTTCTCGCACTTTCCAGACCTCATACTGACCTTGCTTCTGCTGCAGCCATTCTAGATCCCTTTCCACCGTCTCCACCACTCCCATCAGAAATATCCTTGCTTGTGGGTAATGCAAATATAACTTGTGCCAGGGTCACTCTGCCTTCCTATCCTTAAGCATCCTGCTCTATGTACTCTTACCCCCGATTAAATCTTCAGAGAGGTCCATGATGGATTAATATGTTCTCCCCTGTGCTCATCCCACCATGTCCCTATGCAGGAGCTGCTTTTGCCGCCAGTATGGACCTGCTGTGGTTGAATGGAGAAAAACTGTTCTGGCAACGGTAATACACAGCACACAGGTCAAAAGTCTCAACTGCAATTTCGTATTCAGTTCACGTCCAGATGTGTTTTTACTCCAGATGCATCATCGCGTTAAGTTGCATCATTCCACCCACATTTGCACCCGCTAAAAGAAACGATCATCTTCTCTTGAGACATAATTATTGATCAGAATAATATTGGAATACTTAGGGCCTGATTCATGGAATAATTTGCATGGTAAATCAGGACATTGTGCCCCAAACCGTGCACAAAACTCAGTTTGTCGATTGATGGAATTGTCTGCAAAGGACTTTTTCGTAATTCGAGGGAACTTAGCATAGGCGCGGCATGTCTCTGCGAGTAACCAAGTGCCGTGCGTGAGACACCTCGCACAGCGTGGGCTTGGCCTGCCCATACCAGAGTAGGGGGCGGAACATGCAAAATGGGGAAGAACAAGGGAAAATGTGGTCATTACGAGGGACAGCCTAGAGGCAGTCCATCGCACACCCAATAATGCACATAACTAAGCATATTCATGGACCGGTCTGCGTATCCTCACATCAAGGAAATGGCCATGCAATGCACTCGATCTATCCACCACCCAAAGGCAGGCATACAGACACTTGCGCATAGGAATCTCTGTGCAAAGGTAAAATTGGGTGTTGGATTAGGGGCATGTGCACGTAGCTTGGGTCTGATTGCACTTGGCAGTGTTCGTTATCAGTGTAGCAGGGTGTTAGAATGGTTTACGGGGGTTTGCAGGCATGTGTACCTGAAAATGAAGATGTTTGCAGTACATGGTACAAATGTTGAGGTGGTGCTGGGAATAATTGGGGTTTGTGGGCAGTTTTACTGGGGTGCATTCCTTTAAGCGTGAGGAGTGCGCAAAGGTCTGTTTCCATGGCTGGAATTGCTCTTCGTGTGGGTGTGGCGTGGGTGTTCCAGCTGCGACTTGCACATAGGGTTACTTTGTATGGAAAATTCCATGAATACGCATAGTGTGCAGATCTGCTTATTTGCAATGGGCCCGGGCAGAGTCCTTCTCAGCACGCAGGCTTTGCGGCATCTATGCGTCCATTTTCATGAATCAGGCTCTTAATTCCTTTGTTATGTTGCATTTTATTTTGCGTTGAATCAAGTCATGCCATCAGGTTTTTGTAGAGTGCAGGGCATTCACCTGAAGGTATCCAGACACTGTAGAAAAAGAAATGTAGTTACCAGAACTGTTGTGCTCCAACCAGGAACTAGTGTTTATCAGGTGAAAATGATTAGGAGTGGTCTTTCTGAAAGAGGAGAAGGACCATCTGAAGCACAAGAGATTGGCTTAATTCTTTACTGCTGTCTGCAGATGACTTATTTTCATTGCAGCGGGCACAGAGGATCATTTGCAATCACACAAAGGATTGTTTGCCACTGCATGGAGGATCATTGGCCACCACACAGAGGATCATTATCCACCACATGCAGGATAATTATACAGAACACAGAGGATCATTAGCCACCATGGAGGATCATTACCCACCACACAGGATCATTAGCCACCACACGTGGGATTGTTTGCCACTGAACAGTGGATCATTTGCCACCACACGGAGAATAATTAGTCACTACACAGAGGATCATTTGCAACACACTGAGGATTGTTTGCCACTGCATGCAGGATCATTAGCCACCACACAGCGGATCATTATTCACCACATGCAGGATAATTAGAGAGCACACAGAGGATCATTAGCCACCATGGAGGATCATTACCCACCACACAGGATCATTAGCCACCACACGTTGGATCGTTTGCCACTGCACGGCGGATCATTTGCCACCACACGGAGGATCATTAGCCACTACACAGAGGATCATTTGCAACCACACTGAAGATTGTTTGCCACTTCATGGAGGATAATTACCCACCAAACAGAGGGTCATTAACCACCACATGCCGGATCATTAGCCACTACATGCAGGATCATTAGCCACCACACAAAGGATTATTAGATACCACACAGAGGATCATTAGCCACCACATGGTGGATTGTTTGCCACTGCACAGCAAATCTTTTCCCACCACACGGAGGATCATTAGCCATTACACAGAGGATCATTTGCCACTGCATGGAGGATCATTAGCAACAACACAGAGGATCATTAGCCACCAAACAGAGGATCATTAACCACAACATAGAGGATCATTAGCCAACACACGGTGGATTGTTTGCCACTGCACAGCAAATCTTTTGCCACCACAGGGAGGATCATTAGCCACTACACAGAGGATCATTTGCCACTGCATGGAGGATCATTAGCCATAACATAGAGGATCATTAGCCACAACACAGAGGATCATTAGCCACCACACAGAGGATCATTAGCCACAACACAGAGGATCATTAGCCACCACACAGAGGATCGTTGCCACCTCATAGAGGATTGTTTGCCACCGTATGGAGGATCATTAGCCACCACACAGAGGATTGTTTGCCAACGCATTGAGGATCACTTGCCACTGATTATTGTTAATGAAAATTGGGGGACCACTAAGAGGAGTTTGTTTTTTAATGCAGATGTCTAGATGTTGGAACATAACCTTTAGTGAAAGGAGCAGTTTTTTCAGTTTAAAGAGCTTTCGGTGTCTGGCACATACATTTGAATGGAATCCATTCAGATAGCAGGAGTCAAAGGAGTGAGGTCAAGCCGGGATGGATGTTTTCAAATTTGCAGTTTTAGAAGAATGTTAGCCACCACATTCTGGACTCTCCTAAGACAACATATTAGCACCATAGGGAGACCAGGATAGATACTGTTGCCAAAATCTAATCAAGAAGAAATGAGGCGATGCACAGCTATGATCCTATGAGGGGAAACTCATAAGCGGTTACTTCTCATTCCCCCCGTGAAGGGAGGACGTTCTCCAAAATATGTAGAACCCCCCTCTCAGATTTACCATATCATGACAGCCTACCATGCCCTAGGGAGTAGGAATATGGAGGAGAGGATGGAGAAGGAGAGGGGGGATTGGACAACAGAGAGAAAACACTACATAAGCGGCTGCAAGTATGACACGCTGCGAAATTAATCCGGGCGCCCCGCGTGCTCGTCAGAAGAGACGCACCAAAGAAAGGGGAGGAAGCCATGCGGAAAAGTGGCGGAAATTCATGTTCCTCTCATTCTCCATGTGAGAGGTCCCGGTGATTTATTGCCCCATCACCGGGGAGGTGGTGGGGGGTTCTTGACGGCTCCTCCTGCGTGAGGGAGAGAGTGGGCGGCCCAGAGGATGTTCTAGAAGCATCTCCTCCACCTAAGTGTCATTCATACCTGTGTCTCACGCCTTTCTTAATCCGGGGGTGCGCTTTCTGCCTCTGAGAAAATATTTGTTCACTTAAAGGTGAGAGACGATGGTGTGTTGGGTGGCATGGTGCAACTTGTTTGGGTGAGCCACGAACCTACAGAGAATCAGGTGTGTGGGGGCCCGTTTCAACATTATGTTTGGGCCTCGCTTGCTTATAGTGTAAAACAGTCTGAGGCACCCATGGGGTGCATATATTATAATGGAGACAAGGAAATATAGCCCAGCCTTAATGTAGGGAGCTGAAACACTAAGGGCCTGATTACACCTCTGTGAGTCAGGCCCTAAACGTCTACTGAAAATCTATAAATAATTCTTTGTCAGCAAGTGGCTGATGTAGGAGAAGCTGATGTTAAAAGGAAACAAGGTGATAACACATCTGTATACTACGAGGGATGTGATGAGAGGAAGGGCTCCAACAAACACAGCTTGTAAGGCAAGCGCTGCAAAGCGAACATTTTAAGCCCCAGAACTAAAGTACTATAGAAAGGAATATATTGCGTGTTATAAGACTGATGACTGGGAACATGGGGGCAGTTGCTGGGGGAGCCCCCTGAGGCTTAAACCCCCTTGCTGCTGATACGTTTGAAAGCTACTGACGCCGTCCGTGGATTTGGGAAAATCCACACCTGTGAACTTTGGTCTCAATGGCATATCTTTGCCCTAGCTTTTTCAGCCAACAATGCTTTACATTCTGTGGCTTCCAGTTTACTATTTCACATGTAGATAGGGGCCTTGAAGCCCCCACCATGCAAATCACTTTAAGCTAAAAGTTCAGGATTAGCTGAAGATGCTGTATGTAAGGTGAAGCCTTTTCCAGCTATGCATTGGTTCATTGAAAACTCAGGATTCACTGAAGATTCTGCATGTAAAGTGAAGCCTTTTCCTGCTATGCATTGATAACTCAGGATTATCTGAAGATGCTGCATGTAAGGTGAAGCTTTCTGCTATGCATTGGTTCATTGATAACTCAGGATTAGCTGAAGATGCTGCATGTAAAGTGAAGCCTTTTTCTGCTATTCATTGATAACTCAGGATTATCTGAAGATGCTGCATGTAAGGTGAAGCCTTTTCCTGCTATGCATTGGTTCACTGATAACTCAGGATTAGCTGAAGATGCTGCATGTGAGGTCAAGCCTTTCCCAGCTATGGATTGGTTCACTGAAAACTCAGGATTCGCTGAAGATTCTGCATATAAGGTCAAGCCTTTTTCTGCAATGTATTGGTTCATTGATAACTCATGATTAGCTGGAGATGCTGCATGTAAAGTGAAGCCTTTTCCTGCTATGCATTGGTTCACTGATAACTCAGGATTAGCTGAAGATGCTGCATGTAAAGTGAAGCCTTTTCCCCTCTATGCATTGGTTCATTGATAACTCAGGATTAGCTGAAGATGCTGCATGTAAGGTGAAGCGTTTTCCTGCTATGCATTGGTTCATTGATAATTTAGGATTAGCTGAAGATGCTGCATCTAAGGGGAAGCTTTTTCCTGCTATGCAATGGTTCATTGATAACTCAGGATTAGCTGAAGATGCTGCATGTAAGGGGAAGCCTTTTCCTGCTTTGCATTGGTTCATTGATAACTCAGGATTAGCTGACGATGCTGCATGTAAGGTGAAGCCTTTTCCTGCTATGCATTGGTTCACTGATAACTCAGGATTAGCTGAAGATGCTGCATGTAAAGTGAAGCCTTTTTCCCGCTATGCATTGGTTCATTGATAACTCAGGATTAGCTGAAGATGCTGCATGTAAGGTGAAGCCTTTTCCTGCTATGCATTGGTTCACTGAAAACTCAGGATTAGCTGAAGATGCTGCATGTAACGGGAAGCCTTTTCCTGCTATGCATTGGTTCATTGATAACTCAGGATTAGCTGAAGATGCTGCAAGTGAGGTCAAACCTTTCCCAGCTATGGATTGGTTCACTGAAATCTCAGGATTTGCTGAAGATTCTGCATATAAGGTCAAGGCTTTTTCTGCAATGTATTGGTTCATTGATAACTCAGGATTAGCTGAAGATGCTGCATGTAAGGTGAAGCCTTTTCCTGCTATGCATTGGTTCATTGATAACTCAGGATTAGCTGAAGATGCTGCATGTAAAGTGAAGCCTTTTTCTGCTATTCATTGATAACTCAGGATTATCTGAAGATGCTGCATGTAAGGTGAAGCCTTTTCCTGCTATGCATTGGTTCACTGATAACTCAGGATTAGCTGAAGATGCTGCATGTAAAGTGAAGCCTTTTTCCCCGCTATGCATTGGTTCATTGATAACTCAGGATTAGTTGAAGATGCTGCGTGTAAAGTGAAGCCTTTTCCTGCTATGCATTGGTTCATTGATAACTCAGGATTAGCTGAAGATGCTGCATGTGAGGTCAAGCCTTTCCCAGCTATGGATTGGTTCACTGAAAACTCAGGATTCGCTGAAGATTCTGCATATAAGGTCAAGCCGTTTTCTGCAATGTATTGGTTCATTGATAACTCATGATTAGCTGAAGATGCTGCATGTAAAGTGAAGCCTTTTCCTGCTATGCATTGGTTCACTGATAACTCAGGATTAGCTGAAGATGCTGCATGTAAAGTGAAGCCTTTTTCCCCACTATGCATTGCTTCATTGATAACTCAGGATTAGCTGAAGATGCTGCATGTAAGGTGAAGCGTTTTCCTGCTATGCATTGGTTCATTGATAATTTAGGATTAGCTGAAGATGCTGCATTTAAGGTGAAGCCTTTTCCTGCTATGCAATGGTTCATTGATAACTCAGGATTAGCTGAAGATGCTGCATGTAAGGGGAAGCCTTTTCCTGCTTTGCATTGGTTCATTGATAACTCAGGATTAGCTGACGATGCTGCATGTAAAGTGAAGCCTTTTTCCCGCTATGCATTGGTTCATTGATAACTCAGGATTAGCTGAAGATGCTGCATGTAAGGTGAAGCCTTTTCCTGCTATGCATTGGTTCATTGATAACTCAGGATTAGCTGAAGATGCTGCATGTAAGGTGAAGCCTTTTCCTGCTATGCATTGGTTCACTGATAACTCAGGATTATTTGAAGATGCTGCATGTAAGGGGAAGCCTTTTCCTGCTATGCATTGGTTCATTGATAACTCAGGATTAGCTGAAGATGCTGCATGTGAGGTCAAGCCTTTCCCAGCTATGGATTGGTTCATTGAAAAGTCAGGATTTGCTGAAGATTCTGCATGTAAGGTCAAGCCTTTTTCTGCTATGCATTAGTTCATTGATAACTCAGGAATAGCTGAAGATGCTGCATGTAAGGTGAAGCCTTTTCCTGCTATGCATTGGTTCACCAATAACTCAGGATTCGCTGAAGATTCTGCATGTAAGGTCAAGCCTTTTCCTGCTATGCATTGGTTCATTGATAACTCAGGATTAGCTGAAGATGCTGCATGTAAAGTGAAGCCTTTTCCTGCTATGCATTGGTTCACAGTTAACTCAGGATTAGCTGAAGATGCTGCATGTAAGGGGAAGCCTTTTCCTGCTATGCATTGGTTCACTGATAACTCAGGATTAGCTGAAGATGCTGCATGTGAGGGGAAGCATTTTCCTGCTATGCATTGGTTCATTGATAACTCAGGATTAGCTGAAGATACTGCATCTAAGGGGAAGCTTTTTCCTGCTATGCATTGGTTCATTGATAACTCAGGATTAGCTGAAGATGCTGCATGTGAGGCCAAGCCTTTCCCAGCTATGGATTGGTTCATTGAAATCTCAGGATTCGCTGAAGATTCTGCATGTAAGGTGAAGCCTTTTCCCGCTATACATTGGTTCATTGATAATTTAGGATTAGCTGAAGCTGCTGTGTGGACGGTGAAGCCTTTTCTTGCTATGCATTGGTTCATTGATAACTCAGGATTATCTGAAGATGCTGCATGTGAGGTCAAGCCATTCCCAGCTATGGATTGGTTCATTGAAAACTCTTGATTCGCTCAAGATTCTGCGTGTAAGGTGAAGCCTTTTCCTGCTATGCATTGGCACATTGATAACTCAGGATTACCTGAAGATGCTGCAAGTAAGGTGAAGCCTTTTCCTGCTATGCATTGGTTCATTGATAACTCAGGATTAGCTGAAGATGCTGCATGTAAGGGGAAGCCTTTTCCTGCTATGCATTGGTTCATTGATAACTCAGGATTAGCTGAAAATGCTGCATGTGAGGTCAAGCCTTTCCCAGCTATGGATTGGTTCACTGAAAACTCAGGATTAGCTGAAGATGCTGCATGTAACGGGAAGCCTTTTCCTGCTATGCATTGGTTCATTGATAACTCAGGATTAGCTGAAGATGCTGCATGTGAGGTCAAGCCTTTCCCAGCTATGGATTGGTTCATTGAAATCTCAGGATTCGCTGAAGATTCTGCATGTAAGGTGAAGCCTTTTCCCGCTATACATTGGTTCATTGATAATTTAGGATTAGCTGAAGCTGCTGTGTGGACGGTGAAGCCTTTTCTTGCTATGCATTGGTTCATTGATAACTCAGGATTATCTGAAGATGCTGCATGTGAGGTCAAGCCATTCCCAGCTATGGATTGGTTCATTGAAAACTCTTGATTCGCTCAAGATTCTCCGTGTAAGGTGAAGCCTTTTCCTGCTATGCATTGGCACATTGATAACTCAGGATTACCTGAAGATGCTGCAAGTAAGGTGAAGCCTTTTCCTGCTATGCATTGGTTCATTGATAACTCAGGATTAGCTGAAGATGCTGCATGTAAGGGGAAGCCTTTTCCTGCTATGCATTGGTTCATTGATAACTCAGGATTAGCTGAAAATGCTGCATGTGAGGTCAAGCCTTTCCCAGCTATGGATTGGTTCACTGAAAACTCAGGATTAGCTGAAGATGCTGCATGTAACGGGAAGCCTTTTCCTGCTATGCATTGGTTCATTGATAACTCAGGATTAGCTGAAGATGCTGCAAGTGAGGTCAAACCTTTCCCAGCTATGGATTGGTTCACTGAAATCTCAGGATTTGCTGAAGATTCTGCATATAAGGTCAAGGCTTTTTCTGCAATGTATTGGTTCATTGATAACTCAGGATTAGCTGAAGATGCTGCATGTAAGGTGAAGCCTTTTCCTGCTATGCATTGGTTCACTGATAACTCAGGATTAGCTGAAGATGCTGCATGTACAGTGAAGCCTTTTTCCCGCTATGCATTGGTTCATTGATAACTCGGGATTAGCTGAAGATGCTGCATGTAAGGTGAAGCCTTTTGCTGCTATGCATTGGTTCACTAATAACTCAGGATTAGCTGAAGACGCTGCATGTAAAGTGAAGCCTTTTTCCAACTATGCATTGGTTCATTGATAACTCAGGATTAGCTGAAGATGCTGCATGTAAGGTGAAACCTTTTCCTGCTATGCATTGGTTCATTGATAACTCAGCATTAGCTGAAGATGCTGTATGTAAGGTGAAGCCTTTTCCAGCTATGCATTGGTTCATTGAAAACTCAGGATTCGCTAAAGATTCTGCATGTAAGGTTTAGCCTTTTTCTGCTATGCACTGGTTCATTGATAACTCATGATTAGCTGAAGATGCTGCATGTAAGGTGAAGACTTTTTCTGCTATGCATTGGTTCATTGATAAATCAGGATTATCTGAAGATGCTGCATGTAAGGTGAAGCCTTTTCCTGCTATGCATTGGTTCTTTGATAATTCAGAATTAGCTGAAGATTCTGCATGTAAGGTGAAGCCTTTTTCCTGCTATGCATTGGTTCATTGATAACTCAGGATTAGCGGAAGATGCTGCATGTAAGGGGAGGCATTTTCCTGCTATGCATTGGTTCATTGATAACTCAGGATTAGCAGAAGATGCTGCATGTGAGGTCAAGACTTTCCCAGCTATGCATTGGTTCATTGAAAACTCAGGATTCGCTGAAGATTCTGCATGTAAGGTTTAGCCTTTTTCTGCTATGCACTGGTTCATTGATAACTCAGGATTAGCTGAAGATGCTCCATGTAAAGTGAAGCCTTTTTCCCGCTATGCATTGGTTCATTGATAACTCAGCATTAGCTAAATATGCTGTATGTAAAGTGAAGCCTTTTTCCCGCTGTGCATTGGTTCATTGATAACTCAGGATTAGCAGAAGATGCTGTATGTAAGGTGAAGCCTTTTCCAGCTATGCATTGGTTCATTGATAACTCAGGATTAGCTGAAGATGCTGCATGTATTGTGAAGCCTTTTTCTGCTATGCATTGGTTCATTGATAAATCAGGATTATCTGAAGATGCTGCATGTAAGGTGAAGCCTTTTCCTGCTATGCATTGGTTCTTTGATAACTCAGGATTAGCTGATGATTCTGCATGTAAGGTGAAGCCTTTTTCCTGCTATGCATTGGTTCATTGATAACTCAGGATTAGCTGAAGATGCTGCATGTAAGGGGAGGCATTTTCCTGCTATGCATGCTGCATGTAAGGTGAAGCATTTTCCTGCTATGCATTGGTTCATTGATAACTCAGGATTAGCTGAAGATGCTGCATGTAAGGTGAAGCCCTTTCCTGCTATGCATTGGTTCACTGATAACTCAGGATTGGCTGAAGATGCTGCATGTAAGGGGAAGCCTTTTCCTGCTATGCATTGGTTCATTGATAACTCAGGATTAGCTGAAAATGCTGCATGTGAGGTCAAGCCTTTCCCAGCTATGGATTGGTTCACTGAAAACTCAGGATTAGCTGAAGATGCTGCATGTAACGGGAAGCCGTTTCCTGCTATGCATTGGTTCATTGATAACTCAGGATTAGCTGAAGATGCTGCATGTAAGGTGAAGCCTTTTCCTGCTATGCATTGGTTCACTGATAACTCAGGATTAGCTGAAGATGCTGCATGTACAGTGAAGCCTTTTTCCCGCTATGCATTGGTTCATTGATAACTCGGGATTAGCTGAAGATGCTGCATGTAAGGTGAAGCCTTTTGCTGCTATGCATTGGTTCATTGATAACTCAGGATTAGCTGAAGATGCTGCATGTAAGGTGAAACCTTTTCCTGCTATGCATTGGTTCATTGATAACTCAGCATTAGCTGAAGATGCTGTATGTAAGGTGAAGCATTTTCCAGCTATGCATTGGTTCATTGAAAACTCAGGATTCGCTGAAGATTCTGCATGTAAGGTTTAGCCTTTTTCTGCTATGCACTGGTTCATTGATAACTCATGATTAGCTGAAGATGCTGCATGTAAGGTGAAGACTTTTTCTGCTATGCATTGGTTCATTGATAAATCAGGATTATCTGAAGATGCTGCATGTAAGGTGAAGCCTTTTCCTGCTATGCATTGATTCTTTGATAATTCAGAATTAGCTGAAGATTCTGCATGTAAGGTGAAGCCTTTTTCCTGCTATGCATTGGTTCATTGATAACTCAGGATTAGCGGAAGATGCTGCATGTAAGGGGAGGCATTTTCCTGCTATGCATTTGTTCATTGATAACTCAGGATTAGCTGAAGATGCTGCATGTAAGGTGAAACCTTTTCCTGCTATGCATTGGTTCATTGATAACTCAGCATTACCTAAATATGCTGTATGTAAAGTGAAGCCTTTTTCACGCTGTGCATTGGTTCATTGATAACTCAGGATTAGCTGAAGATGCTGTATGTAAGGTAAAGCCTTTTCCAGCTATGCATTGGTTCATTGAAAACTCAGGATTCGCTGAAGATTCTGCATGTAAGGTTTAGCCTTTTTCTGCTATGCACTGGTTCATTGATAACTCAGGATTAGCTGAAGATGCTGCATGTAAGGTGAAGCCTTTTTCTGTTATGCATTGGTTCATTGATAAATCAGGATTATCTGAAGATGCTGCATGTAAGGTGAAGCCTTTTCCTGCTATGCATTGGTTCTTTGATAACTCAGGATTAGCTGAAGATTCTGCATGTAAGGTGAAGCCTTTTTCCTGCTATGCATTGGTTCATTGATAACTCAGGATTAGCTGAAGATGCTGCATGTAAGGGGAGGCAATTTACTGCTATGCATGCTGCATGTAAGGTGAAGCTTTTTTCTGCTATGCATTGGTTCACTGATAACTCAGGATTAGCTGAAGATGCTGCATGTAAAGTTAAGCCTTTTTTCCGCTATGCATTGGTTCATTGATAGCTCAGGATTAGCTGAAGATGCTGCATGTAAGGGGAAGCCTTTTCCTGCTATGCATTGTTTCATTGAAAACTCAGCATTAGCTGAAGATGCTGCATGTAAAGTGAAGCCTTTTTCCCACTATGCATTGGTTCATTCATAACTCAGGATTAACTGAAGATGCTGTATGTAAGGTGAAGCCTTTTCCAGCTATGCATTGGTTCATTGAAAACTCAGGATTAGCTGAAGATGCTGCATGTAAGTTGAAGCCTTTTTCTGCTATGCATTGGTTCATTGATAAATCAGGATTAGCTGAAGATGCTGCATGCAAGGTGAAGCCTTTTCCTGCTATGCATTGGTTCATTGATAACTCAGGATTAGCTGAAGATGCTGCATGTAAGGTGAAGCCTTTTTCTGCTATGCATTGGTTCATTGATAAATCAGGATTAGCTGAAGATGCTGCATGTAAGGTGAAGCCTTTTGAAGCCTTTTCCTGCCATGCATAGGTTCACTGATAACTCAGGATTAGCTGAAAATGCTGCATGTGAGGTCAAGACTTTCCCAGCTATGGATTGGTTCATTGAAAACTCAGGATTCGCTGAAGATTCTGCATGTAAGGTGAAGCCTTTTCCCGCTATGCATTGGTTCATTGATAATTTAGGATTTGCTCAAGATGCTTCATGTAAGGTGAAGCCTTTTCCTGCTATGCATTGGTTCACTGATAACTCAGGATTAGCTGAAGATACTGCATGTAAAGTGAAGCCTTTTCCCGCTATGCATTGGTTCATTGATAACTCAGATTAGCTGAAGATGCTGCATGTAAGGGGAAGCCTTTCCAGCTATGCATTGGTTCATTGATAACTCAGGATTAGCTGAAGATGCTGCATGTAAGGGGAAGCCTTTCCAGCTATGCATTGGTTCATTGATAACTCATGATTAGCTGAAGATGCTGCATGTAAGGTGAAGCCTTTTCATGCTATGCATTGATTCATTGATAACTCAGGATTATCTGAAGATGCTGCATGTGAGGTCAAGACTTTCCCAGCTATGGATTGGTTCATTGAAAACTCAGGATTCGCTGAAGATTCTGCATGTAAGGTGAAACCTTTTCCCGCTATGCATTGGATCATTGATAATTTAGGATTCGCTGAAGATGCTTCATGTAAGGTGAAGCCTTTTCCTGCTATGCATTGGTTCACTGATAACTCATGATTAGCTGAAGATGTTGCATGTAAAGTGGAGCCTTTTTCCCGCTATGCATTGGTTCACTGATAACTCAGGATTAGCTGAAGATGCTGCATGTAAGGGGAAGCCTTTTCCTGCTATGCATTGGTTCATTGATAACTCAAGATTAGCTGAAGATGCTGCATGTGAGGTCAAGCCTTTCCCAGCTATGGATTGGTTCATTTAAATCTCAGGATTCGCTGAAGATTCTGCATGTAAAGTGAAGCCTTTTCCCGCTATACATTGGTTCATTGATAATTTAGGATTAGCTGAAGCTGCTGTGTGGACGGTGAAGCCTTTTCTTGCTATGCATTGGTTCATTGATAACTCAGGATTATCTGAAGATGCTGCATGTGAGGTCAAGCCATTCCCAGCTATGGATTGGTTCATTGAAAACTCTTGATTCGCTCAAGATTCTGCATGTAAGGTGAAGCCTTTTCCTGCTATGCATTGGTTCATTGATAACTCAGGATTACCTGAAGATGCTGCATGTAATGTGAAGCCTTTTCCTGCTATGCATTGGTTCATTGATAACTCAGGATTATCTGAAGATGCTGCATGTAAGGTGAAGCATTTTCCTGCTATGCATTGGTTCATTGATAACTCAGGATTAGCTGAAGATGCTGCATGTAAGGTGAAGCCCTTTCCTGCTATGCATTGGTTCATTGATAACTCAGGATTACCTGAAGATGCTGCATGTAAGGTGAAGCCTTTTCCTGCTAGGCATTGGTTCATTGATAACTCAGGATTAGCTGAAGATGCTGCATTTTAAAGTGAAGCATTTTCCTGCTATGCATTGGTTCATTGATAACTCAGGATTAGCTGAAGATGCTGCATGTAAGGTGAAGCCCTTTCCTGCTATGCATTGGTTCATTGATAACTCGGGATTAGCTGAAGATACTGCATGTAAGGGAAAGCTTTTTCCTGCTATGCATTGGTTCATTGATATCTCAGGATTAGCTAAAGATATGCATTGGTTTATTGATAACTCAGGATTAGCTGAAGATGCTGCATGTGAGGTCAAGCCTTTCCCAGCTATGGATTGGTTCATTGAAATCTCAGGATTCGCTGAAGATTCTACATGTAAGGTGAAGCCCTTTCCTGCTATGCATTGGTTCATTGATAACTCAGGATTAGCTGAAGATGCTGCATGTAAGGTGAAGCCCTTTCCTGCTATGCATTGGTTCATTGATAACTCGGGATTAGCTGAAGATACTGCATGTAAGGGGAAGCTTTTTCCTGCTATGCATTGGTTCATTGATAACTCAGGATTAGCTGAAGATATGCATTGGTTCATTGATAACTCAGGATTAGCTGAAGATGCTGCATGTGAGGTCAAGCCTTTTCCCGCTATACATTGGTTCATTGATAATTTAGGATTATCTGAAGCTGCTGTGTGGACGGTGAAGCCTTTTCCTGCTATGCATTGTTTCATTGATAACTCAGGATTAGCTGAAGATACTGCATGTAAGGGGACACCTTTCCAGCTATGCATTGGTTCATTGATAACTCAGGATTAGCTGAAGATACTGCATGTAAAGTGAAGCCTTTTCCTGCTATGCATTGGTTCATTGATAACTCGGGATTAGCTCAAGATACTGCATGTAAGGGGAAGCCTTTCCAGCTATGCATTGGTTCATTGATAACTCAGGATTAGCTGAAGATACTGCATGTAAACTGAAGCCTTTTCCTGCTATGCATTGGTTCATTGATAACTCAGGATTAGCTGAAGATACTGCATGAAAGGCGAAGCCTTTTCAGCTATGCATTGGTTCATTGATAACTCAGGATTAGCTGAAGATGCTGCATGTAAGGGGAAGCCTTTCCAGCTATGCATTGGTTCATTGATAACTCAGGATTAGCTGAAGATGCTGCATGTAAGGGGAAGCCTTTCCAGCTATGCATTGGTACATTGATAACTCAGGATTAGCTGAAGATGCTGCATGTAAGGTGAAGCCTTTTCATGCTATGCATTGATTCATTGATAACTCAGGATTATCTGAAGATGCTGCATGTGAGGTCAAGACTTTCCCAGCTATGGATTGGTTCATTGAAAACTCAGGATTCGCTGAAGATTCTGCATGTAAGGTGAAACCTTTTCCCGCTATGCATTGGTTCATTGATAATTTAGGATTCGCTGAAGATGCTTCATGTAAGGTGAAGCCTTTTCCTGCTATGCATTGGTTCACTGATAACTCAGGATTAGCTGAAGATACTGCATGTAAAGTGAAGCCTTTTCCCGCTATGCATTGGTTCATTGATAACTCAGATTAGCTGAAGATGCTGCATGTAAGGGGAAGCCTTTCCAGCTATGCATTGGTTCATTGATAACTCAGGATTAGCTGAAGATGCTGCATGTAAGGGGAAGCCTTTCCAGCTATGCATTGGTTCATTGATAACTCAGGATTAGCTGAAGATGCTGCATGTAAGGTGAAGCCTTTTCATGCTATGCATTGATTCATTGATAACTCAGGATTATCTGAAGATGCTGCATGTGAGGTCAAGACTTTCCCAGCTATGGATTGGTTCATTGAAAACTCAGGATTCGCTGAAGATTCTGCATGTAAGGTGAAACCTTTTCCCGCTATGCATTGGTTCATTGATAATTTAGGATTCGCTGAAGATGCTTCATGTAAGGTGAAGCCTTTTCCTGCTATGCATTGGTTCACTGATAACTCATGATTAGCTGAAGATGTTGCATGTAAAGTGGAGCCTTTTTTCCCCGCTATGCATTGGTTCACTGATAACTCAGGATTAGCTGAAGATGCTGCATGTAAGGGGAAGCCTTTTCCTGCTATGCATTGGTTCATTGATAACTCAAGATTAGCTGAAGATGCTGCATGTGAGGTCAAGCCTTTCCCAGCTATGGATTGCTTCATTTAAATCTCAGGATTCGCTGAAGATTCTGCATGTAAAGTGAAGCCTTTTCCCGCTATACATTGGTTCATTGATAATTTAGGATTAGCTGAAGCTGCTGTGTGGACGGTGAAGCCTTTTCTTGCTATGCATTGGTTCATTGATAACTCAGGATTATCTGAAGATGCTGCATGTGAGGTCAAGCCATTCCCAGCTATGGATTGGTTCATTGAAAACTCTTGATTCGCTCAAGATTCTGCATGTAAGGTGAAGCCTTTTCCTGCTATGCATTGGTTCATTGATAACTCAGGATTACCTGAAGATGCTGCATATAATGTGAAGCCTTTTCCTGCTATGCATTGGTTCATTGATAACTCAGGATTATCTGAAGATGCTGCATGTAAGGTGAAGCATTTTCCTGCTATGCATTGGTTCATTGATAACTCAGGATTAGCTGAAGATGCTGCATGTAAGGTGAAGCCCTTTCCTGCTATGCATTGGTTCATTGATAACTCAGGATTACCTGAAGATGCTGCATGTAAGGTGAAGCCTTTTCCTGCTAGGCATTGGTTCATTGATAACTCAGGATTAGCTGAAGATGCTGCATTTTAAAGTGAAGCATTTTCCTGCTATGCATTGGTTCATTGATAACTCAGGATTAGCTGAAGATGCTGCATGTAAGGTGAAGCCCTTTCCTGCTATGCATTGGTTCATTGATAACTCGGGATTAGCTGAAGATACTGCATGTAAGGGGAAGCTTTTTCCTGCTATGCATTGGTTCATTGATAACTCAGGATTAGCTGAAGATATGCATTGGTTTATTGATAACTCAGGATTAGCTGAAGATGCTGCATGTGAGGTCAAGCCTTTCCCAGCTATGGATTGGTTAATTGAAATCTCAGGATTCGCTGAAGATTCTACATGTAAGGTGAAGCCCTTTCCTGCTATGCATTGGTTCATTGATAACTCAGGATTAGCTGAAGATGCTGCATGTAAGGTGAAGCCCTTTCCTGCTATGCATTGGTTCATTGATAACTCGGGATTAGCTGAAGATACTGCATGTAAGGGGAAGCTTTTTCCTGCTATGCATTGGTTCATTGATAACTCAGGATTAGCTGAAGATATGCATTGGTTCATTGATAACTCAGGATTAGCTGAAGATGCTGCATGTGAGGTCAAGCCTTTTCCCGCTATACATTGGTTCATTGATAATTTAGGATTATCTGAAGCTGCTGTGTGGACGGTGAAGCCTTTTCCTGCTATGCATTGTTTCATTGATAACTCAGGATTAGCTGAAGATACTGCATGTAAGGGGACACCTTTCCAGCTATGCATTGGTTCATTGATAACTCAGGATTAGCTGAAGATACTGCATGTAAAGTGAAGCCTTTTCCTGCTATGCATTGGTTCATTGATAACTCGGGATTAGCTCAAGATACTGCATGTAAGGGGAAGCCTTTCCAGCTATGCATTGGTTCATTGATAACTCAGGATTAGCTGAAGATACTGCATGTAAACTGAAGCCTTTTCCTGCTATGCATTGGTTCATTGATAACTCAGGATTAGCTGAAGATACTGCATGAAAGGGGAAGCCTTTTCAGCTATGCATTGGTTCATTGATAACTCAGGATTAGCTGAAGATGCTGCATGTAAGGGGAAGCCTTTCCAGCTATGCATTGGTTCATTGATAACTCAGGATTAGCTGAATATGCTGCATGTAAGGGGAAGCCTTTCCAGCTATGCATTGGTTCATTGATAACTCAGGATTAGCTGAAGATGCTGCATGTAAGGTGAAGCCTTTTCATGCTATGCATTGATTCATTGATAACTCAGGATTATCTGAAGATGCTGCATGTGAGGTCAAGACTTTCCCAGCTATGGATTGGTTCATTGAAAACTCAGGATTCGCTGAAGATTCTGCATGTAAGGTGAAACCTTTTCCCGCTATGCATTGGTTCATTGATAATTTAGGATTCGCTGAAGATGCTTCATGTAAGGTGAAGCCTTTTCCTGCTATGCATTGGTTCACTGATAACTCAGGATTAGTTGAAGATACTGCATGTAAAGTGAAGCCTTTTCCCGCTATGCATTGGTTCATTGATAACTCAGATTAGCTGAAGATGCTGCATGTAAGGGGAAGCCTTTCCAGCTATGCATTGGTTCATTGATAACTCAGGATTAGCTGAAGATGCTGCATGTAAGGGGAAGCCTTTCCAGCTATGCATTGGTTCATTGATAACTCAGGATTAGCTGAAGATGCTGCATGTAAGGTGAAGCCTTTTCATGCTATGCATTGATTCATTGATAACTCAGGATTATCTGAAGATGCTGCATGTGAGGTCAAGACTTTCCCAGCTATGGATTGGTTCATTGAAAACTCAGGATTCGCTGAAGATTCTGCATGTAAGGTGAAACCTTTTCCCGCTATGCATTGGTTCATTGATAATTTAGGATTCGCTGAAGATGCTTCATGTAAGGTGAAGCCTTTTCCTGCTATGCATTGGTTCACTGATAACTCATGATTAGCTGAAGATGTTGCATGTAAAGTGGAGCCTTTTTCCCCGCTATGCATTGGTTCACTGATAACTCAGGATTAGCTGAAGATGCTGCATGTAAGGGGAAGCCTTTTCCTGCTATGCATTGGTTCATTGATAACTCAAGATTAGCTGAAGATGCTGCATGTGAGGTCAAGCCTTTCCCAGCTATGGATTGGTTCATTTAAATCTCAGGATTCGCTGAAGATTCTGCATGTAAAGTGAAGCCTTTTCCCGCTATACATTGGTTCATTGATAATTTAGGATTAGCTGAAGCTGCTGTGTGGACGGTGAAGCCTTTTCTTGCTATGCATTGGTTCATTGATAACTCAGGATTATCTGAAGATGCTGCATGTGAGGTCAAGCCATTCCCAGCTATGGATTGGTTCATTGAAAACTCTTGATTCGCTCAAGATTCTGCATGTAAGGTGAAGCCTTTTCCTGCTATGCATTGGTTCATTGATAACTCAGGATTACCTGAAGATGCTGCATGTAATGTGAAGCCTTTTCCTGCTATGCATTGGTTCATTGATAACTCAGGATTATCTGAAGATGCTGCATGTAAGGTGAAGCATTTTCCTGCTATGCATTGGTTCATTGATAACTCAGGATTAGCTGAAGATGCTGCATGTAAGGTGAAGCCCTTTCCTGCTATGCATTGGTTCATTGATAACTCAGGATTACCTGAAGATGCTGCATGTAAGGTGAAGCCTTTTCCTGCTAGGCATTGGTTCATTGATAACTCAGGATTAGCTGAAGATGCTGCATTTTAAAGTGAAGCATTTTCCTGCTATGCATTGGTTCATTGATAACTCAGGATTAGCTGAAGATGCTGCATGTAAGGTGAAGCCCTTTCCTGCTATGCATTGGTTCATTGATAACTCGGGATTAGCTGAAGATACTGCATGTAAGGGGAAGCTTTTTCCTGCTATGCATTGGTTCATTGATAACTCAGGATTAGCTGAAGATATGCATTGGTTTATTGATAACTCAGGATTAGCTGAAGATGCTGCATGTGAGGTCAAGCCTTTCCCAGCTATGGATTGGTTCATTGAAATCTCAGGATTCGCTGAAGATTCTACATGTAAGGTGAAGCCCTTTCCTGCTATGCATTGGTTCATTGATAACTCAGGATTAGCTGAAGATGCTGCATGTAAGGTGAAGCCCTTTCCTGCTATGCATTGGTTCATTGATAACTCGGGATTAGCTGAAGATACTGCATGTAAGGGGAAGCTTTTTCCTGCTATGCATTGGTTCATTGATAACTCAGGATTAGCTGAAGATATGCATTGGTTCATTGATAACTCAGGATTAGCTGAAGATGCTGCATGTGAGGTCAAGCCTTTTCCCGCTATACATTGGTTCATTGATACTTTAGGATTATCTGAAGCTGCTGTGTGGACGGTGAAGCCTTTTCCTGCTATGCATTGTTTCATTGATAACTCAGGATTAGCTGAAGATACTGCATGTAAGGGGACACCTTTCCAGCTATGCATTGGTTCATTGATAACTCAGGATTAGCTGAAGATACTGCATGTAAAGTGAAGCCTTTTCCTGCTATGCATTGGTTCATTGATAACTCGGGATTAGCTCAAGATACTGCATGTAAGGGGAAGCCTTTCCAGCTATGCATTGGTTCATTGATAACTCAGGATTAGCTGAAGATACTGCATGTAAACTGAAGCCTTTTCCTGCTATGCATTGGTTCATTGATAACTCAGGATTAGCTGAAGATACTGCATGAAAGGGGAAGCCTTTTCAGCTATGCATTGGTTCATTGATAACTCAGGATTAGCTGAAGATGCTGCATGTAAGGGGAAGCCTTTCCAGCTATGCATTGGTTCATTGATAACTCAGGATTAGCTGAAGATGCTGCATGTAAGGGGAAGCCTTTCCAGCTATATATTGGTTCATTGATAACTCAGGATTAGCTGACAATGCTGCATGTAAAATGAAGCCTTTTCATGCTATGCATTGGTTCATTGATAACTCAGGATTAGCTGAAGATACTGCATGTAAGGTGAAGTCTTTTCAGCTATGCATTGGTTCATTGATCACTCAGGATTAGCTGAAGATACGGCATGTAAAGTGAAGCATTTTCCTGCTATGCATTGGTTCATTGATAACTCAGGATTAGCTGAAGATACTGCATGTAAGGGGACGCCTTTCCAGCTATGCATTGGTTCATTGATAACTCAGGATTAGCTGAAGATACTGCATGTAAAGTGAAGCCTTTTCCAGCTATGCATTGGTTCATTGATAACTCAGGATTAGCTGAAGCTGCTGCATGTAAGGTCAATCCTTTTCCAGCTATGCATTGGTTCATTGATCAATATATTTGGTGGATCTTGCACGCCTTTGGCCTGTGGTCCTCACATGTTCGCAGAATACATGTCATAATCTCAAAATCAGCAATATGCATCAGTCCAATCTCAAACTCAGTGTAAACACAGTCTCCAAATCTGAAACCCACCTACAGAACATATATGTAATATGGAAAACATGTTCATTGTATCGTTTTTTTGTTTTGGTTAGAGCTTTTTAAAATATAATGAACATATTTTAAAATCTTCTCTTACACGAGGCTATCTGCCCCTCATATTCAACCCCTTGTATTCTCCACCCACCCCATTTTCCCAAGCCGTGTTACCCCAGACATAGGCCCAACATGCTCTTCTGACAAAATTGTTCTTGAGACAGTGCTCTGCCAGGGCTCTCTAAAATAACTTCCCCCAAACTGATTTCCTAACAGCTAAAGTAAATGAAAAGTTGATGTGTGACAATACCGCTCTTTCCCAGTAGAGGTCACTATCTGCACTGCTCAAATGCACATCATGAGTTACATTCCTTTGGAATCAGAGTGTTTGTTTTCTCACATAGAAGGGGAGGGAAACATCACATACAGAATGCATTGTTGCATTTTTGCAACCTACTATAGCGAAGCCTTGTCATTAGAATGGTTAAATAACGGGAATATATTAGAATCATGCCTTGTTATCTAAAAAAAATAGGGGTTGGGATGTGCATTAAACTATATTGATTTTATTTTAATTTAAAATATGTTTGTTTCAGTCTTTTTTTGAATGTGTGTTAATTAAATGTGACTGTGTGTTAATAACATTTTACACACCTGTTAAAATCGATTTGACTCGCTTTCATTTGAAGTACAACAACTCGACTGTATGAAGGGCCTATCCTTCGATCACATGTGCTCCATATCTTTAAAAGCTATTTGGGAGTCAGAGGCGGCACCATACAATTCTTAGGCCCATGCCCCCAAATATTGCTTTTCTAGGCTTCAGCCTCCTCCCCAAATATTCTGGACTACAAGTCCTATCACCCCAAACCAGCATAGCCAATAGCCTGGTATCATGCGGATTGTACTCCGAAACATCTGGAGTGCCAAAGGTTGCAGACCCCTGTCCATGTCTATCCCAAAAGCACTGGCTGCACCTATGACCAGTGCCGGACCAGAGGTGTTTGCACCTGGCTCTCGCGGCACCATCTAAAGCTCCCAGAGCTCTCCAGTGTCCTATGTCTATGCTTGAGAGAAGACCAGACAGTCCTGTTTTTGCTTGAAATTATGGGACTTGTAGTTTTGCTAAATTTCAAATGGGAACGAAAAAAAAAACTACAAGTCCCAGAATCCAAAGGGAAATTCCAAGCGAGGGTTGAATTCTCATGCATGGCCACAGGAAACGTGAGAGCTCGGCTTTCTTTAGCTCTTATTCCAGCACCCCTGCCCATGCAGGTGACCTGCGGATCCCAGAACACACATGGCGCCTGTCAGAGATGAGGCGAGAAGTCTGCTGGTTCCGTCCTCTGTGGCGTGCGTAGGATTTCAGGGTAGGGAGGTACCTGGCTATGTAAATTGCACGCTCTACGCAAAGCCCTCCCGCCGCCCCGAAGCTCGTGCGAGGATTCTAAGAGAACGGGCCCTGCACTGCACGGGAAGGGCGGACTCGCAAGTCCTTCCCCCCTCTGCCGAGCGCAGCCGCGTCCACCCTGGAGTAATTAGTCTCCGAGCCGGGGCATAATCGCGCCTATAAAAGCTCTTATTAGTTGCCTTATCGGGACCGCCATCCAAGCCCCTTATTAAATGCCGTGGCATCTGTTCCCTGGTGTTCTGTTGGCGCTGGTAATAAGATCGCCCACAATATAGCGTGCGCTGCGAACAGAGCGGCCTCTCGGCGCCAATAACAAACGGGGCTGTTGCTCATCTCGCTGGCACGCGAGTGATGAGATGAAAGCAATGGCATTCTTCACACGAGTCCTCCACAGATATCCCTTTCCGGGCCGTGTGCCTGAACCCGCTGTGCTACATTCTAAAAGCAAGCTTTTGTTGGCTGCTTTCGTTGCCCCGACAGCCTGTGTAGTGACTGCTAGGTCTGGAAAAGACCCGGGGCTAAGCTGATGTCGGTACTGTTGGGACTGGGGGCTAGCTAGTCTTTTGGCTGTAGCTCCAGAGATTCTAACCAAAAGATCAGGGGCTATAGCCCCCTTACCCCCCCCCCTAGCAACGCCCAAACCTCTGACACGGTTGAGGCATAAACAGCGAGGTACTGAATCCAACGCTCACGTGTAATGAGCGCACCTGACAATGAACGCAGTACTCACACCGAGGACTGACGGGCTCTTACACGTACACAGTAAGGCAATAGTGTTATTTCCCAATCTAGCTGTGCTGTGAGCAACTTACTGAGAGAAGTTGGGGAGAGGTTAGAAGGTAAACAAGCTGCAGCTGATCTCCCACAATAGCCTATTCAACTGTTTGTGAATATAGGCTGGACCAAAGGCTCAATGCAGTACATTTAGCTCATCTTTGAGTATTGCAGTCTGAGCTCAAGGCTGAGCTATGACCGCGATGCAGGTAGCAAAACTTAAAAGCACACTACTGCGAAGATCTGACGAGGCTCAAAATGTAAGGAATCAAAAACAAAACTTCTTTCATTGATTTGCATAAGAAGCGACTAGAAGTGTAACTAGAAATAGCTAATTTAAGACGAATGACCCTACAATAGTTTTAATACGAATAAAAAAACTATTAAGAGGGGAAACGCTTCAGAATGATGTGTAATGCAGTGTGGGCAACCTGCAGCCCTCCAGACGTTGGGCGTAAAACTCGCATCACACTGGCCAGCATAGAAAATGGTGATGGATCGTGGGAGTTGTAGGCAAAACATTTGGAGAGGCACAGGTTGCCAAACAGTTGAATGTGTCAAAGTATGCACCGGATGCAGCCAGTCAGCCAGGAATAGTGCTCCAGGTGGGAGGGTTGGGGGGAAGTCAATCGGCAGCAGTCCGCTAACAAAGAATACATGGGTCTTAGTTCTTTCTTTCGGAGGTTGCCAGAAGTATGAAGAAATGACACCTCAGATTTAGAAATGAAAGCAAATGCTCTCTGCAGGAGGCGTCACCACCAATAATTTGAAGAATCTGCAAAGCGGAGAGTACTCAAAACTTTGAACTCTTGGTGGCATGTCCTTACATCTCTTCATTGACACCTTTATGCATTAATGTCTGCTGCACTCACAATAGTGTTGCTCATTTTTCAGGGAACAAAGAGACCAGATGCAAAAAGTTGTAAGGGGGTATTGAACAAATTAAAAGGGAGGTGATACTGGTGCTTGCTCCAATTTATCACCTGCACCCTGGCAGCTTTAGGACAAGGCCCAATGGTAGCATGGCCAGCTCATAGTGCTTCAAGGTGCCTTGGGTTGAAACAGCGAGTCAAGCTTCCATTTCCAGAAATCTGCGCATATAGGCTGGCTAACCGCGCAGCCAGAATCAGGTGAATTTCTCCGTTCTGCAAGCAATCCTTCAGTTCAGCCAATGATCCAGGAAGCAAGACTGCTCTTCCCTACTGGAATGCACGCATCTACAAAGGTTTCATGACGAAAGACCCCGCTTTAAGTGGTGATACTACAGCTAGGAATTATTTAGGCAATGAGCCCCGAGCCGGCAGGTTTTTTCCATATAAGGTAGTGCCCCCGGGGCCCATAGTTACAGGGCTGAGTGTAGAGAGGGCCTTAACGAAGACCCCGGGGCATTCAATTATGCAGTAATGGCACACAGACGAGGGACTTATTGCCATTAGTACCCCAGAGTTTTAGACCGGGGTACTAAAAGCATTTTTTTTTCGATGAAATGCCACAGCATTTCCAGACAGAAAAATATTTTTTGCAAAAAATGGCTGCCTGGGAAGGGAAAATTAAGTCTGTTTTCCCTTTCCATGGCGGCCATTGAAAATAAGTGGAAAAAAATAAACCAACAAAATGGCCGCCATGGAAAGGCAGAAGGGACTACCTCTAGTCTCTCCTTCATGTCCATGACGGTCTGTCATAGATTGGGAGCGGACGCTCTTGAGACAGAAGTGTACCCAGCGCGTCCGTTCTCAAAATCGACAGAAAAGAAGGTAAGTGGGGGTCGGAGGGCGGGGAGGGAATTCTGTGCATGGGGGGAGAAAGACTTACCTGATTCCCCAGCGGTAAGCCCTGATAAGACACCTTTATTTCTAGTTGGACACAAGCCAACTCCCTCTCCTGTCAATTATAGGGGTACCTCCACTCTTCGGCTCATGTCAGAGGGAACCAGGGCTCTGGAGATTTCACGCAGCCTGGCTTCTTGGCAGCCTCCACCAGTCAGATCGATTCCATCTCCACATTGGCCGAATGCAAAAAAAACGAAGGAGAAATTACCGAATTTGTTTGACTGAAAAAGATAGGTATTTTAGTATATGTATAGTAAATAATAGGGGTATACGTTAAGGTACATGGGGTGCACATTGGCAGCTAGAATTAATTGATGGAGAAAAAGAACGCCTTTATACCCGGCTCCCTACTCAGTTTTTGTTAGTTGGAAAGTTTACGCCTATCCACCCCTGATTCTGAATCATTCTCACGGTGCCCGGGTTCAGGCACCAGTCTGAGTGGCTGCCACTGTGCCCCCGATGTGGGAAGATTGCAGCCACATGGGAAAAAGAGAGTCTGCAGGCATCACATGGTGTGGGGGAGCAGAAACAGATAAGCTGTTTGATTAAAAGTGGTTAATGCAGTGCTTGACATGTCTTTTGGGGTTCACTTGAAGGATTGCTTGTAATACAAAGCATCAAAGCCAAGGGACACGTACAGTCAGAGACAGTGTTTTAAGAGGGTCAAGGTGTAAAACTCGAACAGTATTTTAAATGAATGCTCACCATACGTACATATCAATTGACAAAATACACATTAATTAACACAATGCCAAAAGTTGTATGCTACTTGGAAAGATTTAAAGCAAAGGAGTGCTCTAACCGATCTTCTCACCCCATAAGAAGATGGATTTGGGACCTAACGTCTTTGTTTTCAATGAATTTCTATCTCTTTTCTGTTGCTGTGTCCCATATCTCGCAGGCTAGCTCCCATCCCCCATCCCTTCCACTGCTTGCAAAAGTGCCTCATTAGCACTTTCAGACTCTTAATGGCCCCCACTTATTGAAGGCTGTTGGGGGTCCAAACGCTCCAAAACGTGTCGTTATTATGCAACCTATGTATGGGCAATTAGACGTTTGAAAGCACAAAGGAGGTACGCATACAAGTAGTAAAAACAGGTTTATTTCACTGCTTGCAAATAGTCCTCTTTCGTGATTTTAGTCGTCACATAGTTGACATCTCCTGTGATGATTATCGGGTGGTGGAAGCTGAGGGAGTCTCGCAGCGCTCTGGCTGGGGAGAACATGTTTAAAGATTGCTGAGACTCCATCCAGGCTAGCCCCAGCCCACTTAAAGCCCCTTGTCCCACAACACAGAGCTATGTGTAACATGTGTGTGCCCGACACAGCTATGAGTGTGTCCGACCTGCCTGTTGCTGAAAGCATAACGTTTCAGACACAAAGCCGGGCTTTCCTCTGTGCAATATCGCCCTGCTACTGAAAACTTGAGGGGGTGGCAATGAAAACAGTGTGACCTGAGGTTTCAGCCGAGTTGAAATGAGGCTGCAATAAGAAAGTATTAGAGCTTTACTTCATTGGATTTACTTGTATAGCGCACCATAAAACCCGGAGGCGTGAGGGCGCATCAAACAAACAAAAATATTGTGCAGAACACAAACAACCAGCAGAATACAGCCTTAATTAAAAAGCAATGTCTTGATCTTTTTCCCAAATATTCCACTTGAGTCAATATCTCTGAGGCTGGGAGGGATATCTTTTCATACTTTAGGAGCTGCCAGAAAGAATGCACTTGTACTGACTTGGGTAAGATTGCATTTGGACATTTGTACCTGGTTTAAGTTATTTGACCTCAAAGTTCTGGCATTGTGTTTTTTCATCACTGTTTCAGAGCTGGCACCGGAGAGACTGAAAACACTGATATAGCCAGGGTGAGGGCCCCACCAGAAGCAGATGACCGCAGACTCATATACAGTCCAGTATGTGTGTACTCACATACATTATCACAATGAAAAATGTGGTTAGAGATAAATGCACAGTGACATCCATGCCTACAAAATATACGAAAATGGGACCGAAGTTAGCATGAATGAAATACTACTTATAATAATAGTAATAATAATTAATAATACATAGACCAGAAAGTGATAGCTAAACATTATATGATAATCACCCCACAATGTGGCTCACCTAATCATCAGGGAGAACCAATAAGTAGACCATTGTGATTTCAGCAGCTCAGAAAACAGCAGGCACACAGACCAGTTCTGGTCCACAATTTATTCAGCCAATTGGATTGTCATTACAGCTTCAGCCTGTCATACTTGGCTATTAGTCCATAACACAAATAATACAAACTGCTGAATTGTAGTTGAACGGTATATAACATGCATTTGCCTCAAATGATTCTGACTCGATATGAGCTAGAAGGAGTGATCACATCTTGGAATCACAAATGTGGAAACTAATATTCCTGGAATTAATGTGTATTTCAATGTTTAACCGTTAATTTATGCAGTTATATATGTATGATCATTGTTGCCATTGTTTTAGTGTCAATTATTTGTGATTTTTAATTGTATTTCACGGTGCAAAAAGCTTTTAGCTATATGCACAAATAAATAAATAAATCAGTAGACAATATGAGGAGTTATGTGGGTGGAAGGGGTGTCCAGGCTCATATGTGTCTTTGGTTTCTTATTTTTTGTTGAGCGCTTGCTTGCCTGTCATCAGAGAGTATTCCTGCCTGCAAGGCTGCTCAGCAGTAGGCCTCAAAGTAAACTAATATTTAAGAAAGTCATATTTATGTATTTGTATTTTTAAAGCGCTCACACAGCCTGGGGGCTTCGAGGCGCTGCTACAGGAATATGACTTAGTTGCGTATTTATAACGCACGTAATACCTAGAGGTTTCTAAGGACACGGGGTTTGAACCTGTGTTACTTCGTATCGTCTTGTTTCCAAGGTGAGCACGTTGCAGCTGAGCTACCCTCCCGGGACAATATATAAAAGCAAGTCCCTTTCAGAGATGTTGGTGTGGACTGACTTGCTGATCTCTATCATTTTCTTTAAGAATGCTATTCTGCAATATTTCTGAAACCATGTCTTTTTTTTTTTAAACACAGAAAACATGCATTGGCAAAGTCAACAGTTTTGATTTTTGTATAGGCACTGAATACACATTTCCCAGGCACTGCCATAGTCATACTACCTGCCCGGGGGTCCACTGCTGGTACATAGTTTTAGTTCCTGGATCCATTATTGCAGTGACTGTAATATACCCATCTAATGTCTATTGAAGATCCTAATATGTTGCCTTTGCCATTGCTTGTTCATAAAATTATTTGGAATAAAGAACAGATGCAATGTTACACATATTGCTTATAAATCAAGTGGCTGAAGGCAACATGTGTTACAACCTTTTTATTACACTAGCAACTGGTATTCACTTGCAACTAAGACATTGTCTGTCAGAAGACTGTTGCGAAATAACAGTGACATTTCCTAAAATCACAGAGCTAGCTCAAAGAGATGGGTGGAGGTGGCCTGGTAGTTTGTAGTCTGGTTAAATGACACCCACAGCCTGTGTGCCCATCCTCATGCCCCCTCTCTGCTGCAACCATGGCAATATGATTGGCTTAGAGCCAGATTTTACAGCGCCACCGAATAGTCAAAACTAAAAATGGGAGTGGAAAAAAAAAACAACCTGTAGATCAGTAGAAAAGCAACATTCCCCTTCATCAAACATCATCTCCTAACCCTTTTTCCTAAGTTCCCATTCCAATCTCAAGGTCCACATGGGAGAGGTGTGGGCAGTGACACAATCAGGGGAAGTCAGTGGCATGCTGAACAGGGAGCAGGGATGGAAGCTTCTCCCCTGTGGCTCTTTTAAGAGCCAGACCGGGACATTTGTCAGTGAGCCACCTCACTGGTCGGTACCTCAATGAGGGTGCCCAACGAGAAAGGTGCCCAGCAGACACAACAATGTGCACCGAGCAATTCCTGTTCAGCACGCTCATCTTACCGTTTCCGAACGGGAGAGGTGTCCCGCTGCCAGGACAATGTCCCAAGGAGCTCTTGGCAGCAGAGGGGCTCTCACATTACAATGTGAGCATTTGGGCACTGATTGGGGGAGGGTAAGGGGGAGACTATTAGCAGGGACCGTTTCCCTTTCGAAATGTGAATTGGGGGTTCAGAAATGAGAAGGGTGCATGATGTTATGCATGGTTTATGAAATAATGACTATGGCTTTAAAACCCAAGGGGGATTTGTTCGTCTACATTAACCTGTATGATGCTATTGTGACTTTACATGCAAGATGGAGTGAATACAACTAAATCCATACTCGTATTGCTCACCATATTTATATGACAATGTATATCGTGTCAAGTTAGTTTACTATGACAGGCTAGTTTATGTAATGTGGTTTGCTTCCAAGGCATTGCTACAGAGTATTATTTAAGCACATGAAATGCAAAGCAAAACCTTAATAGAGATCTATAGCAACTAAACCTGGGAAGATGTGCTCAGTTGCTTAAATTTTCCACATCCCGTTTTCACCATTAACCAAAGTGTGTGATCCTGGGCAAATCATGTAATCACACAATGTCTTATCTGCAGCTCTGTAAGTGATTCTGATTCACTTCATAGCTTATGTTAATATATTATGCTACTATAACAATTTAAAAAAGCCTAATGACTAAACCGTTTCTCCATAAATAATAATAGTGCAATTTGGGCATGTTGCACTACAAAGTTATTTGCCAATTGGTTAACTAAGGGCAACTGATTCTAAAGGCACGTCAATGGTGCCTGCACGTATCAAAAGTATCAAGGAGTGAATATGCTCCTTGTAATGTCCTTTTGTGTGAAGTCACTTCTGTTGGTGCAATCCATATGCAAATGAGGAGGTTAACATGCATTTTACCCCAGAGCGCATGCACAGAGCTCTAATATATTTCTGCATCTATAATGATCCTGCAATTTTTGTTTTTATTTTGTGCTAAAATGCCATGTGCCACTAATGTTACCAAAACAGTAGACTGGGGCAGGGGTGGGCAGTTTGGGGGTGCAAATGAGTCTGTATGGAATTTCGCACACTGCATTTGGGGGAAAAGAAGCAGGACTTTATTTTTTCTCGAAGCTCTCCTCACCCCCACTGCCCCTTCCCCCTCTATTGCAATGTTGGATACTCCCCTGAGGGAAGTGTGTATGGAGTGGTCGCCTTGGTTCTACTGCTGCAAAGTTGCTAATAAGTGATAAGGATGGGCGGTGAGAGGATGCCTCCTGCTGCGCCGTCATGTGCTAAGTGCCTTCTCCTCTTTCATTGCAGGTGTTTCGTGGAGGATGCCAGCTCTAAGGTGGCCTGGCTCAACCGCTCAGGCATCATCTTTGCCGGCTCCGACAAGTGGTCCCAGGATCCCAGGGTAGAGTTGGAGAGACAGAGCCCCCTGGAGTACAGCCTGCGGATCCAGAAGGTGGACACCCTGGACGAGGGGCCCTACACTTGCTCCGTGCAGACGCAGCAGCACCCCAAAACCTCGCAGGTTCATCTGATCGTGCAAGGTAAGAGTTGGAGGATCGAGGGGGGAAAGGATAGGTCATGTTAATGTTGTGAAGAGAGGTGCTGTGAAACGCAGTACACATGCATCACCAGTGAATATGCCCCTATGCACCAGCAATGGAGATGCAAAACACTACTCTGACAAAGGGGGAGGGGGCATCATTTACTAAAGGAAGGGGCACGGTGTCTTCCTGTTGGTTGCCAGGTGAACAGGCCTAGATTGTCACATATGACTGTAATGACATGCATATATTGGCCCAGTTTGTGGGTAAATGTGTGTCAATTTCATGACTGTTTCCATAGGTGGTTATTTTGACTAATGTTGATACGTTCCCGCGCCCCTCCCTCCATTACCCTCCTCCCCCCAAAAAAATCTTTTTAGGCACTACATTACAGTTTGTTTAGGAAAAGTCACACAATGCAATTTAAGAATTTGGGAAACTTGTTGATGCCTGCGGCTATTTTTGCTCTAGAACTTGAAAGTAAAGTGAACACAGTTTTTCAGAAGGTAATGGGGAGGAGGGACAAACGAATGGCATAGATTTGGGAGTGACGTTCGACCTGCTCTCAGCACCATGGAGGGCATGTCTTCACAGCGCCACATACAAAAGGCAGCCATGTTGGAAAGGCCTCCATTTCAAGCTACGCCAGAGTTATCCCGAAGAGCCTGGGCAAGGGTCAGCATGGCAGTGCCCCAGCTGTCAAATGTGTTGCCATTGCAAGGCGGCGTGATTTAAAATACTGAGTTGCAGCCTACAATGCCCCCAACTCTTAGCATAGGTTTTACTGATCTATACTGCCCCCCCGGTGGGGTAGGATTTCGTCTGTAAAAGTGTGAAGATAAATAGTACATACAAATAAATAGACATGGCAGACATCTTGTAGTGGGGTTATGTCTAAAACATCATGCTCGAGGCCCCAACCCCTCGAGACCCCCAAACAACAGTCTACACTATTAATGGCAAAAAAATGACATAGTCTGTCACCAAAATTCCCATCCTTCCACTACGGAATGCCAAGCTGTCCACGGCGAACAACATCATAGTGCGTGACCACTATGATCCCGTCAAACCTTTGTGCCATGATGACCACGACATGCTGTTTTGTGTTGACTTGTATTTGCGCTGCACCCTTCGCCACCGTAGTGGCTTTATGGAGTGGTGCCTTGTCTAGAAGTGATTCAATGTGAGCGCCCAGGGAAAGGTGATCAGACGTCCCGGTTTTGCCGGGTTGTCCCGGAAATTGAAGCTCTGTCCCGCTTTGTCAAGATGAGGTTTCCACTGGAAGCTGCAGTGGTCCCGGTGTTTGGTAGTAGGTCTTCATAGCTGGCAGGCACAGCTCGCATGCTGCATTTTACAATTTAAGATAGTGCTAGTTTGTGATAAATTAATTATAATCTGCGTTTATTTGAACAGTAACACTTAACCCCTTCTCCTCCAACCGCTACTGAAGTTTGTAGTTCCCTGACAGGCCCTTTCAAGAGTGGGTCCTACTTTTATGTTAGTTGTCATGTCCCGGTTTTTACTTTTTAAAACTAGTCAGCCCAGGCCAGGGTAACTCCAGACCTTAGTCTGTTGGTGAGAAGTAGAAGATAAGGGGGGAAGGGTTGTGGGCTGGTGAAGGGATGGAAATAGAAGATAGACTTTGAACATACCAGGATAGTACACAGTCAGACATGACTCACAGCGTACCTGTACCAAAACTGCTCTTGAGTACCTACCAGAGGACGAGCATTTCAATGTAATCTACACACAGGTGAAACACAGGCCTAAGGGGTGTGCACATGCATCACACCTGCCACTGCCCACCTGCTGTGAAGCTCAAGGACATGCTTGAAGCCCACCCTTAAGCTTCCCGAGACCCTCCATCACCAGATCCTCTGCAACCGGCCCACAGGCAACTCCTCTACGGCACCGCTCTGTGCAATGTGCAGGAGACAAAGACGCGCCATTTGCTATTGGGAAGCTCTGATAAAATGAAACAAAGAGAAAGGATAATTATTTCCCACTGGAAAGCGGCAGAGGAAGCCAGTTTTTCATTAGTTTAAAGATTAAAGTGGTAGCAGCCGCTCTAATTATGGCGCGAGCCGCGAGCGCGCCCGCCTATTCATGAAGCGCTGCAGTGTCGTTACTTGGTTTCCTCTCGTCACATTTGGAGGTGAAAGGGAGAGATCAGGAGGAGGCAGCTCTTGCTGGTGATCTGGGAGAAGGGACGGAGGCAGGCTTGTTAATTTAGGCCTCATCGTTAGCTTAAATTATCCCTCCCGTGGAGGCCCCTTTGACTTTCCTTTATATGTCCTCTCTGCTCAGCTCGGGGGATGAGCAAATTAGGTGTCTGGTGGGAGGGATGGGACACACAATGGCAAACTTCTCCGTGCCACCTGAAAATTGGGCATAGATAGGGAGCGCTGGTGACTCATGTCACTGTGACTCAACTCGATGCATAAGATTTGTGTGAACTGATCCTTTGTGTGAGGCCCAATTTGTATATTTAAGGTTAGCCAAACTTCATCTCTCAGAATGTAGTCGCTTGTTAACACAAAGGGTTAGTCATGGACACAGAGTGTTTCGGTGACATTGAGTCATCTCTTCACCATAGACTTCATATCAGAAGAGTGGAGAATAAATGGCTGGCGCACTGACTATTGAATAGAATTGGTCATTTCAGCTAATAGGCCACTCATGCTGTACAGCCACCTACTGGCCATCCCTGGAAGTTCACCTCTTTTCATTGTCTTGCAGTGCTGCGCTACTGAGACCTCCCAGGGTGGTGGTGTTGATCTCTTTCACCTTACTTGGCATTTCATCTTCTTCCTTACTCGTTGTCCCTCCTTATTCTTTCTTCTATATTCATTGTTCCTCCTTCCTCCTCCACCTGCGCTTCACTGTTCTCTTCCAATGAGATGCTTTCCTAATGGCAAAGGTATTCTACAAGTAAGGGAGACTTATCAGTGCTTGGAGAGGCTGTTTAACAGTGAGTGGCCTTCACTCTTGATAGGTACAACTGGACCTCATGCCTATCCAGCAAGACTGTATGCAAGTGCAGGGGGCACACTGTTAGTTATCAGAACCTTGGATGTTCAAGAGCATTTGCCTGCTCACATGCATGTATAGCTTCTGAACTGAACAAATTCAACACAATGAGGTCAGATGGCAGGAGACCTGGTCAAAGAGAAAGACAGCCGGTCAGAAAGATTTCAGCAGGCCAGGGGAGCAAGAGTGATAGACAGATTTCAAGAGAGAAGGAGAGGAGGGGAGCAGGTCAGCGAGATAGATGGAGGCTGGTCGGAGAGACGTTGGGAGTCCATGGGAGGGAAGGGCAGGAGGGGGGGGGGCAGGTCATTAAGGAAGATGGAGCAGGTCAGAGAGACTTCAGGAGTCCAGTGACAGAAATAGAGGAGAGGGCAGGTTGATGAGGTACATGGGGACTGGTCAGAGAGACTTCAGGATGCCACGGGAAACAAGGAGACGAGAGGGTCAAGCCACAGGTATGACTGAAGACCAGTCTGAGACATTTCAGGAGGCATGGGAGAGAGGGAATGGAGGGGCCAAGTCGAAGAGATAGATGGAGATTGTTTACAGAGGTTTCAGGAGGACAGTGCAGAGATGGAGAGGAGGGAGACGGGTCAGAGAGCTAGATATACATGGATCTGAGACCTTTCTAGAGGCCTCAGGTGCTAGTCAGGGGACGGGTAGGTCAGAGAGATAGACAGAGCAAAGATACCCGGATGCCAGGGGAGAGGGGGTGAGGAGGAAGAGGGATTTATGAGTTAGTGCACTGGCTTGTGGTAGCGCCAGCAAGGAAGCTTTGCAATTTTGCAGACACCACTGGCGAGAACCCCAAGTATCTCATCGGAGTGTGGGCAAAACTGTAAAGTGGATAGAGATTGGGAGAGAATCAGCCCAGCCGGTGAAGACAGTACTGGGTGCCAGACTGAAGCCATACATTACTGTAAGGCAGACAGACATTAAGAGATGTGAGTTTACATACAAGGGTCAGCCATAGAAACAAGAAAAGAGAGCCCAGTGTGATCTGGAAGGAAGAGATGTGAGGATGTGAAATCTCACTCAGCCAAGAACAGAGGAAAGAGTCAGAACATGTAGTGAAAGAGCAGTTGGTAAGGGCTAGGGCAGAATCATATTGCTGGGGGCTCTGCAGTCCCTTTACATAGAACCCATTAACTTGTTGTGGGTTCCTTTTGGTATTCTTAGGATCCCTGACATGTTTTTTTTGTCAGAGGGACATCAACTGAAGTCCCCCTGCCACTGCAGTCCTTTTAAGCATGTGGTCTATGGGGAAACCAAGAAGGTGGTGTGCAAACAGGCCCTTATTTGAAGGTAGTCTCCTGATGGGGTTGGTAAAACGCCTATAGGGCCTACGGGAAATTGCTAGAAATAAAAAAAGGGAATGGTTATTGAGGGCGTGTCAGGGATGGGAAAACAGAAAATGAGGGGGATGAGGTGTTCCCAACCTTGATTGTGGTATTTAACGAAGAAATAATCAGAATCTACTGTTAACGAGTCTTCCTCGCTCTATGGACATCCTAACCTCTCCAAAAGAAATGTTCCAATGACATGGCCGACAAACATTTTCCAAAACCAAATTGTAAGCAGTTTCACCCTAGACTACTCAACACGTAGTCCACAGTTCTGGCCAACAGAACTATCCACAACCCATCACTATAATTAACAACTCTATACTAAAAAAGTAAACCAAACAATAGCAGGCTCTCTGCCTCTCTCCATTGGGAGTACTCACAACACTGATGGGTCTTCTCAGTCAACTGGCTCTTTCTCAGGTGTCTGGTTCCATTTCGCCAGGCGTCTCCCACACATCCCAAGTTTTTCCTGGCACTCTCTCACCAGGTCTATTTATTTCAGGTTGCAGGTGTGACGAATCAACTTCCGGAGCACCAGTGGTCCAGGGATGAATATCGGTTTCTAAACCATTAATCAGCCCCACACCTCAAGTAAAGCAGAAGGGATCCGAACAGATTGGAACACACGTGAATAATAAACCTCCTTGTCCAATTTTGGTAACATGGACGGAACAGCAGGCCTATCTCCGCAAGGTGGACAATCATTGGTCAGTTGCAACACAGCGAAAGTACAATTATTACCCAATGATAAAACAGAATGTCCAGTCAAGGTTGTATAACAAATATCTACTTTATTATTACTACAACAGACAGTTCTAGCACACTACAGAATACAACCCATCCCGTAAAGAAACACAGAGGGCAGACAGTTTCATGAAGGAAAAGGAAGCACGTTGGCTACTGACAGGAGGGTAGTTGGTAAAGTAATCTGTATTAGTGTTCAAGGTTATTTGGTTTCAGCACCAAGGGGACAAAGGGTTGTAACTGTCTCAAGGGGCCTTTGGAGGAGGACCAGGGTGGCAGAACCACAATGTACCTGGTGCTGAAGAAGTTCTTGGTGCTCGACAGTGTCAAGACGGTTCCAGGGCGCTTTGCAGCCCTTGGGACCGAGTTAGTGGCGGAAGACAGCTGCAGGTACCAGGCGGCAGGCAGTTCGGCAAGCGAGGCTGGACGGATGTCTGGAGGCTGTCCGGCGCTGTGGCTCAGGGCCAATAATTGTTGTCTCTTTGCTGGTTGGTGGATGTGGAATGCTGGTGAAGACGTCACGGACGGCTCTGGTCACTGCGGCGTGACAACAGTCAGCGGAGGAGCCAGATGCGGTTCGAAGTCTTCACTGTCTCGAAGTTGTTCTTAAAAAATGGACACACTTCCTCCTAACTTATTCGCAGGGCTGTATCGTCCTTTCATGGCGGATGGCCCAAAGCTCAGGAGAGTGTTTGTAGGCAACGGCCTTGTCCTTTGTCCAGGGACTCTGTGACACTTCCCACATAGAAAGCTTGCTGGGAGAACCTATCAGGGCATGTTGTGTGCTGGATGGGTACCGGTTCTGGAGTGGCTGAGCGGTCCATGCGTCCAGTATCTCCCTCTGTTCCCTGGGAGATGTTTAGGGGAGGGATTTTGCTTCCCTCTTGGAACTCCTGGCCTTCCTTCACTGGCGGAAGATGTAAGGTAGACTGTACCTTCAGCCCGGGTCCAAATGAGTCCTTCTTCTTACTCCTTTCAAAGTTGTTGGATGATCTTCTCAGTGAGGGGTTCAGCCCTGTTCTAAAGCTAAATGGGCCCCAGTGATTGCTGCAGGCTAAGCCTACCTTAATGATGCAATCCTGGGTCCCCAAAAAACACTTTTCTGTTATGCATGAGGTCAGGACCAGAGTGATCTGCAACAGGACAGACAAGGTGTGACAACACACATATAAGTCCCAACCATCTTCAGGTCTGTTGTAGATCAAAGTGTCCTTCTGGTTAACTGAGCCCTCTGCGACTCTTGATTAAAGCACAAACTTTACCTTGAAGTGTGTGCTGGGAGCAGACATCATGTCTCCCCCAAATCACACCCTTCATCCCTTTGAAAGGGATCTGCTCTGCAGGGACACCTGCGGTAACTGCTGGAACCAGACAGGCCATGCACTACCTTTCATACAGAGAGGTGGGAATTAGATTCAGTTTGACACATTCCATATCAAAGGGGTGTTATCCCTGCCTTCCTGTTGTCTATCCGGCAAGCAAGCCCCTTCAGGCTTGCTTCAATTATCATGTTAGTATGCACTGCCACCAGCTGGATTAGACAAAATGAAAGCCGTTCCATGGGGACTTTTATATTTAAATTAGGCTGCCCATGCTGGAGGAAGGTGTGCCTTGCCCCATCTAGAGATGTTTTCATGTACCCGGGGCTGTCACATTCCAGATGAATATGACAGGGGAAGACCGTGCCTGTAGGCTGTGCCTTCCTGGACTACATGTGACTATGTGTTTTGTGCGGGAAGCAGATGGACTGTGTGCGGAATGGCCTCACACAGTCCTCAGAGATTGATCTCCTATCGTTCATTTCCATGTATTAAAAAATCAAAAAGCCCAGACGAGTGCACTCTCCCTGTGCAGAAGGTCAAATTCCCCACAGCAGGTATCTCCTTGCACCCTCTCACCAGGTCTATACATCCAGGGTCACTGGTTTCTGGTGGTGTTCTCCCTCACAAGGTCTCTGTATCCCGGTATGTAGGTTTCTCCTGGTACCCTCTCTCTCAGGTCTAGCTGTCACAAGTTATAGATTTTGCCTCCATGCTTACTCCATTGTTCTCCTCTCTAGGTACTTGTGGTCCAGTTTGCTTCCACTGGATTCAATCTCCCAGCAGGCACCTCCTTTAGGGCTTTCCTTTCTGTCCCTCAGATGCCATTGTCTTTGTTTCAGAGCCTCTAACCTTCTCCCAGATGGAGTCTTCCTCCTCTCCGAGGGTTAAAGTACCGGGATTTTCTAGCTCTTCCTTGTAAGCAGTCTTCCAAGGCTTTCTTGTTTTGGGCAGAAGTCTCCTTTCCAGGCAGGGTGCAGTGGTAGTCACGTTTACATTCTCTGGCACCTTTACACCAAATGACTGCCTGTATCCTCTTTTATACCAATGAGGGAGCAGGCTTTCCTGTAAGCCGACGTCTGATTGGCTTTTCCCCAAGCCTTCTATGTTTCTTGGTTCTGCTTGTTTAATTGGGTATGGGCATCTTGAGCTTGGAGGTGGTATCGTATTACTGCTGGGAGATGCTTTAAAAAGGATCACATCTGTGGGCACCATTTTGTTTCGCTTTGAAGGCAGCTCAGGGGCTGCACACCTCTTGACTCTCGTGCAACATCCATACATGGATGAATTTGGCTTTCGGCACCACATGAAATGTGAGCCGCTGGTGCTTGCCTGTTCAATCCGTGGCTCTAATCCGGTGTTATGTTCATATGCTGGGTAGGTTGAGCATGATCCAGAATACTCTAAGCCCCCGTTGCTCTCTAGGACTTGTAGTTCACTTAATGCAGCTATTGTCAAAGACAGAGGACAAGTCAGCCAATGGCAAAGGAGGTTGTAGGGTAGAATGGGGTCTTTTCGGTCAACTAATGGATCAATCCTCTTAGAAGAAGGCTCCGAATAGATGGAATTACAAGAACAAAAAAATTCAGATGATGACGAAGGTAACCAGGAACGTGCAAGGCAATGTTTGCATGAAATAGCAGAGGAAACAGAAGTGATGGTATGTTTTCTTTTAAGAAGAACAGTTCCCAAGGTATGGGAACTCCCATCCCCTGCACACTGTCTAGTTCCTAAACAGGCCAAACAATTCACTTTCAAGTGTACAAAAAAAGTTCAATGAGAATATTTGTGTGATACAAAGTTAGTAATTAGTCATTCAATAAGGAACACATTCCTCTTGGCACCTAATTTGTTTATCAAGTCTCCAATCTTTAATAAAATCCACACAATAACAACAGAACCCAACGTGTTTCGAGAAACAATGATCTTCATCAGGGGTCTCATCTTTAACTAATTCTGTAAATGATTAAAAGAAGACAATATGAGAAACTCATCAACTGGTTGTCACTGCAATCATCTTAAGTACATATGATAACATAATGATTGATATAGTGTAGGCTTGATAAGTCACCTGATGTGTTAAAGATTCCAATTGGAGTATTGGCCAGGGAAATGTATACCCCTGAGAATTCTTCAGTGCTCCTGGCACAAATTAAGAAAGCATCTATGCCGTTTTGGCATATTTTGCTGTTCACTATTAGTATTCATAAACATGCTGTTGTCTTCTTGCCGACATTGGGTTGATTTGATTGCCGTGGGAGCATTTTGGCGAGAGTATAAGAGAATTTCGGTCTAGATTTAAGGACTCACTATTTGGTAAGGTAACCTTTAGTTTGAATGTGAAATAATTATTTATGTGGTCGACGAGGGCTCATCTTTCTTTGCAGATACTTTCTTATTTTATTATGTCTTATTTGGGTGAGACTCAAAAAGCCAATGTTAAACACGAGCTGGCAGGTGTTTGGCACTGTGCGCTTCTTCTTCAAGGCTTTATTTGGAAATCCAATATTTGAACGTAATACACACTGCCGAGGAGCTCATTCGACGAGCCACTATTGGATACCTTGGCCGGCAATAGGATCTTTTTTTTTTGTTTAAATCTTTGCTTGCAAACAGAAAAGAAAGAATGAGCTAGGACAGGGGTGAGAAACCTGTGACTCTCCAGATGTTTTGAACTACAGCTTCCATCAGCTCTGGCCAGCATAGTCAATAGTCAAAGATGCTCTGCAGAGTCAAAGCTTGCAGACTTATAAGCTAGGGCGTGTAATGTGGGTATACACCTTAGGATCTGTGCAGAATACCCGGTCAGAGCCTTGTGCATTGACATGCACGATGCAACGTGCATGCTAATTTCTTGGTGATATTAAAAAAAAAATCTGCATGTGTAGTTTAGTGCTGGATCGATGTGGAGAACTCGAACTTGCATAAATGCAAATGTAAAATACAGTATGCGACAGGGCACCCATCCTCGTCCCCCTCAAAACCCGCTTGTTGTCGATTCAGCTGATGCCTCTGCAACTTGCTCTGCGAGCTCCCCACCTCTTGGGGGCAAGAAGCCGCCAGTTCACTTTGTGCGCACTTGCAGAATCCTTGACCCTTTTGCTGCGACTGCCAACAAAGGCGCCAATTAGTGCCACTCTGCGAAACCTATCTTCGCCACCAGTCAATGGGGCAGTTATGGGCAAAGGCGGCTGGTGGGACTAAACCCCCCCACCCCCCACCTTAATAGGGCCCACTTTCCATATTTCCTTATAATAAGAGAACAACAACCAGTAATGAACATTAAGGGGTGAGGGGTCTCTGGGGTCCTACTACGCATGCCGGAAAGGTCTGGCACATGAAAATGCAGACAGGAGGCAGGGTGCACACTGGAAGAAATTATAGAGGGACGTGCTTTTAAGTGGTGTGTAGATATCCCGCTGCCCGCCTGTAGATAAGTGCAGTGGACTCGCATAATATAGAAGCAGATTTGCATGCAATTGACCTCTCTTCTCTCTGTAACGGTGGATGTCAGTGATAGAGGACGCTGCTGAGAGCTGGGTGCAACCCTCAGTCAAGAGGATCCATTCAGACTTACAGCTGCTGGAGGGCGAAAGAGAACTGTTACCTACAGGTGCCGGTAAACCCTACAAGGGGCCAAACCGTTGGCCATGTTTCACTTGCTGTATGTCAGTCCCATGGCTTGACACGCATGCAACACTCCTACCCAGGCAGCTCCCACTTCTTCTCAAAAGAGGACTGAGGAATGGATCCATAAAGCACCAGTGCTTGCGGCAAAGCAGTTTTGGACATTTCGGGAGACTCGAAAGAAACCATTTGTGTAGGATTGGTCTGTCCAGTTATGAGGCGGTGATGTTGTTGAATAGAGGCACGGAGGATATCCGTCTTGAGTTGTGGACGCCGTATACTAGTTTGTTTAGCTGATTCTCGTTGCAGGGTTACCGTTTCGATGATGCAGGGAAGTGCCTTTGTGTTGTGGAGGTGAGGGGTGGGTGTGTGTGGTGAGTCCTTTGTTTTGTGGTTTTATGTTTGTTGGTTGCATTCGTATTGCATATTATTCTTTATTTTTACTGGTTGTTTCGTGTTTCTGGAACTGTTTTGTATATGACTCGGACATGACCGGATGTTGTGGTTGTTTTGACTCAATGTATTTCATGTATTTTGACTGTGATTGTTGGATGTATTTGCAAACTGATAAATAAAGTTAAAAAAAAAAAAACAGACGCCATATAATCAGTGCCTTAAGTGGCCCAGTAAAACAAGCAGGGGCTCATCAAAGGGGGCACGGCCTACCGGCAGGGCTGGGGTTGCCTGTCTGCTTTTTAGGCCACGCCCCAGCCTCGGCTTAATGGGCTACGGGCACCCCAGACAGGCAGTCCATGGTCCCCGCTGGGGGAGAGGATGCTGATCTCTGCATCTATTAACTAAATGATGCCTGGAGGGGCACAGAGCAGCCACATGTTTTCAGCCTTAATGGTGGCACTGGCCTTCGCCAGGCGTTTGATGAGGGCAGCAGCACCATTAAGGCTGAAAGGGTGAGGCTGCTGGAAGCCGAGGCCTTTTTTCCAAAAACCTGCAGCTCCCGCGACCCACATGCCACAATTCGCACAGAAGTGCTGCTAGGGAAGGCCCATTTATAACATTGCAATGTTGGCAAAGCCTGCTCCTATCAAGAGGGCGTGTTAAACGTACCACCCCTGGAGCTGCACACTTGTCAAACGAGGGCATGCAATCATTCCAGTACTGGGGGAGTATACTTCTCAAGCGAGGGCATGCTATCATTGTAGTACTGGTGGAGTATACTTCTCAAACGAGGGCATGCAATCATTCCAGTACTGGGGGAATACCTCTCAAACGAGGGCATGCAATCATTCCAGTACTGGGGGAGTATACTTCTCAAGCGAGGGCATGCTATCATTCTAGTACTGGTGGAGTATACTTCTCAAAAGAGGGCATACACTCATTCCAGTACTGGGGGAATACTTCTCAAACGAGGGCATGCAATCATTCCAGTACTGGGGGAGTATACTTCTCAAGCGAGGGCACGCTATCATTCCAGTACTGGTGGAGTATACTTCTCAAAAGAGGGCATACACTCATTCCAGTCATGGGGAACATACTTCTCAAAGAGGGCATGCAAACATTCCAGTACTGGGAGAGCACACTTCTCAGAAGAGAGCATGAAATCATTCCAGTACTGGGGAGTGTACTTCTCAAAAGAGGGCATACAGTAATTCCAGTACTGGGGGAGTATATTTCTCGGAAGAGGACATGCAATCATTCCAGTACTGGGGGCGTGTTCTTCTCAAAAGAGGGCATGCACTCATTCTAGTACTGGGAGGGTATACTTCTCAAAAGAGGGCATGGAGGCATTCCAGAACTGGTGAGTGTACTTCTCAAAAGAGGACATACAATAATTCCAGTACTGGGGGAGTATATGTCTCAAAATAGGGTATGCAATCATTTCAGTACTGGGGTAGATAGTTCTCAGAAGAGGGCATGCAATCATTCCAGTACTGGGGGAATACTTCTCAAACGAGGGCATGCCATCATTTCAGTACTGGGGGAGATAGCTCTCAGAAGAGGGCATGCAATCATTCCAGTACTGGGGGGAATACTTCTCAAACGAGGACATGCTATCATTCCAGTACTGGGGCAGTATACTTCTCAAACGAGGGCATGCTATCATTCCAGTACTGGGGGAGTATACTTCTCAAACAAGGGCATGCTATCATTCCAGTCATGGGGAACATACTTCTCAAAGAGGGCATGCAATCATTCCAGTACTGGGAGAGCACACTTCTCGGAAGAGAGCATGAAATCATTCCAGTACTGGGGAGTGTACTTCTCAAAAGAGGGCATACAATAATTCCAGTACTGGGGGAGTATATTTCCCAGAAGAGGGCATGCTATCATTCCAGTACTGGGGGAGTATACTTCTCAAACGAGGGCATGCACTCATTCCAGTACTGGGGGAATACTTCTCAAACGAGGGCATGCAATCATTTCACTACTGGGGTAGATAGTTCTCAGAAGAGGGCATGCAATCATTCCAGTACTGGGGGAATACTTCTCAAACGAGGGCATGACATCATTTCAGTACTGGGGGAGATAGCTCTCAGAAGAGGGCATGCAATCATTCCAGTACTGGGGGGAATACTTCTCAAACGAGGACATGCTATCATTCCAGTACTGGGGAAGTATACTTCTCAAATGAGGGCATGCTATCATTCCAGTACTGGGGGAGTATACTTCTCAAACAAGGGCATGCTATAATTCCAGTACTGGGGGAGTATACTTCTCAAAAGAGGGCATACACTCATTCCAGTCATGGGGAACATACTTCTCAAAGAGGGCATGCAATAATTCCAGTACTGGGAGAGCACACTTCTCAGAAGAGAGCATGAAATCATTCCAGTACTGGGGAGTGTACTTTTCAAAAGAGGGCATGCACTCATTCTAGTACTGGGAAGGTATACTTCTCAAAAGAGGGCATGGAGACATTCCGGAACTGGTGAGTGTACTTCTGAAAAGAGGGCATACAATAATTCCAGTACTGGGGGAGTATATGTCTCAAAAGAGGGCATGCAATCATTTCAGTACTGGGGGAGATAGTTCTCAGAAGAGGGCATGCAATAATTCCAGTACTGGGGGAATACTTCTCAAACGAGGGCATGCCATCATTTCAGTACTGGGGGAAATAGCTCTCAGAAGAGGGCATGCAATCATTCCAGTACTGGGGGAATACTTTTCAAACGAGGACATGCTATCATTCCAGTACTGGGGGAGTATACTTCTCAAACAAGGGCATGCTATCATTCCAGTACTGGGGGAGTATACTTCTCAAAAGAGGGCATGCACTCATTCCAGTCATGGGGAACATACTTCTCAGAATAGGGCATAAACTCATTCTAGTACTGGGGGAGTACACTTCTCAAAATAGGTAATGCAATCATTCCAGTACTGGGTGATGATTCTTTTCAAAAGAGGGCATGCATTTATTCCAGTACTGTGAAAGTAAACTTAGCAAAGGAGGGCAGGCAATTATTGCAGTACTTGGGAGAAAACCTCTCAAAATAGGGCATGCAATCATTCCAGTACTGGAGCAGCATATTTCTCAAAAGAAGGCCTGCAATCATTGCTGTACCAGCGGAGTACACTTCTCAAAAGAGGGCATGCCCTCATTCCAGTACTGTGGGAGCATACTTCTCAAAAGAGGGCATGCTATAATTCCAGTTCTTAAGGAGTATACCTCTAAAAAAAGGATATGCGATCATTCCAGAACTGCTCCATTTCACTTCTGGGTCAAAATGTTTCATGATGGAGGGCATGCAGACATTCCAATATTGTAGCCACATGCCTTCCACAAGAGGATGCGTATAGAATACAATAATGGAGCAGCATGCTTCTCTTGAAAGGGTATATAAATAGACTTTCCAGGTATTTGTGGCATGAAATGGCAAATTTTGTGGCATGAAATGGCAAATTTTGCGGCACAAACCATTATTTATGGCGGCATTTTTGCAGCACAATTTTTATTGACTGGAGGGTGCAAGATTGGTACATTGCAGGAAAGAGGCTGTGTGTAAGGCTACAAGAGAGCCAGGGTGTCAATATATGTATATTTTATATCAAATAGGAAAAGTCCTAGATGTCTCTGGGTTGGCAGAACAGTGTTTGTTTTGGCTATGTTTTTTGGTTCAATGTGCATGCCTATTTAATATTATTAATCATTATCAGTTGTAATGCTGAAAATGTTCCCCTTCTATGTTCCCCAATCCCGCAAACACCCACACAATTCTCTCACCCAACACACCTCACGCGTCTCACCAATTCCCCATCACAACTTATATTTTTGAACCCCACGCTCAGTCATACACATATTCACATGCTCTGTCACATTGCCAAGTCACAATTTACGCTCTCTAGTCCCTGCCAAACTCCAAATCATACTCCCAGCTCACACCGTACGATCCCCAATTCCTCCCACAGTATACAGTCCTTCATTATTGCATGTTACTTCTGCATCTTTCATCCGTTCTCCCATTCTATCACACGCTTCCCTCATCCTTTCTCCCAATCTGCAGCCCACTACTACCCCTGAGCCCACGTTCCTTCCACTTTCTGTACCTCCACTCTCTCTGATTTCTGGCCCACAGCCCTGCTGCATCCACTCTGCTCTCTTGCCCACTGCTTCCCCTCTGACCCACTGCTCTCCCTCTGATCTCCCTTCGCTTTCTTGCCTACCAAGTCACAGCTCACCCATCACTCCCCTCTCACTCCTTTCTCTCACATATTGTGACCATTTTTCAATTTTTGAAGAAAACTCGGGATTTTGTCCTAAAAAAAATGGGCATCTAAAAATAAAGCAGAAGATGTGCTGTTTTTAGATGAGCCATTTTTGGAAATGAGCAGGCCACCTTAATCTTAAAGGTGACCTGCGCATTTCCACGGGGCAGAGCTGTAGCGCAAATGATGCGCTGGCCAGCCACCTTGAATACGTTTGTGTTAGAAACGCTCTCCCCACAATGGTCTACAGGCTCCCCGTGCATTTCACCATGACCGGCCCTTAAGGGTCCTGCCACTGTAAAATGTAACCCAAAAAAACACATTTCCATTGCATTTGGGGAACAGAAATGCAAGTGAGACAGCAGCTGTCACACTTACATTTCTTATTTTTTTTAAAGTATTGCATGAGTCAGCAGGGTCAGTAAAGACCCTGTACAGCAGTGGCACCCCTCGTGAACTTATATAAAGGGGGTGCATAGAGTGGCCTACAATTTCTGCACATTTAAAAGCGCATCTTACTTGTCAATTTGGGATGCGCTTTTAAATGCGCAGAAACGCCCGCTGATTTGGGTAAAGGGGTGAAAAAGGACATCTGAATGGGTGAATATAATAGAAGAGTCCATTCAGATGTCCTTTGTAGATTGGACGGCTCTTTTTTTTTTTTGCTCAAGTGATGAAATGTGCTTGCGTATTTCATTTCTTGAGTCCAAAAAATAGGAGTTGAGCCCCTTGAGTTTTTAAAAAAATATATATATTTTTTTGAAAACTGACATATTTTGGGGTGTTTTAATTCTAACGAGAAGCATGTAAACATGTCTGTACTGGAGCAGCATGTTTCTCTTGAGAGGGTATGTAAACATTCCACAACTAAAGTAGCCTATTTCTAATGTGAGGCATGAAAACATGTCTGTACTAGAGCAGCATGTTTCTCTTGAGAGGGTATGTAAACATTCCACAACTAAGGTAGCATATTTCTAATGAGCAGCATGTAAACACTTCTGTACTGGGGCAGCATGTTTCTCTTAAGAGGGTATGTAAACATTCCACAACTAAGGTAGCATATTTCTAATGAGCAGCATGTAAACAATTATGTACTGGAACAGCATACTTCTCTTGAGAGGGTATGTAAACATTCCACAACTAAGGTAGCATATTTCTAATGAGAAGCGTGGAAACACTTCTGTACTGGAACAGCATGCTTCTCTTGAGAGGGTATGTAAACATTCCACAACTAAGGTAGCATATTTCTAATGTGAAGCAGTGGCTAAAAATTAGGGATAGGATTCCTCTCAAAACTGTATCCCTCACCTTCAAATGCCTAAACAATACTGTACCTCCCTATCTCTCAGACAGAATGATTAGAAGAAGTTCAGCCCGCCCCACAAGATCATATAACGCCCATTGCTTAGACATTCCCAGATTCAAACTCTCCAAATCTGGCGGATCCAGCTTCCCAGTCAAATCAGCGATATCCTGGAATGCACTCCCCCAAGCCCTCAGAACCGAACAGCCTTACCCTAGATTTAGACATAATTTGCCAAACTGGCTCCAAGATAATGACAATTAATACATGCTTATTTTGCTGTACCCACATGTGTACGTGACCATTCAACTTACCCTATTAAACACCTCTACCTACTGTAACTTCAGGTTGAATGGACCACTGCACTTTTTTTATTTGTACCCTGTACCCATTGCACTCCCAAACCTTTTCATTGTAGCTGTATTATGTTGTAACTAAGCCTAAAGTACACCTGTACATGTGGTGCCCAGATACCTGAGGGTTCAGAGCGCATTACCAAATTACCAAAATAAACAAACAAACAAACATGTAAACATTTCTGTACTGGAGCAGGATGTTTCTCTCGAGTGGGCATATACACATTTCACTTCTGAGTCAGAATGCTTCATGAAAGAGGGCAAGTAGACATTCCAATATTGGAGCCACGTGCCTTCCACATGAGGAAACGTATAGGTTCCAGCAATGGAACGGTAGGCTTCTCTCAAGAGGGCATGAAAGCATCCCGACTCTGCATGATTCTCTACTGAAGGCCTGCAAACATGTCACTACCAGAGCAGCATGCGACCCTTGAGAAGGAACTTGAATATTCCACTAGTAGAGCACCATGTATCTTTTGAGAAGCCATGCAAACATAACAGTACTGTTGCAGCGTTCGTCCCTCCAAAAGGCCTACCTTTTCAGCAGCAGCCTGTTCCTCTGCTGAGGGCATGTTATTGTGCCATTACAGAAGCCGCATGTTTCTTACAGGGAGGCATTTGAATTTCCCGCTAATGGGGCAGCAAGTTCCTTTTGTGCAGGCAGGAAAACATTCCAGTGCTGCAGCATTTTGCTTCTCTCAAGAAGGCATGCATTTGTTCCAGAAGTGACGTAGCGTGCTAGTCTCGAGCGCGCATGTAAACATTCCACTACAGTAGAAACATGCTTCCCCCAAGCGGGCATGTAAACATGTTATTACTGGATCAAGATGTTTCTCTCAAAAAAGCCACGTAAACATTCCACTTCTGGAGCAGTATACTTCTTTATTTTTTTTTTATTTTTTTTTAATTTTTTTTAATGTTTTTGCATTATTTGATTACATTTTTTTTGAATGAAGAAAGAAGAGTGAATTCCATTTCATTCCATGTTATGTTTAAAATCTCAAATAGATGTCCTGGAAAACTTTGCTTAGGGACGTGAGGACTGCTATCACTTATGAAGTCTGGCCACCGCTAATCACAATAGTCCACCACTCTTCTGTGTCACGTGCAAGGTACTTAGACATCAATTGGCCAAAATGCTTCCTTCTCTCGTCTTTTAGGGCAGGACAGAATAGCAAAAGATGTTTCAATGTTTTCACGCTTGAGTCCTTTTCACAGAAACCAGTTATTCTGCAGGGATTTAGATCGTGTAGCCAGGACTCTGTGTGTGGGGAGGACGTTTAATCGAGCTATGAGATATTGGTCTCCATACATTCTGTTTGGAAACTTTGTCAAGTAAGTGGGTAGAGCGCTTAGTTTCTGTGTTTCCCCCCCACATGAGCTAGTGGGGGTAAAGCTCAGGGGCAACGTGCTCGCCTTGGAAGCAAGACCACGCAGAGCAACACAGGTTCGATCTGCGGGTCCACGCTTAGAAACCTCTGGGTATTAATCGTGTTATAAATAACCTATCATATCATATGGAGTGGTAACCTGCAACATCATCCAATGTTAGTTTCCAGTCGAGCTCTTTTAGTTTACTTCTCTACAGAAGAAAAGTAAACATTTTAATACTAAAATAGCATGCTTTGCTGCAGATGGCATGTACTTATTCCTCAATTGACAACAGTGTGCTTAGCTTGAGGCTGTGTGTAAACATTACAGGACAGGAGCAGCATGCTTCTCTCGCAAGGGCTTTTGAACACCCCACCACTGGAGCAGCCTGCTTCTCGCGAGAATTCATGTAAACATTCCAGTACCGGAGCAACACCCTTCTCTCAAAAGACCTTTTAAACATGTAATGGAGCAGCACTTTTCCCTTGAGAAGGCTTGAAGCAGCATATTTTTTCACATCGGACATGTAAACATTCCATTACTGGCGCAGCATGCTTTTCTAGAAAGGAGGATGTTAACATTCCACTATTGTAGCAGCATGCTTCCCTCGCAATGCCGTGTAAGCAACTTCATGAATGGAGAATCATGCTTGTATTGCCAGTGTATGCAGACAGTCGACTACTGGAGCAGGCGGCTTCACTCGAGATGGCCTGTGAACACTCCACCACTGGAGCAGCATTCTTCAATCGAGAGGGCATGCAACAATTCCAATACTGTAGAAGCATGCTTCTTTCGTGAGTGCATGTACACATTCCACCACAGGATCAGTATGGTTCTCTCAAGAGGGCATGTGTACACTCCACCAATGGGGCAATATGCTTCTGTAGGAAGGCAGGTAAACATTCCACTACTAAAGCAGCACTATTCACTACAAAGGGCATGCAGGCCTGGTATAATTGGGGCAGCACGTTTCTATACAGAGGGCATGTACACATCCCACTACTGGAGCAGCAAACTTCTCTACAGATGGCCTTAAAATATTCCACTTCTGGCACAGCATGCTTCTCCGAAGAGAATCTGTACACATTCCACTACTGGACTAGAATGCTTCTTTTAGGAGGGCATGTGAACATTGCAGGACTGGGTCTGAATCTGTCGCTCAAGAAGGCATGTAATCATTCCACTGATGGAGCAGCATGCTTCCCTCTAGAGGGCGTGTAAACATTCCACTACTGGAGCAGAATACTTCTTTTAGGAGGGCATTTGAACATTGCCATACTGGACCTGAATCTGTCTCTCAAGAAGGCATGTAATCATTCCAGTACTGGAGCAGCATGCTTCTCTTGAGAGGACATGTGCAGATTCCAGCGATGGAGCAGCATGCTTCCTACTAGAGGGCGCGTCAACATTCCAATACTGGAGCAGCATGCTTCTCTCTAGAGGGCGCGTAAACATTCCACTACTGGAGCAGCATGCTTCCCTCTTGAGGGTGTGTAAACATTCCACCACTGGAGCAGAATGCTTCTTTTAGGAGGGCATGTGAACATTGCAGTACTGGGCCTGAATCGGTCGCTCAAGAAGGCATGTAATCATTCCACCGATGGAGCAGCGTGCTTCCCTCTAGAGGGTGTGTAAACATTCCACTACTGGAGCAGAATGCTTCTTTTAGGAGTGCATGTGAACATTGCAGTACTGGGCCTGATTCTGTTGCTCAATAAGGCATGTAATCTTTCCACCGATGGAGCAGCATGCTTCCCCCTAGAGTGCGTGTAAACATTCCACTACTGGAGCAGCATGCTTCCCTCTAGAGGGCGCGTAAACATTCCACTACTGGAGCAGCATGCTTCCCTCTAGAGGGCGCGTAAACATTCCACTACTGGAGCAGTATACTTCCCTCTAGAGGGCGTGTAAACATTCCACTACTCGAGCAGCATGCTTCTCTCGAGAGGACCTGTAAACACTGTAATACTGGGTCAGTATGGTTTCTCAAGGTGGCTTTTGGAAACTCCACTACTGGAGCAGCATGCTTCTCTTTCCGGAGGGAATGTACACATTCCAAAACTGAAGCACCAAGCATCTCTACAGATAACATGTACACATTCCATTAATGGCACAGCCTCCTTCTCTCAAGAAGGGCATGTAAATATTTGATTAGTGAAGAAGCATGCTTCATTGCAGAAAGTGTGTACACATTCCACTGCTGAAGATTATGCTACTCCAATATGATATGATATGATATTTTACTTGTATTGCGCTCATACACAAGTGTTTCAGAGCGCGACGAGGTAAGGGAGGGGAACAAGGAAGGAGAAACTACGATCGTACTAGTCCCAGTGACATTGAGAACACGCACGTTGCGGAGCAAGGGAAGGGGGAAAATGCAAGGGTGAGGGGAGGAGTGCAAAGTGCTGAGCAAGGGATAAAACAACAACTGGTAGTGCAGCCAGTGAGGAGGCAAGTGCAAGGTTAAAGCGCAGACAAGGGGTGTCTTATAAGTGCAGGTAAGGGGATTGTATGGTTACAGATACCAACCCAAGTTCAAGGGTTACCAGGAGGCAGTGCAGGAGTGTGGCTGGGTGGGCAGTGACCTGGGCCCGAAAAATCTGAGGGTAACCAGATGCCCGGTGCCGAAGCAGACAGATAAGCAGGGGAGAGGAAGAGCGAAGGCCGAAGCAAAGAGGAAGGTCTTGAGGAGCTTCCAGAACTGAAGACGGTTCTCCTAAAGTTTCAGAGGGGCAGGAAGGCGGTTCCAGGGGGAAGCCCTAGCCGAAGAAAAAATTCTACCCCCAACTCATTGCTTGGAGAAACCACTGACCCTGAGGGAGGTGGAGGAGCGAAGAGCTTGAGTGGGGAGGTATTTACAGAGGGAGAGTTGAATGTATTGTGGACCCAGGCACCAGAAAGCCTTGTGGGCAATGCAAATGATCTTGATTGTAATCCTTGCAGCCACTGGGAGCCAATGAAGAGCTGGGATTATACATTCCAATGTCAGCAGAGCATGCTTCTCTTGTGAGGGCATGTAAACATTGCACAACTGGAGCAGCATGCTTCTCTAAATATAGCATGTAAACATGCCACTACTAGGATAATGTTTTTTTCAAGAGGACATGTAAACATTACACTACTGGGACTGCATGCTTCTCTGCAGAGGGAATGTACATATGCCACTTGCGGAACGGCATGCCTCTCTACAGAAAGCATGTAGACATTCCACTACTGCATAGACTGCTCCTCTGCAGGGAGATGTGGGCACTCTACTCCTGGAGTAGCATGCTTCCGCTGGCAGAGTATGTGGACATTCGAGTACAGGAGCTGCATGTGTCTCTCAAGGAGACATGCCATTATTCCAGTACTGGAGCAGCATGCTTCTCTCTGGATGACATGTGAACACGCCAACACTGTAGCAGTACGCTTCTCTCTGGAGGGCAAGTAAACATTCCAGTACTGGAGCAACTTGCTTTCCAAGAGAGTGTATATAAGCTTTCCACTCCTGAAGCGGCATCATTCTCTACAAAGGGCATGCACACCTGCCAGTATTGGATCATGTTTCTTAAAGAGGGCATGTAAACATTCCAGTGCTGGACATGCATGTTTCTCTATCGATGGCGTGTACACATCCCAATACTGCAGCAGCATGCTTCCCTGAAGATGGTAATGTAAACAATCCAGGGTTGATGTAGCATGCCTTTTTTGCGAGGGCATGCACATGCTCCACTACTGGGGCAGCATGCATTTCTACAAATGGCATGTAGACATTCCATGAGTCCAGCCGCATGCTTCTTTCGAATGGGCATATAAACATTCCACTAAGAGAGGAGAGAGGGAGAGAGAAAGAGGGAGAGGGGGAGAGAGAGGGAAAGAGACCGAGAGAGAGAGAGATCCTGCAAGCATTCAACTGCAAGAGCAGCACACTTTACTCAAGGCGACAGTACACATCCCACTAACAGACCAGGGCGCTTCGTTCAAGGGGTGGGAGGAGGGTGGGAGGGGTCTGCATGCACTGCATTAGAACACTACAGTGAAGAGGCACCACATCCTTCAATTGCTAAACGAAGACCCTTCACTCCAATTGCCATAGCAGCAGACTTTACAGACAGGGAACACGAACACGAACACGACATTGCTGGAACAGCACAAAAGGGCTCCTGTACAGAGTCCCAACATCGTAGCACCACCCTCCATTCAAGAGGGCCTGTAAGCAGCACACTGCACGGGCAGAATGCATCTTTCTCCGTCTGAACCTGTAACATAAAGGAACGTGGAGAGGGGCGTTGCTAGGGGGGGCTAAGGGGGCTATAGCCCCTGATCTTTTGGTTGTAGCCCCGGATAGAATCTCAGGAGCTACAGCCAAAAGACTAGCTAGCCCCCAGTCCCAACAGTTCCGACATCAGCTTAGCCCCGGGTCTTTTCCAGACCTAGCAACTCCTAGCAACCTAGCAACTCTGTGGAGAGCTCAGTATTTAGCAGCACTTCAAAAGTGCAGTTCTATTGACCGCGCACGTAAATACGGCGATCCATCTGTATTGTTCCAACACAGACCATTTAACTTATGGGATTGCTATTAAATGTCTGGGAGGCATTTCAATAAGTGACCAACATAATACCTGAGCACGTGGAGGAGGCTGACCAAAAAACCTCAGACAATTCAATAGAGACACTGGCAGCACCACACTAGTGCACAGAGTGAAAAATACTAGGCATGCAGAGTTGTTCCCCAGAGCAGTGCTGGGCATTGAAACAAAATGCTTTGGGATTCTACCAGGCAAGCAAGGGGGGCTATGGGTAAGCCAGTGAATGGCTTGTAAAAAGGGGTGCAACAATCACTGTGCTAACATAACAGTATGTTTTAGGAAAGCAACATGAAACGTGAACAAATCAAATAACAAGTAAACCTGACAATGTACTTGTTCACATAACAAGAACTGCCCATATGTGCCGAGCGTATTTTTTTCAGGATTCATTTATTGCACACACATAACAAATGCCCAACTACTGTCCTAATGCCAAGTTATCCAATTGCCTACATATATTTCACACCAGGCCAATGTATTAATTCATCAGCATATAAGTGAGCTTCTTCAGGGCTCCTGCAATTCTTTTGTAGATTTGTGAATTCTCCTTAATAGAGTTGAACCCAGTGTTTCCATTAATTGTTAATCTATACATTTCCTCTTCTTAGTTGTTTAATATAAATACTTTTATTCGCCCTTTTTTCCGACTTTCTCGCATTTTCTTTTGTCAAAAAGTGAAGTTTTGTAAATCTCCGAAATCGTTTTTTTTTAATTGCTCCTCTGACGTGGCATGCTAACCACAAGGTCCATGGGGTATCCGCAGACGGTCTTGGCACATGCAGGTGTGGCGTCTGAACATGCTTGTTGCGGCAGAGCATTGTTATTTGTTAAGGACTTTTACATTACAATAATGTTTTGAAATGTTGTGGTGCAACAAGGATCAGAATAGGCACCTGTGGGGTTCACTTAACAGCCTGACACTGGAGTTAAGGACAAAGCGTATCATTCTGGCTTTTATAATCCCCGTCTTGAATTGAAGCCCAGCGTTAGCAGCATGAAGATTAACGTGAGAGTTTAAAAATAGCCTCTGGAACGAAAAGCCAACACAATGTACTTGATTTTAGTCAATTTCACTAACAGCATACAGCTTTATCCATCTCTCCCATTTGTAATCACGTCTAAATAGATAATGGTCACTACTAATTGTCCAGCGGCTGCTGGGTCGGCAGCCATCTTTCATCTGTAAATTGCACCTCAATGTACTTAACTACAAAAATGGTGCAGAGCTTTTGGGAGCTCGGAATGCCTCATTACGCTGGGAACAGCTGCTATAGCGTGTGCAGGGTGTGACAGCCCCGTCTTGGCCTTACTTTTTGCCAGATTTCAATTATAGGCATTTCAGCCCAATTCCAGCACTACCCACGGGTGGGGACTATACGCACTTGTCTCAAATGGGCAGATCCTTGTGAACAGCCTTTGCAGGCCCTCCACAAGGACTTACGTCCTAATAAAACAGCAAAGGAGTCTTAACGAAGGGCTGCAACTTGAGACGCCGGAGGGTAACACTAACTTCACTTGTGTTTACTTTTCACCAAAACTCCACCTCCCAAAATGCATGAGGTCATTAAGTTAAGGACTATGACACAACATTGTTTTACCAGTGACTAGAAACCCTAACCATCAGTTCATTCACAGGGTCGGACTGGGGCAAGAAATAGGCCTGGTCATCCAAAAACAAGTGTCCCACTCCTCGCCTCACAGCCCTTGACCTCTGATGACATCACCGGAAGTGATATCATTTGACCCCCACCCCAAGTGACATCCCGGAAAGTGATGAAACACGACCTTTTACCCCTTGCCAAAACAGGAAGTGGCATCAAATGGCATTGTTCCTAAGTACACTAAGAAAAATATGGTTATGATTTCACTAATGTGATATACATTTCATAGAAGAATGGATCACCATATGTATCATTAATATCTGTGTGTATAGATCCATATTACCAAATTAATGTGAATGCAAGCAGACGTCCAAGGACAAATGATATGTTATTGCATAGCACTTACGCTTAAGCTCTTTTTTATGCAACAAATATGCATACAATATCCCCCAACCTGTGTTGGTACTCATTTATCGACCTAAGAAGGATGAAAGGCTTTTCCAAACCGGCCCAGGCGTGTCCAAAAACCGGCCCCCACTCCCCAGGGACGATTTTGGCCTGGCCATGGGCCGAAAGGCAGAGTGGCCAATCCGACCCTGCTCATTCAAAGCTGTGGCGATGGAGCAGAGTGGACTGGGCTACCAAAAGCACCCCCAATCAGAGTCCCATCTATGAAGGTGCCTGTGCAGCTCCATCAACCCATGCCCGCGCACAACTCAAACCCACAGTGGACTTCTGGAAGCCCCAGAAGGTCAGCCCCAGGTAGCCAGTACCTGATGGAGTTCCGGTCCAGCAGATCTGCAATGTAGCTCCACCCTGGCATATGTGTTCTGTCAGGAGGCAGAGGTGGCATACGTAAACTGCCCAGGGCCTCACTCTCAGAGCCCAATTACTTCCAGAACCACGAGGTATCAAGTGTCCTGGAAACCAGTCCCTAGCACCTGGCCTTAGGGCCCTGCAAATGCACGAACACTTCATTACACATTTGAAAGAGTGGTGGTTAATATAATATGATATGATAGGTTATTTATAACGCACTTAGTACCCAGATGTTTTTAAGCGTGGACTCGGTTGTCAAACCCGTGGTGCTCCGAGACATATTGCTTCCAAGGCGAGCATGTTGCCCCTCAGCTATCCTCGCCAGACAAGGTAGCAGAGTGTCTCTCTAAAGTTGCATTCCTGTTGGAGTAATAAGCCCTAATCTGTTACATCTGAAAGACCCATACAGCTCCAGTTGGCTACTGAAATCTGTCTTTTTTCAAGACAATTAAAGAGTTATGAATAAATCTGTGACACCTTTTGTAAGCTATTGCATGCATTGCTTGCCATTTTTTGGTTAGATTTTTCCATTAAGAATATACAGTGATAACCATACTCATATGTGTGTTCCCAGTGTAATTCTGTAAGTATTTCTATATTTGAGAGGTTGGTTTATTGCATATTTTTAAAATCCCAGGCTGAAAACATGTCTGGTCAATAAAGGGCCTACATCACAGACTGAGCTGAAATTCAAGTGTCAGCGCTTAACTAAAAGGTGTGTGACCCTGGGAAAGTCATGTTCTCTTACTGCACCTTACCTGCCTTTGTTTTCAGTCTGCATTAGGAATTAGCTTTATAGTGTGCCCTCTTCTAAAAAGTCACAATTATAGATTTAACAGAGTATAGTGTTGCTCTGTGTATTATAATTGTGACCATTCATAAGGACACAGCCACAGTTATTTGTCTCTAATTATCACATTCTTACAATGTAACCTCAAAAGATTCAGTGAACTTTCAAAGGTCAAAGAGTGATGTCACTCCGCGTGAGGCCATTTTCTGATTCGTCTCTCTCGTCAATGTCAACAAAAGCAAATGAGAGGTCCTGCATGTCCTGTCTTGCAGAGGGCCTTGCCACTATTGCCTGGTGGCCACAGGCATACATCCCTGCAGGGCCGATACAGTTCTTTATTCTTGCCCGGTTGCTTGATAAATTGAGTAGCATTACATTGGGTAATAATAATTATATTAATTCTGATAGCGCTTAGAAGCAGGTGGAATCTGGAATGAGGCGCTATATAGAACTGTGAATGATTCTTGGTGTGATGGCAGATAGCCCACTTGATTTGCTGCTTATATTTTCTATAACAAGCAAACACTGTGTGTTTTTTTTTAAGAACCTTTCACCCCCCCTGCACATCCTTCGGGCCCCCCTGGGGGGATAGCTCCACAGTTTGAACACCACTTGTCTAAGCAGCGCTGGTCATTGGGCCGGCTCTCGCCGGATCCGAGATCCGGCACCAGATGTGTATCAGGAATTCAGGATCCGGCCAGAGTCAGCCGTCCCAAACCCCTGGTCTGCGCTGGGGAGGGAAAAAAGAATTAAAAAAGTGCCTGCGAGAAAACTGTAACTTCCTCTGGTGACCCCATGGAAGAGGTCACGAGAGGAAGTTACAGTCCTCAGCCACGACCCTGTTTATTTTTTTATTTATGCAGTGCTTGTTGGACACATGGACACAGATTAATTATTTCTTTATGCAATATGTGTCGGATTCCGACAAACACTGCATAAATAAATAAATATACAGCTACCCGAAAAACATTGCATGAATAAATACCCCTATTAACATCACACGTGATGCAGCCACCCAACTGCTTTCAGAGGGGTGCTGTAGGAGCTTTGCCGGGTGTGGTTTAACTAAAAGAAAACGTTGCTTATGGCACGCAGAAATCACCCAGTTTGAATAGTACCCCCAAGGGGGAGTTTTTTATTTGCTTATTTTAATTTTTTAATAAAATGTGATGCACATTGTGCTTTTTAAAGAATATTCACTCAGCAACACTGGTCAAAACTATTTTCCGCATAGTGAAGTAACTCATTACCAGTGCCATGGAAGTGGTTTAAAGTGGAATTGATATATATAGAATTTGGAGGAAAAAAAGCAGTATGAAAGAAATAGTGCCGTTTTAAACTATTATTTTTTATATTTCCTTTGATGGAGGGCAACTGCTAGTCCCGCCCCCTTCACCACGCCTCCTTGGGCAGCCCCCTCAAACTCCGCCCCCACCCCGGCCCTTGTGGGATCCCCGACCAATTTCTTTCCATTTCCACCACTGTGTCTAAGGCCATTGTTTGTGTCCCTTGGGGCTGGCGATGGTTGACCGGCCTCCGTTGCCTTAGTGGTTGACCTAGAACGGAATGAATCGGACTGTTGTTGTAGTTGTGGCTGAGGCGGGGGCATAGCACCGCTACGTGGCATGCACCCCTGAATGTCCCTAATGAGCCACCGTGCAACGTATTCCCGGGCACCGCATCCTTTGTGTGAATAACGCTGCTCGCGACCGACGCTTCTCACAGTCCTCTCCATCTGACCCCGGTGCTCGTTAGCACACACTTCATTAGATGCAGTCTGGGGGCTTGCAGGGCCTCGATCGACAGGCTGTAGGAGATGGGTGTCCGCTTCTATCCCCACTGCTATCGCATTTCCCGATTGCTGCAGGGGAGGCCTCAAAGTGCCTCCCTTTTGCAGGCAATACTGACAAGTAAATGACAGTCTGTGCAGTACCAGTGTTCAGGGCTTTAAGTGGGCCGGGGCGCGCTTGGGCCAAGCCCCGGCAGGCTCAGAGATCTCGTTCTGAGGTGGGGCCCTGCCGGGGCTCACTAATGTACCCTGGCAGCCCGACCCACTACAGGACAAGGCTTTTTTTCTCCTAAAGCCTGAAGCTCTCGCTCATGAGCGAGAGCTTCAGGCTTCAGAAAAAATGCCTTTAATCCATAATGATGGCGCTGCACCTGACAGGCATCCCTTCAACAAGAGATGCTCGTGGGCCAGCGCCGCCATTATAGAAGTAAGGTGAGGCCTCTGGAAGCAGAGGCCTTTTTTTCCTAAAGCCTGAAGCTCTCACTCATTTGCGGGATTTTCAGGCTCTAGGAAACCAGGCCTCAGCTTCCAGCGACCTTACCTTTTCACCCTTAATGGTGACGCTGCCCCTCCCCTGGCATGATGCCTGGCGAGGGGCAGTGCCACCATTAAGACTGAAAAGGCGAGGCGCTGTCCCCTGCCAGGCAAGCCTTTAACAAATAAATGCAGAGATCGGGGGTTGCCTGTGGTCCATGAGCCATGGCTCCTCAAGTGGGCGTGGCTGAACACGCCGGCAGGTGACCACTCTGCCATTAGGCCACGCCCCCTGATGAGCCCCCGCTCATGTTGCAGTGCCACTTAAGGCGCTGCAACTGTTGCTGGAGATGAAACACTATTAGCTTCCATGTCGTTTTATACAAGAGCTGCACTGTTGGAGGGGTTCACATCCAATACAGAAGTCTTTGAAAGATATGTGAGGGTTCCTAAATCAGAAAAGGTAGCTCTGCGGGTTGAGTGACTGTTGCTAAGATATTTCGTGTTCACAGCTGCCTGTAAATCACAATACTTGTTTTCCAATTCCTTCTGGAAAAGGTGCTGTATACTGCACTACTTGGACCTGAGGAAACACAGGATCCTTTCTGCTTTTCGCTCGCTCAAATTCAGGTTGGGGGTAGGGGAATTGTACCACTTGTATTGTAAATCAAGAGTTGACACCCACGTGGGTGAGCATTCTGGATGCTGCGTTGGTGCTCAGAAAAAAACTCATTAATATGCCTGACCCATTCAATTTTTGGACCCCTTACTGAGACCACCCACCTCTTGCCATCTGGTATCCAAGATTGCGGCATTGCGCCAGTATCCAAGAGCTTGGTAAACTTGTCTGGATGGAGGGCACACGCGGGTGGAGTCCACCCACTTTTTTCAGAAATCCCCCCAATGTTTTCAGAGGGCAACATTGATATGCTAATTTGTATTTGTATTTATTGTGTTTATATAGCACTTTAATCCACATTTGATTGGTAGGTTGAGTATTTTTTTAGGACTTGACCCCTGGTAGTAAACATGCATAAATGAGTTGAAGGCGAACAGTCAGACAGACCGAGGCAGCCTTGTTTCTCAAAATGTTTGTTCTAGGATTTGTAATCCTAGCAAGAATGTAGTCCCAGAATGCAAAAACCAGGACTGGATGACCTACACCTGCCTGCCATGGGACAAGTCGCGAGCTCTAGAAGATGTAACCCTATGACAAATTCCTGACAAGTCCTGTAGCGAGTTCCTCCAGCAGTGCTGATGCATGCAGTACAACACTTGCCCTGCAGGTGGCGTCCTTGTGGTGCAGTACAGGCCGGTCCCCCTGTTCTCTCTCCTGATGAAGGGTTCTCTGGCAGCCAGCCAGGCCAATGCATCATATGTAATTCCAGGCCAAACCACGCCCTATCTCAGTGCTGGAAATGGCAATTATTTACTGTGTGGACCCACCAGCGACAGAGGGACGGAGTGGTGGTGAGGGCGGTATAGGGGTGAGGGGGTAAAAGGGTGGGATGACATGTTCCCTCCCTCCATCCTTGCCCCACACAAACATTTGCCACTGAGAGGATTAATCACGAATGCCTGGAAAATCACCCACGGCAGGACTGTTCCCTATAATGTTGCAATCAAAGAATAAAAAGTGAACACCTTTTAAACCTGAAAAGCTGTTTAAATATCCCTGGTTTCCTGCAGAGTACCATATTGGCAATTGATTCCACAGTGATCAGATGCTCAAGTGGTCTTGTGGGGAAGTGTCTCAACCTTGATCCTATAGAAAACACAAGGGACTGCTGTGGGTTTTCCTACTGTGGGTTCCCCAATACTGTAGTCACACTCAGGAACACACAGTTTCTTTGCTGGGGGGGGTTAGGATAAGTATGTATCTTGGTATTGGCTTACAAGTGCATGTGGGTGCTAAAAAACACAAATTCAGCTGCTAAGGGCTGCCCAAGTGTCTGCTGCTTTTCGGATGAACAAATTCTTAGGATTTTAATGGGTTTTCTCCGTCTGGCAGGTGCAGGTATGTTTTTTTTTTTTTTAATTCTGCAGGGTGAACACTTTATTCTCCAGTGCGTTCCTCTTTTTTCAAATTTGCATTTATACAAATTGAAGAATTTTATTGGACCCTTAGTGTTCAATAATAGAGGGTCCTAGTTCGGAAAAACTGCCTGTGCTTTTTTTCCATAGGCACTAGGTCAGGCCTTCTAATAGGGGTGGGATGAAATGTTCCCTCCCTCCATCCTTGCCCCACACAAACATTTTCCACTGAGAGGATTAATCATGAATGCCTGGAAAATCACCCAAGGCAGGACTGTTCCCTATAATGTTGCAATCAAAGAATAAAAAGTGTGCACCTTTTAAACCAGAAAAGCTATTTAAATATCCCTGGTTTCATGCAGAGTACCATATTGGCAATTGATTCCACAGTAATCAGATGCTCAAGTGGTCTTGTGGGGAAGTGTCTCAACCCTGATCCTACCAATCGCGGTTTGAATCCCGGCTTTGGCAAAGCAGCGCTATTTAAAGCAGTCTGAACCCCAAAAAATAAATCAAGGGTGCAAACGAATTTTCAGAGACCCGGGGAGACGTTTGATACCGAACCCGCCCAGTAATGCCCCCGTTGAGTACACATTCTGTGCATGGCAACTAACCAGCAGAAATGGCGCGCCATCCGTTTCGTCCCTACTCTAATGGGTGGTGGGTGGGTGGTCAGGGGCCGCAAACACCGAGCTGCGTGCAGCGTGGCGTGCCCAGGAAGCAACGCTCCAAGAGAGGCGCCCGCGTCACCTCTCCCACCCCCTGCTGGCTGGTTGCTCTCAAGCTGTTCCACAAACGATGGCGGCTGCCTGGGACCCGGTGTGCAGCAGACACGCCGCATTAGGCCGCGGCTCCGGGAATAGCCGGCGCGCTGCCAGTTCTGAGAGGGAGAACTTCTGAAGGGGCTGAACTGTCACCAAGCTGCCAGCCTGCTGCGAGCTATGGCAGTGTGAACAGCGAGGGGGGGGGGGGAGAGCTGGCAGAGCAGTCTGCACATTTCTCTGGGTTATAATATATTTATTTTATGTCTGGGCTGCAGCGCCCTTTGATGTTTCCCGCTCTATCTTTCTTTCATACTGGCACATCCCGTTCCCCACCCTCCAGATGTCCTGGCTGCAGGACCGCTTGCCAGCGCGTGCTTAGCACGGTGAAAAAGGCCCGTCAGACTCCGCCCCCTCAGGGGCCCGCCAATTCTTTGTTCCTCAGGATTTCAGTGCTGCGTGCTCTGCGTCACTGACGGAAGTGGACACATGAACCACCGGTACTCAGGCTGCCTGCAAAATGGAGCAGGTGGGATGGCTGGGGGGCGTTGGCGGAGAAGTGGGGGCAGGGCGGGGCTTGGCAACTGATTTGCAATCTTCATTAGCTCTTGTCGCATTGGGGCTTAACTTTACAATGTTTGGAATGATACAAACATGATCCTGCGTTCATCCTCGACAGAATTTTCGAAGCAATATATTAATAGAAATCTTTGATCCAATCAGGCATGCAAATTAAACAAGATGTCGGTTGACACACAGACGTCTTTAGAACATTAGTGTTATCTGTGAATCACATTAATACACAAATGGCCTGCCACCTATTGTGACTGGAATTAAATGAGAACTGCGTTGGACAGTAAACGGTGTCACAGGTTAAGAATGACATTTCCCCGTATGCATACTACAGGATTCAATCCAGCTGTGATAGGCAACGTTTTCATGCCCTTGTTATATGTTTACTCTATCCTTTTACGCTGCTGCAAATGGGAAAAAAATGGGGGTTGTGCCAGGCCACAGCGAGGGGTGGGCGGGGCTGATGGGTGTGGCCCTAGGTCAGGCCACACAACACAGTATCTCTTCATGGATCCCCAGCCTGGCGATTTGCATAAAAGCAAAGAGCATTTTGGGGACATAGGAATGCCTACAATTTTAAATATGAAACATGTCTGTGATCGTAATTCTGCAAGAAACCCTTTTCAGCAAGTAAAGGAAGTTGGACTCTGCTCTTTTCAAAAACAAATCTCCAAATTACAAGACATACATATATCAATTTAGACAGTTTGTGAGCAGGATATAAGGTCTTGAGAGTTGTACTTGGGCACACATCTAGGAGTTTTCTTTGCTGGCCCATTTCCTACCTTATCCTTTTCTCTTAACAAAAACTTTTATTTATACATAACAGTAATTCAGCAAAACAGAAATGTAACACTTTTGGCAAGCCCCGATTGGCATCTTAAAATCCATACACTTTGTAGATGTCAGTAATCACCTGGTTGCAGTCGCTTAAATTGAATAAAATGGACTGAAGAAAAACTAAGCTAAATCCAAAGCCCAGGAGGGGAATAGGCTATCCCTCATGGCATGGACTCACCTGACAATGCTACTCCCTTGTGAGATGTTCCTCTGGTCCCGTAGCCCTGTCATACCTTTCCTCCCTGATGCGTCACTCTCCTCTGGTCCATTGTCACTCGGGTCTTTGGCTGCTCTTGTCGCGGGGAAATTCTCCCGGGGTCGGCTGGGCTGTTTGCGGACCTCTGGGCAGGGAGGCCCCAACTCCTCCCGTATATCCCAAAAAATGAGCATGAGGCACATGCAAGAAGCAAGGTAATTCTGCTGTTTATTCAACAAAACGGCAGGGATGGGTCAAGGATCGTACGCGTCTGTCCTGACACTCTCTCTCCAATCGTGGGGCTCGCAGGCCCTTTTTACCTTAGTATGACGCGCTACCTGCGTCACCTGGGAAAGTTAGCAAAAAACCTATTGCCACTCTGGATTGGTTCCTCGAGTGGTAGGGTTAGTATAGCACACGTATAGAGAGCGTTGTTAGTGGTTGAGGGTCAATCAGGTGGTATACTTGGGTTGTCCCTTCAATTTGATACATGAAAATTGTTACATGAAGACCCCTGAGGATTGGCTAATGTTAATGGCGTCAGTGATAAGAGCCCCATGTTCTGATTGGTCCATTTGCGAGCCCCCCAGTCTGGGACCATCGCTGTTCCCAGCTCGCGGTGCACCTGTCATTTGCAACAATGTATCACTATGGGTATGTGCAGCCAATGTGAGGATTTGTTCATATGCTGGAAGGCAGACTACTCCCACCGCCGCAGATGTCCATAGAGTCGCTTAATTGTATCTGCCTGTGTCTTGAAACGTGGGATCAAGGCGCCTCCCTCCTCCTGGGCCTGGCACCCTGTCAGGTTCGGCTTGGTCACGTGAGGTGAGACCGTGGTTGAGGCAGAATTCTGCACATTTAATATTGCATTTTCCACTGTGTGCCTGACTTAATTTGCAGGTGTGACCTTGGCGTCAGCTTGCGGCATGCGAGTTTGCAACATTGTGCCCTTGACTGTCTGCTCTCGCCGGGCTCATTCTGCAGGGTCAGCAACTGTACTCTTGCTCATTCAATGTTCATGGAAGCTCTTGCTTGCGGCCTACTTGGGCCTGGTTCATAGGTAGAGACGTTTGATGCACGGCGCTTTAGGTTATGGTATCATATTGCTTTATCCCCAGTATCATGTCTTCGTTATATTTCTCATTGCAATGCATGGGTTTAGAAGAAGCGTGAGCAAGCATTTTAGATGAGTTCATTGTGCGTCTTGCGTTTCTGCATTTTGAAAAACCTATGTGAAAAATAATAAAGATGCGCGTCAGTGGGTGTGTCCGTCACCTACGTCATAGCACTGAATATGTTCTTCGTGTGGATTGGTGTGGGAGTGTCCAGTGTGCATGTTTGCATGGGTGTGCTGACCATTGGCTAGGTCGTCATGGCATCTCTAACGATGTGTTCATTTACTGTTGAATGGTTCAGTCGAGTTCATCCATGCCGCAGGTGTCGGCATGGGCAGGGCAGGCTGGTGGGCAGGCTGGCGGGCACATCCGTATGTTCCTGTACCAGGGTATCTGGTCATCTGGTAGATGGGCAAACTCCTCTTGTGGCGGGTGTCTGGGCCGCGATCCTCTAGGCCAGGCGTGTGAGGGGATTGGTGGGAGCCTTTTGTTCTATTCTCCCACTTCAGTCCCCCCTCTGGTCGACTTGTCGACTACAAACATATCCTTTTCCTTCTCTCCTCTCACTCTCCATATTTTAGTTACTCCTCCCAAATGTCCATAGTAGTTGACATGGTCTTCAAATGACCAATACATATATACACAGGTTCCTCCAGGTGTGCAGTATACCCATTTCCCTATGTAGCTCCTTGGGTTTCTTGGGTTTTCGAGCTTCACAGATGGTGGGTCCAGGTGGTTGGTGATGATCTGTTTACGCAGTTTTTCTCTCTCTTTTATTATTGTGCCTGTGTGCTGGCCATCATCTGCCAGCATCAAGGGGTGCATACCAACCATTTCGATCATTTCATCTGTGGTGCGTGCCTTCCGGGCCTTCCAAAATCGAATTATGATCAGTGCAGCTCCAGCCAGTATTATGCATCCAACTATACTCTTCAGTCCGTCCGACAGCCAAGATGGCATCCATGACCATAATAGTGAAAACCAGCTGTCATCCTTCTTCACTCCTTTACTTTCATCCATCATTTTGGAGTGCATCTGGGCCAGTTGTGATACTGCTTCTGTCAGTGTACCATTGTCAGCATCGTTAGCAGGAATGAATGTGCAGCATGATTGTCCTATCTTTGCGCAAACTCCTCCTTCCATTGCTGTCAGGAGGTCCAGTACATATCTGTTCTGTAGTGCTACCATCCTCACTGCTCGCAGTTCCTCTTTTATTGCGTTGAATCCATTTACTGTAGAATTAATTGTCATCATTAGTTCCCATCGAGTTATCTGGAGCCATTTTGCGTTTGCGTAAGCTTGTAGTCCCGGATGTATTATTGAGGAGAAGAACATTGCTGCTCTGCTGAATAGTCTGTGTTCTGGTGGGATTGAAGTGAGTGCTGTTTCCGACCTTCCACATAGGTAATTTCCTGTCAGAGGTTCTCCTTGTCTTTTCTTTCTATTCAGGACAGTGTTGTTGCTGTTGTGTTGGTTCTCTGGCCCCTTCTGAGGTTGTACAGATCTCCTCTTCCTCTTGTTTCCTTCATCCATTTTAGGGAAGTTCGCCACGTTCACATGTTTCTGAGGCACCACTAGTGATGGTACATTAACGTGTACCATTGTGCAAACACCATTCCACAGAGGGGGCAGTGTGTGATATGCCTTGTCTCCGCAGGCCCAGTAATGGTCCATTAATACTGCTGTTCCTGCTCCCCCCTCAGGTAACTCCATCACGCTTGCACAGTTGGTGTTGTATCCCACGTCCACTTCTCCTCTATGTTGGTAGCATACTTTAGGTGCAGACAACGGCAGTATTGTTATTGGTTCTTCATCCTTCTCTATCCACGTTAGCATGGGTACGTACTTGACCCAAGTCATCCAACATCTGTCATTGTGTTCAGCAAAAGTTGGAATATTTTCTCTCGTTACCATGTTGCTGCCAACCACTCCTGTGTCCCATTTGTTGTCCAGGTACACCTTCCCTGTTATTGTTATCAGTGGTCTTTCCCAACATACTTGTTTACCAGGAACTTCAGTGGCGTACCAATCACATGGTAGGTATTGTAGTGTTACTTTCTTTGTTTCTCCTTTTTCAGGGCCACTTGTCATGTATCTGAATGCTTCAGCATGCAAACTGGTCTTGTGGTAACTCAAATAAGTCTTGAGGAAGTTGTTTTCGTATGGATATGTGTCTAGCGTTTTCCATACCAGGTGCACCACCGTCCCTTGAAATCTCCCTCTCTTTTGGAACAGTACCAAGTATACTATACATCGTGCTGTCTTCATCTATTTCTGTGGCAACGAAAGTTCAAGAAGCGCTCATGGCGTATGGGATCAATGAGCAGACGTAGCAGCTGTCTTCTGTTGTCTGCTTACCTATTTGGGTCATGTGTTGGTACCACATGTTGTTCGAGACGTGTGCTGAATCTTGTATATAGTTGTTAATACCTTTATTATCTGAGTATGTGCTGCGTTTAACTCTATTTCCCTTGTGTGGAATTTTGCTAGTACCACCTGACGTAACACCTGTTGCAGCCGTGGGTGGGGGTATATTAGGTTTGGGTGCAGCCAAAATATTGATAGCATAACTTTTCTGCCATACAGAGGCAGCCAAAAACCTGGTGATCATCAAAATCCCTATCATCTTTATTACAGAGGCTAGTCTCACCGGCATTTTGCTCTTACCTTGCTGCAGTCTGGCAGCTCATTCTTGCGACGTTAAAGTTGCCCACCTGAAAATTCTCAATATGCTTGTTATTAGTGTTAGTTGTTGTTTTCAAGCTCTCCCTATCAAGTAGTCATTCAGTGCCCAGGCGAAGAGCTGTTCCCACGCCAATCTAAGCGATCTATCTCTTAGGGCAGGCAAGTGTTGGTGAAGATGGGGCATTGATTGTTCTATGGCCAAGTGAAATGCTGTGTAGTAGACACGCACCCTCCTTCTTTTCAGGTACTTTGGCCTTTTTATGTGATAGACAAATTGGTGTGATAGCTCTTCAGGGTAGTTATCGTCTGGGGGTAGCATCTTCTCCTGGGCAATGAACTTTGTTAGTTATCTGTTTTCTATAGCAATACAATAATACCCGGTACCTGCATGTGCGAGAAAGAAAAAAAAAGAGAACATTCAAGTGTTTACATGTGTATATGTGCATAACAATGTCCTTCAATTGGGTGATTACTGCAGTGGGTAGGGGGTTGAAGGGCAGAGGGTTTGGGGCTCAACTGGCGGAAGTCTGTTTACTCTTTGATCGTGTGACCATGGGGTGGGCGGTATGGGAATTACCCCTTTCTATGTCAGTAGTTGTCTCTGATGAATCTGGGGGCTGGTAGGGTATGGAGACACTTAGCTCGTCAGCTGTGGTAGAAGTCTCTTCCTCCGTGGGTGACGCTGTTTCTGTTCTTCCAATGGCCCTGTCGGTGACGCGAGGGCAGGTCTGGAGTTTGCAGATCTTTACGTCGTGTAGGTGATTCCAAGCACGTTTGTCCTGCAACTTTACTGCTCTCGTAGATACCTCCTCTACCAGGTGGGAGCCAGTGAAGCGTGGGCTGTTCCACTTTCTGTTGAAATTGCGGAGTAGCACGTGGTCACCTTTAGCAATTTTGCACAGTTTTTCCTTTTCCAATTCCTTATCTGCGTCTTCTTGTTGATCACTCTTAGACCCGCCCCGCGTGCGCTCGAGCTGTTGAGACACAAACACTACACTAGTAATCAAAGAAGACACATATTGGTACATTTCATCACCAAGAACAGTTGCAGTGTTTTCATAATCTGTTAATGCTCTTGATGTTGGCGTTAGAGGAAGGCGCATTTGACGTCCGGTCACCACCTCGTGAGGAGTGAGGTGGTGGTCGGAGCCTGGTCTATTCCTCAGCTCAAATAGAGCTAGCGGAAGGCAATACAACCAACTCTTCTTTGTAGTTTGCTGTATCTTTGCAATTGCCTCCTTCAGTAGGCCATTCAGGCGTTCGCAATCACCGTTGGGCTGCGGGTGATATGTACTTGCAAATTTATGCTTGATGTTCAGTAAGGATGTGATGTGCTGGAACATTTCATTAGCGAAATGCGGGCCATTATCCGACCGCAGTACCTCGCACCCTCCCCACCTGGGGAAAACCTCCCTCACTAGAAATTTAGCTGCTCTGAATGCATCTGGGTGTGAGCAGGGTCCTGCATCAATCCACCTGGAGAATGGGCATACTACTACAATCATATACCTATTTCCTTGACATACGTTGATCATATCAACATAATCAATATGGATGTGTAGGAAGGGTCCCTCTGGCCGGGCTATAGTACCTTTTATCACTTTCAGCGTGTGACCGGCCGTGAACTGTTGACATGTGAGACAATTGCTGATAAAATTTGTCACATGGGAATTTAACTCGGGACAGAACCAATCTTCCCTAATTCGTGCTGCAATAACTTCCTTGCCTGTGTGGGCTGGGTGGTGGAGTTGGCTCAGGGCAGTATTCACTAGTGCCAATGGCATTACCATCTTTCCAGTGTCAGTTGGTGACATTGTACATCCTCTTTTTACCCATATTTCTTTTTCTGCCATTGGTGCAGCCGCTTGTAGCTCCATTATCTGTGTGGCTGGGAGATGGGTGTACCCCTCTCTTACCAACATCTCCTTAGCTATCCCCCTCCCTCTCCCTCTCTCAAACTCTGGGGGGTTCCATATCTCACCAAAATATGCAGCATACTTCGCATGTGCATCTGCTGCTGCATTTCCTTTTGAGATATGATCTTCTCCATTAGTGTGTGCGGTACATTTGACCAAAGCTAATTCTTGGGGGTCATTTATTACTTCAATTAGTTCAGCTAATAAGAGAGCATGTTGCACTGGAGTGCCGTCAGCTCTCCTAAACCCTCTTCTCCTCCATTTGGACAATCCTGAGTGGACAGTAGACGTGACATATGCGCTGTCAGAATATATAGTCACTCTTTTGTCAAAGCTTTCCTTCAATGCCAAGATCAGTGCAACCAATTCAGCTGCTTGAGCAGAGTAATGCTGTGGTAATTGTACGCATTTCACCGCCACACACACCGGTTCCTCTGTCATTTTTACCACTGCTGCCCCAGTTCTCTTTATCCCATCACTTTGGTCTATTGTTGATGACCCATCAATGAACAAGAGCTCTCCTCCATCTAGTGCGTCCTCTTCAACTTTTCTAGTACATGAGTGCATTTCGGTAGTCTGTGTACAATCATGTGCATGGTCTCCTTCCTCAATTACTTCTGCTATAAACCTTGCAGGATTAACTGTGCTGCATCTAACAATTGCTAATTCTGGTCTAGATAAGATGATCTCATAACCCGACGCCCTCTGCATGTTTAGTGTGGACTTAGGCTTGTTCAATATTGCAAATAGTGCATGTTCCACAAATAGCATGGTTGGGCACCCCATTGTTATTGATGATGCTTTCTCTACCGCAAAGGCAGCTGCGGCGAGACCTTGTTCGCAAGGGAAATGTCCTAACATCACAGGATCCAAGTGGCCACTGTAAAATGCTACTGGTTTGTAACCCATGCTTGTTTTTTGAGCCAACACTGCTTTCATTACTGCTGAGTGTCAATGTGAAAATATAAAGAATTGTCGTTCATAATCTGGGGTGGCCAGTACCGGAGCAGTTGATATTGCATCTTTCAGTTCATCAAAGGCCTCTTTCATTTCCATTGTCCACCCCAATTTTTTCTCCCCTTTGTTAGCTTCTTTTAATGCCTCAAGTAGGGGTCCTATGTATGAGCTGTAATCAAATACCCATGCTCTACAGTAGTTGCACAGTCCCAGGAACTGCTGCAGTTCCCTCACTGTTTGGGGCAGCAGCGTTTTTGAAATGGCCTGTGCTCTTTGTGGTGCAATCTTTCTTCCGTATTGGGATATGAGCTGACCAATGTAAAGTACCTGTTCCTGACAGTACTGTAACTTTTCCTTGTCTACCTTGTAACCCTTTTCAGCCAATATAGTCAGCATCTTCAATGAGTCCTCTCTGCATCTTTTTTCACTTGTGCTGCAAATTATTATGTCATCAACATACTGCAACACTGTGCTTTCCACTTCAATGTTACCCAAGTCCATCTGTATTACTCTGTTGAAAATTGAGGGTGACTCGCAGTCCCCTTGTGGCAATCTGGTGTGTTTCCATTTTGTGTTTCTTACGTGAAGCTCGTCAGATCTTGTGAGTCTGGGTGCAGGGGTATTGAGAAAAAGGCATTTTTGAGGTCTATCACTGTAAATCGTGATGCCTCTGCTGGAATGCCACACAATATTGTGGCCGGGTTTGCTGCTATGGGGTATTCTGCTTCCACTATGTTGTTCAAGGGCCTGAGGTCCTGGATGAAGCGCCAAGACCCCCCTTTAGCTTTGCGCACTAGGTATACAGCTGTGTTACATGGTGATTCTGATGGTACCAATATGCCATTATTTATAAGGGCCGTTATTGTTTCATATATGCCCTCATCTGCCTCTTTTGATAGTGGGTACTGCTTCACTCTGGGGAGTATTGCACCTTTTTTCAATTTTATTTTTACTCCCCCTATACTTTTTATGCACCCCACGTCATAGGGACTAGTAGTCCATAATGATGTTGGTACCTTTGCCATATCCTCCTCAAAGAAGGGAACTGGGGTGGATGTGGGTGCTTCAAGTCCCATTGCGATTTTCTGTGCCACTTGTTTGTATGTCACTCTTAGCCATATTTCTACACTCATCATAAATACCATTTCACCTTCTTCCTTTTCTTCTGAGAAGAGCTCCTCGTCTGACACCTGGATGAGCCTACATCCCTCTGCTAGGGCTATCACTGCCCTCCATGCTCTTCCTTCTCTGTCTTTGGCATGTACTGCGATGTAATCAGCAGTTGCTATAATGCTCTCTATGTTCACTGAAATCACCTTTCCTTCTGGTTCATTGGCTGGTGTTTCTGGTCTAAACAAATAGGCTGCTGGCCTCCTCCAGATCTTTCCTTCTATCCCTGGCATCCATGCAAATGCCATGTCTGTCCCGTACTGGAACAGTTCACCATCTACTGGCTCAGCCCTAATCACTGTCTGTCCACAGTATGCTTGCATAATTTGTCGTGCAGTGAGCATGTTTATTCCTGGATTGGAGCAAATTATGCCGTCCTCCGTAAAGGAGATCGTCATATTCAACCTGCTCATTATGTCTCTCCCCAGTATGTTTACTGCTGAGGCCCTAGAATATAAAAGCGGGACAGACATGTCATAATCCCCTATTGAAAAGGGAATGTTATCAGTAAAGGGAACCAACCCGCTAGCCCCAGAGAATCCTTGGGTGTTCATGGCTTCACCTGACATCTTAAATTTACCTTCCCTTATCCAAGACCGGGTCGCCCCGGTGTCAACAAGGAATGATAATTTTTTGTCACCTATCGTGGTTCCTCCACACTATTAGGTGTTACCGACAGGATGGGACGCACCAAGGCCGTCTGTGGGCTGTCCTATTGTGGGTATCATGATTGACAACTTCCTGTGTAAGGGTTGTGTCCCAGGACCGTCACCCTTCCCAGTTGTGTTTGCTGTAGTTGTGTATTGGTAGAGGTTATGTTATGGTCTTGAATTTGGGCAGGTTGCTGTACTTGCTGTACTTGGGGTTGTTGTGTTATCGCTACCTGTTGTTGTGGCAGTGAATATGTCTGTGGCTATTGTTGTGTTACTAGTTGTTGCTGCACATTTCCCGGTTGCAGTGCCTGCTGTTGCTGGATGCCCTGCTGTTCCTGTGTAGGCCCTTGTTGTCCCTGTTCTCCCCATGATGGTGTGCCTGGTATCACTCTACACGTGCGTGACATGTGCCCTACTAATCCACAAATCCAACACACCGGTGGTTCCCTGTTCTGCCATGGAAAGCTTCCTGAGTTGTCCTGGTATACTGGTTGCCCGGTGGGGTAGAAATTTCTAAGTCCTCCCCCCTGCTGTTGTGTGTTATATCCGTATCCTCTCCCTCTCATCATTCCTCCCCTTCCCCTGTTGTAATTATAATACCCAGCTCCTGGCGTTGAGTATCCTCCTCCCATGTTAGTCGTGTATGGTTGGAGTGGCGGCAGCTGTTGTGTTACAATCTGTGATGATTGTATTTGGGAGGGATCTTGTGCAGCCACTACTTGTGTGTGGTTTTGAGTCATTATTGCAGGTGTAGTTATTAGTGCACCTTCCATTGTGTATTTAGTAAGTTTTTTCTGTACCAATTTAGCCTCTTCCATTTTTCTATCCTCTTCCTTGTGTTTCATCTTTTCTTGCCATGTCCTACAGTGATGCACTATCGTCAGTTGTATTTCTGGCCATGCTTTTGCTTCCATCCCCACTACTTTCTTCAGTTGTTTCTGATCCGCTTCTGGGAGCCCTTGTACTAGTATATGATAGAATATTGCTGGTGTTTTGTCCCATTGTTCTCTAGTTTCCATACGCCACTTCTCTTGAATTTCCTGGATATAATCAACAGGATCTTCGTTCTCACGCATCTTGCGTGAGGTGATTGCTCCTATGTCTGATGTGTCTGGGTACTGTACCCTCAGCGCTTACCATAATGCATGTCTGCAGTTTGCGAATGGTGCCCCATTGTGTGATGTGTTTGTTATTGTGACCCCGGGGAAGCCTGCTCTCTTCCAGATGTCATCTGCTGCATCCCCCAATATTGATATTAAAAGGCCCTTTACATCCCCCACTGCCAGTTTCTGTCCTGCGGTGTGTTTTTCCATTTCATATATCCATTTTCCGGCACCTCCACTTAATGATGGGAGCCTGCACTTTATATTTTCCTTGTCTGCATGCTTCCAGGGGACGTATTGTGGTCTAACCCCTCCCCTCTCCAGACGTGGCATTAAGTTGTGTCCTGGTTGGCCCCCTGGGTTCCACAGAATCGTATCAGTACACCCCTCCTCTTCTTCCCTGTCTTCTACATCGTCAATGTGTTCCATATTTCCCCTGCTCGTAACTGTTTCTCCTCCATCTCTTCCCCTTCTTTTATCATTTCCTTTATTTAATGTGGGCGTGTGTATTCGTTCTCCCTGCCTGCGTCCAGGGAGGTCTCTAAGCCTGCCTGCATAGGGTGTCAGTTCGTGGGGGAAGGGTGCGAGTTTAGGTGGGCATCTTGCACGTAATGAGTGAGAGGTAGTGGAGGATGTTGGACGGGATGGTGAGGGTGTAGCTGCACGTGTCTGCCTTTCCGCCATTCCTTGCTCTTCCTCCTCACTTCCCTCCAGTTCTTCCTTTCTCCTGCAGATCCATGGTGATTCTCTATTTGTCCGGGTGATGTATAATTTATCTAAGCTTTCCCTTTCACTGTTTCTTCCTTCCTTCTCCATTCCTTCTCCTTCCTCACTGCAAAAGTCCTCCATTAATGGCAACCGCCAATCTGTCTTTTTCCCCCTAATCGTTACTGTTTTTAAGTCTATTAGATCCGTTCCTCCCTTGTCTTCTTTGCCAATTGATCCCCTTTGTGCTGATGTTGTTGCTACTTCTGTGTCTCTGTATACATACCTCCTCACTTCACTCTCCCCTCTCCTAGCTTCTCTTTCCCCTTCATTTTTCTCCGCTATTTCTCTACCAATTTCCTCTTTTCTTTTTCAATTCCTCCATTACTTCACTATTCATCGTTTCCATTATCCTTTCTTCTTCTCCTTCCTTTCCCATCTCGCTCTTTCCCGCTCTAATATACCCTCTATCATCCTCCCTTCTTCGTATTTCCTTGTCGTTTCTGATAGTAATCTCCTCTTCCATATTTTCATTTCCTTTTCTTTCTCTTCTTCCTCTCTTTTCTTGTCACGCAGTGCTGCTCTGGATACCCTTTCTGCTACTGCCTTCACCCTTTCTGCTTCTCTCTTTTGCTCCTCAGTTCGTTCCCTCATTTTCGTTCCCTCATTTTTTCCAACTCATTCTTGCTTTCTTTCCTTTCCCGTGCTCTCTCTCTTTCCTCTCTCTCGAGCTGCTTGATCAGTGCATTCTGCTCATCCCTTAATTCTGCTAATTGTTCCTCCAAAATCTCTTCCTTTTGTCGTAACAGCTCTTCCCCCTTTCTTTTCTCCTCTTCCCCTTTCCTTTCACTCTTCCTGGTGTTATCCTCGTCCATTTTCCTTACTACCTCCTCCTCTTATTCTGTTAATGAACCTCGTAATTTTAATAATACCTGCGCAGCTACCCACTCATCCTGTCCTATTCTTGCGATCTGCTCTTCGCAAATCCCCCCTTCCCCTGCGGGCATTTTCGTACGAGCTGATCCCGTTGTACTAGTCTGCTCCCTTCCCGTATGGCTACCTGTGGCTGTATATGGTGGCGGGCTGTATGCCGGGTTCGAGTACCCCTCAGCCGCCCTTAATTGAACCATGTCTCGTAGTTCTGTTAAAGGATATAACCCCCTTCCTCCTTTTTCACTACCTTCGCTAGGGGTATATCGTCGCTCTGTTCCTTTTTTATTTCCTTTTCATTTATGTTGTTACTCTTCTCTCCTCCCTCTTGTCCTTTCCCCGTGTTCTGTGTACCTTCACTCTCTTCTTCCCCATTCTCTCCTTCCTCTTTAATCTTCTCCTCTTCTGTTGTTTCCCCCATAATGAACATTCCGTTTGGTCCTGGTCGGGACCCTTGGAACATCATCCATAAGTTAAACACCTCCACGTGGTGTATCAACTTCTTCCCCTTGTATGTGTTATGCAGATGGGTTAATAGTGAATGTTGGGTATATGGATCGAAACTGCCATTAGGCGGCCATGGTGTCGTCATTTTGTTGTCCGTCCCCTGTGTCCATTCTATGCTATACTTGATCAGTTTCTCCCTATGGTGTAACAGTGTTTTACATATGTGCTGTAGCGGGGTAGTGAGGGTGTTCCCCCACCCTCCCGATCCTGTCTCGTATGACATAGTAGCGCTTCACTTGTTATCCTTCCCCTATTTGGTAGCGGTTATCTTGCTAAAAGTGTACACTATACAGTCTTAGATCTTTACCTGGCCCCGTAATTTTGGGGACTTGCGATTGTCCGCTAAGGAAAAATAGTAAAATATAGCATTTGCATTTGTATATTCTTTTCTTTCTTTTCTTCCTTTACCGAACACCTTTGCGGCCCCCTGCGGCCGAGGTGCACGTAGCCCCCTGCGGCTGCGTGCCCCGTGTGACGTTCTTATACAGCCGTCCCACTTTCTCTTACCCCTCCTCCTCTTTCTTCACTTGCCGTGGCCGGCGTTCCCCGTGCGCAGCCACGTCCCCCTTTTCACCTTCCCCCTGATTAACTCGTTACCGTTTATCTCCGTCTCCACTCCCTTACCATAATTCTCTTCCCCACCACTCTCCGAAAGAAAAATGCCTTGTGTTCGAGATATCCTATGAAAGCCCTACTGGTGACGTCACCGATCTCTTCAAAACTACTGGTAAGTTCTTCACATGTTTTTAAAAATTCAAAATACGCTTGCAATCTACCCCCGTTAACCCCACAGCTGTCTTCCTGTCACGCCTGGAACAAGGTAATCAACAATATAATCGAACTGCACACGCTGCGTCGCCTCGCGTGTGATAAGGAGGGCTTAACCAGCCAATTATCTTCCGTATTAGGCAACCAGCTAGCTACCGCCTACAGGGAAACGTCATCTATCTATCAAGTTTCCTGCTCGATCAATAGGGATCCTCATCTACTCATTGATCAATAATCACCAGATCGTAGGAAACCACACACACACACACCTTTACACGTGGTCGCGACCTAGGCCAATCAGTGTCTACGAGCGGCCGCACGTGATGTTTTCGTGCCCCGCCCCCTCCTCTTCTGTAACGTAGCGGACTGCTCTCGCACTTGTCCAGCTATCATTCACTTCACCGTCAACACTAATTTATCAAACCTTCGCCGCGCACCTGTGTAACACCTCCCGCCTCCCATATTCAATTCCTCCCCCCCCTCACAATTTCACATTGCTTGTTGTGCGTGGCATACTCACCAAGTTCTCTTGATGCGGGGTTGCTCGACTACATGCACCCCTCCAAGCGGCTCGCCACCTCCCCTCGTCTGGACCACGTCTGGACACTCGCCAACCGCGGGCGGGATACTTCTCAATCGGCTCCCGAAGGCCAATATCCGGATTGCGCTGTCCGGTCTTCTCGCAGTTCCGCGATGGTCCTGTAGTCCTCAAAAGGGGGCAGCGGCAGAGGGGGCCGCGCCGCCGGGCCTCCTCGCAACGGGAGTACTCGGAAAAATAAAATAAAAGCAGATCTTAAACAGATCTCAGCAGTGCCTCCAACTTGTCGGGGGGAAATTCTCCCGGGGTCGGCTGGGCCGTCCACGGACCTCCGGGCAGGGAGGCCCCAACTCCTCCCGTATATCCCAAAAAATGAGTATGAGGCACACGCAAGAAGCAAGGTGATTCTGCTGTTTATTAAACAAATCGGCAGGGATGGGTCAAGGATCGTACGCGTCCGTCCTGACACTCTCTCTCCAATCGTGGGGCTCGCAGGCCCTTTTTACCTTAGTATGACGTGCTACTTGCGTCACCTGGGAAAGTTAGCAAAAAACCTATCGCCACTCTGGATTGGTTCCTCGAGTGGTAGGGTTAGTATAGCATACGTATAGAGAGCGTTGTTAGTGGTTGAGGGTCAGTCAGGTGGTATACTTGGGTTGTCCCTTCAATTTGATACATGAAAATTGTTACATGAAGACCCCTGAGGATTGGCTAATGTTAATGGCGTCAGTGATAAGAGCCCCATGTTCTGATTGGTCCATTTGCGAGCCCCCCAGTCTGGGACCATCGCTGTTCCCAGCTCGCGGTGCACCTGTCATTTGCAACAATGTATCACTATGGGTATGTGCAGACAATGTGAGGATTTTTTCATATGCTGGAAGGCAGACTACTCCCACCGCCGCAGATGTCCATTGAGTCGCTTAATTGTATCTGCCTGTGTCTTGAAACGTGGGATCCAGGCGCCTCCCTCCTCCTGGGCCTGGCACCCTGTCCGGTTCGGCTTGGTCACGTGAGGTGAGACCGTGGTTGAGGCAGAATTCTGCACATTTAATATTGCATTTTCCACTGTGTGCCTGGCTTAATTTGCAGGCGTGACCTTGGCGTCGGTTTGCGGCATGGTAGTTTGCAAAATTGTGCGCTTGACTGTCTGCTCTCGCCGGGCTCATTCTGCAAGGTAAGCAAGTGAACTCTTGCTCATTCAATGTTCATGGAAGCTCTTGCTTGCGGCCTACTTGGGCCTGGTGCATAGGTAGAGACGTTTGATGCACGGCGCTTTAGGTTATGGTATCATATTGCTTTATCCCCAGTATCATGTCTTCGTTATATTTCTCATTGCAATGCATGGGTTTAGAAGAAGCTTGAGCAAGCATTTTAGATGAGTTCATTGTGCGTCTTGCGTTTCTGCATTTTGAAAAACCTATGTGAAAAATAATAAAGATGCGTGTCAGTGGGTGTGTCCGTCACCTACGTCATAGCACTGAATATGTTCTTCGTGTGGATTGGTGTGGGAGTGTCCAGTGTGCATGTTTGCACGGGTGTGCTGACCATTGGCTAGGTCGTCATGGCATCTCTAAAGATGTGTTCATTTACTGTTGAATGGTTCAGTCGAGTTCATCCATGCCGCAGGTGTCGGCATGGGCAGGGCAGGCTGGTGGGCAGGCTGGTGGGCACATCCGTATGTTCCTGTACCAGGGTATCTGGTCATCTGGTATATGGGCAAACTCCTCTCGTGGCGGGTGTCTGGGCCGCGATCCTCTAGGCCAGGGGTGTGAGGGGATTGGTGGGAGCCTTTTGTTCCATTCTCCCACTTCACTCTTGTCCATTGCTTCCTTGTGAGTCATTCTCCTCTGGTCCTTGTCTCCCTTACAAGCTGATCCTCTGATCCATCGCTCTGGTCATTGGCTCCCTGGTGAGTCGCTCCCCTCTGGTCTGTCAGCCTACTTGTCCTTGATTCCTCTGGTCCTTGTCCACTGCTCCTCTGGTTCATTGCTCCTGTGCAAGCTGATCCTCTGGTTCATCCCTCTGGTCCTTGGCTCCCTGGTGAGTCGCTCACCTCTAGTCTGTCAGCCCACTTGTCCTTGACTCCTCTGGTCCTCGTCCGTTGCTCCTCTGGTTCATTGCTCCTGTGCAAGCTGATCCTCCGGTTCATAGCTCTGGTCCTTTGCTCCCTGGTGAGTCGCTCACCTCTGGCCTGTCAGCCCACTTGTCCTTGACTCCTCTGGTCCTCGTCCGTTGCTCCTCTGGTTCATTGCTCCCGTACAAGCTGATTCTTTGGTTCATCACTCTGGTCCTTGGCTCCCTGGTGAGTCGCTCTCCTCTAGTCTGTCGCCCCACTTGTCCTTGACTCCTTTGGTCCTCGTCCATTGCTCCTCTGGTCCTTGTCTCCCTTGCAAGCTAATCCTCTGGTTCAGCACTCTGGTCCTTGGCTCCCTGGTGAGTCATTCTCCTCTGGTCTGTCACCCCGAATCTCCTTGACTACTCTGGTTCTTGTCTGTTGCTCCTCTGGTTCATTGCTCCCGTAAACACTGATCCTATGGTTCATCGCTCTGGTCCTTGGCTCCCTGGTGAGTTGCTCTCCTGTGGTCTAGCGCCCCACTTGTCCTTGGCTCCTCTGGTCCTTGTCCATTGTGCCTCTGGTTAATTGTTCCCCTGCAAGCTGATCTTCTGGTTCATCACTCTAGTCCATGGCTCCCTGGTGAGTCACAATCCTCTGGTCTGTCGCCCCACTTGTCCTTGACTCTTCTGGTCCTTTTTTCTGTTGTTCCTCTGGTTCATTTCTCCCGTGCAAGCTGATTCTCTGGTTCATGACTATGGTCCTTGGCTCCCTGGTGAGTCACTCTCCTCTGGTCTGTCGCCCCACTTGTCCTTGACTCTTCTGGTCCTTGTCCGTTGTTCCTCTGGTTCATTTCTCCCGTGCAAGCTGATTCTCTGGTTCATGACTATGGTCCTTGGCTCCCTGGTGAGTCACTCTCCTCTGGTCATTCGCCACACTTGTCCTTGACTCCTCTGGTCCTTGTCCGCTGCTCCTCTGGTTCATTGCTCCCGTGCACGCTGATCTTCTGGTTCATCACTCTGGTCCTTGGCTCTTTAGTAGGTAGTCGGTAGAGAGTAACATAAGCAAAACACTACCTTTGTCTGTGTGCTGTTGCTGACTAAAGTGCATCTTGAAAGCCCCAAATTCCCCTGGTTGCATGTGTGTCCATGCAATCAAATGCAGTACTGATTGGAGAAAGACAGGGTACGAATAACCAATACAAAATGATTGTACCTCCCATCCTAACCAACAACACATTCCAGAACACACACCTCTTTTTCCTCTTTCCCTCATTCATCCTAGTCGTTGTGGATTGGATTACCAGCTGTCTCTTTGCAATGCGAAGCTGGATGGATATCTGCTGTCTAATGCTGACCTCTTCAAAAATGGAAGTCCTCTTTCTCCAAGCCTCTTACACCATTCCCCTCCACTCCCCTCCCCTCTCCTATCTCCTTCTCACCTCACTTTCTTGCTCCCTCACAAAAGGCTTAGGTCCTTTTAAACAGTGACCACGTTCTGCAACAATTCATCACTACCAACACCTCTGCGGCACAGGAGAAAACTAAAATCCTGACCCTTGTGCTCGGGAAATGGGTCATTTTGTCTTCGCGGACCACTTTTCTTGAAAGTGAAGATCGGGTTCTCCCAGTGGCATTTCTGTCACCGCCAGATCTTCTCGCTAACCTAGGTAAACCCAGCACATGCTCAGTCAGCATCCCCACTTTCCCTGAGAAGTCGTCAGTGTTTTACATTTCCAGGGCCCTGCATGTGGCTCTGTCAAGGTCATACTGCATGGGATCTAACTCTGAAGGGCCTTCTGGGTCTAGATCAATTAAAGGGGCCAAACAGTAGCAGACCACGCTGTGATGCACCTCTATGGTCTCTCAACGGAGGAAACACTCTAAGTGTAAGGATGCTGGCAAAGTGTCCGGCCTCTGGCAAGACGTTGTAGGGTGAGGAGTAACCATCAACCACTCACCAAGGTCCCAGTTGCACAGCGATGGTGGGCATGGCCATTGAGTCGAGTAAGACAATTAGAACATCCTTGTCTACCCAATGTATCCTACACAAATATAGGTCTTTTTTCTCTCCTTTTCCTTCCTCTTTCTTACTCTCTCTAACCCCTATTGCTCCCTCGCTCCTGCTCCTTCTATGCCTCGTTCCTTTGTTGTTTGTGTCTGTCTCTCTCTCCCGCTTTGTGGTGGAGGGTTACGTTGTCAGCTGTGCCTTTTCTAGAGCCGCACCAGCACGAATAGAAGAAAAGCAGATATCTTGAAAGGGAGGCGTGCTGTGTTTTCTTGTGGTTAAAGGTAGAACGAGAGCAGCAGTTATGAAGGCGTCCCCGGAGGTGCTGGCTGTCCTAGTATTGGGAGACATATGCTGTCATCGCATGAGTCCTGCAGGAATGTGGCCATCACACTGCAGGATCATGGTCTGCATGAGGGGGGAGGGTGAAGGGGACATCCTGGCTCTCAGAGGGTGGCGGAGGGGGGGGTCCTGTCAGATGTTAAATGGCACCATATCACCAGGCTGCAGGATATATAACTGTGTTTACTATGTTCTATGTTTTATTAGTTGTTATGTTTTGTGCATAGTGTAACAGCATTAATGACCAATCAATGGCCACCACGAAAAACTAAACACTGTCTTGGTGCTCGCAGAAGAAACAGATCATTGATTATAATCAAACTGAACCCCATGCAAGAAGGAAGGACACTTTGGGTCAGAATGGTGTGCATTCTCGATGAAAAATGAGCAATTAAAAAAGGACATGATTTAATTGTACTAACATTTAGAACTGGCTGTTAGATACATGGGACTATGTTCTTTTCCTGTTTGTCCCTTCTCCTTTCTCATCGTTGCATTTTGACAGAGTAAAATAGGAGTGGACAAAGAAAGCCCCCCATCAGAAAACAATGCATACGGTTAGTCTAGGCCTTGAAAACGTTCTTTGCATCTGTCTATCCCAGGTGAGTCCAAATCCAGGCCTCACGGGCCGGGATCCTGATTGGTTTTCAGGATATCCCTCATTAATGTTCATGAGGAAAAATTTGCATATATTAAGAGTCATTGTATGCAAATGTATCTCATGAATATTAATGAGGCAAATCCTGAAAACACAACATGGATCTGGGCCTCGAGATCTGGAGTTGGACGTATTGAAAGGTGCTTTTTCAAGAACCACCGTGAGCCTGTTACATTGTTTAAAACTTAACAGAATTTAAAAGGCAAGTTGGGCATGAGCGGTAGAAAGGTGGAATTTGAAGAAGTTGGTGCATTTTAAAGGGTAATCAGTCAATGACTGACCTGAAGAAAAGTTCGAAGATGAAAATACCGAAAATACCGAATATCGAAAGGCATATTTCCACGCAATCATATTTGGGGGAGGTATAGAAGGGGTTTAGGGTAATACAAAATATAAGGAGAGTATGGGGGCAACCCCCACATATAATAGCAGGCAAATGTGCAGGAAAATATTTATAGGGTATTTTCGTATTGACATTTTTTTATTTCTCAGTGATCACATAGATGCTTTTAGAGCACATTAATCCAGTAACATTTCCTGAGGCTTAACAGGATTTACCAGAGTGCGGGCACCCAGTACATTTCTCATTAAGCACTCTGTCCCAGTACATTAACATTGTTGGTTTCCCTTATTGTCACAGAATACACATATTACCATCACAATCACAAATTGCTCATTTCCAAAATGTTACAATATACTATTTTATCATTATTACTACGTTGCTGTGTAGACATGTCCCTTGATCTTTTCATAGTGCCCCAGAAAACACAGTTTCCACAGTTCCCCACAATGTGCATGCTGTGCCTCTCCATAATGCACTTAGGCACAGATGGACAGTTTCTGCATTACCACACTTTGTACACATCACCAGTTTCCAGAATATGGAGTATGCACAATTTTCCACCCCCAAAACGATCAATTACGCGTCACCAGTCAGCCTAATGGCATTGTGTGTAACGGTGCTTTCACCATTTTCAGTGATAGCCCAGGGTGCAAACAGGAGGCCCGGCATTGCCCTTTTCCCAAAATTCTCCATTGTGTAAACAACGTGTCTTCCATTATGCCTGCATGGTCCCTCGTCATGCTCATTGCCCTGCGCAATGTGATACCACTGATCTGGAACCATACCTCCCAGCTCTGCTGTCGGCAGGAAAACCAGCGGGAAGCAGGCGGTGCTCAAAACTAGGCCGTGCCTCTCTCCCCGGATCCCCTGCAGCTTCCTTCGTACTTTTGGTTCCCTGAGAGGCAAGACCCTGTTACTGCTCCACCATCCCCTTCCACTAAGTGGATGAAATCCTCGCCTCAATAGAGAAGATGAAGCAGAAGTCCCCCTGTGAGCTCCACCGCAGTCTCTGGAGGATAGCTTAAGGAACACACTCGCATTGGATGTAAGATGATGGGAGCAAGACAGGTTCAACCCGGTTCCGCGCTTAGAAACCTCTGGGTATTAAGCGCGTTATAAATAACCAATTACAATCACCAGCAGGCGCACGTGGCATCCTGACTGGATGCAATGCTGCCAAAATGTGGATGGCCCTATCCAGTTTCACAAATGACCATCCTGTGCCCAACGGATATAATGGATTCCAACCTAATGCCAAACCAAAAATCAGTGGAACCAGGTATATCTTTTGCCCACAGATCAATACTAGCACTTCTAGATAATGTGACCAGAGGGCCCTACTTGGCAACTGATATAGAAAGCCAATATTGTCAATATTATATGTATACATCTAGCATCTCTTCTGAGGCCTGGGAGAAGAAGGGTCTGCACCTTCCATTTAAGCCCTACAACCTTTGCCTGACCAGATGTTTTGGACTACAACTCCACATTGATCTAGTCCGCATAATCAATGGTGATGGGTCAAGGCAGTCGTGGTCCAAGACATCAATATCACTGCAGATCCCTGAATTCATGTAAAGAAGTTGTTTCCATCCTCCAAAGATGAGCACTCTGCTGCTGGCTTAATCACACTTTGTGGATCACACAGCCCAGAGTGGTCACTTGGCTCCATTAACCTTATCTGAAGCATTCAGCTAAAAAGTAGTGTCTGTAAGGTTATCCCTTGCTTTAATAGGTCTGGCGTTCCAGCTCCCGCAGCTTGAACGGCGAAACATCTTCCTCCCTTGGAAACCAATTAAAATGAGGAGTGATATCAAGCCTGTGGAGCAGATGCTCATGCACTATGGGCTGCCCAAGCTTCCTTGGCATTTGCAGGCGAGGCATGCTAGCTGGAAGCTGATGCGCTTGCCCAACGAGAGCCAGTGCATACTGTGTTCAGCCTCTTTTCCTCAGCTCACACAAACTGAATGAAGAGAAGCCGCCTGCACCCGTTGCGATATGTTGATTACCACTTGCTAAGTCTCTTAAGTCCCTTGCCATAGTCTCTATAAAGCTTCCAGGAGCTCTTTTAGGATCCCAACTTCATGGTCGGGCTGAAACACTGTAGGGGTTCCAAGGTTCCCACAACCATTGGAGCAGTCAGGACAACCCCTAAAGAAGCAGGGCAGGGGGCATCAGGCATACTCTGGGTGCATCTTGTTAGCCGCAGAACCAGTGCTGACCACCACTAGTTGTCCACGGTGGACAATCGTCCTGTTCCCATAACTGGAGGATAGATGTTTGGTGAGAGATGTTTGCAACCATGGTTGGGGTGTTGCCTACTGCATGCTCCCCCAATTTCACTCAGATCTATACAAGTGTTTCTATTGGAAGATGGTTGAAGCTGGGTAGGTCTATAAAGGCTGCAAAGATACTCTGCAATGGGTTGTGAGGACGTCTTACCTTGGATTGATTTACTTACCCTTTTATGCTCATTAGTTAAGAATCGCCTGATGTTGTTGTATTGATCTGTTTTATGTGAACGAGTGCTGCAAATCTAAAAAGCTGGTTATTGTGTGCTTTATATTTTTTTTATAGTAAACTAAACCAATGGGGCACATTGGTGGGGATTTCAGTGGGAGAGAGTTTCCATTAATATGATTTCCTGGAGGATATGAACTCTCATTGGTAGATAATTGATTCTGTCTATAATTAATGTACCCTTCCCTACTCCAGTCACTGTTTGGAGTTTCTTAACCAATGACCAAATGATATTGGTGTTCAGATGTATTGGGTCTGACGGCATTCCTACCACGGACCTTTGGTCTTCTAGCTCGAGGGTACCTTTGCTGAATCTGGGGGGAGGTGTTCACTATTATCCTCAGCAGCCTGGATAGTGAGGAGATCATCTGTGGTCATTTGGAGTTGAAGGGATCCCGGACAGGCAATGTAAGAGCCTGTAGCTCAGATGTTGTTTATGGACCTTAGTCTGCATGGTGTTTTGCATTTGATTCTCACCTGTGCCTATTCCCTTCCTGCCATTTGTGTGTACAAGTATTCAGACTATGAGTGTCGTTCTATAAAGAATGTATCTTTCACCCCCCGGCTTCGGGGTGGACATGGCGTTTGACGGCCTGCCAGCCGAGCTTTTGGCCTCAGTTTGGACTGAGGGCTGTTAACGCCCTGTCTTCCCTGCAGCCGGGGCGTGAAAGCTATTTGCACTCTGGGATTTCCCAGGGTGGGGATAGATTTCATTTTACCCCCTTCCGACAGCAGATGTGCTCAGGATGAGCACATCTCCCGTCTGAGAAAAATAAAAGTAAAAATAAAGGACGACCATTAAAATAGAAAAGGGACTAGGTCCCTTTTTCGGATGATGGCAGCCATGGAAAACAGGTTCCAAAATGGCCACCGTCACCCGAAAAGGGACTTAGTCCCTTTTCTATGTGTGTGGCAGGGGCATTTTTTTTATTTAAAACGGTGTGGGTGGTGAATGCAGAACTGCTCCAGGGAAAGGAGGATTGTGATTGGTCAATCTGCCTTTCCCGGGTGCGAATGTGGTTTCTGGCATTATTTCAATGCTGCTCTTAATTGGTTCCCAGTTAGCCGATTCCATCCAGATTCTGAGCCAAACGTTAATTTTGCTCCACCTCAGTGACACCCTTTTTGAACAAAAAATAATTTGTGAACTTGAACTAGTCACCTGAAAGTCTGCCTTCCAAGTTGCGCTTACCTCTTCGATGAGATTTTCCAACGTGCATTTTTGATCTGGCAAGCCCTGCATTTTTGTTTTAATAACAGCAAGGTTGTACCAGATGTCAATTTGAATTAGGAGGTCTGTCTGTCTCCTTCTTTACCAATCCCTCTCCTGAGGGGAAGGTTGCTTTTATGCCATGGAGAGACAACGGGGCAGGCTTCTTCTGTAAAGCGTTGGTTGGCCCTTAAATCCCTAAAAGAGACACTTGTTCTCATTCCCTCTCTTAAGAAACTACTACTCCTACTGTCGTCTCTCCACACTACTACTCCTACTCTCCCCTCTCCACACTACTACTCCTACTCTCGTCTCTCCACACTACTACTCCTACTCTTCCCTCTCCACATTACTGTCTACTCTCCTCTCAGCACACTACTACTCCTACTCTCCCCTCCGGACGCTAACTACTACTGCCCCCTCTCCACACTAATACGCCTACTCTCTGCTCTCCACACTACTACTCCTACTCTCCACACTAATTACTACTCCCACTCCCCCTCTTCACACTATTTCTCCTACTCTCCACATTACTACTCATAATTTCCCCTCTCTACACTACTATTGCTCTCCCCTATTTACACTACTACTCTCTACTCTCCATACTAATCTACTCTCCACCCACACTACTGCTACCTCAACTCACCCTCCCGTGACTCTACCACTCATCTTCTCAATCACTTCCTACTCTCTCTCCCTCTATAACTTACACTCACACACCTTACATGCACATATTCAAACCAAAGTACTGAGGGTTCTCACCTTGCGCAATCCATCAGCAATTCTCCATGCTCTTCTACACCATCCTTCCTACACTTGATTCGTTGCTCCTTCTCCTCCATTGACCTCACCCCTATCCTGTCCCACCTTTTAATCTCCCACTTCACTCTCCTTTGGCTATCTTCCTCATTTAGATCACCGGGCCTACCACTGGCTTTCCTTTTCCCAGGGGAGCTGTTGCAGGCAAGCAAAAGTGCAAAAGGGGTCTTTAGTGCAGACCCTTTTATTTATGTGTCACCTTTTTTTAGTGGGGGGCAGGTTGTGGTCAATGGTATGGGGGTCTTGCCCCAGATATAAAATGCCAGGAAAATGCATTAAAAAGACAAGTTCAAGGGGCTTGGGTCCTTCCAACTCCCAACCCTCTCCCCAGACACAGTGACGGCCCTCACCCTGTCTCCTCCCGCCAAACCCCTTTTCTTTCAGCTAACTCCATTTCCCCAGAAGTTGTTGGGACCTTTTCTCCTCCTGAACATGTCTGCTCCCCTTCCCGGGCTGTCTTGTGAAACTTGACCTGGAGGCCGATGTGCACATTGATAACAGATGTGTCCCCTGTCCTCGTTGAGTTTAGCCACTATGGCCATATGGCATTGTTGATGCTGCCTGAATCGAACAATGCACATACAGGTTCCCTCTAGATGTGGACCTACACCCGGAAGGATTCTACCAGTAGGTCAACCAAGGCCCACAGTTGTTAATGATGGGATAATCCTGTGGTATTGATATGATATAGCATTTGATATGGAATTTCATATCAGATCACATTGGTGTCATCATGGGGGCTTGAGCCGACTCTTGGTGCCTGGGGAGAGGGCATAGATGTTCATTGGGACCGCTATTTCCACAGACCAGAAACATCACTGTGTCTGCCTTCCATACACTTTTCTCCAGGGGAGGGGATCCATGTCCTCTTTTTCTGGATCACTGTTGTAGAAGAACAGCCCTAAGTTGTTCAATGTCCGCCTGGGAGGGCTCTTCCTCCTTCGTGGAATGGAGAAATCCTCATGTTGCAGGGCTAGTTATTCAGTAACTATCTCTGCTTCTCCCCAGGCGTGTTCTTTCCCTGAGGTTATTGGGCCCTTCTATGTCACGGATGGACCTTCTAACTGCAAACCTCCAGACTCCTGCTGGATCCTCTCCCTGTGGCGAGTCCTCCTGCTTCCTCTCCGACCCCGTCATGTTGACCTTCTTTAACCACAAGTCCCAAGGATAGACAGATGCAAAGAACGTTTTCAAGGCCTAGACTAACCGTATGCATTGTTTTCTGATGGGGGGGCTTTCTTTGTCCACTCCTATTTTACTCTGTCAAAATGCAACGATGAGAAAGGAGAAGGGACAAACAGGAAAAGAACATAGTCCCATGTATCTAACAGCCAGTTCTAAATGTTAGTAAAATTAAATCATGTCCTTTTTTAATTGCTCATTATTCATCGAGAATGCACACCATTCTGACCCAAAGTGTCCTTCCTTCTTGCATGGGGTTCAGTTCGATTATAATCAATGATTTGTTTCTTCTGCGAGCACCAAGACAGTGTTTAGTTTTTCGTGGTGGCCATTGATTGGTCATTAGTGCTGTTACACTATGCACAAAACATAACAACTAATAACAACTAATAAAACATAGAACATAGCATCCTTGGGTGCTGTCCTTGGTCTTTCATTTCTTCTTGATCCTGATCCGGGTGTACTCCTTCCCTTTGGAGAACAGGTTATTTGTTCTGAATCAAGGTCTACTGGTGGATCAGGGACACAAGGGTTGAGCCCTCCTCTTCTCCCATCTCTGGCATGCCCATATCAGATCACTGCAACAGCCCACCATCATCGCCACATCCTTGACCCTTCCTGGTGGCATGCACTGTGCCAAGCCCTCAGTGAAATCCTCTAGATCCTCTTGCGAGGAAGGTGTTTCTCCCTCAGCGTGGGAGATGGATTCCCATGGTGGGATCCAATCATCTTCAGAGGTGTTTTCACACTCTGGGTTTTGCATGGTGAACTACAGGGTATCACACCAAAACTGTCTGACTATCTCCCCCATCTTAAGTTGGATAGAGGATGGGTGAGAATATGGTTGGCAAGCCTCAGACATTACTGTGGTGCTTGGCTGTGTTGACCAAAGTACTGGTAGGATGGCACAGTACAGTATTTTTGGGTTGGAGTGAATTACCCAAAGTTGTTCATCGGCAGGTCTAACTGCAAATCTGCCTCAACCATGATCTTCTCATTTGTGGGTACCCAGTAGTTGTAAGCACTGCAAACCTTTTAAGCATGTTCCCATGGGTAAGCATGCCTGATCCCTCGGTGCAATGAAGATTGGCCTGGAACTTTGCTCTTCTCTGATAGTACCCTTCTGGGTTAGCATCTAGGACTGGCCTCTGCTCTTGTGACCCCATGTTTTCAATTCTCTTATGGGCGGCTTCTCTATCGGGGCTGGACTGATCCCAAAATGACACCACAGTTCACTGATGGCCTCAGGAACACACCAACTCTCTAAGGCAGTTAAAGGGATTTTTAGAATAGAAAAGTGGTTTTCCAAGGGCAGCTCCTCTCTCTCTGGTTTAGTGTGGGCTGTTCACTATCCACCACAGCCATCCCAAAAACCCAGGATGGTAGCTAGAGATTGGTAACCCCCAACTTTCAAAAACCTATCTGACTAGTTATGAGTGTTGGACTTTTGGACTTCTCAACGTTAACTGAGACCATCAGGATTTACATGTGAGGCTGATGCCCAGCCTGAATCTCGGGCGGAAACCTTCTCTTCTGCCTGGCACACCTGGCCTCCAATAGGTACTTCCCAGCCTCCAGTGAGCCTTTCTTGGCATCTGAGTTCAGTGAGTCCTCTCAAGCACCATATATTTCAAGGTGTTCAATGAGTATTACTTTAGCGTTCCCAAGTATTCAGCAAATGGTGTTTAACAGGTAGCAACATGTCTAGCTCGCTGCTCTGCGAACCTGGCTCTGCCTTCAGAGCGTGAGACTTATCACACGATGAATCTTGCCCAACACTTATGATGTCTTGTCTGCCATTTAGAAAATCACACAATGGACCTGGGTAGATGATATTGGAGAAACGACTTACATAACAAGTTGACTTCAATGGTTTCAAAAAACAATTTTATTTAAAAAATAATATATATTTACATTTATTAACACTGTTTACTCATAGAGCACATACATTCCATAGAATACTTACATTCATATATATTAAACATCTTCCTATTCATACCACCATGCATTCAAACTTTCATTCATACACATCCAATGCACGCTTCTATATACAACATGGGTTTTTCAGAAACCCTAAAGGACCTATCAGTACATCATTGCCTAACACCTATATCAAATGTGAGTATGTATTTGAGTCAAATAGCACTAAGCTTGTTGAAGTCAACTTGTTATGTAAGTCGTTTCTCCAATCTCATCTACCCAGGTCCACTGTGTGATTCTCTGTACTACGTACCTGGAGGACCTGTGGTATTCCAGGTACCCTTATAATAGAACCCTTGTCTGCCATTTAGAACGTATTTCCTGGCGTTCAGCAATTCCCTCCTGATACTTGCTGAATTTTCTATGGCACTCAGTAGGTGTGGATGCCATTCAATAAGTCTCATTCAGTCTTAAATTGTACTCATTATGTCAACACACACTTTTTATGGACTCTCTGCAAGTCTTGCTCACCACATAGTCTTGTGTGGCATGCTGTGAGGCTTTTCTGGCGCTCAACAGACTTTTCCCCCACTCTGAGGTGTTGTTAGAGGAGACTGGGGGGCTACAGCCTCAGGTCTTTTGGTTGTAGCCCCGGACAGAAGCTCCCCGAGTCCCGACAGTCCCGACAGTCCCGACATTAGCATAGCCCGGATCCTTTCCAGACCTAGCAACACCCCTGCACTCACTCATCAAGCACTCTCTGAGCCTTGCCTGGTAATCAGCCAGTTTGCCTCAGACTGAGATTCTCAGATTGGTAATGATTTACTGTTTCCCAGCATGCTTTGCCCAATTGCTTTGTGCCATGTTGTTTGTAAGGGGTTGTTGAGTGGAGTTGATGGGCTCCTTACGGAGGCTCGGTGTACAGCACTGCTCGCAAGGCCTGGGATAATTAAGGCAAAGCTGCTACGGAAAACTTCCTCTGCCGCGAGCTTCCACGCTCGGATATGAGAAGGCATCGGTGCCACTCAATTCATTTCTGGCCTGTCAAACCCAATTTGCTGTCTTTTGACTGGGTTGGGAAGCCAGCTCTCTACACCAGGAAGAAAGGCTGCGATTAATGAGCTGTGTAAGGAGCAGGGGAAGTGCAATATGAGGGAACGGGCGGAGGCAGAGAGGGCTGATCGCACGATCCAGGCTAAGCGGCAGCAAAATGGCGGTGGAAATGTGGTATAAGCAGCTGGAGTTTTGGGTGTAGTCGGGGGCATGGCAAGATAAAAAGTGTACTGTCCTGGAAACTGGAAGCATCAAGGCCGGCCCTAGGATTTTTGGGGCATAGAGTGGCAAAAGATGTGTGGGTGCCCAGTCATTTGCATATGGAGTGACATAAGGGGCATCACATACAATGTCACAACATTAAATACATTTTTAATATTTGAGGGGGATCATGGGAAGTCCTATTAAAAAGGAGTTGCTAGGAGTAAGCCCAAGACACAAAAAACGGTGTGATGTAGAATATATGAACGGTAAATGTTATTAAAAATAGGAATAAATCATGAGCGAGGATTTCTTTGGAGTTTCTGACAATCTCAGTGGAATAACCTGCAGAGACTTCTAATTTTGGCAGATGCAGAATAGTGAGGTAAAATGATTTGCCCAGGAGCACACACTTTGGTCTCAGATCTCGGATTTGTCAATTTACCAATCTGCCACTCAGCCTGTTGAACACATATGTTCCGACCTGCATTGTTTTCAATAGCTATGATATGATAAGTCATTTATAACACGCATGTACACACATTTTTCTACATGCGACAAGAGAAGGAGGGGGAAACAGAAGTAGGGCAAACAACGATCTTACTAGGCATTGTGTCATTCAGATCGCACAAGTGTGGAGAAGAAGGGAGGGGAGGAGTGCCAAGAGGGTGTGGGATGAGGATAAGTGCAGGTGACTCAATAAGTGCTACCATAAGGTGGCTTTTAAGTGCAAAGAGAAGGGGCTGTAGGTTACAGATACAGACCCTTAAGTGCTGGGTAACCTGGAGGCCGTGCAAGGGCGTCTGGACACGCAGGAGCCTGGGCCCGAGTTCAGGGGTGGCCAGGTGACCAGTGTGCGGAGATATCCGGGATATTAATAGGTAAGAGGAAGAGGCAAAGCGTAATCGAAAAAGGAAGGTCTTGAGTATATGGTGCATATCGTTGATAGCAGGAGACCAGAGCTGGGAGATGGAGTGGGAGTATATGGTGCATATTGTTGATAGCAGGAGACCAGAGCTGGGAGATGGAGTGGGAGTATATGGTGCATATCCTTGATAGCAGGAGACCAGAGCTGGGAGATGGAGTGGGAGTATATGGTGCATATTGTTGATAGCAGGAGACCAGAGCTGGGAGATGGAGTGGGAGTATATGGTGCATATCCTTGATAGCAGGAGACCAGAGCTGGGAGATGGTGTGGGAGTATATGGTGCATATCGTTGATAGCAGGAGACCAGAGCTGGGAGATGGAGTGGGAGTATAGGGTGCATATTGTTGATAGCAGGAGACCAGAGCTGGGAGATGGAGTGGGAGTATATGGTGCATATCCTTGATAGCAGGAGACCAGAGCTGGGAGATGGTGTGGGAGTATATGGTGCATATCGTTGAGAGTATATGGTGCATATCGTTGATAGCAGGAGACCAGAGCTGGGAGATGGAGTGGGAGTATATGGTGCATATCCTTGATAGCAGGAGACCAGAGCTGGGAGATGGAGTGGGAGTATATGGTGCATATTGTTGATAGCAGGAGACCAGAGCTGGGAGATGGAGTGGGAGTATATGGTGCATATCCTTGATAGCAGGAGACCAGAGCTGGGAGATGGTGTGGGAGTATATGGTGCATATCGTTGATAGCCGGAGACCAGAGCTGGGAGATGGAGTGGGAATATATGGTGCATATTGTTGATAGCAGGAGACCAGAGCTAGGAGATGGAGTGGGGGATGGGTGCACATTGTTGACAGCAGAAGATTGGAGCAGAGAGATGGAGTGGGGATGGAGAGTGCACGTTGTTGATAGCAAGATATGGCATAGGGAATGGTGTGAACATTGCTTACAGCAGTAGACGGGATAGAGAGATGGAGTGGAAGATAAGTGCACAATGTTAGTAGCATTAGAAGGGAGTAGAAGAGAGCACAGAGATGAAGTGAGGGTGGGTTGTGAAGGATTCCCATCCAGAAATGGTGCAAAAAAACAGGCGTGTTAGATTTGTATTAACAATAAAATGATGCAAGTAATTTCATCTTAGAAAGGGGGACTGCTTGCCTGCTAGCCAGACACTCTTCCCCCAAACCAGAAGCATAGCCTACACCTGGGCCCTGCTGCATCAGATCCCGATCTTCAGCACCTACTCTCAAGTAGCACAGAGCAGGTTCAGATGTCACAGGTGCCATGTCCGACAGCTGGATGGATAGCAACCTCACATTAGCATGGAGACTGCATTTCAAACTGCACCTAAGTTCCAAAACCACATAATTATAATGAACTACCATTCTGGTGACATTTTTATCTTTAAGCATATGCTGTACATGGGTTGGTGGTATTGTGGCTGATAATTCACAGAATTATTAAAGCCAGATCTGACCTGTATCATACATAGTTTAACACTGTGAACCCAGGTCAGCGATATTCAAGCTGTGTTTATCCCCCCTTGAACTGTCTCGTCTGCAACCAGCAGCAGAATCGCTAGAGAGAACTGCCTCTCTTTTGATTCTTTGTGAGGTTGGGTAACAATTCTTTCTAGCAGGACATCCTCAGCAGGAGCTGTCCCAGGGAACAGGAATCAAGGGGCACACTGTAAACAAAAGGACTAGCCTCCCACAAGGATGTTGCATACCAAATAGGCTTTAATGCTCTGAGTCTGATAAGGGGGCAAGATTAGTTTAGCCAGCGGGAGCTTAGCACAGATGAAGAGGGATTTGCCCATTTTGTTTTTCTCTGCACCTCTCGTTTCTTCCTTTTTCATACACTTCCTTTAGCACAAAGCACTTTGGGTTTGATGCAATCAGGAAAAAACACTTGTCACACAGGCAATGATTGGACCGATTAAAGCTTAAAATTGCTTTCATCCAATCCTGCGTTGCCTTTTGCCTACAAAAGAGGGGCGCTCATACCCCATATCAGATTCCCTTTTGGACCATGCAGGACTTAAGAAACATTTCACTTGGACCTCTTTTGGGAGAGTGGATCTTTCCAAAGCCCTCAGGCACTGAGGTGATGGAGTGTTCGAAGACAGCGACAAGTTCTGCTCCCAACCCACTCCCAGGTCACATTGGGGCTGACTCCTTCTAAGGACCAGGACTTGCCACTCTTCTTGTAAACCTCCCTAGGCTGGGAGAGCAGACCATGAATGGACTCACCTTGTCCCTGAGTCCCTGAATTCGGTCCCACAGCATCCTGAAAGTCAGAGAGCCAAAATACCTGTTATTTTCTGTCAAACCATCTTCAAACCATGTTTGAAACCCAGTGCTGCTTTTGGCACCGTCTTTACATAAAACTTATGCTGTTTGTACCTTTGTGAACCGAATCATCACTGCATCATACCAGATAGAGCACATCACCTGTATGGCGCGAACCACCTGCTTGGTACTGCAAATGATTTTGAACCGCTGCTGCTTGAACATCGCATCAGCCTCTTAGGGTCACAGCTTTGATTCGCCAGATCTCGACTTGAAATGCTGGAGCTTCCCATCACACATCCACCTGCACGAGCAGTTACCAATGCCTCAAACCGACTTGACGTTTAAACCGATCCTGATAGTGTAAGTGAAATTACAGGACGCCAGATCCCGGCTATCTTAAGTAAATACGTACTGGGAGACATTGGGATGGTATCAGTTAAAACCTGTAGACTTGTGGCCATTGCAGGAGCAGTGGCCAAAAGAAATATACTTCAACTATGGAAATCCCAGAAAGCCCCCACTCACAAAGCATGGCTACGGGACTTAATATATGTACAGGAAACCGAGGAACAATACGTGAATAGTGTAAAACCCACCAATAGACCGAAAGACATCTGGGCTCCCTTGCGAGCTTATCTCGGAGACAATGTCGAAGACAGCTCAGACGACACCCCTTGAAGAAATAGACTACCATGGACGCTATCAGGTGTATAACGCAGAAAAGAATACTAACAAAGAAAAGAACACTGTTAATTTGCCAATGTAACTGTAAGAGTCAATCCCAAAATATGTATGATTGTACTATGTCTGTCAGAAAAAAATAAAGGTTTAAAAAAAATAAAACAATCCTGATGAGCCATTCTAATTGCATCATTGAACTTCCACCTTCAAAACACAACAAGCACCCGCTTCGAACTGGCTCAACGCCAGTTTGCCGCTTGGAACAATGCGGCTCGCCACACCCGAACCTGGTGCGACCCACTGCTGCAGCACCTAGAAGCCTGGTTTGACATTGTCAAAACTGCCTAAACTTCTAATCGGGTACTTTCAAGTGACCCTCTTTCCCCATGCCCACCCTTTGAAGCCTTAGAGACGAGATAAGTCAATTTTGCATCTTTTGCTTGCAAAATATGTGACTTTCAAACTCCATTTTGCATTTCTTGCTTCTTTTCATCTCTGCTAAGTATTCGGAGAACTTGCGTCATTACATTCTGCATTTCTCTGTTTTCCTTTGAAGGGGTTTTATAGTGTTGCTGATAGTTAGGTGTACAATTGATTTTTGTAATTAAAGTTTATATTTGTATAGAACTGTGATTGAGCATTATTTTACTTTGGCACAGTGTACTATTGCTGTTTGTGTCTGCACTAGTTCATATTAAAACCCCTTCTGAGAGAGTAGACAATGCACTCGCCTTGGGAGTAAGACAACACAGAGCAACACAGGTTCAATCCCCGGGTCCGTGCTTATAAAACTCTGGGTATCAAGCAAGATATAAACATCGAATTATAATTATAGCCTTACCTCAGCATAAATGACCAAAAAGGCATAGAAGGTATTTCTGTCACCTGTATAATTGGGATCACTGTTGCTGTGTAGAAGGGTGGGGGCTGAGTAGGCAGTTTAGTCACTATTGTCCCTTGTAGTCCTGCAGAATAGAAGTCATTTCATAACAGGGGTGCACATTGTTACTAGGAGGAGATTGGACGATAGAGATGGAGTGGGGGGATCAGGTGTCCATTGTTTATAGCAGGAGAATAGGGAATGGACCAGGTACATTGAGTAGGGGTGTACATAGTGAATATCGGGAGAAGGGCGATGGGATGGGGGATAGGATGTTTATTGGTCTTATGAGGAGATAGGACATTGAGATGGAGGTGAGAGGTGATGGAGGAAGGGAGTTGTGATATGGAGGTTGGGGAGTGATATCACAAGCCATGTTAGTGACAGGGAAATTAGGGGGAACGGATGTGCAGAGATGATAGTGGGAGAATGGAACAGGGAGATGGAGGAAAGGGTGTGTATAGCGTTTTAAAAAGAAGTGAGGCAGAGAAGTGAGCTGGAGATGATGGAATGATATGCGCGTTCCGGGTGAGTGGCTGGGATATGGATGGAGGCGGGCGGGCATCTACATTGTACCAGGAGAAGGGAACGGGGTATTAAGGGGTTTGTGTAAAATTGTTCATACCAGTGGAATTGGAAGGGAGAGAAGTGAAAGAGAGATGTTTGGGTAATGTCAGGGGCTGGTAGAGGGGCAGTGAAATGCAGGGGGGAAGCGATGAAGTAGAGATTGCTTACAGGAGGCAGCGGGGAGTAGGGGTGGTGAGATAAAGGTGTGAGAATGATAACCGCAGTCAGTGGTGATGAGGCAGGAAAACTGATGAATCCTTCACTGCTGGTGTTCTTTGGAAGCTCGCGTTGCATCCTTTTACGCATGTTGAGCACCTATACTCCCTCACACAGAACTCACTTCCCCGGTTTTGTTCTGGAAGCAAATTGCGAATGCCAGTTTATTCACAAGCTTGAGTTTCAGCAGAATCCGCAAGGCTTACGGTCAGTGCTAAAATACAGGATACCTCGGCAGAGGGGCACCAGGAGGTGTCATTTTTTGTCCATACAAAGTACAAAATACGGCCCCACTTGAAGGGTGGGTTTGCAAATAATGTTGCCTTGTCTGGGGCAGGTCTAATCCGTGCACCGGCCTTGGCAAGGCTATCATTTCTCCATGGATCTGGGAAAGATTCCCAGAGGACTCCATGTGACAGTTGACACCATATTCCAGTGCTGGGCTTTGCTTTTACTTTATGCGACCATGAATTCAATTAAAGTTCTCCAAGACTGCAGTTCCTCCTGGGCAATTGCTGGAGAAATGAAAGTCAAGGAATTGGCCATGCTGGTCCTGATGACATGGAGTCATCTTCTTACCTTGGCTATGAGTTTAGTTCCAAAATTAAAGAACTTCTTTGGTTTATGGCTTTGCTGTCAGCAGATTCTTACCAGGCAGGGTCCAGACAGCTCAAGTTATCCCAGGTGTGGCACTAGTACCTCCCCACTCCTGTTTTATTCTCTGCATCCTGCCTCAAGGAGACCAACTGTGGAATCAGAAAAATACAATATTAAGGCTTTTACACCATGCCAAGGAAAATACGACGACACGGGCTTGTAAAGATTCCCAGAATCTTTATTACAAAACTGAACAGTACCAAACAAAGTACACAAATAGCTATTTGGCTGTCAATACATCACAGAGACCACCAACAGGGTTCAATGTGAGCAGTGAGCAGGATTTGCTAGCTGGACATCAGCGTATTTATACAGTTTGTTATAATGATGTCCAGCCTCTTACAAGTTAATCATGTACTGGGCTGGGGTCGCGCCAGGTTCGTTTCCTAATTTACATATCTCGTGCATGCGGTTTACTTTTCAACATATTTACTAACGCACACTATTATTCTCTAGTTTAACGTTACACTCTTTACACATTGCTTTAATACAGATCAAACAAATGTTTCACATGTCGTATTTGGATAGCGTTATTGTTCTTTTATACTTGTAGGTTAACATCGCCGATTTAAGTAATCCCCTGATCCCGAGGTCAACAAAGGACAAGGTCTACATGACCCTAACATGTAGCCTGAAGGCAGGTTGGACATTAACTCCCCTACAGAGGTTGGAGAGGTTAAAGCTAGAACAAGAGCACACAAGACAGCCATTTTAGACTACAGGGTGACTTTGCACGAATAACTAAAATGGCGGCTTTAACCTAAAATGGAGGCTTGATTTACTTAAGGTCACAACCTTGCAATACGAATTTCCTCGCAAAGCGACTGGGCATAGGCCAACATATACAATGAGGACGAAACAATATTATATCAGTTCTAACAAACCCTCCTTTTGGCCTATGCCAAGCGCTAAACTACCTTCAATCACTCTGTGACTAGCTCCACATTTCAACATCTATACATCCCGAATCATTGTCGGACATATCTATTGCCATTAGGTCAGACACTAGAGTTTCGTTCAACACATAAGCCCTCATTACAAGTCAGGCAGTGGACCATGGTGCTATTAGCACCATGGTCCATGCCGGATTTCGCCATGGTGGATGGCGGAATTACCGCCCCATTCCAAGGTGAGTGGGGCGGTAATTCCCCATTCACCATTTGCCCTTCCCCATTCCCATTTTTGCCCCATAGGGCATAATGGGGATGGGGAAGGCGCTAATTACGGCACCGTAAATTACGGTGCCGTAATTGGCACCAAGGTCGCTTAGTGCCTTGGACTTTAACACCTGCAAAAAGCAGGCGTTAAAGTATGAATCAGGCGTTAAGGGTTAACGGCGCCGACGGCGCCGTTAAACCCTTAACGCCTGACTTGTAGTGAGGGCCATACTCTTTGGAAACCTTATCTGGGGTGTATATTTTATGCCCTATTACACTTGTTGCTTGCGTGCAACACCCCCCTAATATTGACCATATACCAGGGAGACCCTGTATACAACAACAAAGGAACAGAAAACTTCCCAAGATAATCAACAGGGCCGAAAACAATTTCCATCCCCATGACCGTAGGAGGTCCCAAAACCATGCACTAAGTTCCCAGTTTCCCTCAGGAACATGTACTTCTGAACTAAGAACATGTAGATTTTGGATAGCCCTAAAGATCGCTGGAGAGGAGTCTGGTACGTAAACGCAGCAAGCAGACAATGTAAATAATGACAGACTTTTGTGGATGAACCTTTCCCGCCCAGCACTGTGGAGGTCTGTACAAATATATGCCCTCTGTGCACTGTCGTCAGATATCCACATGGTCCCAATAATCACAGGAAATAACTCACCCTATAAATGGTATGCAGTGTGTATTTTCCTTTTTTTTATAACACACTTAATACCTGAGTTCAGCTTTTAAGAGCAGATCCGGGATTTGAACCTCCGTTGCTCTGTGTGGACTTGCTTCCCAGAACAGCACATTTCCCCTGTGCTATCCTCCTTCATTGCACATGGCGCTATATTTCTATATTTTGATTGCACCACCATGTCTCACCAGGCACTAAAACAAAATCTAGCATGGCATGACAAGGAACAGACTCTTAATAATACCCTTTTCGACATCAAGGTGCCAGGCGTTTTTTCAATTTTACCGTACTTGTTGACAACACCTTGCGATTCCCTCAACACAGCAGTCACCATTGTACACAATCCATTATGTTACGAACCACTCTTGGCTCAGGCATGGCAGGCACAGAATACATTTTGGAGTTTGAACTGTGGTACAATGAAATGTGATTCCATGGCAAATAAGCCACCACACTTCCAGGATTGCCCAAGCACACTCTCGAGCCCCTCAGGTGTCCAACATAACATTGTGTACAAACGTACAATTCCCACAATGTGCCGTGGAAATAGAACCCCACTATCACGAGTCCTTTGGACATATCTGCTTCCTCCTTGCTGTAAGGGTTTGCTGGCTAGGGTAGGTCTTCTGCCATGGCTGGTAAGAGTCTAAAGGGGACAGTACCCCCTGCAGTCAACACGTTAAACTCCACCTGGAAGGATGCCACCTTTCATTCCTCTAAGGTCTATACATTAAATCAAATTGCAGGAGCTGCAACCTCTGGCTGTCCAAGTGTTTTGGACTACAACTCCCATCCGTCCTAGCAAGCATTGTGAATGGTGAGGGATCATGGGGGTTGTTGTCCAAAACATCTGGAGAGCCTCAGCTTGCAGACCACTGAATTAAGGTGTGTGATAAAAACACAGCACACTTAAGCACCCTGGGAAAGTGTGGTTTGCCGCAAGGCCTATGTAAATAGTTGATGGCTGGAACTGCTGTTCTTTGGAGGGAGCCTGAGCCCTGGCGTGGGCAAGATGTTTTCAAGTGCTCTTCTCTTATTCCATTGTGGTTGCCTGGTTTGAAGGTCGTTATTCAACCTGCTTGTTGCTAATTCCTTCATATTGTGCTATAACCAGGTCTGTAGTCAAAAGGGTAAACGCGGGTGGACAGAGTCCACCCACTTTTTTCAGAGGATGGACTCAGCTTCCACCCCCAGCTAAATTGAGAAACATTGCACATCCTATTTCAATTTATGAATTAAAGCCAACCTCGGGGATCAAACCACAGTCTGCAGGTTTGCAGTCCAGACACTTCACCACTACACTATATAACCTGAAGAAAAAAATAACGAACAATTTAAGGTGAAATGTCCCATTTCCGGACTGCAAGTTCCAGGGAAAACATTTGTATTTGTTCTTAGAGTTTAAAACATGCACATCTTTGAACATTTTCAAAAAAACTACTAGAAGAAAATATCCTCTCCTGGTTTTGTGTGTGGGTGTTGATTTTATGAAAGGCAAATGCCTTTTGGGTGGTTATGCAATGAATGAATGCAAATTTAATGAAAAGTGCATATTTCACCTTGATATGCTAATTTCTGGCGATGTCACATCCAATTGCATTTGTTGATGAGTCGCCCCACTTTCCTTTTTAGGACTTCACCCATGGCTATAACCGACTGCACGGCATGGTACAGATAGACCAAGATAGTGAACCGGCGAAGGTGTGGGAGTGTGGGGGGTGGGGCCGGTTATACATCTTCTGAAGCCTGGCCTATTTAGTTAGATGCTTGAAGCTGACTCTTAATATCTGTTCAATTTTAGAGCGCGAGAAGCATGTAGACTTGGCCACGAATACAGGCTTCGCTGGGAATTTTCACAAAGCAATAATAATACTTTAAGTGAAGCCAGTATTCGGCGAAAGGGTTAAGCCATTTGCTGCTGGCCCCATCTCTGCCATGCAGGGAGTTTTCTCAGTTTGTTTATTTCTTCATTTTCTCAGGCATGGATTTCACATTAAGTTCATGTCCCACGGTTTTTATGCTCCGCCGTTGCTTTTTCTTTTAGCTGACAGCACCGACACTGCGAGCTCTCAAGTCCCATGAAGCCCTCTCAGGCGACTGTTAACATCCAGTGTATCTAAAACGATAGCCTCCTCCGGGTTTCAATTAAGGGCAAGCTCTAGTCTAGTGAGAGGGGAGCGTTCTGGTCAGAGCAGCGGCTCTGATGTCCGCCACTGCCCTGCCTCTTTCTCTTCACCTCTGGGAATGTAAGCAGCATTTTTTCGAAATGCCATCCAGCCTCATTGCCTTTGCAGTTGGGGAGCAAGTGCAAGTGGATCTAGGTCACGTGGCCAAAGCCCCTGTCACCCGCTTAGACCCACCTCTTCCTTTCTACTGTTAACTCTTACATCAAGGGCGTCTCTTGCCCAGGCATCTGAAGTGAAGGTCAGATGAAGAAAAGGGCAATTCCTGTTTGGACATGTTTGGACCGGGAGGACCCAGTGCCCAAACCCCTGCTTATACAACAGGTAAGCATGCGCCGACATGTGTTTCCCCCTCCATACTCACAGGCCATCACCACCATCAACAGACAATGCCAACCCCAATGACATTGCCCCTCTTCTAAGGCATGGGCTCTGCAATGCAGCAACCTCACCCTCATCAGCCTTAAGTCCATCAGCACCCACCTCACCATACACAACACAGAAGTTGATGCTCGCCAACGTCCGCTCAGCTATCACCCATGCAGCAGACATTGCTGACCTCATCACTACACACAACTTTGATCACATCTTCATCACAGAGACCTAGCTGACACCCACATCGTAGAAGTCCTTGGCCCCGAACGCTACAGCATCCAAACCAGAGATCGACCGGACAAGACAAATGGAGGCCTCACAGTCATCCGCAAGACCTTGTGGCCCTAAACCAACATTGGCTGCTTCAAAGTTCTCTCCTGCCACTTCCTGCTCTCTCCAACAGACACAGCCACCTTCCATCTCATCTACAGACCACCCAAACCCAACACCAGCTTCAATGTAGACTTCACCGACCTGGTCACCAACATGACTCACACGTACGCCAACAATATCTTCCTAGGTGACCTTAACCTCCCAGGCAACAAGGCCACCAAACGGAAGAAGGAAGCTCTACTCTGCCTTGTTGACAACCTCAGCCTCACACAGCACATGAAAGACCCAACGCATGAGAAAGGTACCATCTTTGACCTAATAATCACTGCACTGCCTTCCCTCCAATACAGCTCTACTCTCCTGCTTGCCTGCTATGACCAGCTGGCTGTGCCTTTCAACATCCTCCATGACACCCCGGTCAAAAATTCCCAGCAGAAAGCCATCAGACAAACCTTCAGGTCCTTCAAGAACTTACCAGTGGAAGCCCTTAAGGAACCCTTGCCAACCTACACCCCGCATGGACCAAACACACTCAACTGAATTGCGACTCTCTATTGGAAGCACTCAAAAACACCCTCTCAGCCTTCGTCGACCGACACAGGCCTCTGAAACAATGTACCTTCAAACTGAAACTATCAGCACCCTGGCACATGCAAGAACTCAACCACAGCAAAAGAGTCATCAGGAAACAAGAGAAAACCTGACAACGCTCCAAGACTGCATCGGACCTGATGCTCCACATGGAACTCTGAGCAACCTGCTGACAAATAATCAACACAGACAAGGTCTTCTACTATCAGAACACTATAACAAAAGCCGACAAAAGCAGAGCCCTCTTCAAAGTGGTCAAGCACTGTGTCAACACACTAACTGACTCTGCCATACCACACTCCATTGAAAAATCCACTGCCATTCTTCATCGACAAAATCAGCAAGATTCACCAGCACATAGACACCCGCTTTGCATCCACAAAACCACCTGACGTCCCTCCTTGTGAAATCCCCACACCCTGCACAACATTCAATACTCCCAGCATCCATCAACAAGACCCTCCCTGCAGAAGCGCGCCTTACCTACCTGGTGATCATCAACAGTTCCTTAACTCAAGGAATCTTCCCATAGACCCTAGAGACAGAACAAATCTCCCTCTACTAAAGGAACCCACTCTGGATCCTGACAAACTAGGTAACTATCCCCCATCACACATCTTCCCTTCCAAAGTAAGATCATTGAGGAAGCGGTAGACGCACAACTGCAGCAACACATCAACACCAACAATCTCCACCAAATCTACCAATCTGGGTTGAGACCTAGATGCAGCACATAGACGGTAACCATACAGGTGTTTGGCAACTCCCTCAACATCCTTGACGATGGCCACCCCTGCCTCCTGGTTCTACTTGACCTCACAGCTGCTTTTGACACAGTAGACCACCAGGCTCTCATGGATACTCTGCATCATCAGAGTTTTTTTTAAATGGACTCCTCTAGATCACCAATGCTACCCGCCTCCTGTGGAGTGCCGCAGAGTCCATTCTCTCCCCAGTGATCTTCACTCTATCATGGGGCCACTTGGAGCCCTCTAGCCACACACAACATCCATATCCACCAATACGCCAACGTCACACATCTATACCTTAAGATCAACTCCATCAATTACATGCACAGGCTCAAAATCTGCCTCTCGCTGATCCAATCTTGGATGCCCAGTGCATACTTGAAGCTCAACCTTCGAAGACTAAATTCCTACTCCTCACCACCAACCCCGAACACCCACCATACAGACCTGCCTATCCACCATGAACCCTGAGGGCTTCACACTCAAGCTCAACTGCTGTGCCTAGTCCCTCGGGTTCCACATTGACAAACACCTCTCCTTCAAGATACATATAAGGACACTCAGGTAGCATGGTGTCAGCTCTCCCTCCTGTGGAAGGTCAAGCCCTTCCTCCCTATACACAGCTTTAGGTTTCTTTACTATCATTTTCATGAGCGAATGTCTTGAATTTCGTGCCTTGAAACACTTGTGTATAGGCGCGTTACAAATGCCATATCATATCATGAATGTTTCATGATCTCTTTTTTCCGAATGGCACTTTTGGATCTTGGAAGAGACTCCCAATGCTCCTTATCCCATTTTCTCCCAATCTCAGGTAAATAACTTTTTTCTTTTTTTGCCATCAGTGTTGGTTGTGCATTGTATGCAAGCTCTGTTAAATGGCATCCCATCAGCAGGCAATTAGGGGCTGCAGTCAGTAGCATATATGTGAACTAAATCAGCTCTTTCCTCTCTTCTGAATTCGATTATGGCGATGTCTTCTCTGTCGATGTGTATTAAGGGCGGAATATTTATTTGACTTATAAATGTTGGCTATTGAAAAAAAAAAAAAAACAGGACCATCACTCTCCCTTTCTCCAAAACCGGGACGAGGTCATTAAATCGATAAACCTCTCGGGACAGTGGGCCCAATTCCTGGGCGTCTGGTCACCCCAAGGAGTCCGATTGAAAGGCCTCTCATGTTATGCTTGCAAGTCTGCAGTTCAGTTCTGAGGGAAATATAGCAAAACATCTGGGCACATCACTGAGAAGCCCAAAATACCGAATTCCGAGAGCCCAATTTCACTATATATATATATATATGTGTGTATATATATATATATCACCCAAAAAGGGCTCTTCCTATGGAAACAGCAACTTAACCATAACTACACAGCCACTACTATATATATATATAGGAGGTGGGTTAAGTTAATAAAAACGCTCGAGGGGTATGTGGGGGAGTTGCTGGGGGTCTCCCCCTGCATATATATGTGGTTAAATGGAGAACAGTAATTTGGGCTTTAAAATTTCTTTTTCGCAACATTCACATAGATCCGTTCTTAGCACCTCCTTCTACGTGGCCTGCCGCTGCGGTTGCAGCCATAAGCGCGTAGGGTATACCTTGTGCCCATGCCAGTTTCAAACACTCACATATGCACACACACGTTACATGCATTTATCTGACGGAGTATGCCTGTGGTCATGCGGAGGCGCAGTCAAGCAGAGTAGAAAATGGCGGAACAGGCATAGACGGAGCAATGAAGAAGCAGCAATGTCAGGAAAAGTCAGAGTGTGCCCGAGCGAGGTAGATCATCAGAAGGAGGCCAGGAGTGCACAAGATCAAGGTAGGTGGACTCAAAAGAGGACTTTGAGAGTAATCAAGCTCATGCATCAAACGTGGCTAGGAAATTATCCGGAATAGCCAAGGAGGCAGACAAGGACGCTATTGTATGCGATACCTGAGAATGCTGCCACTGTTCTGCGTCTACTTCCCACTTACACCTGCTCTCAAAAGAAACTGGGAATCTCTAAAACCCAGTCAGCAATTGTTATTAGCACATGAAAGTCATTATTGACCTCCTCTCTGCCAATCGGAATGTTTATGATCAATCAATAACTTCTGGTATTGACTGCATTCCGAACATTCTAATTTCTGAAACATACACCGAAACAGCATAACACATTTCTCTGCATTCAGGAAACAATGACATTTTCGAGCATGACTTATTTTAACAAGACACTCTGAACTAATGCAACCCACAAAGTGAAAAATAAAAAACAGAACAATGCTTTCAATTTTGTAAAGACAAAACTGTTCACTTTAAAATTGCACCTAATGCAAGATTATGCTGAAACTGTTCCAATGCAAACTAGTTTACAATTAAAATGCTAACTTTAGAAAGACAACCTAGTTATTTAAATGTTTGACAAAAAAAAAAACTTTCTGTATTTATTCACTAACATGATTTACTTTGCCACCACAATTCCAAACCCTTTCTGGCTCTTAGCAGAAGGTGTTAATAACCTTATAGACATTGAGAGGGATAATTATCACTTGGGATAATAAACCACCCCCACGTTATAGCCACTTGCCCCACCCTCAGTCTATGAGGCTGTATTGTTGAAGTGTCATTTAATCTTAAATGCTGAGCTCTTTGCAATTCTATACAAATAGTACCAGCATACTCGTCCTTTGCACTTAAGGGGTTAAGGAATGGATGGTGATTTGTTGTCATCACTCTACTCCGTCAGGTCTCCTATGTAACGTTGTTCGTCAGCTGTTCAGACTCGTAACATTGAGCAATAGCTCTATTGAGATGGACTTCTTATACTGGGCAAAATTGGCGACTCGTGTCTCTTTATTATCCCTTTAGTTAAGTCCTGCAAGTGGGAAGCTGCATTCGCTTCTAAGACCCCATGCAACCTCGTAAAGATACGCACTAGTTAGTCCCTCATCAGTATCCACAAACCTGGGCTGGATATGGGCTTTTTTATCCAATCAAATGACTGATACTAAGAGCTTCATCATCACAGAGTTGAAACGAGTCGAAACGCTCGCTAAGGGTTTTCGTTCTCAGTGACCGGCAGCATCCCCGCCCGCTTCTGGTTCTGATAAGGGGGAGAGGTTTCAACCCAATAGGGATTTCAACCTGCAAAAGGCTGGCTTATCCATACAGAGTCATCCTAATGATGGCCACCATGTACGACCACTTCCTGGCCTTGTCGTACACATATGAACCCGTCATGTCTTTTTACTGCCCAGCTTTGATAGGATCATGGCCAGGAAGAGCAGTGGTGAACCAGGTGTAGACTAATTCAGGGGTGCTAGGCACCTGCCTAGCACGCTTGAATTAGGTCACCTCATGTTGATAACCAGACCATTGATTATTCATGGATGCCTTTCCAGGATATCTATACAGGCTTGATTGTGACAAGTTACTAGAGGGTTATGCAGTGCCGATGGAAAAAAGTTTGCCATGGCATGGTGCATTGTGTTCTTCATATGACATGGTGCATTGGGTTGTTCGTATGACATGGTGCATTGTGTTGTGATAAGGCTTGGTCTATTGTGTTCTTGATATAGCATCATGCATTGTGTTCTTCATACAGCATGATGCATTGTGTTATTGATACAGCATGGTTCATTGTGGTCTTGATACAGTCTGGTGCTTTGTGTTCTTGATACGTCATAGTGTATTGTGTTCTTGATACAGCATAGTGCATTGTGTTCTTGATATAGCATCATGCATTGTGTTCTTGATATAGCATGATGCATTGTGTTCTTCATACAGCATGATGCATTGTGTTCTTGATACAACATGGTTCATTGTGTTCTTGATACAGTCTGGTGCTTTCTGTTCTTGATACGGCATGGTCCATGTGTTCCTCATATAGTATGGTGCATTGTGTTCTTGATATGGCATAGTGTACTGTGTTCTTGATATGGCATGGTAAATTGTTTTCTTGATATGGTATTGTCCATTGTTTTCTTGATATAGTTTGGTGCATTTTATTCTTGATAAAGCATAGTGCATCGTGTTCTTGATACGGCATGGTACTTTGTGTTCTTGGTTTGATCTGGTGCATTGTGTTCATGATACAGCATGGTGCATTGTGTTATTGATATAATTGGTTATTGGTGTGGTGCCTTCTCTTCTTTATATGGCATAGTGCATTGTGTTCTTGATGCGGCACAGTACATTGAGTTCTTGATATGGCACAGTGCATTGTGCTTTCTTATATGTTCTGGTGTATTGCTTTTTGATATGGCATAGTGCATTGTGTTCTTGATATGGCATAGTGCATTGTGGTCTTGATATGTTTTGGTGCATCGTGTTTTTGATAAGGCATGGCCAAGTGTGTTCTTGATATGGTCTGGTGCACTGTGTTCTTGATACAGAATTGCACATTGTGTTCTTGATTTGATACGGTGCATTGTGTTCTTGACATGGCATAGTACATTGTGTTCTTGATATGGTCTGCTGAATTGTGTTCTTGATAAGGTATGGCCCATTGTGTTCTTGATATGGTCTGGTGCATAGTGTTCTTGAGAAGGCACTGCCCATTGTGTTCTTGATACAGCATAGTGCATTATGTTCTTGATTAGATCTGGTGCATTGTGTTCTTGATTTGGCATGGTGCATTGTAGTCTTGATTTAATCTGGTGCATTGTGTTCTTGATATGGCATAGTGCATTGTGTTATTGATTAGATCTGGTGCATTATGTTATGTTCTTGATATGGTCTGGTGCATTCTGTTCTTGATCAGGCATGGCCCCTTGTGTTCTTGATATGGTTGGTGCATTGTGTTTTTGATATGGCATAGTGCAGTGTGTTCTTGATTATATCTGGTGCCGTGTGTTCTTGATATGGCATAATGCACTGTGTTCTTGATTAGATCTGGTGCATTGTGTTTGTGATATGGCATAGTGCATTGTGTTCTTGATAAGGTGTGGCCCATTGTGTTCTTGATATGGTCGGTGCATTGTGATCTTGATATGGCATAGTGCATTGTGTTCTTCATTAGATCTGGTGCATCGTGTTCTTGATATGGCATAGTGTATTGTGTTCTTGATTAGGTTTGGTGCAGCATGTTCTTGATATGGCATAGTGCATTGTTTTCTTGATTAGATCAGGTGCATTGTGTTTTTGATATGGTCTGCTGCATTGTGTTCTTGATAAGGCATGGCCCATTGTGTTCTTGATATGGTCTGGTGTATTGTGTTATTGACAAGGCATGGTGCGTTGTGTTCTTGATATGGCATAGTGCATTGTGTTGTTGATTAGATCTGGTACATTGTGTTCTTGATGCGGCATAGTGCACTGCGTTCTTGATTAGATCTGGTGCATTGTGTTCTTGATATGGCATAGTGCATTGTGTTCTTGATAAAGTGTGGCCCATTGTGTTCTTGATATGGTCGGTGCATTGTGATCATGATATGGCATAGTGCATTGTTTTCTTCAATAGATCTGGTGCATTGTGTTCTTGATATGGCATAGTGTATTTTGTTCCAGATTAGATCTGGTGCATTGTGTTCTTGATATGGCATAGTGCATTGTGTTCTTGATTAGATCAGGTGCATTGTGTTGTTGATATAGTCTGGTGAATAATGTCCTTGATAATGCATGGCCCATTGTGTTCTTGATATGGTTGTGCATTGTGTTCTTGCTATGGCATAGTGCATTGTGTTCTTGATTAGATCTGGTGCATTGTGTTTGTGATATGGCATAGTACATTGTGTTCTTGATAAGGTGTGGCCCTTTGTGTTCTTGATATGGTCGGTGCATTGGGATCTTGATATGGCATAGTGCATTGTGTTCTTCATTAGATCTGGTGCATTGTGTTCTTGATATGGCATAGTGTATTGTGTTCTTGATTACATTTGGTGCAGCATGTTCTTGATATGGCATAGTGTATTGTGTTCTTGATTACATTTGGTGCAGCATGTTCTTGATATGGCATAGTGCATTGTGTTCTTGATTGGATCAGGTGCATTGTGTTTTTGATATGGCCTGCTTCATTGTGTTATTGACAAGACATGGCACATTGTGTTCTTGATATGGCATAGTGCATTGTGTTCTTGATTAGATCTGGTGCATTGTGTTCTTGATACAGCATAGTGTATTGTGTTCTTGATTAGATCGGGTGCATTGTGTTCATGATATGGCATAGTGCAGTGTGTTCTTGATAAGGTGTGGCCGGCCCATTGTGTTCTTGATATGGTCGGTGCATTGTGATCTTGATATGGCATAGTGCATTGTATTCTTGATTAGATGTGGTGCATTGTGTTCTTGAAAGTAACGCGTCAGGTAAAATGCCACCAGTGCTTCCTGGGTGAGGTTGTTGTGAGAGAACTCTGATAGTGGTGTGGTGTGCTGGGAAGGTGGGAGGGTTCTGTGCTGGGGTTGGGATAAAGTCATAGTGGATGAATATGGGGAGATTACGCTAGAGCGCATCACCTCGTAGACAGAATTTGCCAGTAGCTGCCGGGCAATATTGTCATGCATGGCATGAGAAGAGATGGTGCAGTGTGTGTAGCGGTTGTGTTCATGGGTTTGTGTGAACATACGAGTACGGTGATGCACAGCTAGTTGTGGGCGAGGGAGCAGCCGATGTCCTGAAACGTGCATGTGAGTGCCGGTCCAGGGGGGTCATTGTGGCTGGGCCATGAGAGGGTCTCCAGAGTTGCATGCCCTGCATGCCAGAAGCCCACTAGGTGGAGGAGTTATGGTGACATGCACTCTGTTATTTTTGATACTGAGGTTACCCAATGCATGGTAACCGGGGCTTCCTGGGCATGATGGGTTTGGATGGCGGCAGTAGAGTGGGGGAAGGTTGGCAGTGGGTGGAATTCTAAAGTTGGCCTTATGAGGGATCTTCTTGTCGATAGTCGATAACAGTTGGAAGCGTTCTGGGAGTTGGGGGTTAACTTTGTCTTGTGTGCAATGACTAGGGATGGTGTGGTACCGGCAGAGGGTCAAGGGGCATAAGGGGGTCTGGGGAAACCTTCCTTTTCACATCTTAAAGGCATAATTCAATACTGGTGCTGGGAATTTTTTTGTAACGCTTTTTCTCCTTTCAAATTTAACAGTTTCCGATCAAAGTTAGGAAACTTCGGCTGTAAATAAACAGGCCCCATAAACGCCAAAAAGAGGGTGAGCTGCATGAAGAAGGAGTAAGAGGTAGAGAGGGCCGGAAAAAGAGAGGGAGAGAGCTTGAAAGAAAGAGAGAAGAGAAGTAGCACACATTAGAGAAAGGAGGTGAGAGACATAGGTGGATTCAGGGAGGGGCCTGGGGTGGCACGTGCTACTCCTGGAAATTGATTGGCCACCCCAGGTGCCACCCCACTACCCTAAACTATTGTTTATTTATTTATTGTGTGTTACGTACAACACTGTACTTTTCACACATCAATCATCAACATTAAAATCACAATCAATCACATGCATTTAATTATTTCCAATTACATGTTTAGAGTTATTAATAATCAGTTAATAATTAATTACAACTTTGGACTTTAAAACAATCCAATCTTAACATATCTTTACACTTGCAATCCCAGTTCATCGTATGGCTAAACCGGTAAAACAGTATTAAAATATAAAAGATATTAAAACAACAGCAAGCGTACATATGAATAACAACAAACCGAAAAGAATGGCCCAAACAACCTAAGAGCAGGGTTAACAAGCAGCGTCCGTCCATTAAAACCTGTCTCCTAGACCAATGTTAGTAACCTAATAGAAAAGACATGTCATTGGTATTAACCATCTTTTTAGGTATTAGCCATCATCCTAAACTCTGATCATTATGTGTGTGTGTGCTCGTACTAGAGAGAGATAGAGAGAGCGAGAGAGAGAGAGAGACAGACAAAGAGGGGGTGAGAGGGGGAGAGAGAGAGAGAGAGAGACACAGAGGGGTGAGAGGGGGAGAGAGAGAGACAGACAGAGAGGGGGAGAGAGAGAGAGAGAGAGACAAAGAGAGAGACAGACAGAGAGGGAGAGACAGACAGAGAGGGAGAGAGAGAGAGAGAGACAGACAAAGAGGGGGTGAGGGGGGGAGAGAGAGAGAGGGAGAGAGAGAGAGAGAGAGACAAAGAGGGGGTGAGGGGGGGAGAGAGAGAGAGAGAGAGAGAGAGAGAGAGAGAGAGAGAGAGAGAGAAAGCAAGAGGGTGAGAGAGATGAAGAAAAAGAGCAAGAAGAGGGTTGGAAAGAGAGTGAATGATGGAACTGCAAAACATACCGAACTCAGGTCAGAGAAACAACAAAAGAGCGAGATAGAAAGGGAGATATACGGGTGAGAAATAGGGAGGGAGAGAGTGATGGGAGAGGTAGAGAAGAAGAGAGAGGGATAGATGTAATGATAGAGAGGGGCGAAAGAGATTGAGAGATGGGATAGAGAGAGTGTGATAGCGAAAGGCAGAGACTGTCATGTTTGTGCCTTATTGAGAGACAGAGAAGCTGTCCTTTCTAGTATTGTTCCTTTCATAGGATACTTTGCATATGCTGCCTCCCTTCTCTCTCTGCCTTTCCTTCCATTTCCAGTGCCCTCTTCTTTCACCTTCAACTCCTTTACGTCTCCACCACTGACGTCCTCTCCTCGCCTCCCTCACTCTCTTCCTTTTTTACACCTATCTTCTCGTTTCCCCTTCCTCTATTCCTTCATCACATTGTCTGTTCACCTCCCATCTCGGATTCACGCACTCTTTCTCCCTATTGTTCTTCCTCCCAGCTTCCACCATTTCCCATTCTTCACTGAGCTTCTCGCGCTCCCTCTTGTGCGCATGCTCTGGCGTTCACCTACACTTTCCTCACCTTCCTCCTCACTGGCCCCCCTTTTCCGCGCGAGGCCTGTGGGGAGGGGACGCAGAGACGTGGAAGCTGCGAATTGCAATGAGGCGTTCATGGACCACACCTGAGATTCTACCACCCCTCACTCGATGAACCGCTCCACCCACGTGCAGCACAGGAGGCCCCAAGACTTCGGCTTCCGGCAATAGTTACTCGCTCGCCATTGGCAGCCAATCACAATGAACGAGGAGGGAGCGGGACCGAGAACATTGCCGGAAGCGGCCCATGGGACGCCCGTGGCCTGAAACACCAACTGCAAAGTGGGACATGCATAATAATGGCTTTTGAGAAGCTAGAGAATTATTACACGCCTGCATTATGGGCTCGGGGAGCAGTGAAGCAAGAAACGAGGACCGGTGTGAGAGCTGGTGAAAGCTGCAGCTATTAACGCCAAATGCCTGCTCTGCTTGGCCGACCTTCCAACGTATTTCCTTCTGACGCGGCTCCTCCTCTCGTAGTACTTAAGCCAATATGTTCATAGCCAGTGCCGGCCTTAGGGGCAGCAATGACTCAGAAAGCAAAACAAAAATGGGGCACTCCATCCTCCCCTGTGCCTAATGTCATGCGGGTGTGGGGTTGCGCCACATTTTTAAATCGGCGCTGATGTAAAGGCAACAATGCCCCATTGTTATTTAAATCACCTGCGCCCGAAAGGGGGGCACATTTAATTTTAATAGGGCACCTGCTGCACCTTCTCCCACTACGCCAGCTTGAGGGAGCCCTTAAAAGATTCCTGGCATGGCAGGGGGCTAATGGTGCCCTTTGGGGGCTCATGGCTCCCCGGGCGTTCGCCTGGCTCGCCCTGCCCTCAAGCCAGCTCTGGCCACGCCTTCTCCTACCACCATCTGCGGGTTCTGCCTCAAGAACAAAGCACTCAGGGCCTACCGCATCCATGTCGCTACCTGCATTCTGCCTGGAATTCTGAAAGCCAACGTGAGCACTCTGACTGGCTCCCAGAGGGTTATGCGACACACGCCCTCCTGACACACTGCCTCACTTCTTCTTGTTTCTCTCCTGCACATTTAGTGCAGGCGTCTGCATCTAAGGGCCAAAAGTAGCAAAGATATCCTAATTAGGCCTGTGAGCGCCAGAAGGGCTCTCGGGTCAGAGTCCCAGCTTTTGCTAGGACTTTACTATGCCTTCCTTTGGCCCGACTGCTGCTTTCACACATAGTTCCTTTCAACCCCAGAGCTGCTGTGACCTCAGCATCCGTGTTTTAGGCCTGTTAACTGTCTTTTGGTTATCTATTCCCCCATTCTAGCAAAACTCAGAACTTACTCCTGCTCCTTATCAGCCAATCGTTTCCCCCTTTTCTTCCTTCTCTTCTGCGTACGTCCGGTGGGCTTTGCATCTGTGCCGCGGCTCCTTGATGCAGAAAGGCTGTGTGCTGAATCGGGGGCACGTCTCCTCATCAGCAGGGCTTCTTCTAATCACACCGCTTTCCGCTGCATGCCCTCTGCAAAGCTGTTCACCTGCAACCTTCACGACGGCTTCCACGTATGTTCTGCTCCCAGTAGCTGCACCCTCACCTCAGATAGCCTCTCCTTCAGCAACCCCTTTCGCACTTCCTTCTACATCTCCTTTACCTCCTTTCTTTAGCTGGATCTCATTTATTGACTCAAGTGCTTTGGTCTGCAACTACTAGACCGCACCTTTTGGTTAATAGTAGTCTTAGTCTTTATTGCCACTGAACCCTTCCTCATCGTCCCAGTACCATAAGCATTAGGAGGGGGGGTTGAGAAGGGTTTTTGATCCCACATTGGAGTGATGACTTCTACCCAAGGCAGCATCATGACCATTAAAAGATTTCACATTTGATTCTTGAACCCCTGAGGCGCCAACATTATTCTGTATAAGTGATTTTCCATGACAGATTCTTTGAGTAGTTATGTGGAAGGGGCTTGTTCATTGATAACAGGTCATTATGTATCTGGGGATGATTTGACTTTCATTCTCAGACGAAAATGAATACCACGTCTCTCCGAGCGGAGTCACCACTTCCCCTTGACAGCAGTCTCCCCCTGATTCCAACCGCAGGGTTACAATCAGGTACCACCTGCTTTTCCCTGGCCATTTGGAAGTAGATTTTAGGCTGGGGTTTGGTGAACATCACAGATACCAATACTGAGTTGCAAGTACTTCCCTGGATCAGGCGTAGTCTGGCTCTTGTCTGCGCACCAGAAGAAGAACATTCCAGAGCTGAGACCTTGTGACCGCCAGCCACTTGTAGAATGATCTGTGATATCAATACTGATTGACAAATACTTCCCTGGATTGCAGATATTCTGGCGCTTGTCTGAATGTCAGAGGGAGGGAGTCCAGAGTTCAGACACAGTGATTGGCAGTTTTGTTCCCCCAGTTTCTTCAGCCTGAAGGCGGAGTGGTGAAATTCATGGCAGAGGTTGATCAAAGAATTCATGAAGGGAAGTATTTGTTGAGCCGTTTTCTGATGTAGGGTTTTGGGGGGCTGTTGGGGTGAGTACCAGAATGCTTTTCTTGTGAGGCACGGGGTCTTGAATTTGATATGAGCCGGAATTGGGAGCCATTTAAGGATTGCTTTAATAATGCAGTCATCTTTTCCAAATCTGCTGAAACACCAAGGAAGACCGGTAATGCTGCCACACAGCGTTTCACCAGGCCAATCATTTCTTCTCCAGTGAACCCCACACACACGTCCCCACACCGTGAACACCTCCATTGATACACCCAATATGCACACACAAACATGCATGCACACACGCCCCAACCACAGAAACACACACCATCACACTAGGACACTCTCCGGGTCTCTTCACATTACTCTCAAACTCTCCACATCTGACTTGGTGACACATCTGGAGAAGGCAGTCGCAGCAGCTCCTCGTGTGCAAATGCTAATAAGCGCCTCTTAGGAAGGCAGGCTATTCTCCTTTTGACAAGTGGCTGGAGAAGTCTTGAAAGTAGTCTGATTATTTCCTCTGCCTTCAGAAAGTGCAATTTCCTGCCATTTTAAAGGTATTCGATAGGGATTGCAGTCAGCTGATTGGTGCCACGGGGCGCTTTGCAGAGAACGTATTCACTGTGAAAGGAGAACCGGTCAAACGTGAGGTGATGTGCGTAGAGATTGGATCACAGAAGAAGAGGCGAAAGATGTCATTGGGACAATCCTCACTCTCTGTTGTTGTTCTTTTAACATTTACATTAAAATATATAAACATGCATTTTGGTGCATGGGAAACTACAGTAAATTGTCCGTAATTACAGCATCCAGGACACTGGCAGAAGCTGTTTTTTATGTTATGTTAAGTTGATTTCTACCGCGCACCGCTACCATTTGCATGATGTCCACGTGATCACATGGCTCTGTAAGAAACAGGGTTGGGTAGGTAAGTGAGGGAAGAGGGATGGGATAGACGTTGCACTTGTCTGCTGCTCTTGTACCCATGGGCATAATTTTAGGGGGGGCAAGGGTGTTTCTCCCCCCAACTTTTGTGGCACACCATTTTGTCCCACTGATTTGGCAGGTGCCCCTTTCATTTAAGTGTCATGTCCCCCCCCAACATTTTCAGCAAAGTTATGCCACCGCTAGAACCAGAAGAAACTGGCGTCTGTGCGCGTCAGCTTTCTGAGTGCGCACTGGATTATTGTGTCCGGAGGGGTAACGTCCAGTATCTGGGTTGTTTGCAGCAATATGTTCTTTTGTCAGATGTGTGAGTTGTGTGTTTTGTGTGTGGTAGGGCTGGCCTGTTCTTGTGTGTGAGGTATTTTGCAGGTATGCTGGACAGGAGCATGGGTGGTTAGTACAGTGTGGTTGTTTTATTGTTGGTTCAAGGAAACGTACTGTCTCTGGATTGATTGTCTTTGACCTGTGTTGATATTGTGGGATTGGGGGGTGCACTTTCTTTATGCACATCTCGTTGAGTTCAATAGGCAGGTTTCAGTCATTTTCTGAAGGCAAGTTGATCTTCTGTCGTTCTTATCTCCTTTGGGATTCTTTGATATTGTGGAAGGTGCACTGTTTTCATGCTCATCTCTGTGAGTTATATAGTAGGTTTCAGTCGTTTTCTGAAGACATGGTGATCTTCTGCCGTTCATATCTCCTTTGTGAGTCTTTGATATTGTGGGTGGTGCACTGTTCTAATGTTCATCTAATGTCCCCTGACAGCCCCGGCCGCTAGTGGACAAGGCTTTTTTCTATAAAGCCTAAAGCTCTTGCTGATGTACGAGAGGCTCAGGCTTTATTAATAAGGCTTTTTCTCCATAATGGTGGTGCCGGCACCTGCGAGGCATCCCTTTAGCCAAGTGATGCCTGTGGGTTGGTGCCACAATTATTTAAGAAAGGGTGAGGCTGCAGGCAACCAAGGCCTTTTTTCCCCAAAGTCTGAAGCTCCCACTCATTCGCAGGAAATTCAGGCTTTCAGAAAAAAATGCCTCGACTTCCTGCAGCCTCATCTTTTCAGTCTGAATGGTGCTGCTGCCCCTCGCCAGGCATCCCTTTAGCTAAGAGATGAAGCGATCACCCGAGGGATGAAACATTCCTGGAATATGGAACCTGCTTTGAGCAGGAGCAAAGAACGCAAGATCCGGAGTTACTGGTCACAGTGGAGTAACATGACTAGAGCTGGAGGCTGAGCAGGGCTTTTGGTGTTAGAGTAAAGGGGGCAATCGGCAGCCTAGACCAGTGGGACAGTCCTCCTTTGTTGGTGGTACTAGTCTATGTACGTATGGGTGCACACGTCCCTGCCGCGTCCTCTGTTCTGGCAGGCAAGAGATGTCACAGTGCCTTGAATGTCAGAATTTTAAAATTGCCTTAATAGCCTGTGCTTAAAATACTGCGGGTGCTATTACTGCGGATCCATCTGGCTGGCGTACGACCTGCTCGTTTGGGGTTTTTCCAGGGTGAGTTCCGGCCAGCAGCTGTAATATGGCGAATAAGGTGTCAATAGACCATAAAATTGGAACTTGTGCCGTCCCCTCATTCCTCGCTTCACCATAATAGTGGCACAGAATAGGAGGATGGGGAAAGAGCAGTGGAGGGAGGAAGAGCAACGGAGCGGTATGCCCAGGCCCTCTGGTGCCAAGGTTCAGCTCGCCATTTTGAAACCATTGCATTTGCACCTCATTTGGCAACCCAGTCATACCCAGCGAGTCATAAAATAGATTTCCAGGCAGTTTCACACCTTAATACTGCTGCCCTTCTCTGCAGGGTGGATTGTGTCGTTTCCTGCTGTTTAAGTGAGGCGTAAAATGTTGCAACTGTTGCATGCTAATGTGTGCAACTGCAATGCTCCTGCTGACTGTGACACGTGCTTCCCTGAGGCCTTCCTGGAGGCACTGGGATCTTGTTTGACCCCTGTGGTCGTACTGCTAGTGTTCTCTGCAGGCTAAAGCCTTCAGGGACACTCTGGAACCCGCTGCTGACCCCGGTGGCTCCCAATGGGTGCTTGTGATTTCGGCAGGCTGAAGCCTTCAGAGGGACTCTGGAACTCACTGCTGACCCGGCGGCTCCCAATGAATGCACTGCTAGTGATCTTTGCAGTCTGAAGCTTTCATGAAGACTCTGGAACCTACTGCTGACCCTGGTGGCTCCCAATGGATGCTAGTGATCTCTGCAGGCTGATACCTTCATGGAGACTCTGGAACCCACTGCAGACTCTGTTGACTCCCAATGGATGCCAGTGATCTCTACCTGCTGATGCCTTCGTGGAGACTCTAGAACCGACTGCTGACCACGTGCTCCCAATGGATGCTAGTGATCTCTGCAGGCTGAAGCCTTTGGGAAGACTCTGGAACCCACTGCTGACCCCGGTGGCTCCCAATGGATGCCAGTGATCTCTGCAGGCTGAAGCCTTCGTGGAGGCTCTGGAACCCACTGCTGACCCCGTTGGCTCCCAATGGATGCCAGTGATCTCTGCAGGTTGAAGCCTTCGTGGAGGCTCTGGAACCCACTGCTGACCTTGTTGACTCTCAATGGATGCCAGTGATCTCTGCAGGCAGAAGCCTTCCTGGAGGCTCTGGAACCCACTGCTGACCCTGTTGGCTCTCAATGGATGGTAGTGATCTCTGCAGGCTGAAGCCTTCCTGGAGGCTCTGGAACCCACTGCTGACCCTGTTGGCTCTCAATGGATGGTAGTGATCTCTGCATGCTGAAGCCTTCATGGAGACTCGAGAACCCACTGCTGACCCCGGTGGCTCCCAATGATCTCTGCAGCCTGAAGCCTTCGGGAAGACTTTGGAACCCACTGCTGACACCAGTGCTCCCAATGGATGCCAGTGATCTCTGCAGGCTGAAGCCTTCGTGGAGGCTCTGGAACCCACTGCTGACCCCGGTGGCTCCCAATGGATGCCAGTAATATCTGCAGGCTGAAGCCCTCGTGGAGGTTCTGGAACCCACTGCTGACCCTGGTGGCTCCCAATGGATGCCAGTGATCTCTGCAGGCTGAAGCCTTCGGGGTGACTCTAGAACCCACTGCTGACCTTGGTGACTCTCAATGGATGCCAGTGTTCTCTGCAGGCGGAATCCTTCATGGAGGATCTGGAACCCACTGCTGACCCTGTTGGCTCCCAATGGATGCTAGTGATCTCTGCATGCTGAAGCCTTCGTGGAGACTTTGGAACCCACTGCTGACCCCGGTGGCTCCCAATGGATGCCATTGATCTCTGCAGGCTGAAGCCTTCAGGAAGACTCTAGAACCCACTGCTGACTCCGGTGGCTCCCAATGGATGCCAGTGATCTCTGCAGGCTGAAGCCCTCGTGGAGGCTCTGGAACCCACTGCTGACCCCATTGGCTCCCAATGGATGCTAGTGATCTCTGCAGGCTGACGCCTTTGGGAAGACTCTAGAACCCACTGCTGACCCCGGTGGCTCCCAATGGATGCCAGTGATCTCTGCAGGCTGAAGCCTTCGGGGTGACTCTAGAACCCACTGCTGACCTTGGTGACTCTCAATGGATGCCAGTGTTCTCTGCAGGCGGAATCCTTCGTGGAGGCTCGGGAACCCACTGCTGACCCTGTTGGCTCCCAATGGATGCTAGTGATCTCTGCATGCTGAAGCCTTCGTGGAGACTTTGGAACCCACTGCTGACCCCAGTGTCTCCCAATGGATGCCAGTGATCTCTGCAGGCTGAAGCCTTCAGGAAGACTCTAGAACCCACTGCTGACTCCGGTGGCTCCCAATGGATGCCAGTGATCTCTGCAGGCTGAAGCCCTCGTGGAGGCTCTGGAACCCACTGCTGACCCCGTTGGCTCCCAATGGATGCTAGTGATCTCTGCAGGTTGAAGCCTTTGGGAAGACTCTAGAACCCACTGCTGACCCCAGTGGATCCCAATGGATGCCAGTGATCTCTGCAGGCTAAAGCCTTCGGGGTGACTCTAGAACCCACTGCTGACCCTGGTAGCTCCCAATGGATGCCAGTGATCTCTGCATGCTGAAGCCTTCGTGGAGGCTCTGGAACCCACTGCTGACCCTGTTGGCTCCCAATGGATGCTAGTGATCTCTGCAGACTGAATGCTTTCTTGAGAGAATGGAAAAAAGTTAAGTTTTTGGGGGGGATTGGGGCAGGGATGCTTTCTTGCTTCCTGCCTTTGTAATCTTTTCCTTTCTGACTTTGAAGAAAATGTGCTTCCGGCTGTATTTGCCATCCCAACAATTAGGGAAAATACGAATAACATGTCATACATCAATGATTTGGTCCTGTTTGATCACACTCCCTGTGGTCCACCATATTTGATTGATGCTGCCTGCCAGTAGGCCATCACCAATGATTTCAAAATGAATTCCGCTGAAAACTACTGTAATGAGATTTACATCAAACAGAAGAAAGCCACATGTCCACACGTGGAAGGCTGATAATGTAGTGATAGACCCACCCATGCTGGTAACTGATTTGGGCTTCACTATGGATGTGAATATTTCCGCTAAATTATGGTCTTTAAGACTAAATGCGAAAGCTCCAATTTTATTGTTCAAGCGAAGAGACTTAATTTTAGATATTGTAATTGTTTCTGTAATACCATTAATGACCTTTTATAAGTTATCCCTGCTCTTTGTATGGACAATAAATGTGTAACGTTTGATCCAATATTAATTGGAATGCAATCAAATCCATTCTGTGGAATAAAGTACTCAATCTGTCTAATTCAATGCCAATGGTTGCATTACGCTATGACCTTGGACTAATGTCTACACATGGGTGGTTTGAGTGGATGTTTTTGGCTTTTTACATGAATATATTGGTACCAGCAAGAGATTCCTTGAATATGGATTTGAAAGAAGAGTTGCCAAACGATACTGTTGTTCCTATAAGGAACCTTCGAATGAGAGCCGAAAAAAATAAATAAAAAAAATCCTATCCAAGATTGAACAGAAAAAAGAGGACTTATGTGGGTACCCCAACAAGGTGAAGAAATGCTTATTCTTAAAGGATTGGGTGGAAACTATTTCACAGATGCCAAAGCTAAAAGTGCACTCAAGTCTATCACATTTATAAAAGAACTCTAGAAGATCATCCTCGTTATCTATACACATTTCCAAATCCTGAGGTGTCGGTTGAATATAAATCCTTCTGGGGAAATGTGCTATATTAGAGACAGGACAAATACTGTGACTCCTTTCTCTAATCTATGTAATGAAAATGTATCACAGTCCTTAGAACATCTACTGGTGTATTGCATGGAAATATGCACTTTACGAGACCAATCTTTTGGGAAATATGTGAAAAATGATTGGTAGCTTGCCACGCATGATTTTGTGGTTCAGAATATCTAGCAGTAATGAACATGTTTATCCATAGCTGTTTTAAATTTTGTTAGTATGGTTAACTTAAAATGTGATTCTAGTATGAATTTTAGGTGTCACGTTGTAATTAATTATTTGTTTGTTCATTGGTTTCATTTGTTTGACTTTGATTGAGTTTAATGATTTATTTAACTTAATTAATATATGTGACATCAAGCGAAAAATATTCAGTTACTAGTTTAACCAATTCACTAATTAAAAAAAAAAAAACAACATTGAATAAGTACATTTATACAGTGATGTATCATCTAGTACCGGAGCAAGCAGGACATCATGAACCCTGACATCGTCTCCAAGTCCAGAATTCTGCGACTATAGTTATCATTAAGAGGGGCTCATAGATTATGGTATTGGGGATGCTAGAAATGGTCCCAAAGAAATTGTAAAGTTTTGTCGCAACATTTTGCAGAATACCAAACACATTTTTCCAGTGTGTTTTCTTGCTGGTGTTTTGTCCCATAGGAACTTATGTAAATGTACCGATACAACAAATCATGTATCTCCAACTATACAAAAGTGTCTGTGATATGTAAACAAGTGCCCACTTAGTAGAATGATGCGAGTTTTCCCTTATGTCCCAGAATTTGCATCAATTTGCAGATTGGATCATAGCAAAACATGTGCGATCCTGATTGATAAATTTGCTTTCAGACAAATAAAACTACTTTTGTTCTTAGCTAACATCTGACAAACATGTCAGCTATTAAATGTTGTATTATCAACACAAATGTAGTAGTGCAATCTTGGAAAGTTATCCAAAGTTACTGGGTAATTCCCTAAAAAATGATTATCAATAACATACATAGAAGGTCAATTGCAGGATAACTGCTGTCCCGAGACAATATTAGACACTGGAACATCGACCGTATTAAGAAAGGTTTTTCTTTGGCATCCCTTTGCTTATTTGAAATGCCGCGCACGACTCTACTGCTATATGGGGCATCAAGGTTTAACACAAAGAGTAAGCACTTTTCTCAAAGAGAGCTTTATTGTTTTTCTTTTGTTAAATCTGAACATGCCTAGGACTAAGCATAAGGGTTGGAGTTCAAAGCTGGCAATGAGGATCGTAGTTTGCAAACATTATCCATGAATAGCATTTTGTTGACAATTCAATGGTGACTAATGATCACCCATTGTTCCTGCCACAGACTGGAGCGATTTCTCGCTATACTGCACACGCGCTCCGCATAATGGGAGCGCTGAAAATGTCAGGCAGTGCTTTAGCTGACGGCTAGATCAGTTGGATGCGCGCTGCCTGAACTCCCTTTGCCTCATATATATCTTATACAAATATGGTGCATGGTGTTATGCCAATCACTTGCAAATACTTATCTTTAATGGCATTGATTAAGCAACCTGGTTATGTCATGAATACGGCTGGCTGAAGTTTTCTGAGGTAAGCTTAAGTGGGGGTTTACAGCATCACCCTACTATATCCTTTGGAACAGAGGGTGTATTTTTGCAATGTGGGGGTAGTGTCAAGCCAAACAGGCTGAACTTCTCCTTTTCCAGCCATTGTCCGGCCGTTGTCTTCTCCTCCTGTATCGATTCAAAGAGTTTTTCAGTGTTTATTGGAAATGAGGGTCCCTACAGTAACTATTAAGACATGCAACAACAACGCCAATAGAGCGATTTTGTCATAGACGAAGGCTTGTGTCCTCGGGATGATAAAGTAAGACTTGGCTTTTGGGGCAGCTGATTCAGTGCCTGGAAGGTGAGTCCTGGACTGAGTGTGAGCAGTCTCATTTTGGATATGCAACTCTTTGGAAGTGAGGCTCTAATCCCAGTACATTCCAGAAGACCAGTAGAAGGCAAAGTGGGAAATGCAGCTGCTGGATTTCAGAATGAAAATCCAGTTGCCGCTCTTCCATTAGTTGAGCAGATTGCATCTTGGAAGATGCTGCTTCTTGCTATTTGATCTTCCCAAATCATAGAGGTTTATAGTCTAATTTCTATCCCCGAGTCTCACAATATCGCAACACAGTGCATGCTCGGAGAAGCATTTGTTTGAATAAATCTATGTTTATTTTCCTCTTCTGTAATAACAGCGCCCAAATGCCTCCGGGTTTAGGTTCGCTATATAAATTGCATAAATAAATAACTAAATAAATCCATCTCAGATTCCAATTCCAGGTCTTCCTGCTCTTCCAGAAGAGTGCATCCTGGGGAGTGTAGGCTTACAGTATCCAGCATCTCAGGATGAATAGGGCTTCAAGGTGCTTACTTTATCTCCACGGCTTCCAGAAACTCAACGGTGTGAATTTTGGACGATGTAGTTTCTGGTTGAGTGTGATCCACCATAACTTTTCTTTGGCATCCTCTCTCCCTGCCATGCACAATCGAAGGCCGGGGAGCCCCAGCCTGTGTCCTTCCATCCAGTCCAATGCTGGTATGGATGGATCAGTCCAGATAAGTTGACACAGACCTCTATTTCTACCCCCTGCGTGTCTCTATTTCTAGCTTTCCCTTACCGTGGAGCCCTCCCAGCCGGGCCGAATTTAGGCCGCATGATACATAAGGAATCTGCCTTTGACTGTAGAAACGGGGCTTCTAGCTTTGAACCCCCTTACCATCACGTTTTCCATGTTCTACAGTCCATTAGTGCTATTTGATGTCAAACAGGAGCGCCTCGAAGCACAGGTGTGGAAACTGGGTATGTAACACAATCCTTTTTTTGCCCAAGAAAATTGATTTACTTTGCACAGATAATAAAGGGGTGTAAATAAAAAAAAATGTGAATACAGAATAATGAGGGGCCTCGTGCCCCCTCCACCCTCATTACCACCTTCACTGAGGCCGGAGGGAGCAGGGCTGTCTTGCACTTATAGTCCTGCATGGGGGGGTCCTGACAAGAATCCACGCCCATGGCATTGTGGGTAATGTTGCCTAGACTGAAGCACTCCTTCTCCAGGCGAACCATCCATCATAATTCGGCTTTAAGGCTGGGGTTGGGGGGCTGGAGGGCTTGCTGGGTACCCCCATTCGCTTTGTTAACCCGCCTAACAATTCATCAGCATTTTGCCTGTTTATTTATTAAAAAAGGCATTTTATTTTCCTTAGTTGGAGCAATTTGTTTTCCACCAATTAAGCAGGATGGCAGAAAAGAGGAAGCAGCAAAAGGCCCCAGCTGCAGCGTGGAATTTAAATAATACCCGATTAATATTAGCGCCTGGTGGGGATTGGGAGTGTGATTTGATGGATGGGTTTGTTAAGAGCCAGTGACAGGGCTGAGATGGGCGCAGGTGAGTAACGCACTGTCACGTTGGCTCGGGCAGGGGCTGGGGGGGGGCACAGGGGGCTCGAGGCCGGGGAGAAGGAAAAGGAGAGGTTGCAGAAACTAAAGAGAAGGCACCTTGTTAGCACACACAGTGAATCGGCGGGGCCCAGGAGAGTCCCAGGGGTGGCCAAGCAGCGGGAGGTGACGGCCTTATTAAAGTGCATTGGGCACGCAGAGCGGGCCTTCCCTTGAGGAGGGCTCCAGTGGTGCATTAAAGTGCATTGGCCAAGGGGGGTAGAGCTTCCGAGGAATATGGGAACGGCCCCGATTGCTCCCCGGCATCGGCTCTTCTGGCAAAATGAGCTTTGACTTTTCTGAATGAAGTTTCCCCCCAAATCTGCAGCTGCTTCTGTGGCGGCGGTGGCTCTTGCTCTCGGCATCTGCAGGCCTCTCCTGCACTGGTGCCGGCAAAGGATGCATGCCTGCATGCATGGATGCAGCTGTGCAGACTGAAATGGCTGCAAGCGGGGAGTGGGGGGTGGCGGGACGGGCCAGCGTTCAGATTTCTCCTGATGTCCCGAGGGTTGCTACATTGTAAAGTGTAATAGTTGGGGGAGTTTGCTTTTGGGGAGCACCTTCTGTAACACAGGTCCTTGTTCCGCCGAGCGCCCGACTCTATTAAGCTGCAACACGTTTTAGAAGGATTTGCTCAGCGGGACATGGGGATCCTTTTCTTTTTGCTTATTTCTTTGCTTGGAAGTTTGGCTGCGCAAGCGACGCCAATCTCCCGGGGTTCACTTGGGCCTACCTAGGCTTGGGCTGGCGGGTCTTTAAAGGCCATGTCCGCCCCCGGGAGTGAAAGCCATATTCTCCCACATGATCTGTGATCCCCGGGTCTATTCCACTGCAGTCTGCTCAAGTCCCCCATGCAAATGCCATGAGGACTTTCTGAGGAAAAAGTACCACTAACCTCCCGGACCCAAGTTACCATGAAGTCTACATCTAAGGGGATGACCAGAGGATCTTTCCTGTAGTAGTCCCCGGTGTGGCCCCACTCGCAACCTCCAGAGATAGGGAGGGGCTTCATCACAGAGGCCTTGTTGGGTTCCATTGTCTGCTCTACATTCCTCTGGATAATGTTGCCTTCCCAATGTCTTGTCATCCCAAACAATGGAATTCTCTGTGAAGTTAGGCATTTTTAAATTTTCTTTTTTTACCTCCAGCAGTTAATTGTTTTAGCGCCTTGCCTCTCGGAATAGGTTTTTGTTTGATAAATGAATCCATGTCTTTATTGGGCATGTGTTCTCTGACAGGTGCTCCTTAATAGGCGTATGCTGAGCAGCGACCAGTTAATGCTTCATCGAGTTACTTGGTTTCGTTGTAAGAAAAGCCACCAGAATTTTATTTTGTGTTGCTTCTCGTAGTGAGTCCTAGCCCGGATCTGTGGGAACTCACACAATGTGGTATTTAACCACCACGGCTGGCTTGCCGGAACATCTGCATATGCACGCTTACCGCTCTGTCACTTTACTGGGGCAGGTGGTGGCTATTTCATATGTTTTGTTAGCATTTTTATTATCTGCAGAAGAGTAACTGCACAAATAATGCAGCAGTACTACCACATGTTGAGCCCAGGATACCGGGTCGTCTTAGGAAGTTGGGAAGAACTTGGGCTGGACTTTGGCTTTTGGAATTGCTTATTGGTTGCCTCAATCCAACACTTTGAACTCAATGTATTTGGATGAACTCAGGGGCTTAGATTGGACTCGGGAACTTGGGTGGACTTTGGTCCTTGCAGTGTAACAGGATCTTTGGGTTCTTCTTGGACCCTTCGGGTTTCACTTTGAGGGGTCTCTGTTGTTTAGAGTTGTTTTGATTGGGGTTGACTTATGCTCGGAGGGTGGATGGATTCATATGGCAGTGATGGTCTTGTATACTTGGGATGTGTGTATGTGCTTGGACTGAGAGTGGGTTCTTTGATCGTACTTCTTGGCTTGATTTGAACCCGTGTGGTTGGAGTGGGCTTGCTGTTGTACTTCTGCAGTTGGGTTTAGGTCTGTGTTTACAAATAGCTAGGTTGTGCTGTTGAACCTCTGTGTTTCAGGTAGACTTTGATTTCAGTTATTATGCTGGTGTATATATCTGCACTTGGGTTGGACTTGTTTGTCTTTGGACTTGAACTTGTGTACTTGAATTGGACCTCAGCTGGACATATGTGCTTGTAGAGTACTTGAGCCATTTGGTTGACCTTCTTCCCTAGATTTGAAGTTTTTTGCTTGAGGTAGGCTTAGAATTGACTCCTTTACTTGAATGTACCGTTGCACTTGGTTTACACTTCTTTGCTTGAGGTCGGGTCGACTTAGCTGTGATTCACATGGTTAGGTTGTACATCTGCACTTGGATTGGATTTGTTTGTGTTTGGACTTGAACTTGTGCTCTTGGATTAGACCTCAGCTGGATATGTGTGCTTGTAAAGGACTAGAGTCATGTGGTTGACCTTCTTCCCTTGATCTGATGTTCTTTGCTTTAGGTAGACATGGAATTGACTTATTTACTTCAATATACCCTTGCACTTGATTTGCACCTCTATGCTTGAGGTAGACTTGTCTGTGATTCATATGGTTAGGTTGTACATCTGCACTTGGGTTGGGCTGGTTTGTACTTGGACTTGAACTTGTGTACTTAAATTCCATTTCAGTTAGACCTGTGTCCTTGTGAGGGACAAGTGTGCTTGGGTTGGACTTCTGCCATTGAGTTGCATCTATTGTCATGAACCGTCACCTGCGTCCATTCTGGACTTCGTGGTCCCTGACCCATAGAGGACTGATGCAGTAATCCTCTCAACATGGCCGCCTGATACGGAACGCAGCTTTCCAGTCTTTGCGCTCCACACTTTGCACACTACTAAACAGACACGCCCCCGCGGCACTAAGAGTCTCAACGCTACCGCTCGCTGTAGTTGGACGTGTGTTGCCAGAGTTTGCTCGGGGCTATTTCCTCACTCCTGTTTTCCAGTTCCTTAATTCCCCTCCTTCCTTCCTTCCCTCTAACTTACCTCCGAACTTCCTGGATTTTTGCCCGCGCTCGAGTCACGGCGTTCCGTGCCTCCCAGCCCGGACACTATTCCTTCCTGGTTCCGTCCTAGACTTCTGAACGTATCCTGGAATTGAAACATCTTTCTCACGCTGGAATCCAAAGACCAGCACACGGGCTTATATAAATCCCGGACCGTGCGAAACAAGTCACCAAAGAAGGTCACAAGCAAACAAGAAAAACAGGTGAGAAGGGGCTAGACTTGTGACAGATTGAGACGCCTAAAGAACCATACAGATACAGAGATGGAAGCCGCGGTCCAAGATCTCATGCGAGGCATGCAGGAACTCACCACAGAAGTTCAAAATCTTAAGGCAGAGAATGCTGCTTTAAAGCAGCTAGTCCTGTCTCATGATTCTGCTACTAAGAAAAGTGTCTTGTTGGGTGGAGTAGTGGACAAATAGGATGGTTCTCCAAAGACCCTTCGTGCCTTCCTTGATTCATGTTTGGTACATTTCACCTTCAAGCCCTAATACTTTTCCACTCCTAGAGCAAAAGTGGGGTTTATGATATCACACCTCACTGGTAACGCCTTGACCTGGGCAACCACCCTAGTCAATTTGGGCGTCACCCTCCTGGATGATTACAATGGGTTTGTGGAAGACTTAAAAGCCATGTTTGATTGCCCTGAACAGGTTTACAGTGCTCAAGAACGTCTACTTGATTTTCGACAAGGATCCCAGGATATGCGTACATATGTGACTCGTTTCAAACAACTTATGAAGGAAGCTGATTGGTCCCAAGAGGCCAGCTTCACCCTCTTTCGAAGAGGCCTGAATGAAGAAATAAAGGACGAGTTAGCCAGGGTAGCTCGCACAAATTCCTTCCAGGCCCTTTTGGACCTTTCCCTGCAAATCGACTTTCGAATCCAGGAAAGAATGGCGGAGAAAAAGATGTCTAAATCTTCATTCCAAAAAATTGCCATACACCATCCTTCCAGTCCAGAGCCTGCAGTCTCTCCGACCTCGGATCCAGAACCCATGCAACTGGGGGCTTTCTGTGGACCCATTACCCCACAAGAAAGGATGCGTCCGTATTCACACTGGTCTCTGCATGTATTGTGCCTCCGATAAACATCTTGTGAGAGAGTGCCCTATCACTCCCCCACGGCGTTCGGGAAACGCCAGCTCCCAATTCTAGATGGGGCACAGTTTCGGGAGAGTGGTGTCTGCTCCACATCAATTCCTTCCTTGAACTCTCCTGGACAAAACAACCTTGTGATTCTACAGGCATGCCTATCGCCTTCCAAGAGAGAATCCTACCCCATCATGGCATTAGTGGATTGTGGAGCCATGGGCATATTCATAGATCATGATTGGGTCACTACTCATCACATTCCATTCAAAACACAAGAGACTATGCAGCCTGTTGAAGCTATTGATGGAAGACCCCTGTCTTCAGGACCCATAACCCTTCAAACCAAGGAGCTTCTTCTTTCCATTAACCACCACCAAGAGAGGATTAAATTTGATATTATAAGATCTGCCCACTATCCTATGGTTCTAGGCATGCCCTGGTTACAGAAGCACAACCCCTACATTAATTGGACAGCAGGCTCTTTGTTTCTTGGTTCGGAACATTGCATGTCCCACTGTTTGTCCCTAAACACCTTACCCAAGCCCCCTGATGACTTCCAACTCAGCAAGCACCAGTCACCGTCTCTAATGTCATCCAGATTCCCAGGGCCTACCAGGCTTACACAGATGTGTTCTCCATGGTCATTGTTCAAGCCTTACCACCCCACAGACCTGAGGATTGTGCCATCAATACTGAACCTTTGGCAGTTATTCCTTTCGGAAAAATGTTTATTTTGTCAGAACCTGAAAAAAAGGGTCCTCCGGGAATACCTGGATACCAATTTGGAAAATGGAACTATTTTCCCATCCAAATCCCGGCGGGTGCTTCTGTTTTTTGTTCCCAAGAAGGATTCCAAGGAGCTTAGGCCATGCTTGGATTACTGCGGCCTTAACCAGTGCACTCTCAAGGACCATTTTCCATTGCCTCGCATCTCGGACATCCTGGAAGCGGTCAGAGGTGCAGTCATCTTCACAAAATTAGATCTCAGGGGCACCTACCATCTTATTCGTATAAAGGAGGGTGACAAATGGAAGACAGCCTTTAGAACACCCTTCGGCCATTTTGAATACCTGGTTATGCCGTTTGGACTTGCTAATGCCCCAGCAGTCTTCCAACATTTTATGGATCGGGTATTTTCTGACATGCTGTTCCTCTTCGTCATTGTATATCTAGTCGACATACTAATCGAATCGAAAGTACCATACAAAACATGAAAAGCACGTAAGGGCAGTCTTACAACATCTACGTGAACACAAACTCCTGGCCAAACCCGAGAAGTGCCTTTTCCATGTATCTACTGTTCATTACCTCAGATTCGTTTTTAGCCAAAATAGGATTGGAATGGACTCTTCGAAGGTTGATTCCATTCTTTCTTGGCCTGTTCCCACTACTGTAAAGCAAATTCAATCCTTCCTCGGGCTTGCTAACTTCTACAGAAAATGTATTCCAACTTTTTCTGAGATCGTGCATCCTATAGTTACATTACTAAAGAAAGACATTCCTTTTCAGTGGACCTCAGCCCAAGATTTGGCGTTTCAACGGTTAAAGTCGGACTTCACACAAGCTCCCATCTTTGCTCAACCCGACACTGACCGACCCTTCATTGTTGAAACTGATGCCTCCAACTACGTAATTGGGGCAGTCCTGAAACAGGAACTTGCTGGCAAGTTAGAACACCCCATCGCATATCTTTCCCGCACCTTGACTCCCAGTGAAACTCATTATTCCGTCCTGGAGAAGGAAGTGTTAGCCATCCGTCAGGCCTTCACTGATTGGTGTCATCTCCTTCTAGGAGCTACACATCCAGTACAAGTCCGCACGGACCATCGGAACCTTCAAGTCCTACAACTCCTAGAATCCAGAAACAGTTGTCAAGCACGTTGGGCTTTCTTTTTTGCCCAATACCAATTTCAAATCCACCATTTCCCTGGAACACATAACATTATAGCCGATGCCTTGTCCAGACGTCCTGATTATGAAACCCTTGAAGACCGGACCTTCCCTAAGATGTTTCCCAACACTATATTTGTTGCTCAAGCAATTACTCTCCCGGAGAATATCCAAATCCAAACTCAGTCCTCGGGAACCTTGGAAGGAGTTTAGGAGAAACAACCGATGGAAACTCAAAACAAAAGACAGATATCATTCAAGGATAATCGATTGGTTATCCCCACACTGGATTGAGACAAAAGATCACAAGCTTATGTCATGATACCTTCCATTTAGGACACCGTGGCATCACCAACACCCTCCATCTAATACAAAGACAGTTTTGGTGGCAAAGGATGAAGGACGATATCAAGATCCACGTCCAGACCTGTGCAGTCTGTAACCAGAACAAACACGACAATAAAAGACCAGCAGGTCTCCTGCTCTAACCGGCAATACCAACAAGACCCTGGGAAATCATCACCACGGATTTCAACGTAGAACTACCGTCTTCCAGAGGCTACACAACCATAACGGTTACCATAGATCTGTTCACACATTTGGCTCATTTTACGCCTTTAAACAAGCTACCATCCTCATCTGAACTTGCTGGAATTTTCCTAGAACACATATTCTGGCTTCATGGACTACCTTCCAAGATCATTTCTGACAGAGGACCCCAGTACATATCCCAGTTCTGGAAATAGTTATGTCGTATACTGGGAATCCAACGTGCTTTGTCTTTGGGTTATCACCCACAGACCAATAGAGTTATTGAACGAGTAAACCAAACCCTGGAGCAATATCTTCGTTGCTTGGCCACCAAGGTCCAGGATGATTGGTCATGCCTAATACCTGTGGCCGAGTTTGCATACAACAATTCGGATCATTCAGCTATCAAGACTATTCCTTTCTTCTGTAGTCAGGGATTTCATCCTTCAGTACTGCCGTCCATTCTTCCTCACCCTACCCCAGTTCCCGCAGTTGATTCCTAGATTGAGACATTAATCAATGTGCACAAGGAAGCTAAACAACACATAGAAAAGGCCCGAAGAGACGTTAAACATTATGCTGACTCCAAAAGAAGACCAAGACCTTCTATTCAATAGCCGATAAGGTCTGGTTATCCTCAAAACTCCTACCACGTCACCTACGGCCAAAAAAATTGGCTCCCTGGTTTTACGGACCCTTTTCTATACAAGAAATCGTCAATCCAGTGGACTTTCGACTCAGTCTACCAGAATCATGAAAGAGGATCCATCCAGTCTTCCACACTTCTCTGTTGAAACTATATGTTCAGCCCTCTCGAACTGCTCCAAGATCTACCCCAGTGATTGTCAATGACCAACTCGAATATGAGGTCTCCAGAATTTATGACTCTATGTACTGATGTGGTCAACTACAATATTTGGTCGAATGGAAAGTGTATCCTCCTAGTGAACGTACCTGGGAACCTATGTCAAACATGAATGCCCCCAGGCTAATTCGAAGATACCATCTTATCCATCCAGGCAAACCCGGAGGAGCTGGTCTTCAGAAGAGGCATACTGTCATGAACCGTCGCCTGCGTCCCTTCTGGACTTCGTGGTCCCTGACCCATAGAAGACTGAATGCAGTAATCCTCCCAACATGGCCGCCTGATACGGAACGCAGCCTTCTAGTCTTTGCGCTCCATGCTTTGCACACTACTAAACAGGCACGCCCCCGCAGCGCACCGCGTCTCAATGCTACCGCTCGCTGTAGTTGGACGTGTGTTGCCGGAGATCGCTCTGGGCTTTTTCCTCACTCCTGTTTTCCAGTTCCTTGAATCCCCCTCCTTCCTTCCTTCCCTCTAACTGACCTCCGAACTTCCTGGATTTTCACCTGCGCTCGAGTCACAGTGTTCCGTGCCTCCCAGCCCTGAACCTATTCCTTCCTGGTTCCGTCCTGGACTTCTGAAAATATCCTGGAATTGAAACATCTTTCTCACGCTGGAATCCGAAGACCAGCACACGGGCTTATATAAATCCCAGACCGTGCGAAAGAAGTCACCAAAGAAGGTCACAAGCAAACAAGAAAAACAGGTGAGAAGGAGAGAGACTTTTGACACCTATGAGCATGAGGTAGACCTGATTTGCGTATACTTCTGCACTTGGGTTGTATTTGTTTGCATTTGGACTTGTGAACTTGGGCTAGACTTCAGCTGGACGTGTGTGCTTGTGGTCTACCTGGGTATTTGGATTGGACTCCTGCCCTTTATTTGTAGTTCTTTGCTTGAGAGGTAGACTTGGGTTTGACTCATGTACTTGGATTGAACCTCTACCCTTGATTTGCAATTCTGTGCTTGAGTTGGACTTGGATTGAGTCATATAGCCGGTTGTTCATTTGCATTTGGGTTGCACTTGTTTGCTTGGACTTGAACTTGTTTAGGTTAGATTTTAGTTGCTTGGGTTAGACTTCAGTTGAACTTGCGTGCTTCTGATGGACTCAGGATTTTGGGTTGGGCTTATACCTTTGATTGCAACCTATGTGCTTGAGCCATACCTGGATTTGACTCTTGTATTTGGGTGTACTTCTGCACTTGGGCTGCACTCAGAGTTTGAGATGGACTTAGGTGCTTGGGTTGAACTTCTGCACTTGGGCGGCACTCCAGTTGTACTTGGGATTGGAGTTGTGTACTTCAGTTGGACTTGAGTGTTTGGGGAGGACTCCGGTACTTGTGTTGAACTTCTGCATTTGGGAGGCATTCCAGTTGCACTTTGGCCACTCGGGCACTTGGGTTGGACTTGAATATTTGGGATGGACTAAGGCTTTTGGGATGAAATTCTACCCTTGGGCATCACTCCAGTTGCACTTGGATTGAACGTGTGCACTCGGCTTGGAATGGAGTGTTTCGGCTGGACCCTGGTACTTGGGTTGAACTCATGTACTTGGCTTACGCTTTGGCACTTCAGCTCTATCGGCACTTAGTCCGGCCTGGAGGCGCGAGTAGCTAATAGGCTCGGGGCACTCGAGAGAGAATGTTGGACTGCCATCTTAATCTTCTGGTCTTCAGCTGGCTGCCACACGCTGCTACAACAGGCCCCCCAGCGGCAATACATCACTTTTACGATGGACGCAGATTAGCTGAATATTATTCATTTATACGAGCTCTTCGGTTATTCTTGCAAACAGTTTTATACACATTGTGAATTGTTAAATGTGTTAAATCTTTTAAAGCACCGCCACAAAATATATATATATATTGCCTGAAAACAGCGCTAAACGCTGGCTCCTTGAAATACTGAATTGCCCCTGTTGGTGGCATAAGCAACATACAAGTTTATTTATTCATTAACAGGATGTATTCACATGTTTTGTGAAAGCGTGCCCATGCAATACTGAAGTCACCAACACAAGGGGTGCAAGTTGCATTCATGAGTCTCTTCACCTCTTTCCTTTTAGGCAGGTCAGATACCACAATTGCAGAGAACCTATGAGGCGTAGCCAGGACTGTCGAACAAGTGGAGTCTGAAGCTCATTTTTTTGGGCCCACCGCAGTGACATTAACATCTGTAAATGCCCAAACAGTGCTGGTAAGTGGGCATTTACAGATTTCAGGTGGGCCTGGTCCTCTCAGTCCCTATCCTGTCTACGCCTCAAATGTCTGCTTCAATGGGGTGGGGGGAGTGGCAAGATCCAACCCCTCTCTGATACAGTAGGGGGACTAGCACCCAGCAAGCCCCTTGTTGCAACTCCCCCAGACAGCCGTCAGCGCCAAGAGACAGTGTACATTCCAGACGTTGCGCTTTATAAATGCTGCCTAACATAACATAACAAAAGCTGATTCTTATGGAGGGGAGAGTAGGCCACGGGGCCTACGAATTAGACTTGTGCACAATAGGTACATTGGTCAGATCGGAGAAAGGGGCACTTGACCCACGTGCAAAGAAACTCTACTGACACTTTCTGCCTTTCTCATCGCTCAACTTCCACACAGTCCGACTGATAGGGCCCCTGATCAGTACAGATGCTGCTAACAAAGTTTTATGAGTTTGCAGTGTTATCACTGCTTTAATGTGAACTGACAAATCCAACGCGCTGGTCTTGGAAGCAAGACCATGCAGAGCAACAGAGGTTCGAATCCCGGATCCGAGCTTAGAATCCGAACTCAGCTACGGTATTAGGCGTGTTATAAAAATATATATAAATAAATACATAAATGAATATAAAATAAATGATATTTAATTATTAACTTTAAAAAGTTCAAATGTGCTCTCTCATCGTAAATCTTAGTAAGGGCATGCACCAAAATGTGAACATATACAATTCAAAAAAAAAATAAAACATATTTTAAATTACATCTTTAAAAAGAAAATATATATGATAGCAAACCGGGTCATCATTTCACCAAAATGCCAGGGGTATGGCTACAATATCACTGTAAAGTGATATACATTTCATACAAGAATGGATCACCATATGTATCGTCAATATTAGCGTGTATAGCCATATGGCTACAATATCACTGTAAAGTGATATACATTTCATACAAGAATGGATCACCATATGTATCGTCAATATTAGCGTGTATAGCCATTTACCAAATTACTGTGAATGTGATCAGACATCCAAGGCCAAACGATAATGATGTGTTATTATATAGCACTTACGCTTAAGCGCTTCATATAGAACAAATATATATACAATGTCACCCTGTGGAAACAGAGAAATTGACATGAGGCCGGGAAGCCCAAAAGGAAACACACCAACACAGGTTACAAAGGACATACAAAGCGCTTTATTTCAAAGTTACAAAAGTTACCAAAGTCAATTGACATGCGAATAGCTATTCGGCCCTCTGACTAACACACGAACCTTCAACGTTAGGTTCGCACTGAAAGTGGGAGAGACCGATCATCGGGATGCTCGGGTTTTTATACATTTTGTACTGCATTGGCCAGCCCTCTTGTAAGTTAACCATTCTTAGAACAACGGCTAGGGTTCGTAGCCAGGTCGAACATGCAATTTCCATATATTAGATCGGTTTCGCTGATACAGTTACATATTTACACCTAGGTTAAACAGAGGACAGGGTCTTAGTTCATGACCCTAACAGATAGCCTGCGGACATATTATTCATTCACGTGTGCGGAGGTCACCATAGCCGAAGTCTTACTCGAAATGTCATTCGGCCTCCATTTTGTGATTCGAGGTGACTTTCGCACGGCAAGAGTACCTAAAATGGCGGCTAAATCCAAGATGGCAGCTTTCACGATACATTAAGGTCAAGACCTTGCCGCGGAACCTATGTTCATAATATTCTTTAGACAGCTTGGCGTAGGCCAACATACATTTAAACAATGCGATTGGGGTCACAATATTATCTCGATTTCCACAGACCCTCCTTTTGGCCTATGCCAAGTGCTAAAACATTATTTCCTAATACTCTTAAAAATACTTGAAGGCATTATCATTCATAGGTTCCGCATCATTGTCTGAAATGTCAATAGCCATAAAGTTGTTCATAAGAACTTCTTGCAACATGAATTCTTTAGATGCTGTCTTCGGGGTATATATTCTACGCCCTATTGCGCTCATAACTTGGGCACAACATCCCCCTATCATTCCGCATATACTCAGGAGACATTGAAAACAGCAGCAAAGAAATAACAGAGTCCCTAAAATACCTAGAATAATAGAAAGCACCTTCCACCCCCAAAATCGTAGAGAATCCCAAAACCAAGTACTAAGGCTCCAGTCTCCTACAGGGATATGGACTTCAGAACTAAGAGTGTGTAAATTCTGAATTGCTTTGAATATTGTTGGTGAAGAATCTGGTACGAAAACACAGCAAGCGGACCCCACTAATTTACATACTCCACCTCGTTCAGCTAAAATGACATCTAATGCCATTCGATTTTGAAGTGCTACCAATCTTATCGCCTTTTGCTCTAAGGTCATATTGTAAAGTATGTCCGTGGTCCGGTTGATTGTTTTCTCCAACACCCTCGCTAATCCCCTGATGTTTTCTGAATTTGCTATTTGTCCCCAGAAGGGAACTACTGATTTAGCTATATCCCCGAACACTTGTCCAGGGGTATCTCCATCATTATCCCGTCGCGGGCGAGCCTTAGATACCTCTAAGGTACTGGCTATAAATACACCTGGTAACAATATCCGTAAATAACAAGTCCCCTGCCAATCCTTGGGCAGCCAGGGAAAAGCTAAACTACCACACACAAAATAAACCGGTCCCCCTACATACAAAGGCCTATTTTCCCCAGTCAAATTTACAATATTTATACAAGGCTCGAAATCTCCCATTGGCCTAGTGCCGTTTCTTTGCACACAGAAAGGGACAGAATCAGGACTATGATTTACAGAATAAGAAGGAGGTATGGCATCCTTATTGCCTATCGGAGCCATCTTGAAAGAAACTAGATTTTGAAAAGGAAAAGAAAGTTTATCAGACGGCCTAATAGAAGCGATATTAGGTCTACTCCTATTTGCGAAAAGCGAGCATCCCAGGGGAGTCAATTCACGTTTTTCAAATTCATTCAAATTAGTCCCATCGAAGTTCCCTGAGATGCTATCATTCCATCGGCCAAAAAAGAGTGCTCTAAGAGAGGCATAGCAAGAGGTTGTTAGAGGTAAGGGATGTATATACCATCCCAGTCCCTTGTTCCCATTTTGTGGTAAGTGAGTGCAGACCCAACAATTACTTCTATTAAAAATAGCATGCGTAGCATTCATCACTATCATCAAAGTGTTATTATAATATTTCTGTCTATGCCGAGAGTCCCTAGGGGACAGAGTGTGAAGGTGTACAAAGGGAGTCAAAACAGTTGGTACAATTTTGGTCGGTAACAGAGGCTTCAAAGGATAAATTTCTTCAAAGTACCAAAGTCCCACAGCAGCAGTTGCAAAACTAACAATAACCAAAACGAGAACACAACAGTACGTTTTCGGGGCCCAGGCACATTGTCCATTGTTCAAATTGGTCACCTCCTTATCTAATAGTTCAATACGAGGAGCAACGGTGAAGGCGGCAGGCATCATGGTTATCCCGATCGACGACCCCAATGTTCGTTGCTGGCGGCACTTCGGCCGCGCGACTTCTTAGTCCTTCCCAACCCTGGCCAACAGAACCCCCCCTTTTCTTTGTTCCAAAGAAAGGGAAGACGATAGTATTTCAATCACTCCTTTTTCTTCCAGATGCACGATACTCGTGCGGCGATTTTATTTGCGTGGTCGAAGGTTGTACCGGATGGTACCCAAGTTTGTTAAATCCGAAAGCAAAGTATCGTCGCTCCCTGAGGGGAGCGTCGTATCAGTAGCGACGGAAGTCGCAGAGCTCGAAACAAGGTTTTCCGGAAGTGATTGATCAAGGGAGTGCAGAGACAAAATGGACGGCTCCCCGAGCTCCTCAGGCTCAGAGAACTTCTCCGACGCACTCACAACGCTGCCTGCTACTCCGAGATCAGAGAGTGTAGCATCAGGGAGGGGTTCTGTTTCTTCTGTAACGTGTGGCGCCGGGTGAGGGATCTTCTTGATATGTGTTGCGTGTATCCAGTTCTTCTTTCCTGCCACCCGCACTGCCGTCCTGGTGACCAATAAAACCTGGTAGGGTCCCCGCCAGCGAGGCGCGAGACAGGAAGACCTTTCGTAGGCCTTTACCAGGACCCAGCTGCCGGGCAATATATCGTGTCCTGGGCCCGTGAACCGTACAGGTAAGGCAGCGTTCACCTGGTGGTAAATGAAATACAGATTTTTAGTCAATTGATTACAATAGTCTATGAGCAATACATTCTCCACATCCCTTAGGGCTTTAGGTTTAGGGAGACCCCAAATATTAGCAGGCCTTCCCATTACTACCTCGAATGGAGAGAGCCCAGTTCTAGTCTGGGGTGTGGTGCGCATAGCTAACAACACAATAGGTAAAGCATCTGGCCATTTTAATTTAGTATCGGCACATGTTTTTGCAAGTTTGTTTTTCAAAATACCATTGTGTCTTTCTACCAACCCCGCACTTTGAGGGTGCCTAGCTGAATGAAAACGTTTCTCTATCCCTAAGGCAACACATATTTGCAACATTACGGCTGCGATGAAGTGGGGGCCATTGTCCGACCAAATTATCCTCGGGAGCCCAAATCGAGGAAAGTAGTCTTTTACCAAAATCTTTGCGGTGGTCATGGCGGTAGCATCTTTGACGGGGAAAGCCTCGACCCATTTGCTAAAAGCACAAATGATAACAAGAACATATTTCAAGTTATTACATCGCTCCATTTCAATAAAATCAAGGTGAATGGTTTCAAAGGGGACAGAGGGGGGCCCGAAACTTCCCCTTGGAGTCACTGTCCCTTTACCCACATTGTGCTGCAGGCAAATCATGCAATTTTTAACGTGTCGTTTTGCAGTTTCCAAAATTTTATCATTCACCCAAACCTGCTGTAATATCTTCGCAATTTGCTGGGCACACACATGTGTTGGACCGTGTGCCATCGTAACCATTGCTAATACATAAGAATCAGGAAGCAACCATTTCCCGTCAGATGCGTCCACCCAACACCCTTCGTCATCCAATTTCCCCATGCCTTCAGCCCATTTCCTAGATTCTTCAACAGAGGCATCAGTTTGAATATCTCGCACAGACCCAATGCCTTCATCTATTATACAACCATCTCTCACTTCCCTCGATGTGTACATGTCTGTGCTAAGGTCTGTAGCTGTTTGTCTAGCTATCAAATCTGCAAAAGCATTTCCTCTTCCCACATTGTCTATGACCTTGCGATGTGCTGCACATTTCATGATTGCTAATTGTTCAGGGAGTGAGAGCGCTAAAAGTAGTTGTACTATTAAGGGACCATGCTGAATCTTGGTCCCGTGTGAGGTCAGAAACCCTCTTTCCGACCACAGTTTTCCGAAATTGTGAGCCACCCCAAAGGCGTACTGACTATCCGTATAAATGTTAACTCTATGCCCTTGGGAGAGCTCACAAGCGCGGGTCAACGCTATAATCTCTGCGGCCTGCGCGGAGTTATGCGGAATCCTTTTAGTTTCTACGATCTTGTTCAAAGTAGTAACTGCATAAGCAGCTGTAGATGTGCCATTCGGAAGTTTAAAACAGGAGCCATCACAAAACAGCTCCCCTTCCGCATTCTCCAAAGGAGTATCTGAGAGGTCTATTCTGCCCTTTGTTTCTTGTTCGGTGGCATACAGGCAGTCATGTGATCCGTCATCGCCGCAAGTAGTAGTTTGCGGTAGAGGCAAAAGTTCAGCCGGATTGAGAACACAACACCTTTTAATTTGGATATGAGGAGCAAATAAAACTAATTCGTACCTGGTCAACCGGGCAGAAGTAAGGTGTTGTGTTTGAGTTTTATTCAATAGAATGTCGACAGAGTGAGGTACCATCAAAATTAAATCGTGGCCTAGGACCATCCCCTCACTCTGTTTTACAGACGCAGCGGCAGCAGCAACAGCGCGCAGACACCGCGGCAAAGCGCATGCAACAGGATCGAGGGCGGAGGAATAATAGCCGCACGGCCTATTCTTCCCTCCATGTTCCTGTGTTAACACAGACAAAGCACATCCATTACATTCATGCACATACAACACAAAGGCCTTATCGTAATTTGGTGTACCCAGAACCGGTGCTGAACACAGCGCAGCTTTGAGAAGCTCAAATGATCGTTGATGTTCCGATTCCCATGGCAATGGCAGAGAAATGCCCTTCTTCGTCAAAGCCAACATCGGTTTTACCACTAGGGCAAAGTTCGGGATCCACAGTCTACAGTAGGACGCCATCCCTATCAGGGCTCTGACTTCCTTCTGTGTTTTTGGGACAGACATGCCAGAAATGTGTTTTATTCGTTCAGGTGTCAATCTTCTCCCCTCCTTTGACAGGAGGTAGCCTAAATAGGCAACCTCCTGACAACAATATTGAAATTTCTTAAGTGAAGCTTTGTGACCATTTTCAGCTAGATGAACAAGCAACAATATAGTGCCTTCTTTACAAGCTTTCTCAGAGTCTGCAGCCAGGAGCAAATCGTCTACATATTGAAGCAGCGTGCAAGTAGGTGGTAATTCAAGGGTGTCGAGCTGCTCTTTTAAGGCTCTACTATAGATACTAGGACTTTCAGTATACCCTTGAGGTGCCCTTGTGAATGTAAACGAGCGTCCACCCAAGGTGAACGCAAACAAATACCTGCTCTTCTCATGTATCGGAATACTAAAGAAGGCGTTTTTTAAATCTACGACACTAAAGTGTGTAGCCGTAGCAGGGATCATTGTTAAGATCGTTGTTACATCAGGCACGATTGGAAATTGTGGGGCTACCACCCGGTTAATAGCACGAAGATCTATTATAAACCGGTACGGAATTGCATTGTCGCCTTTCTTATAAACTGGCAAGATCGGGCTATTACATAAGCTACCTGTAATCTCTTCGATCACTCCACGATGTACAAAATCGGAGACAATGCATTTCAGAGCGCGCTCTCCTTCAATTGAAATTTTATATTGCGGAATGCGCGGTAGCTTAACCCCATGTTTCAATATTATCTTAACAGGTTCGATGTGCAATATCCCGACATCATTATCGTCTATTGCCCACAAACATTCTGGGACAATGTCGAATTCGGGAGGTAGAGGTCGGGTCAAGTATTGGGAGTTAAAGGGTTGCTGTGGTGAAACTGTTAATCTTATTCCGTCAGGGGAACAATGAATCACTGCATTCAGTTTCTTCAACAAATTCAACCCCAGCAAATTTTCTCCACAGTTTGAAGTAAGAAGAAAAGGGCACTGGTCTGTAAAACGACCCAAAGAAACGGATACCGGCGCAGAAACCGGACAAACAGTTGGTATGCCAGAGAACCCTATAGAAACGTTTGTTTGCCCTGACAGTGGGATGTTTGGAACCCTCGAATGGTCGATGGAGCACTTTTGTGCTCCAGTGTCGATCAAGAACTGATGTTTTCTATTCCCCACCAATAATTCAACATAGGGGCCCTTCTGAATAACGGGAATAGGTAAAGGTTCCAAACGCTGCTTCGGGCAATCCTAGTAAGGCAAAACTTCATCAAAGGGAAGTTCTTCAGAAAGATAGGCGGCGGAAGGGTGATCAAATATATTTCTCGAGTCCATACTCGGAGTCTGATTTTCCCGTGAAAAAGGTTGCTGGGGATCTTGTAGAAGCTGACCCCTATCAGGGCCCCCTGCTCCGGGGCGGCCCCTTGGTCGCCTACCCATACCTCCAAATGTGCCTCCTGACCTCTGACGAAGGGCAGGGCACTGCGCTCGCCAGTGACCTTCCTGGCGGCAATAAGCACACTGATTAATATTTATAGAATTTGGAGGGGTATTCCCTCTTGGAATGTACTGACCTCTAGTCTGTGTCGTACCTCCTCTGGGGTTCCTGACAATTTGCTGCAACAATACCTTAGTTTTTAGGTCACCCCTTCTTTTTTCGATTTTCTCTTTTTCATTATTAACCCGATTCTCGTAATACTGAGCCATATGCAAGACTTCTGACTGAGATTTTGCCTGCCAAGCGCTCTCTGAGGACATAATTTGTGACTGGATGTCGGGCAACAATCCACGCACAAATTTGTCCACAAACAACCTCTTCCCCGACTCTGTACCTAAATCCTGTCCACTGAAGTCGGAGAACACCTGTTCGAATCTATTAAAGAATTCAGTAGTACCTTCAGTTTTCCCTTGGACGCAGGCCGTAAGCTTGTCCCAAATAATCCTTTTTTCTGGGTTTATAGTTTTTAATTTAGCAACTATTCTATCGGGTAAAGTGAGTATTACCTGGGGTGGTTTCTCACCAGCTGGTCGTTCCCCATCTATTCTAATTAAATTTACCCATGTATCCCCTAACCCCGGCACATCATCTATTGCTCGTACCTGTTTCCATACATCAACAGGTAAAAGCACTGGAAACAATAAATCCATGTCACTTAAGGTGAACACAGAAGACTGCAAGACGGATTCTATTTCTTTATAAAACCCTGTCGGGTTTTTCCTAATATCAGGGACTGATTGTCTAATCGTGTTCACTTCTTGTCGGGAGAACGGGACGTGAACAAACTGCGATACGTAATGTGCAGGGATATCCACCGCGGCAGCACCAGTCGCCGCGTTGGCGGGGATTTCTAATTTTGGGACAAGGGTCGGAGGGACCTCTCTCATAGGCAACTGAGATATAGGGACCTCCGACCGCTTACTAAGCAATAAGGCCAGATCGAGCGCTAAAGCAGCTGTAGAAGTGTCGGGCGAAAAAGTTCTTTTACAAATACCCAATAACTCTATGGGGCAACCAACCTTCTTCCTTATACATTCCTCCTGTAAGTGCTGTACCATCACTTGGATTACCTTCCTTTGCATCTCTACCGTGTATTGACTATATGTGTTATACACCTCATCTGGCGGTATCGATGAATCCGAGACCCATCGAATCGCATCTCTAGTACAAATCCGTACTTCCTCAGGTGCTGATCTTCGGCACGAAAGGAACCGTTTCTGTGCATACATCCTGTCGTCCTCATCATCCTCGTTTTGTAACCTTTCAAAATCCCTCCTAAACTCAAACAATCTGTCAACATGTCCATATACTTTCTGCTCTGTATCCCTTGAAAGTGCCAAGGCATTCAGATCTCTCACCCCTTGTGGGAGATCCGAAGTCTGCAATCTACCCCACATTACACCTAAATGCATCCCCAGTCCTTCAATAAAAACGTTTTTCTCGGGAAAATCGTGCAAATTAGATAGTGTTGAAAGTACATCAGTTTGATCACCTTTTTCCATGCAATGTTTAGCCCAAGCAAACAGTTCCTGTTTCCTGCCCGCAGGAACAGTACTACGAGTCACAATTTTCGACCCTGCACCGGGATCTGATTTAGTGAACACGGGACTCCCCAGAATCGGAGGTGTAGGTGAACCTAACAAGGGTGCAGGGGAAAGAGGTAATGTAATAGACGAAACAGAGAGAGGAGCGACAACCAAAGAACTAGGGGCAGTAGGCTGCGCAGGAGGAGTAGGAATAACGATAGGAGCAATAGCAGGAACGGGCAAGGTGCCCACAAAGGGAGCATACGGAGGTGGCGCTGAAGAATCGGGCCTCCGTTCGTTTAATATTTTCTCGATAAACTCCTCGGAAACATGGAAATCTTTAGAGGGGTAAATTTTCTGGACCCCGAGCGAGAAAGCTCTATCCATCTTCTGGGTTTCATCTAATCGTTTTTCCTTTACATACAACAATGCCTTTTCGGCATTCGTTTTATGACGTCGTGCATGTTTATCCCTACTTTTAAGCTGCTGTAATGCTTCCTTTTTCCAATTTTGTAACACATCAAAGGCTGCTGGCCTAGCCTTCTTTTTAAGCAAGATCGACTCTAAGTATTCAATACGGGGGATCTCAAAGCTACCATTGACTGGCCACTGAAATTCGGAGGCATTTCTGGTCTGTCTGTGCCAAATGTCATTAAATACAATACTACCAATGCCATACTTACAGTACATAGTACACGCCGGCGACCCCTCCTGTGGTGCCGGACGGCTAAATTCCAAAGATTGTCGATCGCTGCGGAACAGAACCCTAAAGCAGCTAGACAATTTCCCGGGCATTTCTCAAAAAATTGGTGTTACCTGGTCCAATAATTGTGTCTGCAGATACAATACGCCAAATTCAAATTGTCAGGGTTAAATTAAGAGCCGGGTCACAACTGCACCTGACCAAACCTAAGGAGGACCGTACGGTTTACAAACGACTTTAACTAACAAATTTTACCTGCGTTCGGTGGTTTCGGCAAATCTGCCCGCCTCGGAATTGGACCCTCGTCAAGATGCCGTGTCAGACCGCACGACTATCGCCCAAGGATCGGATCGTGCAGCGCTGCCGAGGTATCGCGTCTCGATCGGTCGGGCCCGCAGAATCACACCGTCCGATCCCGATTCGATAGTCTGCGTCAACCTTCAATGATCCGGCATCAATCTTGAGGGTCCCTATTCGGGCGCCAACTGTGGAAACAGAGAAATTGACATGAGGCCGGGAAGCCCAAAAGGAAACACACCAACACAGGTTACAAAGGACATACAAAGCGCTTTATTTCAAAGTTACAAAAGTTACCAAAGTCAATTGACATGCGAATAGCTATTCGGCCCTCTGACTAACACACGAACCTTCAACGTTAGGTTCGCACTGAAAGTGGGAGAGACCGATCATCGGGATGCTCGGGTTTTTATACATTTTGTACTGCATTGGCCAGCCCTCTTGTAAGTTAACCATTCTTAGAACAACGGCTAGGGTTCGTAGCCAGGTCGAACATGCAATTTCCATATATTAGATCGGTTTCGCTGATACAGTTACATATTTACACCTAGGTTAAACAGAGGACAGGGTCTTAGTTCATGACCCTAACAGATAGCCTGCGGACATATTATTCATTCACGTGTGCGGAGGTCACCATAGCCGAAGTCTTACTCGAAATGTCATTCGGCCTCCATTTTGTGATTCGAGGTGACTTTCGCACGGCAAGAGTACCTAAAATGGCGGCTAAATCCAAGATGGCAGCTTTCACGATACATTAAGGTCAAGACCTTGCCGCGGAACCTATGTTCATAATATTCTTTAGACAGCTTGGCGTAGGCCAACATACATTTAAACAATGCGATTGGGGTCACAATATTATCTCGATTTCCACAACCCAACCTGTGTTGGTACTCATTTATCAACCTCCGCAGGATGAAAGGCTGAGTTGACCTTGCCTGGAGCCATACCTGCAACCTGCACATCACACGGATATTGCAGCAGCGAGCGCTCATCCCACTGAGCTATCTTGCCAGCTATAGCCATCAGAAAGCCAGCCACTTCACAAACAAAGAGCCACATGCTGCTGGTTATAGCCCAAGAGCCTCATTTTTTTTGACAAAACAGAAAAATAAAAAATATTTGTTTTTCTTTTTTAGGGGTAGCAAAGAAGACCACAGGGGTAGCAAGAGAGATCTGTGACCCCAAAATGACGTCCCTGATAGCAAACAAATAATAGACGTGTGTTTGTACAAGGGATCAAAAATGCATATTTGCTCCTACGTTTTGACAAGTCATCCAACACTTAAAACAAGGGATCGTAAAGAAAAACTTAAAAGGGAAAACACATTGAAAATCGGGTTTATGATCAAAAAATGAGCCTCCAGTGGCAAGGATTCCAGAGCTGGGTGCGCAGCGGGGCAGAATGTAAGAATACAGAATGCTGTTCATTTGAAATTAAGAGCTATCTGGGCGCTGGGGAGCACTGCGTTTTGCTGGTACCAGATAGGCTTTGTAATGTAGACAAACTTGCCTGCAGCCACCACCAAAAAAAGTACAGCTGATCGAAAAATAGCTCTGAGAAGGACTAGGGAGACCCTAGGAAGACCTAGAAGAAAGCGTATTGCCGCCATCTCACTTAGAAACATCCAGGCCCTAAATCAGATTAAAATTGCTATTTCTACTGGCTATGCCCATTCTGGTCCTCTCTCTTTGGCAATGCCCAAGAGTAAGGGAATTCGGCCTGTATATTGCGCGCAATTTGCGTGTAATGCGCGTAATTGACGCAAAGCAGAGCCAGCAGCTGCAACCAGCTAGCTTATTGATTGATCCTGCCAGCAACTGAACGCGCACACACCACTGTATGCCGACTACCACTTAATCCACCAATCAGGCTATGGATCACTGTGATTCATCACTATTGCCCAGCCCTCCAACCAAGCACTTGCAGTATATTCATATATTTCAACATTGGTTGGTACTCTTGCTCAGAGGAAAATTGTCTGACATTTTGGTGCTGTCTGCCTTGGTAAGTCACGTAGCTCAACGTGATTGTAGACCCCTCCTGTGTGGGCAATATTCCATGGGAGAGGGGATGTTTTTTATTGTCAATTGAGTGACTCACACTTTTGCCAAATGCTTCATACATATTTGTTACATCTGAAGGTAACTTTCCCTGGCCTGATTACATGTTGCCAGGTATCTCCTATGCAAATACTGTGAAACGGAATTAAAATAAATTACCTCATGTGGTAACTTTTTATCATTATTATGGCATTTATTGAGTGCGGACCTAGCTTCTAGACGCAACGGAGCGCTTTACTGAGGTATAAATATAATTGTTTTTTTATAATGTGCTTAATACCAGAGATTGGGCCTCATTCCGAGTCCGGCGCTAACCAATGGCGGTAGTAGCGCCTTGGTCGGCACCGGACCCGTACCGGCACCGCCCTGGTGGAATGGGAAATTACCGCCCTATTCTGAGTTGACCAGGGCGGTAATTTCCCATTCCCCAGGGCTCTTCCCCATTCCCAAATGAGCCCCCATAGGACTCAATGGGAATGGGGAAATTGCAAATAACGGTGACCGTACTTTACGGTCACCGTTATTGGCTAAAAAGCCCCTTTGCGCCCTCGTCCGTAACGCCTGGTAAAAGCAGGCGTTATGGACGAGGGCGCAAAGGGAACTCGGAATGTGGCGGTAAGGGATTACCGGCACCGGTCTCGTTAACGGTGACCGGTATCCCTTACCGCCATACTCGGAATGAGGCCCATTGTTTCTTAAGTGCGGACGGCGATTCAAACCTGTGTTGATTGCACCACGTTGTCTTGGTTCCAAGACAAACACGTTGCCCCTGAGCTATGCCCCCTCACAGTACAACAGAACAGATATACATCAGGGGGTGGGATACAGAGGGGCACAGAGAAGGGGTACAGCTGTACCGGGTGGCGGGGAGGAGAGTGGTGGACGGCATCTAGCGAGCAAGCTAGCGCGAGGGGCGACGTGATGGCCTTAGGTGATGAGGAGGAGGGACTCGAGTCTTGAGTTCTTTTCTGAATTGCAGGAACGTAGGGGTGAGTTTGATGCTGATGGGGAGGAGGTTGCATAGTCTTGGGGTGTACGCAGAGGAGACTTGTTTTCTGGCCTTTTCCTTTTTGAAGCGGCGGATTTCAAGTCTGCACGTGTCCTGGCTTCTGGTGGTGTGTTGTCTGCTTAAGTGTCTGCATAATTCAAGTCATGCGGGCCCTTCATTTATTCCCCATTCTGGAATCCATAGGACTCCACAAGGAAAGGCCATGTTAGAGCATGTATTAATACCTCATGCTCTCATGTAGTATCAGATAATACTCTGGGGTGGCGGTACCAACCTCCACCCAAAAATAGGTGGAATTGAAGAGTTTCAGGTTTGAAATGGGAAATCCGGCAGTGATATAAAATATGCAGTATTTCCAGATACCAGATTGCTTCTGGTTTCCGCCAACTCTGTAATCGGGCCCTTAATGTTGCTGCTAAAACCGCAGCAGGCGAAACCCCAAATAATTGACTTTTGCATGAGAATTATTTGTTGTTTTGTGATCTTGTACAGGAAGCATGCAACTTGCGTATAGGCGTGTTATAAATGCCATATCATATCATCTGGGCAGGGTGAAAGCCAGCATCGCTAGGGAATTTACCATGAGATACCGCAACATTTTCATGGTGATTCTTTTTGCAGGCACGTGCCTACCGCTACTCTCAACTCTTTGAGATTGTATTACGGTGGACCAGATACGTAACCAACACTATATTACACCTGGGAACATTTTTCAAAAATAATGCATGCATGCATGGTTGCGAGGCCGCTTTAGTGGGTGAGTGTGTGCATCTGTGAGTATAAGCGAGTGAGTGTGACAGCATGTGTGCAGGGCTTTCCTTGGGTGAGGAAGAGTGTGTTTCTTCAAATTGGTCATAGTCTCTAAATGGGGGTGGGAGACATACAAATCAATACGCATAAGATAGCTCAATGGGTTGAGCGCTCGCTGCAGCGATCTGAGTGTGATCTGCAAGTCGCAGGTTCGAATCCCGGCAAGGCCAAATCAGCGTTTCATCCTTCCGAGGTTGACAAATGAGTACCAATTTTGGTTGGGTGATATTTTATGTAAATATGTGCTCTGTGAAGCGCTTTGGATTAAGGTGCTACATAAATAACACCTCATTATCATTACTTACGAGTGTTGAGCTAGTTTAGGGACCATGTGCGTGTTTGGGCACATGAGCATGTGTGTGTGAGCATCTGAGTAAGGTATTGTGTCAGGTAATGGACTGTGTGTGTGTTGATGACTTGTATTTGTACAAGGGTAGGAGATTACTGTCACTAAAGGGATGCATACATGGAATTGGGTGTTAAAGTGGGCAAGTGAGTTTGCAAATGCACCAGAGAACAGGTGTTTTAATAGGGTTGATGAATGCCTGATCTTGAAGCTGTGGAAACAATGGAATCAGTTAATTCATGTGTGTGTGTGCGAGGGAAGGTGCCTAAGGGTATGCCGATGGGTGTGGGAGCTCAAAGTGAGACGTGAGATCATGGTGACGTTTGATTGATGGAGAGTGTGACGTGGGAGTGAGGCAGTGTGTGGATGAGAAGGTGTGTGCATTAGTGAATCATTGGTGAATCAAGGAAATGGCCTCATTACGAGGTAGGAGGTAGCCATGGTGCTGTACCGCATACCAGGTCTGGGTTTTCAGAATGGGTACTTACCGGGTCATTCCAAGCTTGGAGGACCCGGTAAATCCCCATTCTGAGAACCATTCCCCATTCCCATTTGAGCCCCCATAGGGCTCAATGGGAATGGGGAAGTAGCTAATAACGGTACTGCAATTTGCGGTACCATTATTAGCTCTGAAGTCCCTTAGCGGGTCGCGTCCTTAACAGGGCCCTCATTACAACCCCGGCGCTAAACCGTGGCGCTATTAGCCCCATGGTTGGTGCTGGTGTTGTTACGAGTCCGCCATGGTGGAATGGGGAAATACAGCCCCATTCCAAGGTTGGCGGGGCGGTAATTCCCCATGCCGCCATGGCCCTTCCCCTTTCCCATTTTTGCCCCATAGGGCTCAATGGGACTGGGGAAGGCGCTAATTACGGCACCGTAAATTACGGTGCCGTAATTAGCTCCTAGGTCCCTTTGCGGGTTGGTTTTTTTAACGCCTGCTAAAAGCAGGCGTTAAAGTGCCACCTGCAAAGGGACCTCGTAATCAGGAGTTAAGGGTTTAACGGCGCCGACACCTTTTACGGCGCCGTTAACCCCTTAACGCCTGGGTTGTAATGAGGGCCCTGGTCAGACCAGGAGTTAAGGAAGGGACCTGCTAGGGGACCTTGGAATATGGAGGTAAGGGATTACCGGCACCGGCACCCTTACCGGTGCCGGTAATCCCTTACCTCCTACCTCGTAATGAGGCCCAATAGCGTAGGGATTCAGGGTGAGGAATAGTGCACGTGCATTAATGAGGATGCCCTGACCGAAGAACGTTCCGAATACCTGGGAGGGGGGGATGTGCGCCCGTAAATGAGTGAGAGATTGTGTGTGTCTATGTGTGAGTCTCTTTGAACTGTGTATGTGTATAACTGCAAACAAAGAATGTTTGTTTTCCCATTTTGACTGAAGCAGTGTTGGAAGGTGTGTGTGTGTGTATTAATTTGGGAGTGTCTGGGAGAGGCACTGTGTGATTAAAGAATCGTGAGTGTTTGCCTGAGAAAGTTTGTGATTGAGGAAGTGCGGGTCGGTGTGGTAAACGTGTGAGGGACAGCAGAAATGAGACACGTGCGAGCGTCAGCAGAAGTGAGAAACGTGTCCGTTTCAGCAGAATTGACGAACGTGTGAGTGTCAGCAGAAGTGAGGCTTGTTACGCCTGAGTGTCGCATGGTGTTGTTGAGGTCGTGTTCGAGGGCCGTGATTGGTAGTGTAGGCTGCCACCTCAGTGAGGCTCGTTGTGAGCAACAGGATAGTGGACCTGGTCAGCAAGTAAACAAACAAAAAACAATTCAGCCTTCAGTGCGTCCATCTCTGCCTTCATTGTGTGTCCTCTGTGTTTACCCACTTTACTCTGCCCTGAACGCCCCCATCTCCTATTGGTCGGGGCCACTCTTGGCCTGATGCCCAGGGGGCAGCGAGTCCTTGTGCCAGAGGGAACCCGATGCCAGGCAAGAGACTTGTGGAGAAACCCGAGTGTTGTCCTGGGCGACTCCTGCTCCAGCTTCCAGTGGCATCAGGAGAGGAGCTTTGAATGCACTCTGCTATAACTGTGTTGCTACTGCTGGGGAGGGAAGAGCAGGTTGAGGGGGGTTGCGGAGGTGGGGGGTGGGGGGCGATTGAGGACGTTCCCTTATAGGGACAATCTGGCATCGCGCTGCTCAATTACTGCCTGCCTACAGGTTAACACACACACCTGCGAGTATTCTGCGACTGATTGCTGCCATTACGTTATCGCCTGGACGCAGCCGGCCCAGCCCCCACTGACGTACATCCCCCTCCCCCTATTCGCCTTCGCCACGGTGAAGCTGAGCAGCTGTGCGTCTAAATAGGCTTCCATTGATGGCATTTAACTCCCTCCTCCCCCCACTCTGATCTGCTGAAGTGGCTGCAGTGGGTCACATAGAATTGGGGGCACATGCTCCTAAGAGGGTGAAAGACGACATTAAGCGTTGGAAGCTAACGTGGACACACGTATTATCAGCACCTGGGGGAGTGGCGCCAGCCAATCGGGAGGCTAGTGAAGCGGGGTTGGACTCTGCTGGTGTAAGCATGGGTTCAGTTCCTGCCACTTGCCCCATTCCCCAAAATCTCCACTTTCTGAACCCTGGCGCTCCTGACCGCCAAATAACCCTCGCCCGATTGCCCCCAACCCCACTAGACATGAATACCTCTCTCTCTGCCTTCTCAGCCCTCCCCCAATTGTATTCCCCAGCCTTGCTCAATTCTGGATTTGCCTGGCTCTAGAGCTATATCTCATAATGGAAATAGTACAGGGACAATGCCCCTATACAGTTACCCAAGATGGAGGCCAATTTCATTAATGTCGTTATACTCTGGTAGGCTTGGCTGGTTACGACCCTGAGCTCTTGTCAAGGCCCTTAATTCACTCTGGCCTACCTTTCCTGAGGCGTCCAGGCCATCACGGCCAAGCACACCCAAATATAGTGACGTGAACACTGTAAAAATGCATCGTTATTAATGAATACATCATCAATTACAGAAAGAGTGGTGCACCTTTGGGTTAGTAGAAATGTATGCACATACTAAAACTATGGACCAAGACCCCAGAGAAAACTTACATTTATATAGGGTGAAGGAGTGCAAGTTCCAGAGGCCCACCAGTGGTTCTGGGAAAAGGGGGTGGAAACTGTAGATTGCCATGGCCCAGACTTGACGTGAACCTTCTATACCAGTGGTCTTCAAACTCGGGGGTTGGGGGCAATGGATGGCCAGGGGGAGTGCAAGGTTCTTTAACAAGCAGGAAAAGTAACTGATTTCAATAGAAAATATAAGCAGATTTGACATCTTGGGGGGAGGGAGGACAACAATATACCACTGATACCACTGAATACCACTGCTCTATACCCACTACCTGATTAGTCCATGCCAGTAAGTGCCCGCATGGCAGCTTCATCTTCGGGACTGAGCCACAAAACAACTCAAGGGGGGGAGGGTACATTCCCAGATTTCATTTTCTCCTCTGTGTCCAGAGTGATCTTTCCAAAAAGTATCAAAAATACCACCACCTGGTGCAGAGTGGTTCAGGAACAATGAGGGAGGGCTAGCTCGGCAGGGGGGCTCCTCTGAGCTGCCCCCATTCCCATCACATTGAAGTCTGAACACAGGAGCTCAAGCACATCAGGTACTCCGGAAACACATTGGGCCTCATTACGAGTTTGGAGGTAGCCATGCCGTTTTTACCGGCATGGCTTCTCCCAAACTCTGGTCTGGGTCCCACAAAATGGGAATTACTGGGCCAATCTGACCTTTGCGGACCCGGTAATTCCCATTCGCGGGACCCGGTACGCTCCCATTCCCATTTGAGCCCCTATAGGGCTTAATGGGAATGGGAGGATGGTAACAACGGCCCTTTTAAAAATGGGGCCATTGCTACCATCCGGTAATGCTCGCGGGTGCCACTCTGCAGGTCTCGTCTGACCAGGCGTGCAGAGCGGCCCCCGCAAGCAGCACTCGAAATGTTGCGGCGAGGTAAAAATGGTGCCGGTAGCACTACCGGCGCCGTTGTTGCCTTACCGCAACACTTATGGGGCCCAGCTATGGCCCCCTCCTACAGGGGCCATGCCACATTGCAGTGCTGACCACACGCCCCCCGTGATGTAGTGACTTGCACCCATTGACAAACCCTCTATACCTCTTGACTTAACTCTTCAGAAAAGGAGTGGAAGAGTGGGCGCGATGGTCCAGATAGAAAGGCATATCCCTCCCACAAATCCTCAGAAATGTAACTGCTGTTACATGTCTTTGTACAGCACACATCTGCCATTGGCATGGACCTGTAGCACTTTGGCCAATCTGGCTTTGCCAGCTCGGCTGATTTGGGGATAACCGGACCCCACAATGCGCCACGGCAAATTAAATGCCATTGCGGGTTTGTAAAGCCACAACATATTGTCTCTATGCCTATGTACCAGTATGACAACATATCATTGAGATCCCAATATAGTTGTGGCATTCTAACAATGTTGGGGAGCCAATTTAGGAATACAATGCTAACACAGTGCAAAAGGCAAACACGGCATGGCATTCTATTAAAGCACGAGATGCCAATGCTGCTTCAAGGTGATACCCCAGTGTATTTTGACTACAAATTGATAGATGGAAGGTTTTGAATGAATCTGTACCACTGGCAATGCTCTGGGAAACCTTCCACACCACTGTTTTTTAGCCCGTCTGCGCCATTGCAAAAGGGGTACAGCCTTATGCAAATCAGTCAGGAACCACCACCAATGGTAGCAGCCCAGCCCGAACTGCTAGGCCAGGTCCCCACTGCACGGAAACACAAGCAACCCCAGGCATGTTTCGGCCTTGTTGGGCCTCCTCAGTGAGGTATAGCTTGGTTGCCTATGGCGCAGCGAGCAAGGGACCCACGTCTGAGCATATCCTCTCTCACATTGTGAGACAAACTTTGACTACAAAGTGATGGGTGGAAGGTTTTGAATGAATCTGTACCACTGGCAATGCTCTGGGTAACCTTCCACACCACCGTTTTTTAGCACGTCTGCGCCATTGCAAAAGGGGTCCAGCCATATGCAAATAAGTAAGGTACCGCCACCAATGGTAGCAGTCCAGCCCGAACTGCTAGGCCAGATACCACAGTGTAGGCATTCCAAAATAATGTCGAGAAGCAAATATGGCACAAAGCTGCCAACACATAACAACACAACACAAAAAAGCATTTGATGCCACCATATGAGTGGGATACAAATGTTGTATTGAAAGGCCAATACATTTGGTGCCAATATAACTTGGAGATGCAATCAATATTTTGAAATTTGAACATAAAGTTTCAAAGCAATGTGACACAAAGGTGACAACACAACACTGAGATGCCAATATTGGTACAATAAATTATCATAGGGCCTCATTACGAAAACCAGGCATCCTTAGCGGGTCCCGTGAGCGGACCTCGTAATGAGGCGGTATGGGGTTAACGGGGCCGGCAGCTCTACCGGGCCCTTAACCCCCTACCACCTTCCTCGTAATGAGGCCCATAGTGTTAATAGTCTGGTATGACATCCAGAGGACGATGCCGCACAAAGATGGCAACCCAGCACTGATGTGCAAAAATGGTGGCAAGATACCAACATAGGCTAACGTTGAGATGCCACCATTGCTACAGTGTGCCCTCATAAGCACTAGGTTGCCAAGGTAGAACTGCAATGCCAGCATTGCTTTGATATGTAAGCATAACATTGAAATGTCTACATAATGTCAAGAGTTCAGACACTCTCCCGTTCCCACCCTACCTGAGACTGGGTGATCCGAGGCCCACTGTTACCTCCACTGGTTGCTTGTAGATCCCTGGCTGACAAAGTGCCCACCCTCGCCCTCCACTGTTGTTGGCTCCCCGCTCCCTTTTTCTCCGCTTCCCTCACTGTGCTCTTCCTCTTATGATTGTAAAGTGCTCCGTTGCTCTTGGAAGCAAGATGCATGCTCAATGGATACCCTAATAATACTGGGCATAGTGCAGGAATGCCAACATATAGCTGAGATGCCAGCATTCCCTCAAGACGCCAAGTTAGCCTTGAAATGCCAACATGGTACTGCCAACATAATGGACTTGCTGAAGCTTTTTGCCAACTGTGCATGGGATGGTGACCCTGAGGGACACCTCTGACCCTGAGGAAAGGGAGGCAGCTGCATCGTGCATCCAGTAGAAGACGAGAAGTGATGCTGAGCACTCCTGACACCCGAAGGACGTGCAAAGTGACCTCCCTTATCGGCGCCAGGGCCCACCTCTCCACGCCCGCGCACTTATTATCGATTGTGCAGGATAACAAATGGAAAAAGGGCTGCTGCTTTTTTTCTCCTCTGAGTTCTGTGGAGGTGGAAATTGTATTTTTTTGCGTCCGCCTCACCCGCCGTCGGCTCTTGAGATTACTTACCGTCAGAGAGATACTCGCCTGCCTGTGGATTGAGCCTGCGTGCTGACTGATTGACTGCCTCTCTGGGCTTTTATTTGTTTCCACGGTAGGTCGTTGGTTCGAAATGAACCCAAACTTGGAGTTGATCTCCACCCCAGGAGCATGTCTGCGTCTTTCAGGAGTTTGCGGCAGTCACTACCTGTGACATTTCTAGCCCCAGACTGCACACGTCACAAATATAAGCATTGACAATGCCGACAGTTTGGGCTTTTGTGTAGGCCTGGGGAATTCAATTGCCAGGCTGTGCTGTAGTAGTATGAGATGGCCATCAGCGGTAGCAGCTGCACAATGGTTCTGGCACCTCGGGCTATCACAGCAGTGGTTCCTTGCAAACATCTAAAACTAACACAAGCAGTACCATTGTTTGGGTTTAACCGGAAGGCGGTGAAGGACACACATAGTGCTTATAAATAGAGTAGCTGAAGGCAGATCTGGTTAATACATTTCTATTACACCAGCGGTGTGTTTACAGCTCCAATTAAGTCATTAGCTGTCGGAAGACTGCTTTGGAAAAAAACAGGGGCAGGGACAGAAAGTGCACATTATGATGGTAAGGTCTGATACAGCTAGCTCAAAGAGTTCCCATGAGGGGGTGTTTTGGGCGGGGAGGGACAGGAACTGGGTGTGAGTGGCCATAGGGATTAGCATGGCCGTGTGCAGTAGTGGTTGGGTAAATAAACTAAACCTTAAAAGCTTTGTGTCCCACCTCATATGACATTTCCCTATCTGTACTCTAATGCCATAGTGTCCGCTAATCGGTGGCACTTCCTCGCCACTTAATAGGCACAACGAATTAGCCTCATGATGCCAGAGAAAGGCATATGTGCCAGCATTCCCCTGTTTTTAACTTTGCACATTTGGTGGGCCTTTTATTCTTGGGTTTATAATAAGGATGTAGAGGACTACAAGTCCTGGGAACCTAAAGATTAAAATAGGACTGGGCTAGTGTCTTCCAAATGGAAATGGGCTTGGCAAGGCCACAGAGCTTATGACAAGATTTAGGGTTATAAGGACTGGGACAAGGGGGATTTATGTGATGGGTGCTCATGGGGAGTGTTTTTACAATGTCAGTAGAGTGATGGTTTAGTAGTATAGTTCAACTATTATAGGAATGTACATACTGGCAAATTGTGAAACATATGATGCAACATAATGATTCAATATCTATATGAATTTCCTTGACCATCAAATACGTTTTATTGTGTGATTTGTCGGGTGTTACTTCTGTCACTATAAATGCTTTGACATTGGGAATGAGACCAGAGATGTGATTAAGGGCAGCTGTGACTGCATGCGATAGCCCACAACTGAGCAATGTGCCGAAGCATCAGCATTTGTTCTAGCTGCCACTTGCAAATAAATTCTCATTTTCACTGCACACTCTAAAAGCCTGTTTCATGGAATTAATTGGGCAGGAAAACCGGACTTTGTGAGCGAAACCGGGTGCAAAACCCTGTTTGTCGATTCATGGAATCGACTGTGCGGAACTTTTTCGTACCTTGCAGGGACATTGCGCAGGCTCGGCACGTCTCTTCCAGTGGCCGAATGCTTTGCATGAGACACCGCGCAGGGCATGGGTGTGGCATGTGCACAGACCAGAGTAGGGGGCGGAACATGCAAAATGAAGAAGAACAAGGAAAAATGTGGGCCTTGGGAGGGACGGCCCGCAGGCAGTCCATTGCACACCCACAAATGCGCGCAACCAGGTGTATTCATGGATCTGACCATGAAACATCTCATCAGGGAAATGCCCATGCAAAGCTCTCGATCTATCCGCCACCTGAAGGCAGGCATACAGACACTTGCGCATAGGATTCACATCGCAGAGGTTGGATTGCATGTTTGATTTAGGGGTACGTGCATGCTGACGGGGTTCCGTTCTAACTTAGAGGTGCACCTAATGCATGTATGAAAACATTATCTATCCAACTTTTACTTTTGCCATTTTACCAAGTGTTATGTTCATTCAGGCATTCACCCCTCTGCGGGGTCAGAGGTTTCAAACCCTGTACAGTCATAGTTCTTAGCTATTTGTCCACCCGGGAGTTATACCCCATACTCCTGCCTACATTCGTGTCATGGTATGTATATCCATGTAGTATTGGGCCTCATTGCAATTTGCATTGAATTCACCCACAATAAAAATCCTTCCCATAGGGCACTGATACGCAACATGTAGCTTGGGAGCAACATGTTGCTTGCGGCACCATAAATTGTTTCTTGCCACTTGCTCTATTGTTAACCATTAATTACTGCAAATGAAAGCGTTCTATAAGCAGTCATTACATTTATTACATTTCTAATTTGTGTTGCAATAATTTGTGCACCAACCGTGTGTCGATATGTTAGTCCAAAAATGGATGTTGCTTACCATTTTGTTTGCTATGCACATTTGGTTTATTGTACACAAAAGGTTGGGAACCAGTAAGGTAAGAGGTAGTCCAGTCCACCAATAACCTTTCTATGGCACTGATTATTTCTTTAGTTCTCCCTCCCCCGGAGGATCATTGATATTGACCAGGTAATACATTTTCCCTCAATCGGGGCTTGTTTGCTAAACTGCAATGCCACAATGCTCCCTTAGCTAAGAATAATAATAGTGGACTCATTGGCAAAACAGGAATACTAAAGGTGTGATAACCATGTGCACACGCAGATTGACAAGAGTTTTTCCTGAGTTATGGAAAATAGCACACGTGTTGCCAGGGAGCCGGAAACAGTTACGGGGACCCCGAGCAGTGTCGCCGAGGTGCTGGCTTGGCTGCGGGAGACCCCACACAGAGTTACTAGGCTGAAAGAGTCCATGCACAGGGAGCCCGCAAAGGTAGGGGTGTGTGGCTGAATTTGCTTTGCTTAGGGGCGTTCCGGCCACGACTTGCGTATAGGGGAACTTTGCAGGAACAAATCCATGAGTAGGCGGAGCACGCAGAAAAATATATGCATGCAGGCTCACGCAGAGTTGTCCTTGGAGAGCAGGCTTTTCAGGATCTTTGCACACTTTTCCATGAATCGGGCAGTATAAAACGTGCCCACTGAGACGAAACAGAAAGGCACCAAACTGAAAATACTGCACCAATGAACTCCCGGAAAAATCTCAGAAATGGACTTATTAAATGTTGTTAGCTATTAAATTTAACATTGAAACACACAGATCTTTATTTTCAACCTGAAATATATTAATTGCTATTTGTTCAAGTTTTTCAATTCAATTATCTTACATTGATGGGTGTCAAACACATCCAACCAGTTTTGAAAATGCAATTAGTAGATACACATCAGCCAGACATAAAAAAGAAAAAAAATATATATATATTAAGAACTCTTTTGTTTGCTTCAGCAGAACAAGCTTGGAGTTGCAAATCTACACATGCATCTCACATTTATCACATTAGCACATGGAGATCGCTATTGACCTCTTCTCAGCCAATCAGAACGTGTAGTGTGCAGTCAAAAACGACTGGTGTTGACTGCATTCTGAACATTCTGTCTTCAGTAGCAGACAGGGAAATAACAATGCAATTTCCTGGCAAGATTATTTTTAAGAAGGCACTCCCTCTCTAGGAGGACCTTGTTTGCTGTAATTTTTAAATTTTTAAGAAGGAAATCATAAAAGAATGCTTCGACTTTCTTATAGAGAAAATGTTTACTTTTACTTGACAACAAATGCAGACTCGTGTTCAACCTGTTCCAGTTCAACCCCACTTCATTTAAAATGCTTTATTTGTGAAGAAAACCAATTTATTTAAATACTACAGCATACAACGACATGTAATTTACAAACTTAGTTGTCCATTTACTGTTTTCACTCTTAAAGTGTTTTACTTCATCACCACAACTCCAAAACATGAATTCTTACAACCACCATCTGCCAATCGCCGTATAGACCTCAGGGGGAGGGGGGGCATTATTGCTTGGAATAATGACCTTTATGCGATAATGACCCCTCCTGAGGCCAATAAAGATTTAGTAATGTAACACATTGTTGCATTTCATTTAAGGCTATAGTAATACTAGCATTTTAACTGACATATGGCACACGTTTCAAACCTGCAGTAAATGATTACTTTAATTAGGCATATTTTTTAAACCCTCTTTATTGTTAGTTATCACACATGTTCACACTGCAATGCATACACATGTATTGCAATGGTACACATTTATTTTGCACTTTCTGTTGATGTTTTAAGCAAGTATTGGCCCTAAGTCCCTCTGCAGTGAATTGTTTTGATCTCTGAGTCCTTTTGAATTCGAGTCCTTTTGAAGCATGGAAAGGAGTTTTTGGGAGGTGAGTGGTATTTGGGGGGAGTTGTTTTGAGGCATTGGCGTTAATCTTATCGAGGTTACTCTTTGAGTTGAGTCATTCCGAATCACTGACATGAGTCGTTTTAAGCAAAGTAATTTTTAAGTACTGACACTGCTCTGTATGTGGCCAATATTTTTGAGGCACTGACATGAATCTTTGTGAGGGTAATTCTATTTGTGGAGAGTCATGTTAATGCTCTGATAATAGTCTTATGGAGGCGACTCCCTTGGAGGTGATTCAATTTGAATCACTGACATGAGTCTTTTTCATGTCATTCATTCTGAAGTACTGACATTGGTCTTTTTGAGGCTAGTGCCTTTGAGGCACTGAAATGGGTCTTTCTGAGGTGAGTCCCATTTGTGAAAAGTCTCTCTGTTGCCCTGAAACTATTCCTATGAGGGTGAACCTCGTTGAGCTCAGTTCTTCTGAATCACTGACATTAGTCTATATTTTGTAAGTTATTTTGAAGAACAGACATTGTTCTTTTGGAGGAAAGTCCATTTGATGCACTGAAATTAGTCATTGTTGTGGTGATTCATTTTGAGGTACTGACAACAGTGTTTTTACAGTGTGTCCCTTTGAGGTGAGGTATTTCAAAACACGAGCCTTTACACAGCAAGTGCTTTTGAGGCACTGAAATTAGTCTTTTTGAAGGCATATCATTTGGGATAATTATAAACTTGCCAATTTCTGCACTCAATGCTAGGATAGCAACTCCTAGCTGCTATGCCATGCCCTGAAGATGTGATCTGGATGAACACCATCCTATTGTGTGCCCACCGAGATTTCCCCTTCTCACGTACCATCCACCACCGCACCCCTGATGTGGAACTGACTTTGCTCCTGAAAGTCTGTCGGTCTGATCAATGGTCTATGTTATTTCCTCCCAAGCAGGTTACTCGATGTTTCTTTTTTCAAGTTTGCCTTTTTACCCCCTCTTCCCTTTAGATTTATGAGGCGGCCTCCCCCACGTCTCACCTGAAACCCTGACTCTATCCCCTATAGTTATCCATTTGCCCCTCTCCCTCTTCTACCTTTTCGGCCATTTCACAATGGATTTTGTAATCCTGCTTCAAAATCAGGGAATTGTGCTATTTTCTGTGTGGTATCCAGTAATACAATTAAAACAACGTACTCTCGCTACCGCGCTGTGCCTGCGCGAATACACCAACATCAAAGGTATAGCTTCCCATGGAAGCACTAGCACTACTACACAAACCCTGGTTCATGGAACTGTGCACAATATATTTTCGCAGTGCAAGGTCTGTGCAAAGTTGGTGCATAATCATTTTTGCAGTAGAAAATGACTTTGCACGGACTTTGCACTGCAAAAATACAGGTTGCAGAGTTAAGTGAATCAGGGTTTGTGTCGGCAGTGCAAAGTCACTTATCAGCAGTGCAAAGTGACTTTGAACCGTGCGCAAAATTCCATGAATCGGGCCTTAATACTGCAAAACATATGCTATTGTATGTAATGAATACTTGGAAAGTGGAGCGCATGAATAGCCGTGAGTTGAGAATTTGGACCATTTCTCTTTTCCCAACTTTGTAAAACAACATACTAAATTTCAGAAAATCGGCAAAATATTGCAATAAAAACATTTTTTATTGACCATTATAGGCAAATAATCTGCAAAAATAAATTTTGCAACATTTCTGCAAAGTTATTCAGCAAAGAGAGTCTTGCTGGACTGGATATTTTCTCTGCAAACTAACCTAAGGTTGCTTACAACAAAAAGAAAAAAATGAATCAAATTATTCGGCAGTTTAAATATTTGCTTCACATTGTTTCAGAGCCACCATGTAACCTAGCTTTATGTCAGGTGACCTCAAAAAAAGCCCACCTGACCCCTGCAGGTAGTTCATGTTATTGCAACCACCGGGTGTGAGGAATTGGCACAGGTGTTGAAGCCCTGGCTTTTTTCGATTTGTGTTGAACAATACAAGATACAGGTCATTCCATCTCTGAAAAGGTAATCTGCTGATCAGATTCTCTTTCCTTGAACTCCATGCCAAAAGCATAGTGTGTACCTGTGCCCAGCAGCATGAGTAACCTGATCTGCAGTGCCTGCTCTACCAGTGGCACAGAGCAGGTTCAGAGGTCACAGCTGCCCATTTGATAGCTGTGGTGACAGCCAAGTCTCTGCAACATAGGGGCTGCATTTATGATATGCACCCATGTACCATGCTGGTGGCAAGGCAAACTCTACATATAAGATCTCCTGTGTTTAGGAACCCGGAAAAAAGATTAATATTGGCTATAGTTTTATAAAACCTTGATTGGAGATTCTTAGTGTGGACCATTATACTTGACTGTTGGGTTTCTACTGAACCACATTGACACCCCTCTTGAGAGTGTAGCCTTCCCTAATCCCAAGTTTCCACAAAAGGCAAAGGAGGTATATAAGTTCAATGTGCCGGCTTTTCCTTTATGATTGTGTTGGAGTTTGGTCTGTAGAAGTGTGAGGGCTGATCGGATGCTTTAGCCTCTAATGGTCTTTGCACTCCGGCAGGGCAATCGTCACATGGCGGGTCTACTTAGTTTCCAGATTTAGTTATCTCTATTGTAATTACCCCAGCCCAATTAAAATGCTTTGCTCTACCCCCCCCCCCCCCACCTACCCCCACACTGTTATTTATAACAACTGCACTGCCCATGTGGAGGCAATTCTGAACACAAGAAACTCAGCCATTGGCTCACTACACACACCTGTTATGTCATTTACTTTATAAAGGGCAGTGTTCACTGATACAAACTAAAAAATGGGAATTCAAAGAAAAAACATGTTTTTAGTTGTTTTGTTTTGGAAGCATGGGATTTCACAGTCTATTTTTATGCCCCAGTTCAGAGCCTGTGAAACAGGCTTGGCACAAGAGTCATTGGACTCTGGCCTCTAATAAATTCTCCAAAGGGAAACATTTGTACCAAAGACAATGACTTCCTATGGAGGGGTACCACACACATTCATGGTAATTGTGTGCTTTGTTTGCATATGTCTGAAAGTATGTGGGTAATCCTTCACATGTGTGTTTCATCATATGCAGGTATGCACAGTATACGAGTGGTATTAGTGCTTTTCTCTACCTTCAAACATCAGACTTCTCCTTGGCCTAAAGCCCAGGGACCACATCTCTCCTGCCCTGAAATCTATACACAAGGATAAAGTTCAAGATCCTCTGCATTGTCCACGAGGCTTTCTGGGGCCAGGGCCTTCTTTCCCGAGCCCTTCACTCAGCTCCCTCCAACTTTTTAAGGCCAGGCGCTTCTGCAGGAAAAGATTGCAGGGTAGATCTCTCTCCTCTGGAGGTGCCTCCCTCTGGAATGGTCTCCCTGCCCCTCTCAATCTTGAGCTGGAACACCTGCAGTTCTGTATGCAGCTCTAGACCTTCCTTTTCTCGTCTGCTTTCTCTCTCTCCCTACCCTGCTGACCTACCGGTCTTCTGCTCCGACTGGTTGCCCGGCTACCCTCAGAGCCTCACTGGGTACCAGGATCCTCCATGATTAGTCTCCACTGCACTGCCTCTGGGACTACCGCACACATGAGGGCTGTAACTGTAACCTCTACAGTCCCCTGCCTCCTTGCACTTACCCTGAACTGCGCGTCCTGAGCTGCACTTACTCAGAGCAATTGCTGCCCTGATTGCACTTCCTAAATCCTTCTCCCTGGCACTTCTCCCACTCCCCCTGCACTTTGTGCTGTCGCAATTGCACAGTCTGAATGACAAAAAGCCTAGTAAGATTATTTGTCTTGTCCTCCCTCTGTCTTCCCTACCTTATCTTTTTGAGCCTTGAAACACTTGTGTATAGATGCGTTATAAATGACATATATCATATCATATCATATCATGGACATATCAAATCATTTGGGATATATGTTTCATGTCCACCATCTTTTGCCACCCCACCTCCTACGCTACATCCATCCTCCCCATCTTACCATTCTTCTGAAACATTTTGCCAAAGAAAGTTGAGGAGATGGTCCACGACATGAATTTCTACACAAAATTCTGTGCCGGTTCCTGGACTTTGGCGTGACATGCCAGACACCTCCTGGTGGGATTGACCCAGCAGGTGCTGACGTGACCAGCAGTTATAGTATATTTTTAACACACAAGCAAATGGACCAAGTCTAGACCTGCTGATAACAGATGTGACATGTTGTTCTGTAGTGAAGGGTCAAAGACCTCGGATCTCATTGATACTCGGTATGTTTAACCACAGCAGAGATTGCTAAACCCAGGGCTAAAAATTAAGTGTATAAGCAGCAACTAAAGGCAGCTCCTGGGTATCCAGCATTCATCTGTGACCTGGATCTACCACTGAAAAACCAGGAGTGAGTGCATAGTGTTCCATAAATTCAACTTCCACATAAGAGGCAAACATAACATTTTGTCAATTTGTTAATGACCTCTTATGCTTTAAATGTTTTTTTTAGATGTGTGCTAACATACAGTTGTAGATTGTCCCAAACTCACATATGTGTATTTGTTCGGCATCAGTTTACCCGGGGAACCAAAAGTAGCTCCTGATAACTGTTGGTATGAAGCTATCAAGCTAGCCAGGCTCTTCTGGGCTACAAGCAGGAGCTAAATAGCTCCCAGCGCTCCTCAGTTTTGAACCCCCCTGAACCTCAGTGCAGTGTGCACATGTCACTACGAACCACGTCAATGGCACTCAATGTCAGTGTGGCAACTGGTCTGGATTTCCATGGAACCAGGATCTGGATAAAATTGGTTTCCAAGATCCCTATTCTGAGGAAACCAAAAGACTGTGTAGCAGGCACCATCCAACAATCCAACACAGGAACCTGTATGATAAAATGTGGGATCCTCACCAGCGGCACTAAGTCTGTAGGAAGAGGGGTGCAGTTGCAGTTGGAGTTGTGGGCAGTGAACACAGATATGATATGATATGGCATTTAAAATGCTCCTGTACACAAGTGTTTCTAGGCATGACAAGACAAGTTGGGGGAAACAAAAAGGGAGGACAAAATCACAATCTTACTAGGCCTTGTGTCATTCAGATCGCGCAAGAGCAGTGAAGGGGCGAGGGGAGAAGTGCCGAGGGTGATGGGAGGATGGAGAAGTGTGGGAAAAGGAAAAACAAGAGTGCAGCCAATGGGTGGCAAGTGCGGGTACTCATATGTGTAGCCAATGGGTGGTGAGTAAGTACAAGAGAGGGGACTGTAGGGTTACAGATATAGACCACAAGTGAATGAAGAGGCAGTGAAGGATTGCAGCTGGACAGGCAAGGACCTGGGCCCAAATTCAGAGGGTGACAAGGTGACCAGTGCATGCATCAGGCATGTGATCATCAATGGAGAGTAAGAGAGGAGGCAGAAGCAAAGAGAAAGGTCTTGAGTAGCTTCCAGAACCAGAGCTGGATCTGCTCAGGTTTCAGAGAGGCAGCGAGGCTGGTCCAGATGGAGGCCCCAGCAAAAGAAAGACATCTGCCCCCAACTCTTTGCTTGGAAAAGCGGCTGACCCTCAAGACTTTGGAGGTGGAGGAGCGGAGAGCTCGAGAAGGCAGATATTATGGAAGAGAGAGTTGGAGGTAGTGTGGTCCCAGGCCCCACAAAGCCTTCTGGACAATGCAAAGGGTCTTGAATTTGATACTTGCCACCACTGGGAGCCAGTGAAGGGATATCATAGCTGGAGAGATATGATCTCTGGGCTTGAGGCCAAGGACAAGTCTCGCAGTTCTGTTCTGAATGAGTTGTAGAGGACGGAGAGCAGAGACAGGAAGATTTAGAAAGTGGCAATTGCAGTAATCCAACCTAGAGAGGACCAGAGCTCTGGAGACAGTAAGCGTCTTGGGGGAAAGTGAGGAAGGGAAGAATATCTCTGAAGAGGTGCAGCTGGTAGTTTGTCTTCTTAGAGATGTCAGAGATGTGAGGAGAGAAAGAGAGTATGGAGTTGAAGATGACCAGAGGTTCTTAGCCTCATAGGTAGGAACAGGAAGAGGACTGAAGAAAAAAGACGTGTATTGCTACCCGTCAGCCCACGGTGCACTCCAATAGGAGAAAAAATCCCCAATCTATTAGTGTAACTAGTAGATATTATACATCTTCAGATTTAGATATTTCAAGTTGCATCATTCAGTACATGCTTTCAATATTGTCAATAAGGAAATTCAATAACACCAATTCTTTGCCAAAGGAAAAAGGACCTTTTACTGTTTTTTTTTTAAACTTTAGATAAACATTGAACAATAAGATTTGTAAATGTAATAATTAAGCCAAAAACTCAGGATTTGTATAGCAAAACAATTACAAAATGTGTGTCACCAAAAACAGTTCACTGTCAGAGGTCAAAGGACAGTTCTTCCTTAAAGCATAACGTAAATCACAGTGCAGCCCGCCTTCCTTTGGCAAATTGTTAGTGTAAAGCCCTGTTGCCTCCAGGACGTTTTGTATATAAACACAAATGTGAAAAAAAAGTTCTTTTGGTTGAGGTTCACCAATCCCAAATAGTACCAAACTTGTATTATTGCTTTGTTGCCAACGCATTTCGGACTTTCCATCAGTCCATCTTCAGGGCAGGTGATACTATTGGTTCCAAAACATAAATTCATGCACACCTTCAAAAGCTAAGGCAGAATGTAAAGAAGGACCAACTATTAGAGTTGTGTTCAAAAACGAATACTATAGTTCACAACTGATAAATTGCAGATGACCCACCTCGTATTTCGTGCAAGTGGGATCTCTAATTCCAGACTTTTTAGCAGACCCTGCTATATGGATATCACTGCATCCGTACACACTTGTGTGTTGTAATTTCACCCTCAGGCTGGTGCATTCAGAGACAGATGATTCTAAAGTAAAAGTAGAAATTAATATAACTTAAATAACTAAGTTGGGGAGTTCAGGACACTAAAAAGGGCCCTTATATTTTCCTACATTAGATTTGATAATTGTATTTAAGTGTGAGAACAATCCTACATCTAGCCAACCTTTCTAGTTCCCTCAAAAAGTGAATCGTTGATCCGTATACAATATGTGTAGTGGTTAAACTCATCTCCTTATCTCGTAAGGAGAGATATCTAGTTAATGGACAACGAGATAAATGATCATACATTGTCATAAATCTATCAGTATGCTCATAGACTAATCTGCCTAAGCAGCTATAGCTATTCCATGGTATTTCCAACCGTGGTTTCCAAAAATCATGTATCTCATATGGAGAATCATTCCTTACCTTTTTGTGAGAATCAGATTAAACCAGCGAAGCTCCTGGCGCCCGGCGTGAGAGAGTATAACCCTCGTCCAGACGAGAAGCTTTTTGTAGTAATGCTATGCCTTGTTACGCATGCGCGAGGGGAGTAGTGTGGATGTATGGTGCCGGCCCATACTCCCTCGCGCATGTGCATAGATAATGCCGTGGGCGCAGATCTCACACGTCTGCGTGTTAATGTTGCTCAGTCTCATAGTGGATAGTATTACGCATGCGTGAAGATGGCCACCAGAGTGTCTACCTCGCGCGCATGCTCGATAGAGTTTATCATGGTTCAGGTGGGTTCCTCATCTGAAAGAAGACACGGCACTGTATTTTATGGCCACAGTATCCATGAATCACAAAGGATCAGTTATACTGCGATCACAAGGCTGTTCCCTGTCTGTAGGTAACAATAAAAATCTCTTAAATCTCGGAGTCACACAAGATCTATGGTGATGACCTCATGTGATTATTCCTAGTGGGTACCTGACAGTATACACAGGTAAAAAATCGCAAAATCAAGATTACAGTCATCAAAGTGCAGTCCCTTTTGTTAAACGTAAAAGTTCAGGTGCTAGACTGAGCAGCCGTCAAATTTTACAGTGTACCACACATAAACAATGTGTGATAGGGGGAGTGTTTAGTCTGTTAGCCTAAGGTGAGTCAAATTCCACACCATCAGGACTGTCAATGAAGTAGTTGGGCAGTATTTATTTACTCACAGATAGACGGTAAATGGCCCCTGTGCTGGGGAAGGATATGATTGCAGGTATCGTTGTCCAGCTGAGTGGGGATGATGCAGACACAGTCTGCTCGGGTCCCCATGTCCACCGGGCAACAGTCTACATGTGATGGAACCAATAGTCAGAATCTCAGACGTTAGTGTTTATATTAAATGCACTTATCACATGCCTTCCTGCCGTCATGTAAATTCAAGAACGCTTCTCAATCACTATTGACGTTCACATTCTAAATCATTATTCCCACAATGGTATGCCCTTCACATAGGGATTCTGCCTTGTGCGACAAATATGGGTGCATTCACGACCCCCTTAGACATCATATTCAAGCCACATCTCAGTGCATTAGACATAGCACATTAGATCACAATCCACATTTATCCCCCTAGGGCTAAGGCAATCCAGTAAATCAATCCACATCATTTACCTCTGTTGTAATGTTCTCACTATGTCACCACCTCTAGGGCTAAATTTAACTTGTTCCAATATCACGCATTTGATTTGTGCTATTGAATGTCTAGCTTCTGAAAAATGCATAGCTACTCGTGATTTTTGACTCTTCGTTCTGATATTAGACTTGCGTTCTGACCAACGTATTTTTGCCTTTCTAGTGGTCGTGCCTACGGAAAACATGCCCCAGGGACATTTTAAACCATAGATAACATTGGATGAATCACACGTGCATGAATGTTTAAGGGGATAGTTTTTCCTGTATGTGGATGTCTGACGGTATTTCCTTTTATTACATCACTGCAGTGCTGACAGCCTAAACACGGGACAGTTCCTTTGTAGGTGGGTGTTGTGGTTTTTGCGGTAATTATGTCTGCTCTCACCAGACTGTTGCGTAGTGATTTGTTGTTCCTGTAGGCAAATGTCGGAGTGTCCAGAAAGAGTGGTTGGAGCTTTGGGTCCATTCGTAACATATGCCAATGTTTCTGAATAATTCTTTTAATCCTTTTGCTCTGAGTTGAGTGTGTTGTTACATATACCAATTTCTCTTGATCCTGGGTGGATTTAGGTGTCAACAAGGTTTCTCTTTGAACAAGATTCACTTTTTCTTTTACTTCAGAGATCAAAGTTCTATTATATCCCCTTTCGATGGACTTAGTTTGCAAAGAAGATGATTGTCTTGAGTATTCTGCAGCCTCTGAGATGTTCCTTTTGTACCTTAAAAACAGACTTAATGGTGCACTGTCTAATGTTCTTTGCGGGTGGAAACTCGTTGCTAAAAGCAAACTGTTTCTATCGGTTTTCTTTGAGAAGATGCATGTTTCCAATTTACCATTTTTCACGTGGACTTCGACATCCAAAAAATTGATTTTTGATTCGCTCATGGATGTTGTGAATTTAATTCTTGGATTCATGTTGTTCATCATAGAAAAGAATCGCTGAAGTTCATCCAAATACCAAAGATGTCATCAATATACCTTGTGTACAGTGACAAATGGCGTGACCATGTCGGAGATGTTAATACATGTTCATGTTCTAAAAAGAACATAAATATATTGGCGTAGCAGGGGGCCACAGCTGCGCCCATACTGGTTTCTGAAATCTGTAAGAAGTAACGTTCACCATACTTAAATAAGTTATTCATTAGCACTAGTTTCAACAAAGTCAGGACAAACACCCGGTCTGCTTTACAATCCCCTGTTCTCAGTAGCATCCATTCAACCGCCTCTAGACCTACTTCATGGTTGATATTTGTTAGAGGGACATGACGTCCATAGTGAAGAGGACATCACGATTTTCTACAAATTGAACACCTTGTAATTTTCTCAAAAAGTCGGTTGTATGCTTCAAGTAGGTCTCTGTACTCTGGATCAGTGGTTGCAATATTCGGTCTAAATATTGTGCAAGAGGTTCCAAAATACTATTTGTAGCTGCAATGATTGGCCGCCCTGGGGGTTTCAATAGTCTCAGGAACAGGAAGAGGGGCCAGGGTGGGCAGCCAGAGAGTGAGAGGAAATGAGAGAGCTGGTGTACTGATGAGGAGGATCTCAGTCTTACTCGCATTAAGGCAGAGATCATTGGAGCACACCACTCCTGAATTGCAGAAAGACAGTCAGGAATGAGAAAAGGAGTAGAGGCGGCTGAGGGGAGCCTGAAGGAGAGCTGGGTGGCATCCACATAACACTGAAAGTTGGAGCAGAGGACAGTTATGCGGTGGGTAAAAGGAGCTGAGTATTGGTTGAACAGCCAGGAACAAAGATTAGACCCCTTGGGAACACCACAGGTAGAGGGAGATAGAAGAGAGGAAGGACCCCAGTTGAACCTGGGAGGGTCGATCAGCGAGAAAGGAGGTTGGCCGGGCCAGAGCCTGATCAGTGATAGCCAGGTTATCACAGAGTCGGTTGAGCAGGATGGCATGGTTGACTGTATCAAAAGCAGAGGTAAGATTGAGGAGAATGAGGACAGAAGTAAGGTTAGAATCAAGTTTTGAGAGCAGGTCTTTACTGATGTTCACGAGAGCAGTTTCCATGCGTCTGGACTCTCTGAAGTCAGACTGATGGTCATGGAGACAACCAACAGATTCAGTGTGAAGGTTAAGCTGGGAAACGGCCAGCATTTCCAGGAGTTTGCCCAAGAAAGGAGTAATGGACATCGGGTAATAGTTGGCCAGACAGGAGGTATTATCAGAAGGTTTCTTAAGAAGGGGGTGCACAAGGGAGTACTACAAAGGGGAGGGGAAGTTTCCAGTGGCGAAAGAGTGATTCCAGAAATCAGCCAAGGCTGTAACGAGGTTGTCAATGTGGTCCTTGAAAGATTTGGAAGAATAGGGAAGAACCTGTTTTGATGAGAATTTCATCAATCGGATTTGTCTAGAAACGTCATCAGGGGTGAACAAAGGAAAGCAGGAGACTGGGGAGGAGAGGAGGCCACGGGAAGGCCAGGAAAGGAGGGGGAGGATGTAGAGGAGGAGAGGGTAGACAGGGGTTTTAATGATGAAATGAGAAGTCAGGGCTATGCAGAGGGTCTGGGAAGGGACAGGAGAAGTAGAGACTGCAGCAGGATTGACCTGCTCCTTGCAGAGTTGTTAGATGCCGCAGAGACGCAGGCTTGGATGTGCACTCTCTTCTTTGCAAGGACAGAGAGTCTGTAATGCCTTTGGAGCAGGCGGCAGGCCAGTTTGTCAAGGGTGCACCAGTTGCCTTCCACTTCCTCTCAGCCACCCTACACTTGCGTTTAAGGGTGATGAGGTCTGAGTCGTACCAAGAGTGCCACTTGGATTTGGGCATCAAGCGGATCCTCATTACCAGGGCAAGTACATTGAGAGGGCAGGAAGGGCAGTGGACAATACCTTCAAAGGTGTATGGCCTGTGCAGTTACTCCCATCCCATTCTGCAAAAAAAAAAATAACAGTATTCAACATTCCGAAAGGTTCTTCCCTTTCACTTGATATGAAACATGGGAAAGTCAATCATTGTCTTATGCAGCAGCGGTTGCTTTTTGGGGGGAATACACGGTTTTACACGTCTTTCCAAGCATAACAGATGACTGCCATGACCACACACTTAGCCCTGCCCCTCATCCCCACTCCCGCCACAGCAGGATGTTTTCCCAGGATTGTGGGATTTAGCATTCCCAGCACTGTCCATTGTGTGGCCCTCATCAGGGTCAAAGACTGAGCCATGATTTCAGCTTGTGCAGCCCTCACAGCAGTCGGTGCATGAACCCACGAGAAGTCGGCGAGCCGACAGACTCGGGATGCTTCTATCGACCGACAGTGATCTCCATAAAATGAAAGCGCTCCCCTGGCACAGCGGCTGACGGATGGGGCATGTGTGCCAGCAGAACTGCGAGCCAAGTGGACCCGACAGCCCCAGAGAGAGAAAGGGAGATAGAGTGAGAAATGAGCGCGCGCTCCTGCAAGGCAAGCCTTGCCCATCGCGCGCCTATCAATGTCAGCTGCAGCCGTGCCCACTCGAGCCGCTGGGCGGCACGAAGGAGGAGATGATTAGATTTTTACAGGCCGAGGGGGTGGAGGGGTCAGGACTGGGCAGCTGTTTTTATGACATTTCTCAGATAGAAAGAGACAGTGGGATTGGAGGTGCCATTAACAGGCCTGGATAGATTGACGGTTGGGGTAGCAGGCAGCTTGTAAATATAAGGGGGTGGTGGGTAGGAGGGTGTACCTACAAATGATGAGCAGGTATGCCAGGGCTTTCCAGTAAATAGGTAAAATAGCCCTGTTGCAGCTGGGCAGCCATGTCACTTGTGAGGCGTTCAGTGGGATTCGTGGGATGCGGGTTTCGAAGCCAAATAAGCCAGTTATAACACTGTCTGCACGGCAGCGCTGCAAGTTAATGCACCTGCAGCTCAGAGTGCTGCACAAGCTGCAGGCCAATGGTTAAAATCACGCCACAGTTTTTCTTCCTGGTGCATTCTATACAATGAGGGCCATTGAGTTGGCCCAGAGTGACATCTTTACACGAGGGCCATTGATTTGAGCCACAGATGACATCTGTACACGAGTGCCCTCGAGTTGACCCAGAGCGATATCTTTACATGACTGCCATTGGGTTGGGTCCAAGTGATATCTATATACGAGTGCCATCGAGTTGACTTAAAGGGACACCTGTAAATGAGTGCATTGAGATGACCCAGAGTGACACCTGTACATGAGTGCCCTTGAATTGACCCAGTACACGAGTGCCATTCAGCTGGCCCAGAGTGACACTTTTACATGTGTGCCCCTGAGTTGGCTCAGAGTGCTATGTGTACATGAGTGCCATTGAGTTCACTTAAAGGGACACCTGTACATGAGTGCCCTTGAGTTTACCCAGAGTGACACTTTTACACGAGTGCCATTCAGCTGGCCCAGAGTGACACTTGTGCATGTGTGCCCTTGAGTTGGCTCAGAGTGATATCTATTTATGAGTGCCCTTGAGTTGACTTAAAGGGACACCTGTACATGAGTGTCATTGAGTTGGCCAAGAGTGACACCTGTTCATGGGTGCCCTTTAGCTGGCTAGAGTGATATCTGTACATGAGTGCCCTTCAGTTGGTTCAGGGTGATATCTGTACATGAGTGTCCTTGAGTTGGCTCAGAGTGATATCTGTGCATGAGTGCCCTTGAGTTGGCTCAGAGTGATACCTCTAAATGTGTACCCTTGATTTGGCTCAGACTGATATCTGTACATGTGTGTCCTTCAATTGGTTCAGGGTGATATCTGTACACGAGTGCCATTGAGTTGACTTAAAGGTTCACTTCTACATGAGTGCATTGAGTTGACCCAGAGTGACCTCTTGAAACGAGTGCTATTGACTTGACCCTGTGCACGGAGTCATGGTCCAGCAGTGTGCGCCATGGTGAAACATGCCACACAGCAGTGGAAGGAAGGTGGGCACAGAGGCCGCCAGCCCATCAGCTGGGCACAGAGGCTGCCAGCCCATCAGCACTATTACGCTAAGGACAAAAACAAATGGCGTCTGATATCAGCTCCTCGAAGCTTCACCGTTTGGCTTTCTGTTCAATATCTATGAGTACAGTTATGTGAGTCAATCCCTGAGGGAATACGCTCTGACAAAGACACTCACAACTGAATTCCAAGGGGGGTGAATATGTTCCCAGATATACTCACTCACTGTTGAGTTCCAGTGAAGGAATCCGCTACCAGTTTTGCCCATCTGACCAATGAGAGCCAATGAGTGAATAAGCTCTCAGACAAACTCACTCACCAATGAGTTCCAATGATGGACTAAGCGCCCAAACATACCCCCTCATCAACGCGCTCCTGTGAAGGAACAGCCTCTCAGAAATACCCGCTTACCACGGAGACCCATTGCCCGCAGAGGACACTAGCATGTTCTTGAGTTCCACTTCCACGCCCTGATGTCCTCATAAAGACAGGGAGTTTTCAGGGATGCTCCAAGTTGGCAGGTGTGGGGTGGGTGCAAAGTCGTGGAGGCCTGTGGGAATGGCAGCATTGTGCATGTCACTCATTCATGGAAGGTGGTGGAATCGCTGGGTGAGAAGACAGGGGAGGCGCCTGGAGATTAAGCTCTTGGGTCGGGAAACTGTGATCATAACGCAAACATCCACACCTGCTCACCTTCAGAAATCTGTTCCAATGTTTAGAATGTGTTTTAAACCGGATATGTCTGCAAATGACTGTGGTGAGGCGGTCTCACAAAAGCACAGGAGCCGCTTGTAGAAAAGGATGCTGCTTTATTGCAGTTGCAGGTGAGTAGACGGGCAGTAGGAATAGGACTCGGGTGCACAAGAAACACAAGGTCTCGGGAGGATAGACCAGGGGCAATGTGCTCGCCTTGGAAGCAAGACGACATGGAGCACCACAGGTTCGATCCCCAGGTCTGCGCTTAGAAACCTAAGCGCGTTATAAATAACCTATCATATCCAGCAGGCACCCTCTCTTATATCACCTGTCACTCCTAGAGCCATACATCATGGAACTCTCCTGCAGTATTCTAGTCATGGTACACTCTCCTGCAGTATTCTACTCGTGGTACACTATCCTGCAGTATTCTACTCATGGTACACTCTCCTGCAGTATTCTCCGCGTGGACTCCCATATATCACCCACATGTCATAGCAGAGGAGAAAGCTGAAGGTGGAACACATCCCAGACCCTGCTCACAAGCGCCTTGATTTGGAGCACTGCACTGGCAGGGTGCACATAATATAAAGGTAACAATACTCCGCCAGCCACATATGCAACCGTGGGCACATACTGCCATTGGGCACATTTGCTGAAGGGCCACATCCAATAAAGAGACACAGGATGAAGAAAAGAAACAAATAAGGGGCTAACATGAGTGGTCAGAGTGCTGGTGTACATAGAGAGAGGGGACACATAAGTGGGGGGGCAGAGAAAATAAGGTGTGCAAGCAAGAATTTACCAAAGAAAGGGGCACAATCACTGATGGGGGACACAAGTCAATGGGTTCAATCAATGAATGAAATCAAACAGACAGTGGGCAAAAACAAAGAAGTGGATACAGGAATTAGGGGTATAAGGAATGAGGACAGACACGACTGGAATGGGTGCAAGAACTGAAAGACACACAGATTAAGGGCACAAATAAATAAAACACTCAATGCATGCCAGAAACAGCATTGTCCATGTAAAATAGCAGACATAATAATGAACAAAGGCCTATCCCACAGTATGAGCCACATCGGCACACAGTGAGGGCTGTAAAGCAGCACAGGGTTATAGGTAGAGAGGGGCAAGCAGAAAGGCGATGCAAGGGGCTAAGGATGCAAACAAAACCCACACTGTAGCAAGAACCTGCACATGGTGGATCACGCAAGGGGTGCCCATCAAAAGGATGTGGCCGAGAAGTGCACAAAAGATTTAAATGCAAAGAAAGGCACCAACATGTGCACGCACAAACACAAAGGGAAACAACAGGAGCTAAAGCTATAGAAGGCCCAGAGAATGAAGTGGTATGACAAAGCACACCATGTAAACAAGTGACTATAATGAAGGACATCAAGTAGAGCATATACATTAACAATAAGCTGAACAAATAAAGGACACACAAAGGAAGGCACTGAGAGTAATGGAAACACAGTGAAGAGCATAAACAAAGAGAGAAAAACAATGAACGGCCCAAACAAGTATGGAAAACAATGACTTCACAGACATATAATCTAACAATCCAACAGACAGCAGGGCACCGAAAGTAAGGGAAACACATTGAAGAATGTAAACAAAGAGAGAAAATCAATAAAGGGCAGAAACAAGGACGGGACACAATGAAGTCAAAGACATAGAACCTCAAAATCCAACAGACAGAAAGACACTGAAAGTAAGGGAAACACAGTGAAGAGTGTAAACAAAGAGAGAAAAACAACAAAGGCCCCACACAAGGATGGTTCACAATGAAGGCACAGCCGTATAATCTAGCAATCCAACAGACGGAAGGGCACAGAGAGTAAGGGAAACACAGTGAAGAGCTTAAACAAAGAGAGAAAAACAACAAAGGGCACACACAAGAACAGAGCACAATGAAGGCACAGACGTATATTCTAGAAATCCAAAAGACAGAAAGGCACTGAAAGTAAGGGAAACACAGTGAAGAGCGTAAACAAAGAGAGAAAACAACAAAAGGGCACACACAAGGACAGAGCACAATGACGGCACAGATGTATAATCTAGCAATCCAAGAGACGGAAGGGCACCGAGAGTAAGGGAAACATAGTGAAAAGTGTAAAAAAAGAGAGAGCAACAAAGAAGGGCACAAACAAGGACAGATCACAATGAAGTCAAGGACATTTATTCTAACAGTCCAACAGATGGAAGGTAAGCAAAACACAGTGAAGAGAGTAAACAAAGTGAGAAAAACAATGGAGGGCACAAAAAAGGATGGAAGACAATGAAGTCAAGGACATAGAATCTAACAATCCATCAGATGAAGGGCATTGAGAGTAAGGGAAACACAGTGAAAAGTGTAAACAAAGAGAGAAAAGCAACGAAGGGCACAAAAAAGGTAGGAACACAGTGAAGAGACAAACATAAATTAAGGGCACAGGTTGGCACTAGGAATAATGAAAACACAGTGAAGAGAGTAAGCAAAGAGAAACATCAATAAAGGGCACAAACAAGGATGGAACACAATGAAGGCACAGACATATACTCAAACAGGCAAAGGACGCAGCAAGTAAGGGATATACAGTGAAATGCGTAAACAAAGAGAGAAAATCAATGAAGATCCCAAACAAGGACAGAACAAAATTAAGGCACAGACAGAATCTAAAAGACAAAGGCCACCAAGTGTAAGGGAAACACTGTGAAGAGTGTAAAGAAAGATAGAAACACTATGAAGGGCACAGACAAGGCAGGGGCACAGTGAAAACACACATATAGATTAAGGGCACAAGTGGGCACTAAGAATAAGGAAAACACAATGAAGAGCATAAACAAAGAGAGAAAAACAACTAGGGCGCAGACAAGGATGGAGCACAATGAAGTCAAGGACATAGAATCTAACAATACAACAGATGGAAGGGCATCAAGAGTAAGGGAAAAAACAGAGAAGTGAGTAAACAAAGAGATAGAAACAATGAAGGGCACAAACAAGCATGAAATACAATAAGGGGACAGCCATAAGTTCTCACAGACGAAGGACACAGAGAGTAAGGAAAACATAGTGAAGAGTGTAAACAAAGAGATGAAAACTATGAAGGGCACAAACAAGGCAGGAAAACAGTGAAGACACAAACATAAATTTAGGGCACAGGTGGGCACTAAGAATAAGGAAAACACAGTTGAGAGAGTATGCAAAGAGAAAAACAATGAAGGGCACAAACAAGGACAGAATACAATGAAGGCCCAGACATATAATCAAACAGACGAAGGACACCGAGAGTAAGAGAAACAGAGTGAAGAACGTAAAGAAAGAGAGAAAAGCAATGAAGGCCCCACACAAGGATGGAAAACAATGAAATCAAGGACATAGAATTTAACAACCCAACAGATGGAAGGGCACAAAGAGTAAGGGAAACACAGTGAAAAGGGTAAACAAAGATAGAAAAACTATGAAGGACACACACAAGGACAGAGCACAATGAAGCCAAGGACATATAATCTAACAATCCAACAGATGGAAGGACACCAACAGTAAGGGAAACGCATGAAGAGAGTAGATGAAGAGAGAAAAACAATGAGGGACAAAACATGATGCGGGAACAGACATAGAATCTAACCGTCCAACAGATGGAAGGACATCAAGAGTAATGTAAACAAAGTGAAGAGTGTAAACAAAGAGAGAAGCAATGAAGGGCACACACAATGATGGAATACAATAAAGGCACAGCGATAAAATCGCACAGACAAAAGACTCAGAGAGTAAGGGAAACCCAGTAAAGAGCGTAAACAAAGAGAGAAAAACAATGAAGGGCACAAACAAGGCAGGAACACAGTGTAGACACCGACATAAATTAAGGGCACAGGTGGGCAATAAGAATAAGGAAAACACAAGAACAGAGTAAACAAAGAGAAAAACAATGAAGGGCACAGACAAGGACAGAACACAATGAAGGCACAGACATATAATCACAAAGACGAAGTATACAGAGAGTAGGTGAAACACAATGAAGAGCGTAAACAAAGAGAGAAGAACAATGAAGAGCCCAAACAAGGACAGAACACTATGAAGGCACAGAAATATAATCAAACAGACGAAGGGCACAGAGAGTAAGTGAAACACAGGGAAGAGCGTAAAGAAAGATAGACATAGAATGAAGGGCACAGACAAGACAGGGACACAGTGAAGACACAAGCATACATTAAGGGCACATGTGGGCACTAAGAATAAGGAAAACATAGCAACAAGAGTAAACAAAGATAGAAAGAAATGAAGATCACAAACAAGGATAGATCATAATGAATGCAGAGATAGAATCTACCAGATGAAGGGCACAGAGAATAAGGGAAACACATTGAAAAGAATAAACAAAGAAAGAAAACCGATAGGGGCACAAACAAGGCAAAAACACAGACATAGAAAAAAGACAAGGAAGGGCACCAAGAATAAGGGAAACACAGTGGAGAGTGTAACTAAAGAGAGTAAAACAGAAACATATCAAGGCATGGGTGGTTGCAAAGATTAAGGGAAACTCAGCAAAGAGTATAAACAAAGAGTGGAAGACAATGAAGGGCACACACATAGAATAGAAAATAACGGATGGCAACAAGAGTATGAATAAGAGAAACCCAGTGAAGAGTGTAAACAAAGAGATACAAATAATGAAGGCACAACAATGTATAGAACACAATGAAGGCATACACATAGAATTAAACACACAGAAGGGCAACCAACATGATGGAAAGACTGTGAAGATCATAACAAGAGAAACAATGAAAGATACACAATGGGCCACAGTGAATGAGGTTAACACAATGAAGAACACAAATAAAAAACAAACAAAGAAGGAACAGAGTGAAGGCACAGATACATAATTCCATGCACAAAAGGGCATCAAGAATGGGAGAAACATAATGAAGAACACAATCAAAGACAAAACAAGGAAGGAACACAGTGAAGGCACAAATACTAATCTGAATACAATGAAGTACACCCAGATGGTGCTAAACATGCCCAGGAACTCCTGGTTGCAGTAGATTGTGTATCCCTGATCTGTCACCAGCCTCTAGTTAGTGTGTTCCCCAGGGCTTTAAGCGGGTTGAGAAATCGAGGGTGGGCCCTCGTTTTGTGGCGTGGCTTATAGGATGGGCTTGACCTAGAAAAGTACACACACCATAGTAAGGTACGCAAACAAATATATAAATGCATGTAAGCATTTATGCATTTGTATGCATACCTTACTGTGGTTTGTGTACTATGCAAGCCAACTTTTATAAAAATCTGTTTATAAAAGATGGCTTGTAAAGTACACAAACCAAAGTAAGTAACTGAAAAATTCGATGTCCTTGACTTCATTGTCTTCCATCCTTTTTTGTGCCCTTCATTGTTTTTCTCACTTTGTTTACTCTCTTCACTGTGTTTCACTTACCTTCCATCGGTTGGACTGTTAGAATAAATGTCCTTGACTTCATTGTGATCTGTCCTTGTTTGTGCCCTTCTTTGTTGCTCTCTCTTTTTTTACACTTTTCACTATGTTTCCCTTACTCTTGGTGCCCTTCCGTCTGTTGGATTGCTAGATTATACATCTGTGCCTTCATTGTGCTCTGTCCTTGTGTGTGCCCTTTGTTGTTTGTCTCTCTTTGTTTACACTTTTCACTGTGTTTCCCTTACTTTCAGTGTCTTTCTCTCTTTGTTTACACTCTTGACTGTGTTTCCCTTACTTTCAGTGCCTTTTTGTCTTTTGGATTGTGAGATTCTATGTCTTTGACTTAATTGTGTCTGTCCTTGTTTCTGCCCTTTATTGTTTTGCTCTCTTTGTTTACGCTCTTCAATGTTTTTCCCTTACTCTTGGTGCCCTGCTGTCTGTTGGATTTCTAGAATATACGTCTGTGCCTTCATTGTGCTCTGTTCTTGTGTGTGCCCTTTGTTGTTTTTCTCTCTTTGTTTAAGCTCTTCACTGTGTTTCCCTTACTCTCTGTGCCCTTCCGTCTGTTGGATTGCTAGATTATACGGCTGTGCCTTCATTGTGAACCATCCTTGTGTGGGGCCTTTGTTGTTTTTCTCTCTTTGTTTACACTCTTCACTGTGTTTCCCTTACTTTCAGTGTCTTTCTGTCTGTTGGATTTTGAGGTTCTATGTCTTTGACTTCATTGTGTCCCGTCCTTGTTTCTGCCCTTTATTGATTTTCTCTCTTTGTTTACATTCTTCAATGTGTTTCCCTTACTTTCGGTGCCCTGCTGTCTGTTGGATTGTTAGATTATATGTCTGTGAAGTCATTGTTTTCCATACTTGTTTGGGACGTTCATTGTTTTTCTCTCTTTGTTTACGCTCTTCACTTCACTGTTCCTTATTCTTAGTGCCCACTTGTGCCCTTAATTTATATGTGTGTCTTCACTGTGTCCCTGCCTTGTCTGTGCCTTTCATAGTTACGCACATTAAGCATTTATATGTTTGTTTGCATGCCTTTGTGTACTTCAAAATGGCTTGAAAAGGACACAAACCATAGTAAGGTAAGAACACAGATATATAACATTTATATATTTGTGTGCGTACATTATGGTTTGCATACTTTTCAAGCCATCTTCTTTTAAACATTTCTATGTTTATAAAAGATGGCTTGAAAAGTGCACAATTGAAGCCATCTTTTATAAAGCTTTGACGACGGACAGAGCAGCACTGTGGCTGATTGGCACTTCTCTCAGCTTGCCTCACCTATTGGCAGGTGCATCTCCCATCACGGCTGCGGCGGGATAACTCATCCCGCCAAAAATGTGGTGGGAACGTAGGGGCCCCAGCAGGACCCTGGCTCAGCCACCCATTTTGAAGACTGTAGTGGCCTGCCTGCCTTGGCCAGCCCACTTAAAGCACTGGTGTTCCCCATGGTAACATACATGATCATTCCTGTTCTAGATGCATCAGCCCATTTGCAATTTATACCATGGTCATCACACTCCTTTCAAGCAGAACTAGATGCTTAGCACAAGCAGGCACCAGAGAAAGTACACTGTATTTGATTCAGTACATGCATACTCATTCGTTTGAGGTTATCGGGCTGTGTGTACATGAGAAGACGTTTTGTGATTCAGCCATGTTAGTGTGCTCTGAGACCCCCAACCAGAACATAGTCGGGGTTTCCTCAGACGCACTTTAAGACAAGATAGCAGCACCCATGAGATGGATGGGGGTGCAGATTAATACTCCAACACCAAATCAATAATGACAACTCGACGATTTGGCAAAGGGAGTCCATTTAATGACAAGTACAAAACACAGGGAGTCTCATGAATATCAGCGGATGTGTGATCTTCCTTCTCGCTTCACAACTCCAACGAATTTCATAAAAAACACATCATTTATACTAAAAACTCGCCATCGCTGACGCTTAACGCTTAAAAGTTGGCTTACAATTCTATTGGTTTGGAAAAGGTAACTTTACTATAGGTACAATATCTGTATATGGTAACAGCGTAAGGGGATTGAGTAAACACTGTCAGGTAGGGCATCTAATCCCTACCTTCAAACTGGCTACTGTAGACGTCACTAAAAGTACAACATCCCATTGATTCTACTAGCTATAGGACCCTAGATTACTAGGTCCATTGTGATTGGGTTGGCACCAACTCCACTCGTACTTTTTCATTTTGCTTAGCAGCACGCAGAATGGTCAGCCAGGTGCAGGGTGCCCCTTAGTTCCCCCGGCCTTCCTCCAATTATTGTTGCAATCAATCATCACTTAAGTGGCCATATGTCAATTAATTGACTGTGGTTGGCCTCCAGACTGCATTTCGTGTCTGGAAAAGTTCTGATATCTTCTTTTGGCCTGTTGCCATGAGTAGGTGTGAAGGTCTTACTTCTGCTCGCTCGGCTGGTCACGTGATTCATACACCATGAATTTGCCTCATCTTCATCCATTTGTGTATTTGATTTTCGTTTCACCCACCACCTGCCTTCGTCTTCTTATCTTGACCTTTCAGAGTAGTATATTCTGTTCTTTGCTTCAATTAATTGTAACTACTGTTCGTCCATTCTGACAGACACGCCCTTGGTTGTCTTGGCATGGGTTGCCTCTGCTCAGTTTCATTTCTGCCGCTTTATTCTTGATTTTGCTAAATATAAAGCTCTTCTCATGTGGCCTTTAGTAACCTTTTCGTTGATTCTGCTTCTTGTGCAAAGTGGAAGTATACATATATAACGTGCTTCTTTTGAGGTAGATATGTATAGGTGGTGATTGCCGCACTATCTTTCTACTAAGCATAGCAAGCCGCACAATTTTCTTAGCTTTCTTGTGGTTCCAAGCGCATGTACATGTGTAAACTGGTTGAATATCTTCACCATGCTCATGGCTTAAGCTTTTACATTTGACATCCTCCTTTCACTTTAGGTTCACGAAATCCTTGGCTCATGGAGTTTGGTCTCTTTACGTCATTCTCTGGTCGTCATTTCTTCTATATGTGAGTCAGTCCGGGTTCTCATATCATCACCATTCGTCTTCCATTAAGATAATTTTGGTTTCTTCAGTGACTGTATTTAGGCGATCTTCATTTTGTTTCATTTGTTGATTTGGTTTTCTCAATGGGTACCTTACTGTCCATGGTTTCCTTGGTATCGGTACTTCAAAAGGTGCTGTTCTTCTGATAGGTACAGGACATAGTCCCACTGTGGCTCTCTGTTGGTTCATTTGCTCATCATACGTCACATATTTTGGCCTGAACGTTCTTGGAACTTCAAAATGGACGGTTGGAGTGTGGGCTGCATTTGGGACTGCCTCTACATAAGGCATACATGGGATACATGCCGGTCTCCTCCCGTCTATCACTTTCTAAGCAGCCACAGGTTGAACTTTCTCGCAACAATGTCCGCAGGGATATTTCGCACTGATTCGAGCTAACGCCACACCAAATACATCAGATGCTATCGACACTGTGCATGGAGGCAGGGGTGTAAGGAGCCCAGTAACAGGTGCACACTGCTCCTAGAACCTCATGCACTACTCACCACACTGTGCAGGGCACCGTTGCGACCCCACATTACACCATCCAGTGCACCACAAAGAGGACATGTGCCTCTATGCCCTCCTCAACCAGACACCAGGCTCGACTGTGTGGAATACCAGGGCTGTGCAGAGAACGCACGTTTTGAGCAACTGTAAAGCGTAATGACATCATAGACCATTTGTGCTCTGTGCTATACAAAACCTTTGACATTGACATGAAGTGTGCCGATTTAAAACTCATTCTCTTTGCTCTCCTATGCCCTTACCCAGCGCTTCATGAAACAAGATTGCAATTTAATGTTGACTTTTAAATCATTGTACTGAAAATAGATTTACCTGCTGTAATAGCCGCCATGCACAAACACGCTAGTAATTGAATTGTCCTTAAGCGATTTTTAATGGTAGGTGCTACGTTTAGGCCACGCAATGGCACTCCTTATGTCAACCTGATGAAAGGCAGAGCGGGTCCGACCGCAATTCAAAACGGTGACCTGCATGCTGCATACTAATGGCCTAATTCACATAAAAAGGTTCAGCATGGAGCAAAGTGGCTTTGCACTGCAAAAATACACTTTGCACTGCAAAAATACACTTTGCACCAGGCCTGATTCACAGAGCACAGCAAAGTGACTTTGCACTGCAAAAATACACTTTGCACAGCAACAATACACTTTGCACTAGGCCTGATTCACAGAGCAAAGCAAAGTGACTTTGCGCATGTAAAAATACACTTTGCACCAGGCCTGATTCACGGAGCAGAGCAAAGTGACTGTGCACTGCAAAAATACACTTTGCACAGCTTAAGTACACTTTGCACCAGGCCTGATTCACACAGCAGAGCAAAGTGACTTTGCACTGCACAAGTACTCTTTTCACCAGGCCTAATTCACAGAGCAGAACAAAATGACGTTTCACTGCATAAATACACTTTGCACCCGTGGAAATTCACAGAGCGGAGAACAGTGACTTAACACTGCAAAAGTACTCTTTGCACTGCGCTAAATGGGACTAATTCACTAAAAAAAGCACTAAGTCTGCGCAGACTTAGTGCTTTTATTGTGTTCATTAGGTCCATTTAGCCTGCTGCAAAGTGTATTTTTGCAGTGCAAAGTCACTGTGCTCCGTGCTAAAAGTTCTGTGAATTAGGCCCTTAGATACTCTGCAGCAGACCCTCAACCCACTTAGCTATCAGACTTTATAAATTACAAGGTAGGCAGACCACTCTGGCCTGCTCAGACACACACATCTCAGGGAGAAAAAGCAAGAGAAAAGAGGGACATGTGCAAACGTAGGGTATACAAGGTGGAGAAGGCAAGCACTCGTGCACAAACATTGGTGGAGGGCAAAGCATACTAAATATGTTTTTCCGCTCCCTTTCTAATCCAGCCTGAACGGTAATTTCAGAGAGAGCTCTCTTTTTTTTTGGAGTGCAGGAACATATCCTATTAACATTCAACTCAGAATGATGAATTGAGCGCAATATGTAAAAATGTCTTCAAGAGATGCATAATCTCATGTTTGTTGGACTGTTTGATGAGCACAGCTTTAATGCATTTACATGGACTCTTTTGTTTGCAGTCTTGGTGTGTAATGCCATTCACATGTGTGATGTGAATTGACTACGATATGCGGATCAGCCACACTCACGAGTCAGTACCTCAGCCAAGCGAACAATAATTAAATATAGCTTGTGTTGCCAGAAGTAGACCCCGAAGAAGTCGAAACTGCTGATCGCATGATAATGCTGACGAAATTAAGTTTTTATAGAGTGCTTGATGTTAGGATTTTCCTAACATCAAGGCGCTATATAATTGCTGCTATTACATAACTGAGTGGTAACCTTGGAAGAATGAAAGGTTCAGTTGACCTTAAAAAGTGTAGCCAGAAGTACTGGGCAAACTAGATTGAGGAAAACTCAGCACTCTTGAATTGTGTGTGGCTCGAATCCCATAAACATTGTTGAACATGTTCATAGATTTGTCTGGGAAAGAAGGATATCACACAGGGCTTAACCTCTCTGAATAGAACCCGGCCCGCTTCTGACTCTCTTGCCCACGTTGGTCACCTGTCCCGTCTCTTTTGTTGATGTTTCCTGTGTTTGTGCGTCATAATTCCCGCGGGCTTCGGCAACCTAGAACTAAATGAATAAATACATATTCCAGGGCCTATGAAGGAGAGAGGCGGCTGCAGCCGTTACCCATCGGCTCTAGAACATGCCCCTGTGCTCTTTTGAGGCCTGCCAAGCCAGCTCAAATCAATGGGGCATGTTTACTCTTATGTGTTCCTATTTCAGCACTCTTGCACTGGAAATAGACATAGGTATAAACAATTATTGGGCATTGGGAGAGGGAGAAGGTATTAGGGTTCTGTGGGTTGCCCGCACGGGTTGGCTTGCAGCCCTACAGGGACCTGCAAATATTTGCAGATCTCCAAACCTTTGGGTCAAGGACCTTTGAATATTCACATCAGTTTTCTTTTGGGGGGTGGGGTATTCCCCCGATCTTAATGCAGGATTGTCCCATGTCAGCATCGCTTAACATGAGAGCTCTCCACCCAGAAATATGTGTATGTCTCGTTTTAATACTACCTAAATCCTCAGAGAAACCCCAGGTACAGAATCAACCCAAGACAGATACAATGGGGCCAGGTTCCTGCTAAACTGAAGTGATAACAATAATGTCCTGATGAATAGAGGTCCCTCAAAATATGAGATGACAGTGACGAGGAGCTCCCCATAAAAAGAGGATGTTTAATGGTATTGTGACAGAATGGCATTTGTGAGGGTGGAGTGGCCTTATTTTAGTAATAAAACCCTGCAGGTAGCACTGTCTCTGAAAAAGAGGTCTGCTAATCAGACTCACATTTTTATTATAATATTCCATGCTAGAAAAGCATAGGACACACGGTTGACGTTGCAGAGCTGTCTACTGACACCGCTCAGCAGCTGCCTTCTAGTATGGCAGCATGGGAGTCACATAGTGGCATGTACATTCCTGCCAGCAACTGAGAGAACCAAATGTCCACCATAGGTCCAAGACGCTAAAAGGTATTTACCATAGATACAGGACACCCAGAAGCATTAACCATAGATCTGGGATGCCCAGAAGTGTTTACCATAGGTCCATGACGCCCAGAAGCATGTACCATAGGTCCAGGACGCCCATTGGTATTTACCATAGGTCTAAGACACCCAGAGGTATGTAGTACATGTCCGAAACGCCCAGAGGCATCTACCATAGAGGCAGGACACCCAGAGGCATTAACCATAAATCCTGGATGCCCAGAAGTGTTTACCATAGGTCCAGGATGCCCATTGGTATTTACCATAGGTCCACGATGCCCAGAGGTATGTACTACAGGTCCAAGACGACCATAAGCATATACCATAACACAGGGTAGCCCAGAAGTATTTACCATAGGTCTAGGGTGCCCAGAAACATTTATCATAGGCCCAGACCACCCAGGAGCATTTACCATAGGCCCGGCACACCCAGACCTAGTAACCATAGGTCCAGTACACCCAGAAGTATTTACCATAGGTCCAGTAAACCCAGAAGTATTTACCATAGGTCCAGTACACCCAGAAGTATTTACTATAGGTCTAGAGTGCCTAGAAACATTTATCATAGGACCGGCACTCCCATTACTAGCTACCATAGGTCCAGGAAGCCCAGAACCATTTACCATAGGTCCAGGATGCCTAGAAATATTTACCATAGGTCTAGGATGCCCTGAAGCAATTACCGTACGTCCAGCACACCCAAATTCATTCACCACAGATCCAGGATGCCCAGAGGTATTTACCATAGATCTGGGACACCCATTGGTATTTACCATAGATCCAGGAAGCCCAGGAGCTTTTACCATAGGGGTGTGATGCCCAGAAGTATTTGCCATAGGTCCTGGACACTCCGAAGCATTTACCATAGGCCCGGGGCACCCCGAGGTATGTACCATAGGTCCAGGACACCCAGAAGCATTTACCATAGGTCCAGGATGCCCAGAGGTATTTGCCATAAGTCCAGGATGGCCAGTGGTATTTACCATAGGTCCATGGCGCCCAGAAGCATTTACTATAGGCCCGGCACGCCCAGAACTACTTATCATAGGTCCAGGAAGCCCAGAACCATTTACCATAGGTCTAGGATGCCCTGAAGCAATTACCGTATGTCCAGCACACCCACATTCATTCACCACCGATCCAGGATGCCCAGAGGTATTTACCATAGGTCCAAGATGCCCAGGAGCATATACCCTAGGTCCAGGATGCCCAAAAGTATTTACCATAGGTCTAAGATGCCCAGGAGCTTTTACCATAGGTGTGTGATGCCCAGAAGTATTTGCCATAGGTGCGGGACACTCAGAAGCATTTACCATAGGTCCGGGGCACCCTGAGGTATGCACCATAAATCCAGGGCACCCAGAAGCATTTACCATAGTCCAGGACTCCCAGAAGCATTTGCCATAGGTCTGGGACACCCTGAAGTATTTACAATAGGTCCAGGATGCCCAGGAGCATTTACCATATGTCCAGGATGCCGAGAGGTATTTACCAAAGGTCCGGAATGCCCAGCGGTATTTACCATGTGTCTTGGACGCCCAGGAGCATTTACCATAGCTGTGGGATGCCCAGAAGAATTTACCATATGTCCGGGATGCCCAGAGGTGTTTACCATAGAACTAAGATGCCCAGAGATATTAGCATAGGTCCAGGATGCCCAGAAGCATTTATCATAATTCTGCAACACCCAGAAGTATTTACCATATGTCCAGGATGCTCAGGAGCATATACCATAGGTCCAGGATGCCCAAAGGTATTTACCACCCATTGGTATTTACCATAGGTCCAGGAAGCCCAGGAGCTTTTACCATAGGTCCAGGATTTCCAGAAGTATTTGCCATAGGTCCAGGACTCCCAGAAGCATTTACCATAGGTCCAGGATTCCCAGAGGTATTTACGTAGGTCCAGGATGTCCAGAGAGATTTACCATAGGTGCGGGTCACCCATTGGTATTTACCATAGGTCCAGGATTCTCAGGAGCATTTATCAGAGGTACGGGATGCCCAGAAGTATTCACCATAGGTCCAGGACGCCCAGAAGCATTTACCATAGGTCCAGGACACCCAGAGGGTCCAGGATGCCCAGGCTTTCTGACATGTTCTGCTCTACTTCCTGGCTCATTTAACCTGGATGGAGAGGCTTCATGGTGCATGTGCCCAGTCTCTACACAGAAAGACATCCAGAGAAGTCCTTCAAAAGGTGTGCCCTGCCCTGCAACTTGTCTCGATTTGGTTAGAAGTATTCATCGCCACACAAAAAGTACCTGCATGAAACCATAATCCTGTGGTTGCATCTCTTCATACAAGGGATGAACGTTTAAAATGTTATTTTGTTACTGAAACGTTTGAGATTGTGGGTTCTTTGCTCTAGCATTTGTGAGCTCACACCCCCTGCCTTCTGCTCTTAAATCTGTGCAACCCGTTGCTGCCAAGCTGTTTGCAAATGAATCCTAACATTGGTTCTGAGTCTGCCTCCCAGAAGACTAATTAACCCACCACAGGGATGTGTATATGACTTCATGGCACAGGTTTACAATCTGGCAGGTTATCTCAGCCCTTCCAAGAACAGTAAACTAAGTACCTCTGAGTGGGTTCACAACAAACATCTGATATCTGTTGATGGGGCATTGAACCCCTTTACTCCCTGCAAATATGTCAGTTTATGGATTAAGTGAACTCGATGGAAAAATCATATCTTCAACAACAGCGGCCATCACTGCATTCAGAGATTGCCTTTTCCTCGGCCATCCTCTATCCAGGAATTGTATTTTGGTCGCTCTCATTGATTGACACCAATTCTTACTGTGTTTGATTTATTTAATAAGAGAGCTTGATAATATTATCTGAATGATGGCGCAACCCCCATTTTACAAATGCCATGCCCAAAGTAGGGGGCTTAGGACATTGACTGTATTCTAAATAATAAACCTTGTGTGTATCCTCGTGCAGCAACACAAGTGCTTTCTAGAAGGATGCATACAGAATGATATGCTCTGGAGTCTTTGCTGCCCAAGACAGCTAGAGCCAGGTGTTCACCTTACCACAAAAGAAGAAGATATGTGCTCCTGCTACTACAATATCTTCTTCAATTGGACCGTATCTTCACAATACCTGACCAGCTTTCTGAGTACCTTGGCATATGATGGCAAATGGTGAATGCCTGGCAAATGTCTTGATGATCCTTATATAAATGCAAACACCCCTGATGGTGTGAACGTGTGTTTCCTTATTTGGGGCAGACTGTGCATTTCGCAGTAGCGCCCACATTTCGTTCAGGTATGTTTTATTTTTTATTTTCAGAGTCTATAAGTATTAGCGAAATATGAATGTTGCAAGGCCCATTATGATCTCTACTTCCCCCTATCCTGTTCCCACCCCCCACCTTCCTGCCTTTATGCACCTCGAAACACTTGTGTACAGGCACATTACAAATAAGCAATAAATAAAAACATATTTATTCAGATGGGGTATGTTTGCTTTTATTTTTCAAAAGGCCAATGTTGTCTGTTCTAAGTTAACCTTTTATGAAGTACAAATAGCACCCCTAGTCAAAAAGGCTATGAGAAAGATTGAATGAAACTTTAGAGCGGCATCTGCAAAGTCGGGATAATTGAAACTAATCATGTTGAATATAATTTCCTAAATTTGATTGTCCAAATTCTTCTTTCAGATATTCACCTAGCAATCAATGGGGAAAAACCTTAAGGTAAATATCCCAAGACATATTAAACGACTAACCGGGAAACAGCCGCAATGCAACCTAGGACCGTTAACATAGCAAGACAAAGACAGAAACACTAGTACAAATCATCAAGAGGACCATGACTGTGAACTATAACCCTCCCCAACAGCGCTAAGGACGACATATAGAGAGGGAAAGGAACCACTACACCACTAGCCCCAATCCAGGGGGTGAGAAACAGAATGTTTCATCACTGCACACTGTGCACCAATACACAGCAGGAAGCATAATGCCCCAACACACAAAAACTACAACTAAACAACAGCCCCAAGAATGTCCAACCCACGTAAACCAAAGAACCAATGGAAAGACAATCAGGACAGAAGGAAACGAACGACTCAATACATAGGCACCAAGACAGATGCACTAGGACACCACATCAACAGCACTCTGACCCTGAACCATTCACAGCCTCAACCGACCAGTGTCACATTAGATAACCTGAGAATATATATTACCTAACTAGTCCCACACCCGAAGAAAAGGTTCAGATGCACCTACCAATCCAAACTATACTCACTATGACACAGCTGGATCAGCTCAGCACCACCAAAGCGAGGTGGTCCAAGAGGAACCAGCAACAACCCAACCCACAGGTATACAACTCCAACAGAACCACAAGTACCTGAATTAAGATACAGACCCCACTAACCCAACCCTCAATCTTCTGCATACCTAACCCAAACAAAGCCACACATCCATCTCTCTCCCAGCAATCCACACGCACTTTACCACACCGCATCAACAACACATAAACATCACCCAAAGCACTCGAGGCCTCGCCTGATCCAATACTAGCACCAAAGCCCAGCACTCGGTGTATACTGAGCTGAAGCTGTCAACAGCACACCATTTCTCCCACTCTCCTTATCCCCTGCTCCCGACTAACCCTACCCGCTCTTCCTGTTTACAGATCCGCCAGAGCGCCTGGGGACCAATTCCGTTGGTGATGGTGCGCTATATAAGTAACTATAACATAACATAACATATTCCTTAAGATAACGATAGTCATGACCTTTTATGTTACTTGGATATCAAATGTCAAAAACGTGTAAGAATGGACAGAAGGTTGGTTCACAGTTATTTCATCAACAAGTAAGTTATGAAAGATGGTTAAGTTAGCATTGTCAGACCACACTCCTTTTTAAACAGCGCCATCAAGCTTCACTATCAAGCTGAGCTTCTTGGATTCATTCAAGCTTATGAAATGCCTTGCTTGCAGAGCAGTTTTATGTGACACATTGCAGTCGGTAATTGACAAGGAACTGTTTATGGTTGAATGTTTATTTTGTGCACTGCTTGAGTTTGACTCATGTGAGTACGAATCTGCGTGTAATTATGTGAATGCACAAAATTAAAAAAAATGTTCAATACATTTTTCTCAAGCTGCTTGAACAATTTTTCTGCAACACATCTGCAGCGGCATTGTTGCTTGTTTAAATCCAGACAGATTCTATATCGATTATATGGATCAGCAAATGCAAACTCTCTTAAATTAAGCAAGAGACAAGTGTGTGGCTATGTATTATAAGGAATAAGATGCCCCCTAAAATACATAAAAAGGATATTGCAAGTGACCTTGGAGTTCCATACTCCTCAGTGACTTGCACTACCCTTATAATGTATGTTAGGGAGTACATTATCTCATATACTATCTCATGTCACACAATTCCAATCTATGGGAATGCTATACCTTCGAGCAGGAAATAGGATGCACGTGATAAGCAGAGTCCCCGTAGACTCCAAAAGGCCAGCCAGTCAGTCCCTCACTAGTCGTCTGCTATGCTGTCTGTGTGAGGAATTCGAACATCCACACGGTTGGTGTGCGATCACCTTGGCTTTTCTGAAATTTTATATGAAATTGACTGATCCTAGATCAACCTCTGGAAAATGTGTGGGGCTAATCTGCACACATGTTCCTATGTTCACTGCACGACATACACATAGACATGTGTACTGTGGGTGGACACAGACTACAGATGCAGTCCTCCCTGTCATATTTAGTTGGGGTCTGCCAATTGGAGTAGACAATGCATCCCAGAAAGCGGGAAGCCAAAACCTTCCTCCTGCAATGGTCGGCCTAATTAACTACCAAAGGCTCTATGGATCTGCCATCTTCTTCTGTGTATGCACTGCATATGGTGGCACCAATTAACATGATGAGCATGCTAATAGAGTATAACACAAACAGGCCCACATGGGGCCTGTCTGCAGAGGCTAAACAAAAGTCAAGAAAACAACAACAACCTTTGATATGCACTGTGTCAACCTGAAGTCTGCTCCTTCCTCTCAGTGTCAAGGGCATTGACCTGTCATGTCTAGAACTATGTATTTACAATAGTCATCCCTGCAGGGAGACCCCATTCAAAAGGTTCGAGTATGTGGTTTGTTGGTGACCAAAAGTGTTGTCTTGCCACATCTTCAAGGAAAACTTGCCGCTTGAATCAGGAACCACAGAGAGCTCAATAAACCAGAGACCCTTTGATCCACAACCGACAGGAAGATGAGTGATACTTAGTATTAAATGTTTTCACCCCTTTACTTTTTCTATTGCAAAGCACTCTGGTTATGACCTCATACATACATGAGATTGTTGGTGAGGACCCAGGATTGGTTCATTAAGGTAGGCCTAGCCTACACCAATCACTGGGTCCTATTTGGCTCTGAGCCCCTCTTTGGGCAGATCATCTGAAGACTTCACAAGGAGAAACAAAGAGGAACTCATTTGAACCCTGGCTGAAGGGACAGTCTGACGTACAGCTTCTCCCAGTGAAGGAAGGCCAGGATTTCCGAAGAGGGAAACAAGATCCCTCCCTTAAACATCTCCCAGGGAATGGACAGAGATACTGAATCCAGAGGGGCTCCAGCAGCTCCAGAACCAGTCCCCAGCCTGCACACAGTACGACCTGCTAGGCTCTGCAGCAAGCTTCCTAGGTGGGAAGTGCTAGATAGTCTTTGAACCAAACCAAGGACACAACCATTGCCTGCAACACTCTCCTCAGCAATGGGCTGTACGCCTTAAAGCATGACACAAGCACAGTGAAGAAACTAGGAGAAGTGCATCGACAAACATCAACCAGCATCCACCGTAAAGGACATTTTCGAGCCAGTCGAGCCCCTCGAACTGCAACCGACTGCACTGCTGACTGTTGTCATGCTTCAGTCACTAATGTCCTCCGAGACACCTCGACCAGTGGTTCAGACCTTCCAACCAGCATTGAGACAATGATTCCTGACCCTGCACCGCTGTGTAGGCCAGCCTGAAGCCATCCATCCAGCGTCGCTCGCCAAACTCTCTGCTGCCTGATACCCGCAGCTGTCTCCCGTCTTGAACTCTGTCACAGGAGCTGCAAAGTGCCCTGAAACTGACTCTACACTGTCGAGCATCAAGAACTACTACAAGCACAAGGTACATTGTGGTTCTCTCCCTCTGGTTCTTTCCGAGGGTCCCTAGTGCCATTGTACAACCCATTGCTCCCTTTGCGTTGAAACCAAGTATCCTTGAACTATCGTGAGTAAATACTTTTCCGACTACCCTACTGTCAATATCCACAGTGCATCCATGTTCCTTCTTCAAACTATCTGTCCTCGGCATTCCTTTACAGGGTGGGTTGTATTTCTTTGTGTGTTAGAACTGTCTGTTGGATAATAATAAAGTAGATTTTTTTTTATACAACCTTGAAATTACAATCCCTTTTATCATTGCATAATTTTCTCTGAGTTTCAACTAACAAGCGATCAAGCCTGCCATTCTGTCCACGTTTCCAAAATTGGACAAGGGGGTTTATAATTGTCTTGTGTTTCCAATCTGGTCGGATCCCTTCTGGTGTATTAGAGGTGTGGGGCTGATTGATGGTTTAGAAACTGATATTCATCCCTGGAGCCCCTTTACCCCGGAAGTTGATTTGTCACAGTCTGCTACCTGTTTCCTCGTCCTAGAAGGCTGATCTGGATATGGAAGTCTGGATGAAATCACAGTGCAACACTGACCTAATAGTAACTATTATTGAGCCTGAGATATTTTTGTGTTCCCTTGAGAGGATGTGTAGGATATTTAGGTGAGCCCTTAGGATTCGATCCTGCATTTTCCCTGTATTTCAGATCATGAATTGTATACACATTCTTTGGCTTTTTTTGCATATTTCATTGTATGGTCCTGAAGAAGAAGTCTGTGTGCCCCACATCTCTGATGTACACCTTAAGAATGTTGCAAGCCTCGTCCATAGAGTAAATTATTGTCTGGACTTGACTTCTGTGATACATTCTATGGTCAAGTAACACCTGGATTATAAATGTACAGAATCTGGACTACGGCCATTTTCTAGTACTTTCTCTTGGAGTGTTAATTGTTGATCTGGTATTTGAACACGCCTAGCGGCAAGATTGCACACGCTGCAGTATGTCAGGTGGAGTAAATTACACATCTTGTATGATATCTGTGCAGCACATAGGACTGGTTCCTCAGTTTCTAACTTGGCCCCAACTCAAGGGCCTCATTACAAGTGTTCTGGTCTGGAAGAAATGCCAGAAAGAATGCTGGTAATTCCGGCTCCAGCATTTCTTCTGGACCAGCACGCTTCAAGTTTGCCGGTGGGGGTCACGGATTGCGTGCCAGGCTTGACCTGCTGGTACATCAGGCCTTTATCGGCAGAGAAATTCTGTAATTACCGGCACTGGTAATACCTGTGCTGGTAATTGCGGCAATCCAATCCCATGGAGTCCGGAATGGGAATTTGAATTTACTGGCACTCTGCCACCCGTAATATCCCAGTAATACCGGGATATCGGGTGGCGGAAACGGTAAGGGCAGTTTCCTGGTATCCCGCTGGAATTAGCGGCGGGATACAGGGAAACTCTTAATGAGGGCTTTGCTTTAAGTTAGAATGATAGCATATTTTTCTTAGTGTGAAAGCCTATCTCCTGATTGGTCTAGATCTGGTCACTGCACCCATAGGTTTACACGCGGGATCAAGTAGATTTACAGTAGGTGAGAGCTTCCCCGATTGCCAAGCAGTTGCAACCTGTTCATTTGACAGACCGCTGAGCAGATCAACTTTCATTCAACCTTGGCCTGAACAATCAATCACTCCCCTTAAGGGCGCCTCATCCCTGTGTCAAGAAATAAACAATGCATTTGAAAGGAGAGAAGTCCCTCAATGACTCTCTTGCATAACTAGTTGACTGCCTTCCAAGAAAACAGGAATTTGTGTTGCATAAATCAGCACCATGTGGCTTTTCTGTCCGCTGCAGTCGATTTATTTATTGTATTTGCATTTTTAAAGCGTTCACACAACCCGGGGGCATCGAGGCGCTGTTACAGAAATATGGCCCTCATTACGAGGTAGGAGGTAGCCATGGTGCAATTAGCACCAAGGCTACCCCCTTACCGCATTCTGGGTCCGGGATCCCGAAATAGGGACTTACCGGGTCATTCCAACCTTGGAGGATCCGGTAAGTCCCCATTCCGGGAACCATTCCCCATTCCCATTCGAGCCCCCATAGGACTCAATGGGAATGCGGGTGGAGCTAATAACGGTACCACAATTTGTGGTACCGTTATTAGCTCTGAAGTCTTTTAACGGGTCCCCTCCTTAACGCCTGGCAAAACCAGGCATTAAGGAAGGGACCCGCTAAGGGACCTCGGAATAGGGTGGTAAGGGATTGCCGGCACCGGTGTTCTTACCGGTGCTGGTAATCCCTTACCACCTCCCTCGTAATGAGGCCCTATGTCTCTTAGTTGTGTATGTATAACGCACTTAATACCCGGAGGTTTCAAAGCACGGACCCGGGGATCGACCTGTGTTGCTTCTTGTTGTCTTGGTTCCAAGGCGAGCACGTTGCCATTGAGCTATCCTCCCGGGACACCCAAAAGGCATTATTTACAGCAATACATGTATGCCCACTGCACCCTTCTATGCCTACAGTGCTGTATACGTATTGACAATTTGCTGTGCTTTTTGTCAGTGTGCCATTTGCAACATGTGTTTAGTACATTTGCGAGCACAACCTGTACGCCTTTCCCTGTGCAGACGACATGGTGACTGTCGAGAGGGAGGCTGTATGCTTAGCTATTTATATATTGTAATGTAAAAGCATTCATACAAGCGCTACTAATGCCAAAGGAATCTAGGCGCTGACATTTCTGCGCAGTGTTATGTGATCTTGCATTTGTATAGTGCCTCCTGCCATAGTTTACAGTATTGAAGCACTGTTGCCTGTTAGAGAGGCAAAGGAGGAGTATGATAGAACAATCTCCAGTGGTAGGGGGGAGCAGGCAGACATGCAAGTGAACAGGAAATCGAACCTGTGACTCCCCATTGGGTAAAATGGTACATTTAAGAAACATGTGACAAAGTGTGTTTAAAGTGTGTCCCTTTCTTTCTGATTAATTGTTCAACTGTAAGAAGTGGATGCTTCATCTAGCGAGACCTAAACAACGTTTATTTATTTTTTATAGAAAGTGATGTACAGTGTTCTCAGTTCTGTACATCTTTGAATGTGAGGTGTAGGCAAAATAAGGAAAGGCATGTCTCAAGATGACAACCCGAACAATACGTGTGGCATTACAGAAACGTTGCACCATTGCAAGCAGTGCTGGAAATGGGCAGGATTGTATAGGATCTCAAATACGGGAAAACAAACAGCCCATATCCTTGCTGAGCCTTTTTAATACACTACAGTGATCTGCTGTTCTCAGCCATCGGAGACACTCAGAGCTCAAAAGGGCCATACTCTGACTTGTCTTTATGTTTGGTTCTTTCATTTTGAATTTACGCACGTGCGTGCAGTGCAGGTTAAATGGCTGCAGACACAGAGCAGTGAACGACTGGGAGCAGCTGTTGCCTTCTCAGGTTCAAATGGGGGCGGATTAGAAATGGCAGGGATGCTTTAAGAGGCATGCTGTGTGACTAAAAACAGTGTTTTGGCCATGCACTGCGTTTCATTGTAGATCTAGGCCATTGTTTTCCTCCCTCCGCTCATGCTTGGCACGCTGGTATGTGTAGGCTTTCATTCAGGATGCAGGGAAATAGACAACGACTCATAGTATGTTTGATCAACTCTATTGTCAGGTTGTTTTATTGTGTTATTTCTCGACATGTCAAGCCATCTGTTATTGAAAACCTGCGTTCGTACACTTGTTACAAGCCTGCCACATATCTGCCTGCCATCACACAACTTCACCCCTCGTGGGATCCCCAAAAAATGTCCCCCCATTCCCAATCAGCATTGAGGAAAATATTGTCCTAATGCAAAAAAATAAATAAAAATAAAAATAAAAAAGACGTCTATTTAATTACGTTTTGCACCAGAACAATATTTTACCTAGCCATGGTACTTTGTCGTTGCAAAAATGCAAAGAAAATTAGTTTGTTTGCACTAGATTGATATTTTCTTTAGTGCCCTGTCGCTGATTACATTTGCACCAGTGCAAAGCTTCTGTAAAATCGCCCCACGTGCTGAGACAGGAACCGAACAAAATAAACAGAGCAGAAACAGCTGTCCCCTTGCTGGGCTGTGAATATTTTAGGCGCTTCTGCCACTTTAATAAAAAGGGTTGGCAATGTGCTCTGCCAGGAGAGGTAAAAGGATGCCGGGGCTGGCAGGCCACTGAAGTGTTTCTATCAGAGCCGCTCTCGCCGCTGTGTTCCTTGTCGCACTTGGCTGACTTCTGCGCCCTCTACTAAACTTTGCCATTAGCGCCGGTCACACTGAGGCGGCCCTCTCCTCCCGCGCCTGCGGGGCATGCGGTCGGAGGAGCGCGGCAGCGCTCGGGGAGAGGGGACCGCGCGGCGAGTCTGGTTGCATCAACGCGAACATCTCCCAAGCGAGAGGGACAGGGTCAAGAGGTCCCAGGCAGCGCCGCGCCGCGCGCAAGATGTCTCAGGCAGGCTTGGGAGAGTGCGTCCTTGCTTTTAGCTGTAGAGGCGACTGCAGGAGGCCTGGATGCGCGAGAACATGCGTGGAGGCAAATGCATAGCGATGCGAGCCTCCACCATGGCTCTCCCCCATGTTCTGGAAATTCTACTGAAATAACTTACAGCCAGATCTTTGTGTGGAATAAAAACAGGACATATTATTAAAGAGTAAACTTAGAAACCTTTGGGTATTAAGTGTGTTCTAAATAACCCATCAAATTATGCCATTCCCCGGCTTTCCAACTGGTGAATCCTCACTTCTTTCTTTTTAGCATTACTTTGGGGCGACCCATGTCGCATGCGGTTAAGTGCTTCCGGGTCAAAACCTGCCTCTGGTAGCCCTATTACAAGGAACCGTCTGTAGGGAGCGAAAGCTAGGCCACTTTGACCTTTTTTTGGAAGAGTCCAACTGCCCTCTGAAAGTGCCCATCGGTGCCCCGGCTCCTGCAGCCGGTGTCCTGGGCATCGAAGAAGGAGGATTACCCTTCTGCGGCTGGGAGATTTAAATTCCCTCAGAAGCTTCCATCCAGCTTTCTTTACTCCGCCCCTTCCGGCATCCCCTCACAAGGAGTGGAGGTTGAACAGTACCAGAGGGGCAGCAAGCTATGCCAACTGCCCTCTTAGTGCCCCCGTTTATAGGCGGGTGCAGCTGCTGAGTTCCTGCACAACTGTCGCAGCCATTGCTATAGTCCTAAACATCGATTGCTTGTGCCCCAAACTAAACCACTCACCATTGTACTTTCCACCTTAAACTGTACACAGTGACAAGCGGCTCGCACACCGCAGGCGGGCATCAGCTGGTACCCACCCTTCCCTGCACACCCTTAGACCATCTGAAGTCTACACTGCTCCAATCGACGTGCCGCACACATCCTTCAGCAACCATCCTTCCATGCCCATAGGGCGGACCTTGTTGGTAGCAAATTGGGGGGACATGACAGCGTCTCTAGAGAAATCCAGGGATGAGGAGCGGCTTCTAAGCTCCTACTCAACCCAGCACTAATAATAAACCAGCAGTGAACTCAATCATAAAGGTGAAACAGGCACAGCACACCATGAAGTGTACCCCTCCTTCACCTCTTTAAGGTAGCACGGGCTGAGGGCAGGCTGTGCTCTTTGGGAAGGTGGTGAGCCAGCAAGGAAGCAGCCAAAACAACAATAGTACTGTGATATCAGAATAAGAGAAATGTTCTATAAAACAACAATAAAGTGTAATCAAACGAAAATGTCCGCATAGCTGATAACAACACCAACAACCCACCACTATAACTAAATGCACAGAATATGCTGACATTTGGTTGGAAGGAGCACTCTGTGAGTGAAGACATGGTATCAAACAATGTTACATTTTAGGGACATGTCTTAAAAATGAAAGGAGCGAGGTCTTAAATATAACTAAGGCCCATAGAACAAGGCTGGGGTCGGACAACTACTGCATATCCCGTTATATATTCTTTCTGGGGCTTGACGGCATTGAGCAATGGTTTTGGGTTCTTTCTGGTTCTTCAAACCCACTAAGAGGTGATTGAGCTGGTGTCATGGGTTTCAGCATTGCAGTGCATTTCAACACGCAGCATCGCTTGGCTCGAAAAAGTATGGGGGGGAGATAATGATTGGCTCGGCGTAGCTTGCAAGTACTCTGTGGTTTGAAATTCCAGAGAGTGCCAAAGGAAACCTATTTTGTTCTTAGAGTGCTGTTAGGCCCTGACCAGGGTCTTCTGAGGAATGGGGAGTCTTTTTTTGCCATTGCCAGCCAGCATGGTTGACAGCTTTTCCACTTAGGCAAATAGAGTCCCGGGTACAAGTGTCCAACAGCAACTCAGCCCTTTTCCAACAGCAGGTCCTTCAAATGGTTCCTCGAAGTGGGTAAGGGGAGTCCTTTCTCCCTCCTAGCAAATCTTCATCTTTTCCCCAATGGCTAGGAACTTGTAGCTGACATTTTCCGAACAAAATCTGGGGTAAAGTTCAGACCCCTTTCTCTCCTCTTCCTCACTCTCAAGCTGCAGCGTCCCTCTGGGCTCAACATATACCTTGCCCCCCTTGCCCACTTGCTCTCCACCTTCTCTCCTCAGTTCCAGTGTTATGCTGATGACACACAGCTTTCCTTTAAGTTTCCCTCCGCTCCCTCCTCTCCCTCCTCTCTCATCCCTGAATGTCTGACTGCTATTCAGGCATGGTGCACTGCTAATGATCTCTGCCTTAATGCCAGTAGGACTGTGATCCTTCTCATTGGGACCCCTACTCCCTCCTCTCTGGCTCCACTCTGGCCGCCCTACTTGTGCCCCTACCCTTGCCCTAACGTGAGGCTAAAACCCTTGCATCATTTTCAACTCCTCGCTCTCCTTCTCACCTCATATTGCTGACCTTGCTAAGAAGGTCTACTATCGGCTTCACCTCCTCAGAGACATTCTCCCTTTCCTCACCTTCCTCCAGAAACTCAATGTCTCCAGACCTCTGGATCTCTCAAGGCTTGACTATCGCAACAGCCTCTTCCTTAATATGCCTCTCAGCCTCTTCCTTAATATGCCTCTCTCCCCACTCTGCTTATCAACTGAGCCCGAACAGGAGTGCAAGACCTATCCTTGGGCTCAAGCCCAGGGACCGCATCTCTTCAGCCCTAGAATCTCTCCACTGGCTCCCGGTGGTCGCAAGGTTAAAATTCAAGACCCTCTGCATCATCCACAAGGTTTTCTGGGGCATGGGACCTCGTTACAGCCAGCTCTCACTCCCTGAATACCTCCCCGCTTGAGTCCTCTTGTCTTTTGGCTCCAACTCTATGCTAATCAGACGTTTTTCCAAGCAGAGAGTGGGGGTTGATCTCTCTCTTCGGCAGGAGCCTCCCTCTGGAGACGCCTACCTGACCCTCTCCATGTTAAGCCAGATCTCCTTAGATTTCACAAGCTCCTCAAGACCTTTTCTTTTTTCTCGTCCTTTTCTTCCACCGTCCCCTGCTAGTCTCCTCCTGCTACTACGACTGGATGCCTGTTCCTTTACGAGTCTCACCGGGGTCAGACAATCCCACATCCAGTCTACCCTTCTCACCCCTTCCTACTTGCCCTTAGGCTTCCTTCCCCGATTAGCCTTCCTAGGCCGGTCTCCCCCCCTTTGCAATACCACCCTAGCTCTAACTTCCCCAGGCACTAACCCTCCTGGGCACCCCTTAGCACTTGCCCAGCACCTTGGGCCTCCTCCCTCAAGCATTTCCCCTAACCCCTCCCCCTATCCTATCCCATCCCCTCCCCTCCCCTACCCGACCCTCCACCCTGGACTTTTCGATACTGCACTTGCACAATCCAAATGTCACAAGACCTGGTAGGACCATTATTGTTGTTTTTTCCTATGGTCCCTCCCTCTCTTTGTCTTGTGGTGCCCTGAAACATTTCTACTGTAAAGGCACCATACACATGTTCAATAAACAAAAAAATACATCTCCAGTGAAATCCGTCTCAGTTTTGTCCAACATGGGTTTTCAAGCTGGTTCAATGAAGGGTCACTCGCCACCTTATATAGTGATGTTGTCACAATGGATTGATTCAGGTCAAGCCTTCTGTAAGGGGCCAAACTCAGCTGCTGCAACAAGAGTTTGGCCCCTTCTGATGTCGGCTCTCAAAATGCCCTGCTGGAAGGAGGCAGAGGACCTAGACATCTCTGTGAAGATGTGACCCTTTCTCTGGGATACTCTCCTAAGGTCTGCTACACTTCCCCCCCCTCTCATGTCTGCCCTGTCAAAGAGACTGTAGGAATTGCCCCCTGGTGTAACTTCTGCGTTGTGCTGGCACAGCTTCCTTAGAAGTGCTGGATCTCACCCTGGCCCCTGAGGGTACTCACTGTTCCTTTGGGAAGGTGTCAAGTCTGCCCAGCAGAGAACAAAGAAAAGCTTCAGGGCGGGGACCAGCAACCTTTTGTGGGTTAGCAAAATAAGTGGGTGTTCTATGTAAGCCTGTGCACATTCATGTACATTCCTTTCATAGATTCTAATTCTGTAATAAGTCTTCTATGTACACGTTTTAGTGATTATACATTTTTTTTTTAATTCAATTTGTTAACATTCATCACAATGAAAAAATTCTCCACAAAATAACATAACATTCATTATCGATCTTGTGTCTAATTAAATTGTTAATATTCATCACAAAAGAAGAAGTCTTCACAAAATAACATTCTTTATCGATCTTGTGCCAACATTTATCTGCTAGGAGGCACATGCTTGTGTTTCGCTCTTTTTTGGCCTTTGTCAAGGCACCAGTACATTGTTTAATCTATCATGTAAATTCATAAGACACTTTGTTGTTTTTGTATAATACAAAACAGTGAATTCCTTTATCATTTCATTGGTAGTAATCCTGGTTCCTTAATTCTTGTTGTTCTCGAATGAACAAACTTATGTGGGTCTGAGGAATTTTCCGGGAGAGAAGGGAAACTGAGTTAGTTTCAACTGTTGGTGCACAGGAAGGAATGACCAAGCAGTTGTTTTTGATGATTTCTCGGTTTGATAGAATTGCAGGAACTCACCTTATTGCCAAGTGTGGCTTCCACTGTCCTGTGGTCCTGTTTATAGTTGAATAGTCTGCAGCTTTGAGCATTCATTCTGTTGCTTGTGCCAATCCTGTTAAGGCGTCTTTTCTTTTTCTGTCATTGGATCTATCTTTCCCTAAAATTGGAAGAATATTATACATATGTTTTATCTTATTTGGAAATCAATAAGTGATTTTTTAAATCAAATTTGTAAGTTGATTTGTCGGGTCATGAGCTTTGTTTGCTTGCTTCTGTTTACTACTTAGAGGTTAGGTTGATAGACGTTAACATGGTCCCAAATAGCGAAGTTCCCCATGCATCCATTATTGGTGAAGTGCCCATTGGATTTGTGTCAGGATGGTTATCGTTGTCCATATATTAGCGAGAATTGTGGGTTAGTCCCTGCCCCAGATGATAATACACACAAGCTCTGTCAGTTGCTGAAGTCACTGGAAACCAGTTGGTAATACAATGACAGCACAAATATGTTGTGATTTATATAACTGTATCACATCATAGGGCTCTATATACCCAGATCTAGCTAGATATTTACATTTTACCAATGTACTGCCACCAGGCCATGGGGATACACAGTTATTAAAGGGATTCCAGTTGTTATTCCAAAAGGCCAACACAAAATTTAGTACAGCTCTGCCTATAGACACATCCAATTCATAGGGCCTCATTACAAGTGAGGCGGAACGGGTAACCGGGACCCGCTAAAGGAGGCGGACCCGCTAAACCCGTTCCGCCTCATTACAAGCTCCCCTCGTGGGACCCGGTAAGTAACGCCTGGTCAAACCAGGCGTGCTTACCGGGTCCCGCGAGGGGAAGAGGGAGCAAACAGGCCACTCGTAATCGGCCCCTTGTTTGCTCCCTCCCCCATTCCCATTCAGCCCTATGGGGGCTGAAATGGGAATGAGGAAGGTCCGGGCCGGGTTCCTGGAGGGAGGAATTACCAGGCCCTCCGAACTCGGAATGGCCCGGTAATTCCCCATTCTGGGAACCCAGACCCGAATTTGGGCATGGCTACCGCCAAAATCGTAATGAGGCCCATAGGCTACTTGAACATCTGTAGAGGTTTGCTAACCAACAAAGTTGTGTGCACCTAGTTTTTGGAACATGCACCTAGTTTTTGAACATCAAACAAGGGTGGGTGTTCCCATTGGATACTAATTAAAGACTGGTGCTCACATTATTCCAATCATACAGTCAATGGTAAACTATATGAAATACAGTCTTCTATCTATTTCTATTAACTTGTCATAGATGCCATCAATTTGCAAATCATCTAAATGAAAAGCACAATCAAATATTTTACAAAACAAGCAGTATATACATATGCACAAGAAACTACTTGGAGTGTATAAGGCATACAGAACATGAAAAAAGAACAGTGAAAGAAACAGTAATTTGGTCAATTACATCAAGGGTAAGTTCAAGAGACCAGAACGTGGTGCTTGGACTATTATGATAGGGGCAAAGTTAGAAAATACATACAATTCTTCTGTATACAGTTGATTTTCCTCGATATAAAAAGGACGTCCATTAGAACAATACATTAAATCATCAAAAGCCATGTGGAATTTTAGAAGTTGCCATTCCGATCAGCGCCACATGTCAGAAAACAAAGATCATATATTTTAGGATTTTGTAAAGAAAGTCTACCAAAGTTTAGTTTCAGACTAGATGTGGGAAGATCATTAGTCTATCTAGAAAAGTCCACATTTCCATTTTAGACAGCGTTCAGAAGGATCACAATAATTTGCAGCCAGCGTCGAAGTCTGAGTCCTTTCGACTCTTGATAGTGGTGTACCTTCATCAGGACCGAAAGGTGGTTTAAAAGGACCTTGTGAATGTGAAACAAAAAATAGGGGAATTAAGTCAAATCAAGAGTCTATTGTAGGCAAGGAACTCTAAACAAATGAGAAGAAAACACTCACCAACCAGTGGTCCCAAATGAGTTAGGCTTGCAACGTTTGGGTTCTGAAAGAAGATTCCTGAAATTAATGGTACAAAGTGTCCCCTGCAATAGAGGAACTACTGGAAACCAGGACAGTAGTGTAGTTGAGTAATCTAAATGTACATACCTGTGCAGTTATTTAGCTGTAATACATCATAGGCATGGACCAGTGTCAGGCAAAATATGGGATGGTGTAAAAATAGAAAGCAGAAAATGAGATCTAAAAAGTTTGGGTTAAATGATAAAAAGGGATTAAAAAAAGGGGGTTGAAGAGCTGGGAAGGAACATAACTAACTTGCTGGCTACTGAAGAAAGTGCCAGGTGGTCTTACCTTGTTAGTTGCAATTCACACAAGTCAGAGGTTAGTTGGGTCAATGAGAGGGGAGATTAGTTACCCGAACCTAAAATATTGCTTGCTGGTAAACGAGGGCTGAAAAATCCTCTGCAGTGACGTGATGGCGTAAGAGCTCCCCCGGTGACGTACTGAAAGAGGGTCAAAGAAACTTTTTTATGCAATATTAATGAGAGTTTGAATCCGGCAGCCTAAATGCCTTCCTCCAAAAGGCAACACACTGAATTATGTAAGCTCAAAGTTTCCACAGGTGAGAGTGATTGTCATTCTCTCCCTCCTAATTTTGAAAATTTACAATGATTTTTGTCCATTGGATTTCTGTGGATTGTAGTTCTTAGAAAGTTATCAAAAGTCTTCAAGGCTCTTGAAACAAGCATCCAGTGCACTGAGGGAGCTTTGTCCATGGCAGGTAATTTGAAAGCATGTAGAAGAAAGAAGGACATTGAGGATGGGCAGGTGGGATCAATTCCTATCCCAAGGTAGGTCCCAAATCACCACTCCTAATCTGTGACAGAAGCATGAACTTTATGAATAGGCAAACGTCAACCACACTGGGTAACATTATCTACATTTTGATTATTTATTTTACTTTTAAAATGTTTAAAACATTCATATGTTGTCTTCTTTTATCAGAGGGGTGTGTCTGAAAGCCAAGCAAAAAACAAAAATGTTGACCACCCCTAGATTTCCGGAGATGGAAATTGGGTTAAATATGCACATACGTAGCACCAATCCACATCTGGGAGACTTGTCAGATGTTTTACCCTTTCAGTGAAAGAAAATAAATGGAGGTGGTGGGACGAAAGAACTGTTTATTTTGGTAAATCATGCAGCAAGTCCTAAAAACAACACTCTGCCAATCCCCTGTGTGTGCATGGCGTGAATCTATGGCGTGTGATATTGGGAGCGCGTTCCCTTCATTTGCACAGACACATCTTTATGTGTGAATGCTTTTCTGGGAATTCATGTGTGTCTACATCTCCAAATTTGTGTGTCTTGTTAGATGTTAAATAGGTCAGTCTTGCCGCTACATGGTACAAGGAAGATACACGGTCGGCTGCGGCATTTCCATTTGTCAGAAAGATGTTTGTGGGAGAGGGTAGTATGTCTTTGTTTGTAATGCAAAATGGAAGATAACGTGAAACATCCTGCTTCAAGTACATGCTGTGTTATGATATGTGTGTGTGTGCAGGATTTCTAAAGTGCAAACCTAGCTGGAAAGCAAAATCACACAGGTGAAAAACCTAAGGGGTTACAAGTTGGTCTCATGGGCAGCAGAGGAACTAGGATGTTGAGTGATTAGTGTGAGGGGGCCCCCCAGGAGGGAAGGAGTCTGGTTGAGTGGAGGGATCCGCAAATGGAGAAATGCCTTTTGAAGAGTAGGGTCTTCAGGTCATCCCTCAAGTGTAGGATGAAGGGGGCAAGTATTGTGTGCATTGGTAGATGGTTCCAGAGACAGGTTGCTTAGCATGAGGCTACCCGTTCCTGCCTTCTTCCCCTCTTGCAGTTCTGTTCTGGGGAAGAAGAAATCGCTGACGGGCCCATAGGTCAGTGCTCACCCTCCAGAACTTGTAAGACAAGATAGCTGCACCATGTGAGGACAGGGGGTGCAGGATTCACTTACTCCAACACGACTCAATAATGAGGACTCAGTAAATTGGCAAAGGGAAGTCTGTTTAATGACAATTATATCAAACAGAGAAACAAATGGAAATCAGCAGCATTGCGATTACCTGTCTTGCTCAGACTTCCTCGAACTTCAGTCGAACAGCAATTCTTATAGGCAAAAATCGTCATCACTGACGTCTAAGTTCTATAAAAAATCATCATGCAATATAATTGGTTAGGAAAGGTAACTTAAGTATAGGGTTTATATCTGTATATGATAATAGGGCATGCGGATTGGAAAACTCTTATCGGGTGGGCGTCTACGCCCATCCCTCTACATTACGCGTGATAGACGTCACTACAACTATGACGTCATATTAGTTACACTATCTATAGGACTCCAGATAACTTGGTCCATTGTGATTGGGCAGGTTACACCCCTAGACATAAATGTCCACTTTTAATTAGCAGCATGCAGAATGGACACCCCTGTGCCTGGTGTCCCAAGTTTCACCCTGCCTCCCTTCCATCAATCAGTGTTTTAGGGCGACGTGTCAATTAGTTGGCAAAGGATGGCCTCAAAACTGTAGTCTCTTATCGGGAAAGGTTATGGCATCCTCGGGTCCTGGATGACATCAGGCGATGGTACTTCTTCGCGCCTGGCTGTTCACGTGTTAGTTCACCATTAATCGGCTTCAGTTTCCAGCTTTTAGTGCATTTAATTCTGTGTCAGCCTAGCCACCTGCATGGGCCCCCATTATCTTGTCCTTCATAAGGCAGGCTGGTATGCTCTGAAGTTTGAGTCTTGTGAGCTGACGCTCTTCTCCCCTTCTCTGGATGACCTTGATTTCCTAGGCATGAGCCTCTCTTTATTGAGTTTCGATTACGCTCCTTCTCTTGCCTTTGGCTGGGTTTCGAAACTTGGCCTGTCAGGCCTCTGGCCGCCTGGGTACATTTCTGCTTTTACAAAATGGAGTTGCACTTGTATAACGTGCCTTATTGAGGTAAATATATGGTTGCCGCCTGACGCTCTATCTTCTACCAAGCATTGTAAGCAGTATCGATTTCTTAGCATCTTGCGTTGCAAGCCTATTTACACACGTTTAACAGGACGGTTGCTTCCATCTTGTCTCGTAGCACTGTTTCCTCACGTTGTAACATTGTCTCCTCTCTGTGTCTATTCCATTCATTTTCGTAGTTACTCGCACTGGCGTGTTATCATCGCCAGCTGCTTTTGTTCATTCACGGGTCTGTTCAGGCCCTTGTGTCATTTCCACTGGCCTTCCATTAAGGCTTTTGGGGTCTCTTCGTGGACCTTGTGTAGGTACTCCTCATTTCATATCAGCGGCTGGTATGGCTGTCTGATAGGGTACCGTGCTGCCCAGGGTTTTCTTGTTATGGGTGCTTCAACCGGTATGGATCTTCTGATGTATACTGGGCAGAGAACCAGTGCAGCTCTTTGTAGGTTCATTTGCTCTTCATACGTCACATACCTTGGCGAGTATGCTCCTGGAACCCGAAATGAGAGTAAGGGGCGCAGGCCATGTCTGGGACCTCCTCTAGAGTTCTGTGTTTTGCTCTGTGGTGGTGATTCTTCTAGTGGCGTGCTGGCCTCTTGAGAAGAAGAGTTTCTCGGTTCTCGGCTGTGCAGAGAGGTGTTTCGGTGAGGACTGCTTTGTAGGTGATGCAGGCTGTCTTCAACAGTGTGGATGCTGGAAAGGGTAGCCATTGTAGCTCCTTGAGGATGAGGGCGGCGTGGTTGGATTTTTGCATTCCTGGCATGAATTGTGCTGCAGCATGCTGAGTGATTTTCAGAGGGGCCAAGGTGGCATGTGGTACTCCTGCAAGTAGTGCATTAACACCGTCCAGGCGGGGGATGACCAGGGCTTGGACAGCTGTTCTCAAACTTGGGGCATATATGGAGGACTTGACTTTGGGGAAGAGCACACGCTGGAAACCTGCTGCTTGGGTATTCTTGGTGGTCTGTTTTTTGGGTGAGAGGTCACAGTGGATGTTAAAGTTGAGATATGTGACACTGGGTGAGAGTGAGGTGTCAATCTATGGGACTTCATGTCAATCAGGCAAATCTGCACATGGTCATGCTTGTCATGCCCCTGGGACTGCAATGGCCTGTTCTGTTACTGGACTCAGGCATGCTTGTTGTGTTACTGAGCCCGTGCAGGCCTGTTATCCTGCTGGACTTGGGCATGCCTGTTGTGTTACTGGATTTGGGCATGCAGGTTACATTGCTGAACATAGTCAAGCTTGTTATGTTGCTGGACTTAGGCATGCCTATTATGTTACTCGACCTGGACATGCTGTTATATTGCTGGACTGGGGAATGCATGTTAGGCTGCTGGACGGGGGCATGCATGTTATGTTGCTGGACTGTGGAATGCATGCTATGTTGCTGGACTGGCGCATACATGTTAGGCTGATGGACGGGGGCATGCTTGTTATGTTGCTGGACTGGGGAATGCATGTTTTGTTGCTGGACTGGGGAATGCATGTTTTGTTGCTGGACGGGGGCATGCTTCTGGTGTTACTGGACCGGGGCATGCGTGCTGTGTTGCTTGGCCTGGGCATGTTTTGTGTTGCTGGTTGGGGAACGTTTGTTATGTCGCTGGACTTCGGCATGCCTGCTGTCCCGCTGGAACTGGGCATGTTTGTTGTGTTGCTGGGCCTATGCATGCATTTTGTGTTACAGGACGTGGGCATGCGTGTTGCGTTTTTTCGGAATGAGCATGTTGGTTCTTTTGTTGGACTTGGGCATCCCTGTTATGTTGCTGAACTGCGGTATGCTTGTTGTGTTGCTGGACTTTGGGAAGCTTGTTATGGTACTGGATTTAGGCATTCTTTTGTGTTGCTGGATTTGGGTATGCCTGTTATGTTGCAGGACTGGTACATGTTTGTTGTGTTACAGATCTTGGGCATGCATGCTGTGTTGCTGTACTTGGGGATACATACTGTGTTCCTTAACTTGGGCATGTGTTGTGTTGCTGGAATAGGGCATGTTTATTATGTTGCTGGACTTGAACATGCCTGTTATGTTGCTGGACTTGGGTATGCCTGTTGTGCCACTGGACTTGGGCATGCCTGTTATGTTGCTGAACTTGGGTGTGCTTGTTTTGTTGCTCGACTCGGGAATGTTTGGTATGGTACCGGACTTGGACATGTTTTTGTGTTGCTGGAATTGGGCATTACTGTTATGTTGATGGACTTTTTTCATGTTTGTTATGTTGCTGAACTGGGGCATGCCTGTTGTGTTGCAGGACATGGACATGCATGTTTTGTTACAGGGCTTTGGTATGTCTGTTGTGTTGCTGGACTTCCGCATTTTTGTTATGGTACTGGACTTTGGCATGGCTGTTATGTTGCAGGACTTGGGCATGCCTGTTGTGTTGCTGGACTTGGGAATGTTTGTTATGTTGCTGAACTGGGGCATGCCGGTTGTGTTGCAGGACTTGGGCATTCTTGTTATGGTACTGCAATCTGGCATGCCTGTTATGTTCGTTTTTGTATGGAAACTGCCGCCTGTGATTTAGCATCCATTAATGCATGGCTTCAGCTATGTTGATTTCAGAAGACAAGTAGTCCGACACCTACTATACATTTCGAAGTCGGTCCAGTCGTTTTAGCAAGCATTCCGAAGCTTCGGGAAGCCGACATATTTATCTTCGTTCTTCATATTTTACTGAGAGTTGCAAATCATGCAATATTCGTGTTTAATGCCCAGTTGAGCACAGCTTTAGATTTGGACCTCCCAATGTCCCACTGTCCTATCTACTCCTACTCTACACTGCCTATTGAATCTATCCAGGGGTGTTGCTAAGATCCGGGGCTATGCTAATGTCGGGACTGTCGGGACTCATGGCTAGCTATAGCCTTTTGGTTGTAGCCCCTGAGCTTCTATCCAGGCCTAAAACGAAAAGACCTGGGGCTGCAACCCCCACAGCTCCCCCATCCACCAGTAACGCATCTGATCCTACCACTGCCTCCTTCCCGATCTCCTTTTGCGTGTTCTGCCCCTGATTAAAGCCCTCCTCTTCAGACCTCATACTTTGCTGACTGCCTAGGACTCCAACACCCTTGTTTTTCTCATAATCTCATCTCCCTTCCCCCACTTCTCATCGTCTCCCAAGGTAATAGTCAGCTTTCACAGTCTCCAGACAAGCTGTCTTATCTGGCACATGGCCGTGTCAGTCACCTGCCTGACTGCAGGGGGCGGAGAGACCCGCCCCAGCCGCTCTATTACAATATTTCTGTTGTGCTTCTATTTCAACCTCACCCGGAGCCAGAATCGTCTGCCACAAAAGACGAAAAAAAAAAACCTTTAGGTTTTCTCTTAATTAACACGATTAGATGGGAATTATTAAATGTGTCGCCCCGTTTGTCATACAGAATCAGTCTGGGATTCAGGAGTGTGCTTCCAGGTTTGGTGAGAGTTGGGAGGCCATGTCTAATTCATGAGAAGTAACATAACACTCTATTTTAGAGACACTGCACAAATAAGCTGTCAAAATTAATACATATGTCTGGCGCTTTACAGAGTTTTGTTTGTTAGGGTGAGTATTGTGACCATTGAAACAAACAAAGTTTAACTTCCATTGCCGGTTCCAAGGAGTTTTTTGCTGAATAACTATCACAGACGTGTTTCAAATTTAAAATTGTGGACATTCATATTTTACCCAAAATGCTCTTTGCTGTTATGCAAATCTCCAGGCTTGGGTTCAATGAAGCGAAAAACGGTTGCGTGACCAGGTCGTTGGCCATGCCCCCAGCCCTACTTCGTCCCGCCCTCCCAAGCAAGAGGCAGTTCCCAGAGTCCATTTGTTTCCATTTCCAGCTGTGGTTGGTTGGGGCGAAATGACAACTGGTCTGCAGGGCAGAAGGGATCTGTAGCATCTAAAATGCCTACTCAGTCCCAAACTACTATGTTTCCAATCATAAAGGTGAAACCAGCACAGCCCGCTATGCCCCCTTTGCTTCTTTTGCCAAAGAGGGCCAAAGGCAAGTGACACTCTTCAGGAGATGTGTCAGCTGGCACTGATGCAACACAGACAACAATAGTATGGGGGTACCACAACATATAATGCCCTAACAAGTTTCTATAAAACAGGATAATTATTAAAACGAACACAAATGCACACAACTAGTAAAAACACCACTGGGCCACCCCTTCAAGGGAAAATAATGATAAAGCGGACCGTACACTTGTAGACACAGGTGCTCAGGCAAATATTTCAGTGTCGAAACATCAGCGTTTATAAAGCGGTCTTTAGACAATGTAGAGAAGGGGGCTTAAAAGCCCCTAGGGTCCTATTAAGTGGACCAGTGTGACACACAGATACCTTTATGTTCTTGTCTTTGGGGCTACACATTATCTAGTCGGGCTTTTTGGTCCTTCGAGCGCTGGGCCAGTGTTGGGTCAAAGAGCAGCGGTAGCAGGTTTTAATGATACCGTGCTGTTCGGCAGCAGGGACGGCTCCCTCCTTGGAGATGTTTGGGGTAGCAGGCAATGTCGGCCTGGCAGCACGGAACGACTCGGCAACCTCGGGTGCAGAGATGGAGAGATTGGCCTTCTCTTGTGAGTGGGCTCAGCTGGCTCAACACAAGGTCAGGGAACTGCACCAGCGATGCCTTGGAGCATGAGGCAGGAGGTGTTGAGTTGGGGGCGCTAGAAAACTCAGCGGGTCTTACATGCAGAAATGCTGGAGCTTTGGGGTCACCATCAAGCAGAATTGGGAGATGCAGAGGTGGTCGATCGTCAATGATGGATATAAATGGAGTGACTCCCTTGCAGAAGCTTAGATGGCATCAAAGGTGCCCAACTGGCATGGGTCAGTTTGGAGATTCATGGAGAGCCAGGGGATGTTTCCTTGGTTCTGTGGTTCCTGGAAGACCCAGTCCAGGACATCAGAGGCAAGATGAGTATTTTTGTCTTCCCTTTACAACCAGAAGGGTTTTTGAAGAGCACTCATTCTCCTCCACTGAGCAGAGTCCTGGGTACCATGTCTCAATTGCAGTGGGCCTTGTTCACCCAGCTGGTCACCCGACACATGCCCTGCAGAAGGTTAGAGACAATAGAATGCCTCTTGCTTGTATGTCTCTGATCTTTGCCTCTCTGGCAAATTACTTTCGAGTAGACTGTACTTCAAATCAAGTTCTAGTGAATCTTTCTTCGAAAGTGTTCCAAAAACGTATCAACTAAAGAAAGGGTACCCCCTTATAAAGTCATACTGCTAAAGTGGATTGTCCCAAAGCAAGCCTGTCACAGTGGTGTGATCCAGGCACCTGTAACATGTTCCTTTTACCTTCTGATGTAATTCACACAGTGTTTTGTCTGCAAAATCCAAGATAGTGAAAACCCACTGTGAAACAAACCTCTCTTATTGGCCGCTCTAACTCCACCCATTCCTCTGGCTGCCTACTTCAAAAGGGTTCCAGTAATCAGCACCCTAATGTGAGAGGGATATTGTCATCTCAGGACTGTCTTTGATCCACTGGTTCCCAGAGAACCTCCCGTGGAGTGTTCCTGCTCTCTGGAGGAAGATGTCACCTCTAAGGGGGATCAATGAGAAGCTACCTCGGCAGGAGCTTACATGCTTGCTACTTGTACACCCATGTGAGAAAGCTAACACACACTCAGTCTTTTTATAAATTAGTCACCTCTGTTATTGCCTTATTGTCTATTGGAGATTTATTGCCAGTCAGAGGAACCATGGGGCACGTACCCATGAGCCGAAACTGCGTAATCACACTAGGTAGTGTTAAAGCGCCACCTGTAAACAAAAACTATGTGCCTTAAATTGATTCTGTTAAAGCGCCAATTGGGAGAAAACAAAAAGAAAAGATGTGAATATATGACGTGGTACGCCACCGATCTATGAATGTATGTAATTAGGGAATGTTTGTAGAACATAGAGACCACCGTACAACAAAGGGGGGAAATGCAGACAAAGAAGAACAGGGAAAGCCTGGGGAGGGTTTGTCGGGGAAGAGGTGCTACCGGGCGATCAATAGCCATTGAAGGTGATTATCGTCACTCCGTTCCTCCCTGACAGTGCACCCTGAAAGGCCCCAGGGACGTAGGTTGAATGCAGTGTGGTTGGGGGCTCAATGATGATGTACTCCTCTTTTTGAATTTAATTTAATATAGTCTACTGAGTGAGGAACTTCTTGAGTGGGGATCTCATAAGGTGTACTCTCGCGACCCGTATGTTAGTGCTATTAAAGTTGGCAATGATTTTCTTATTTTGTTATTTTATTCTTGTGTCGCAAGGATGTAGGTCAACACGGAGACATAGAGTCCCTCAGCTCCGTTTGTAAAGTAAGCAGTAGTTTGTTTGTGCCTACACCTCTTTGCGCCAAATTTGGCACAAAGAGGTGTAGGCACAAACAAACTACTGCTTAATTTAATATAGCTTGCTGGGGAGAGTAGCTATGGCAGAACTGGGGACATGAATGCATGGAGGATGTTACACAGTTTCCCTGGGGTGATTTGCTAGAGCCAGGAATGAGCCTCAAATGAATGAGATGCCTTTAAGCCTATGAGGGCCTTGCGGGGAGGGACGCGCTACGAACAATCGGCCACCCTCATTGTGCAACTGGATGCATGATAATATGGGATGCCTTTGTTTTTCCCTTGTTTTGTTTTTTCTTCTGTAGATTGCTACACATGATTATTTTTAACGTTGTTTACTACTTTGTGAACTTTGATGGTGATGAGATTATAGTGGAAGATTTGTACAACGAGATTGCATATTATTAATAAACAGATTTCAAAATGTTTTTTTTTTTTTAAATGATTATGGATGAGCTAAAAGTTATAGCCCAGGTGCATATATAGAGCTGAAGAAACCCATTGCTATTTCAAGATACATTGTCAGAGGGAGAAGTGACGTGATTAAAATAAAGCAACACATAAAATAAATAAATAAATACAACGCAGACTTTGCTTCTGAAGTGCACTGGCAAAGCTGGGGGATGAAATAGGATTTGTTGAATGGCACACGTCGGGTGCTTTAGGGGAGATATTCTTTTTACCCATTACTAGAATTGCAAGATTTTCTGTGGGCAAGTTCGCACAGCATCCACTGCGCGGGGCAGTGCGCAGCGAGGGGTGTCCAGGCAGAAGGGGGTTAGCACACTGTGAGTTGCTCAGCTGAAGTACTCCTCAAATCCCTTGAGCCGAACCTCTTGGGAATACTGCACGCCCGGTTAATTAATTAAATGAATGTCCAAGTTTTAAAAGCTATTCTGCTACAAAGATGTGCCAGGCATGCCTCCCTCGGGGACAAAGCTCTGGCATCAGCTGGCCCAGCAGCTCCCCTGATGGACACTCACAGGGTATGTCGGAGAGACTCACCTGCTGCCCTGAGCGGCGGGCAAAGAGAAGTGGGCGCCAAGGCCTGCAATAGTCTTATCTGTCACAGGACAGTGCAGGAACGACTCCGTGGCCGGTCAATTCTTACAGGATCCACTTTAGCTGCAGATGCAGCACGGTGGCCCAATCGCAGCCCGCGACCCACTGACCACAAAGGCAGGGGATCTGGAAAGGGCTGTCACTCGCTTTCCTTTTCCGTCAATGTGGCTGCACGTACCCATACAGTTGCAGGACACGGAATCCCATGTGTGCCGTAGTGGTGTCGTTGATTGACCTAAGAACAATTGTCCTCAATTGATGCAGGCTAGGGCGCCCAACAGGGGCTCTGCTCTCCAGGTTTTCGAGGGCTCCTGCCTGAGCTCTGGATACCTGTTTTGCAGAGTGTCTCCCCCATTGGCCAACGTTTGGACTCCAGTGTGGGTGAATGTAGGACCCGTGTAGAGACACTGATAATACAATCCTGCATCAGTATAAGGAGAATACAAGAACTTGGAGTGGCCTGAATCCCAAACGCAACCAAAACTGGGCCTGGATGGATCCTAAGCACGTTCTCCACTCCATGGGGTTGGGGAGGTAGGTGGCAGTTCAGAGGTGATCATTGGAATCAGGGAGACTCTAGATTCAAGACAAATTGGCTTCCAGGAAAGGACACCTCAGTGACCCTTTTTCTCCGAGTCGCTTTGCAAACGAAGCCTCCAGCTGCATTTTCGGCTTTGCTGATGCCTCTCAACTGCAGGGTACCATCACTGAAAGGAACCGCAGCAAGTTCTGTGGGCACCAATCTTCAATGGAATTGGGAGTAGGGTTTGCTCCCGCTGTTCAATCATATTTTGTGAGCTTCTGCCTTCCTTCTCTTCTCCTGTCCAGGGACCATTGAAATAGGCAAACATCCATTGAATGCCAACACCGGAGAAGGCAAGGTGCAAGATGGCTGATGCATAATTGTGTCCTGCAATGTTTTCTAGCTCGAGCACATAGTGTGTGTGTGTGCATACCTAGAGGTACGCACACATCTGGACACAAAGAAGTAGTTTGAAAACTCTGGCTACAAAATTCAGCAATAAAAATGTAAGGTGATGACGTTGTGATCCATTGGTGCAGTGAAAGGGACACATAGAATCTAGGCAGAGAGCAATACAAGCACCGGATCTCACAACAAGGAACTGGGTGCAGGCCAGTGGACACCATTCCCGCCAGGTACTGGAAATGTTCCCCCTTTTTTTGGGACGCCCTGGCCTCCCCCTCACCATTGTCCCCTCCACCCCAAAGATCTTCACAAGTCAATATTTTTTTTTTTTTTATATAAGAAGGTTCTTGGGCCGCATTTGTTTTCATCCAGGATACTGCACTTAAAATTCATTGCAAAGCGGAAAACAAAATTCCACAACGAATCTATCATGAACAAAAAAAGGTCAAAAATAATTGTTACCCAACAATCCTTCCAATTTCCCCCCAAAAAATAATAGAAGTCAGTTTCTTCATTTCTCACTTTCTTATAATCACAATGTGTCCTTGAAATGCAATTAAACGGTGAAATAAACCAGCGTTCGCTTTCACATCTGTGCAGAGCCTGCTGACACAGGTTCGAATCCTGGCAGCGCCAATTTCAGCCTTTCATCTTTCTGAGGGCAATACATGAGCACCACACACCGTGGGGTAATAATAAGCAACGCTCAGATGTCTGAGTGTTCCTAGTGCTATTATCATTATTATTAATGAAATGGGCGGAAATGCATAATACAAGCATTAACCACGACTCTCGTGGTGAGGCTCTGGGCCCACAGGCAGTCCTGATCTTTGAGCTTTGAAGTGTCCACCACTATAACCTCACACATCGCCAGTACCAGGGCAGGCAGGCCAGGTGACCAACAGAGACTGGCCTGCTAACAGGGACAAAGCAAACTGATACATTTAGCAATTTCCTCATAAGTGGTCTGAGAGGAAACACAATTTGCTCTACATGATTGCAGGGGACAATGACCAAAGTGATACAATGGCCACAGTAGTTGGCAAAAAACCTTGAGAAGGAATAAACTCTGCAGTAAGTTACAGGTACACAGAACTCACCTTAGTAAGCATTAAGCATTGCCATAGCCAATAGCGTTTGCTTTTGCAGTTGCTTTCTTCATTGTTTACACGTATAGGCATGGATTTGCATCGGTTGCACAAAGAAATGGCCCAGCCCAAAGTGCATGCAAGCTGAAGTGCTGGCAATCACGCGACTCTTTTAACAGTAAGTGGTTTGTCTCTGGTTGCTGATTAAATACTTATGACATTTCAAATCAGCTACTGGGGCATGAAGGCTGTCAGATACACTACTTGCTTTTAAGCTTCAAAAATTCCTTTGATCTCTGGATTATCCAGGGCTGCAACCTCAATGTTACACTCCTCCTTAAAGTCCATTTTACAGGGGCTGTACATGATGTGCTGAGTAGCAGTGTTACCTCTAACAGTCGATTCATCAGAGTGCCAAAGTAGGACTGTCCCGCTTAGAAATAGACAACAAACACGCATGATATGATACCATGGGTGGGGTGGAGTGTGTTGCTTGATACATATTGTTTGCAGAGCAATGTAAGTGTGTATAGTGCTGTACCGAGACCCAGCACCAGTTTGCTTGTTATGCCCATGCAAAAAGGGCACTAATACAACTGGTCTAAGGAAGATTTGATGGCATGAAGATCGCATGCCAATTTCTATCTGAGAAAGATTTCAGCAGCATTCATGCCTTCCCATTTACCTCCAGGACTCCTGAAGACGATGTTCTATTCCGTGCTTGCCTGCAATTTCACCACTCAATAACCAAACTTAAGTTCCATACATACCTAAAACCCTCCAACCATTTGAGATCGCCATTTGCAAAATGTAGAGATACCATTCATAGATTCATATGCAGGCTTGGAAGGAGTTGTTTCAGCATAGCAGAGAAAAATGATCATACAATATATTGCAATGTGTTTTCATTGTCTGTCCTCTGTTTCAACTCTCCATGCAGACTCTCTTTCATAGCCCTTCTTGCACTATTTCTGTGACAAATCAACTTTTGGGGCACCAGTGGTCCAGGGATGACTCTCGGTTTCTAAACCAAAATCAGCCCCACACTTCTAGTACACCAGATGGGATCCCAACAGATTGGAAACACAAGTAAATTATAAACCACCTTGTCCAATTTTGGTAACGTGGACGGAAAGACAGGTTTATCTCTGCAATATCGTGGCTCGTTGGTTAGTTGCAACACAGCAAAAATACAATTATTACCCAATGATAAAATACACTGTCCAATGAAGGTTGTTTACAAATATCTACTTTATTATTATCCCAACAGAAAGTTCTAGCACACTACAAACCACAAGCCACACTGTAAAGGAACACGGAGGAGAGACATTTTCACGAAGGAAAGGATGCACTCCAGATACCCACAGGAGGGTAGTCAGTAAATCAATCAGGCGTCACTGTTCAAGGTTATTTGGTTTCAGCACCAAAGGAGCAAGGGAACGTAAATGTCACTAGGGGCCTTTGGAGAAGGATCAGGTGGACAGAACCACAATGTACCTGGTGCTTGAAATAATCTTGATGCTTGGCAGCATGTTTCGGTTCCAGGATGCTTTTAAGATCCTGCAACAGAGCTCAAGATGGGAGACAGCTGTGGGTTTCAGGCAGCAGGCAGTTCGGCAAGCGAGGCTGGACGGACAGCTGCAGACTGGCCTACACGGCAGCTCATGGTCAAGAATCGTTGTCTCTATGCTGGTTGGCGGATCTGGAACGCTGATCCATGTGTCTCTGACGGCTTTAGTGACTGCAGCATGACAACAGTCAGTGGTGCAGCCGGCCACGGTTTCTAATGGCCATAACCATCATGGCAGCCCATGACCCATTAGACCCCAAACACACACCCCACTTACGGCACCGCTCCCCTGCAAACAGAAGTGCAAGTTGACATAGTGACAAAGAACCCGGTATAGCACACCCTCTCTTTTGCTCCTTCCTGGAGGATGACGCAGCAGCACGCCCAATTGCAAAGCCACTCAAGATTTGGTGGGGTCTTGGGGGCTGGTTTGCAAGGCGGCGCAGCACCTGACATGGAAGCCTGGTCGGGCTACCTCTCTTACTCTCCTTATCACTACAGCTATAACTCATGGAATCGATGGAAGCCTCTCTGTGCGATCCATTAGTGTCTGGAAAGGACTTGAGCTCACCTTTCATGATATCATTTATTTGTTAGTGCTGTCCAGCGACTCCATTTAAAGCGCTTTTTTTCAAGATGTCACCTTTATTTTGACGTATTTTTTCACTGTCAGCCTCTGCAGGTTGCGGACCCTCGCGCGTTTGATGAAGTGCAACCCGCCAGCTGCTCGCATTGGTCCCTCGCAGCCCTTGGCCTGACACCGGGGGCTGTTTGTAGAGGCCAAGGCTCTAGGCAGATAGCTCAGTGGGTTGATTGCCTACTGCGGCGATCTTTGTGTGACCTGCAGATCACAGTGTTGATACCAGCAGGGCTGACTACACTGAGAAGCTTTCTGAAGTAGATACACGTGTTACCAGTGGGTAATTATAACAAGTATTGTACCACATCTGTCAGACTCCACATATGCCATGTGCCTGGATACAGCTGACATCAGACTCAAAATGTGCATTAGGCCTGAATGCATGCATCAGACCGTAAAGGTGCAGTGGGTCTCAATGCAGCAAGCTCTATCAGCCTCTATGCATCAAACTATGCAATACTCTAAAGGACACAGGACATTGCATGTGCAGCGTGCATGAGGGTATGCATCCAACCATGCAATACTCTAAAGGGCACAGGACATTGCATGTGCAGCGTGCATGAGCGTATGCATCCAACTATGCAATACTCTGTCGGACACTGCATGTGCAGTGTGCATGAGCGTATGCATCTGACTATGCAAAATACTCTGTAGGACACTGCATTTGCAGTGACCATGGGTTTATGCATCAGACTACACAATATTCTATCGCAAACTGCATGTGCCCAAGAACACACCCCATATTTTGACTAACCTTTAATTTCTCTCCACCTTTCTCACCACACGCAAATGCAAACCAGCCAATTGCACACGGCTTTTAAAGAGTGATCCCTTGCACAGACTTGGAACATCACCCACGTACTCCTCCGTACTCCTCTAATTACACCCACGTGCGCCTCTAATTACAAGTGGCTAATCGGCCACTGGCAAACACATGCCCACACTATCTGCTTGAGGCCGCTCCTCGGGGCACACAGCTTTCGATGCCTTCTGCCCGTAACAAGCAAGTTTACAAGCACCTTTCCCTCTCCTGCCAACTGGCCAAACCCACTCCCTCACTTCAGGATCCAGCAGAGTGCCTGGAGACCATGCAAGCGGCAAACGTGGGCAGTACAGATCCTAATAACATAACACAACATAGCATAAGGTTGTGAATGAATACACCAGGCTCGATAAGACACTACATGTGCAGTGTTCCTGAGTACAGGAAGCCTCACCAAACACTGCATGTGCAGTGTGCCTGAGTACAGGAAGCTTCACCAAACACTGCATGCAGGAAGCTTCACCAAACACTGCATGTGCAGTGTGCCTGAGTACAGGAAGCTTCACCAAACACTGCATGTGCAGTGTGCCTGAGTACAGGAAACTCGATCAGACACTACATGTGCAGTGTTCCTGAGTACAGGAAGCCTCACCAAACACTGCATGTGCAGTGTGCCTGAGTACAGGAAGCTTCACCAAACACTGCATGTGCAGTGTGCCTGAGTACAGGAAGCTTCACCAGATACTGCATGTGCAGTGTGCCTGAGTGCAGGGAACTCGATCAGACACTACATGTGCAGTGTTCCTGAGTACAGGAAGCTTCACCAAACACTGCATGCACAGTGTGCCTGAGTACAGGAAGCTTCACCAGATACTGCATGTGCAGTGTGCCTGAGTGCAGGGAACTCGATCAGACACTACATGTGCAGTGTTCCTGAGTACAGGAAGCTTCACCAAACACTGCATGTGCAGTGTGCCCGAGTACAGGAAGCTTCACCAGACACTACATGTGCAGTGTGCCTGAGTACAGGAAGCTTCACCAAACACTGCATGTGCAGTGTGCCTGAGTACAGGAAGCTTCACCAGATACTGCATGTGCAGTGTGCCTGAGTGCAGGGAACTCGATCAGACAATACATGTGCAGTGTGCCTGAGTACATGAAACTCGATCAGACACTACATGTGTAGTGTGCCTGAATACAGGAACCTTCACCAGACACTACATGTGCAGTGTATTTGAGTACAGGAAACTGCAGGAAACAAGATCAGACACTACTTGTGCAGTGCATTTGAGTACAGGAAACTGCTTGAAACTAGATCAGACACTACTTGTGCAGTGCATTTGAGTACAGGAAACTGCAGGAAACTCGATCAGACACTACATGTCCAGGGTATTTGAGTACAGGAAACTGCATGAAACTCGATCAGACACTACATGTGCAGTGTGCCTGAATACAGGGAACTCCGTCGATGCTACGTGTGCAGTGCGCCTGAGTACAGGAACCTCCACCAGGCGCTACATGTGCAGCGTGTTTGAGTACAGGGAACTCCGTCGATGCTACGTGTGCAGTGCGCCTGAGTACAGGAACCTCCACCAGGCGCTACATGTGCAGCGTGTTTGAGTACAGGGAACTCCGTCGATGCTACGTGTGCAGTGCGCCTGAGTACAGGAGCCTTCACCAGGCGCTACATGTGCAGCGTGTTTGAGTACAGGGAACTCCATCGATGCTACGTGTGCAGTGCGCCTGAGTACAGGAACGTTCACCAGGCGCTACATGTGCAGCGTGTTTGAGTACAGGGAACTCCATCGATGCTACGTGTGCAGTGCGCCGGAGTACAGGAGCCTTCACCAGGCGCTACATGTGCAGCGTGTTTGAGTACAGGGAACTCCATCGATGCTACGTGACTAGCGCAGACTCCGTCAGACTCTTCAGGTGCCCTACTCTGCAGAACGGTTAGATTGTGCATTGCTGTTGTTGAGTGTCCTGACCCACGTTTGAGCTATCATGCTGCAACATTTGGTGCTGTGGGCTTAGAAAATCCAAGATGGCCAAAAAGCCCACATGTGCGCCAAAATCCAGGAGAACCACACAGTTTGTGCACACTAAAATGGTTGCCTAACTTGCCACCCACCAGTGCGAGCAGGATGGGCCGGGGTGCCATGAGTGAAATGTGTGCCAAAGGAAAAACCGCACTTTAAAATTACCTTTGGTTTCTCTGAATGCCAGCTCAAAATGCCTATTTTCAAACATTGCAACACATCCAAAAATCTCACTGAACACCAGCGGACATCTGGCAGAATGAACTATATGTGCATACTGTAAGAGGATTCAATTCAACACTACAGCTAAGTCAACGCCTTGTCTATAATACTGAATGAAAACCCTTATTGATATATCTTTATGTCCAGTTCATGCGTTCTGGATGACTACCCCTATATAACACCCCTCTCTTGGAATCCTCCTGACCCCACTGAGCCAAGAAGTAGTTCTGTTTTGCAAGTTAAAAGGTTTAATTGATAGTTTAAACAATAGGTATATATATCACACTTTAGAATAAATTAATAATTGAATAGCACACTTAATCTGATATGATAAAGATTAACAACAGAGAATCTGGCACTGGCACACTTCTTGATAATCACTAAGGAGTTGACATGAAATGGATAAGATAGCAACAATACTTTTATGGTTTCAAATGGATGCAATGTGGAATGAAATGCAGTAAAGAAAATAACTTAATAGGATTTCAGCAAAAACAATGTAATCACTTTCTTGTACAATTCACCCCCCCTTTTATGCAATGCAGGGAAATGGAAGGAAGGCACACAGTTCTCGGAAATGCAATTCAAATGTAATTCAGTTCACCCAGCAACTTAGACTACAGACGTTGAAAACGCAGGCAAAATGCTTTTATATGTGCTGGCAATAAAGTGAAAAATATGCTAAAATGCTTTTAATTCCCTCTAGGAGATTCAGGGTGAGTGAAATCAGTTAATATTAGTCCAGGCTCACACTAGCAATGATTCAGGGATAATTAGCAGGTTAACCGAATTTTTGGCAAATGGAAGGCAAGAAGCTTCTGTTTTCACACGTGGAGAAATTTGCAAATCGCGGCAAAATTCGCGAATGCGCCGAGCGCGATTACAGAGGAACTACAAGGACTATCACTATCGTTTTGGGGTCCTAAGAAAGCCTAGGATCTCAGCTTCCAGATGAAAGTTACTGCAAGTCTCTAGCACAAACGGTCGCAGAGATATGAGCGATTTAGTGAAGGTCATTTTTGGTTTTGCAAATTTTAAACGCAACACTTTTTCAGCTTTAAAAATGATGGCAGAATAACACAATTGCTAAGCTGCAGTTCTACTTAGATTAAAAATGGATTGAATTATATGATTTTAACTAAGAGATGTGTTCTGAGTTTTGCTGAGTACTCACAAGAGATTTTGAACCGGAAAGCGACTTGGTCACGGACTTCAGTCTGGTCAGGTCTTCCCGAGTTCCGCTCACAGCGCCTGGCCTCTGGAACTGCTCACAGCATCGGGGTCAGCACTCTGGATACAATGGCCTGGTCTCTGCTAGGCACCGGTTCTCTGGGTCGGGTCCTGCCTTCTCTTTGGATATTTCTGTCACCGGGTTCTTGCAAAAGTTCTTGGCAAAATTCAGACGGCGTCAGCCGGCTGTCTGAAGAGTTCAGTTGCAAAAAGATTTTCAGGCCTGTTGACAAATACTGTTGCTGGCAGTGGCCTTTTTGGTTAAGGTTCTGTAGTCTCTGTTTATCTTGGAGTCTAAGTGTTGGCTCCTTGAAGGTTGATGGAGGTAAGTATGGATTTTTCCGGCAGAGCGTCCCGCTGCAGATGGAAATGAATGTCTCTACCTAAGTTTCAGTGGTCCATTTATATGTTCTGCAAGTGGGTGTGTGTGTTGGTCATAACTAAACTTGCCCCTCTCACTTGTCATTGGTCCAGCTTTCATTTCTCCCCTGACTGGGGGAGCTAAGTTGTGTCAGAGTGATGTCAGCCATTTATGATCTCTTGAAAAAAACTCCCCTGTCATCTGTGCACCCAAATCTATATATGATCAAAATACATATTTCACAGTTACACAGTTGTTTGAAATTACATACCCATGTCACATATCACATGAGGTATACTCTGTCCCAAATCTGCTGTTTCTAAGAGCTTGCATTCAAAAATGGCAACTTTTAGCACTTTTTAATGTGCTAAACAACATTGGATCTTCATTAAATTTTATACAACTGTTCCTCACATATCTACCCACATACCAATGCATTTTCGTTTGTCTAGCTGAAACAGGGAGTCTGTAATATTAATAAACAGCAGGGTTTTGTCCCAGAATATCCCACAATTTGGAGTTTGGGCTTGAATTAAAGGTACATTTTTTAAATTAAGTCTCTCAAAGTTATACATTTCTGTCATTTGATTACAAAGAGTTATCAGTGTTTTTGTAAAATATATATTTTACTTTCAATTCAGTCCACAGAGTGTTGGAGTCCGCCTCCAAGACTTGGGTGGGTCAGTCACGTGTCTTCTGGCAGGCAGGCCTTTGTTGACAGTAAAACAGTAAAAATCAACATATTCCTTTCAGAGGAGAGGGGCCATTGTGTGGTCTCTGGGAAGCTGACATCAGGAGGCCAGGGAGCCACTTTGCATTTAATTAACAGAACCCTGTGATTTCCTGGCTTCTTGTGTTGAGTTCTGAAGTGTCAAGAGTTCTCAGGACAGGCAACCCCTTTGAACTTTTGATGAAATGAGACCCCTTTCTTTGCACTAGACAGTTTTGCAAGACAGCTCTCCTGTCAGAGTTTAGACCGCCAGCGCCACCCTCAGGATTTTGCGGTTACTGCATCCCTCCTTGGGATTTTTTTTAGATTGATTCATTTCAGCAAGTGATATTACATGGAGTATATTGTCCATGTTCAGGACATGGCATTGGTGTGTTTCTGAAGTAAAGTAATTCTGTGCCCATGATTTTGCCATATTTGACATTCAAGAAAAATGAATTCCCCACAATTCTAGGTGGCTTTTGGCAATCAGCATTGCCATTCCCAATGGTTTCAGACTACTGTGCGGGTAGTCCAATGGTGGTTTTAGGCAGTGCCCTTCTGTGCCCATAACATCGGCAAAATGGGTGGCAGCCTATTCTTCATGCACTTCCCTGGGCATCTTCTGGGAAGTTCTGGCCATCATGATGTTTTCAACGCCAGTACTGCCCATTTTTGAGGTAGGGCTCGGATGCATGGGTAAATACATCCCACAATACTAAATCTGGGTAGTTGAAGAGCCCCAAAACAATGTTCATAACAAGACTGGCTGAGGTCTGCAGGTCTGCAGCAGCCTAACTGAAACTGGATTTAAAACTACCAAAAATCGAAAATGTTTACATTAACTGAGTGACCTACTTTTGAGTGTCACATAGTTTGTAACTGTTAAAATGTCATAGTTTTGAACTTAGAATCAGCATTCTAGCTGCATATGTAAAAATTGTCTTGACTTAAACTGGGGAACAAAAAGTGACATTTTACCTGAAACCTGGCTTAAGGAAACTGGAATTCTGCCAGACAGCCACCCCCGACAGGAGTGGGGGCTTGCCCAACAAATGCATTCCCAGGCCTGGCTGCATTCTGTTGCTCCTGCCAAAAGGAGGTCACACACTCTCTGATTGAATTACCAGGGGATTGCAAGAAACTAAAGAAAGGGCCCAGGCAGATGGTTTATTAGGGTGGTCGTAAATGGCTTCCTTTTGAACAAAGCCCTGCCTTGACTCAGGCAGATGGTTTATTGGGGGGACCGTAAAACAGCTTCCTCTTGGCAGAAGCTGGGAGGGGCAGGGTCTCTGAGCTTGGCAGAAACTGGATAAACTGGTTTCTATACCATGTGACCTGAAAAGACACACCCCTGTTGGCCAGAATATGATTCTAAGAAAGATGTATAACTCACAGTGCGGACTTGTCAAAATTATTTAAATGATACCATAATTATTGTGATTTTTCGGTGCACGTTTTAAGACGCCTTGGGAATTTGTGTGATGTTCTGGGGCAATACCCCGCTATTTATTGACACCACAGACTCTGTGTTTAAGCTAGAGACATGGGAATTTACTGGAGTATGTATGGACAGGCCGTGTATATGTGTATAATTTTTAATGAAAAACCAATGTTGCAAAACCAGTTAAAAAACGCAAAATGTTGCCTGTTCTGAATGCGAGCTCTTAGAAACATCAGAGTTTGAACAGAGTATACCTCATGTGATCCGTGATGGGTGCATGTAATTTCAAACCACTGTGTATCTATGAAATATGTCTTTAGGTCAAATATAGATTTGTGTGTAATTTGACAGGGGAGTGTCCTTTCTGCAAGCCATTAAATGACATCATTCTGACGCACAATCCTGTTCTCCAGTGAGAACGCAAAGAATTCTCCAACCTATCAGAACTCTGAAGGGGTTGGGCCTAGAAAGCTAGCCTCTCCACCCACTTTCAAAACACATAAAAAGAGACTGCTGGGACAGGTAGAGACATTCAATTCCATTTGCTGCGGAGCATGCTGACCGACGACTTCACATCCAGAGATCCTACACTTAGACTTCCAAGCTAAACAGAGACTACAGAACTTTGAACCAAGAAGGCCCACTGCAAGCAAAAGTATTTGTCGGCAGGCCCAAAAATCATTTGCAGACTATCAACAGCCGGGCGAGCTGTTTGAATTCCCTGCCTAGAGCATTGCTGTGTCCAGAGAAAGCGGGACTAGGAGCCGTGCAGACCGGTGCTAGACCAGACCAGCAGAACCCAAGATCCAGGAGCAGTGCCAGTGACCCAGAAAGCAGAGCTATACTCGGAACCGGAGACCAGATCGCTGTGAAGTGCTGTGCGCAGTGACCGGATCCGTGACAAAGTCGCCTTCCTGTCCAAAATCTCTTGAGTACTCGGCAAACTCAGAACCTATCCCTTAGTTTAATATAATATAATTCAAACTATTTTAATCTAACCAGAACTGCCTCCTAGAAGTTGTCACCTGTCATTTTTAAAAGCTGTCACCTGTCATTTTCTAGCTGCAAGCTGTAACCTGTCGCTTTGAACTTTTAAAATTTCAAATCCGAAAAACGACCTTTATTTAATCGTCCATATCTCTGGAACCGTTTGGGCTAGGAACTACTAGGAACTACTCCTTATACTTTTGCCATAATCGTGATTCACGCATTCGCGAATTTCGCCGCGATTTGGCCCGATTTCTTTACTTGTAAAAAGATAGCTGCTTTTGCCTGAACTGCTAAATTTCGTTTGCCTCTTAAGAACCATCCCTGAATCATTGCTAGAGTGAGCCTGAACTAATATTAACTAGATACCACTCACCCTGAACCTCCTGAAGGGAATTAGAAGCATTTTCAGCATATTTCTCGCTGCATTGTCACCATATTCAAAGCATTTTGCCTGTGTTTCAAAACTCCTATTGTTGTATAAGCTTGCTGGGGTGAACTGAATTACATTTGATTGCATTTCTAAGAACTGTGTGCTCTCCTCTTCATTTCCTTACATTGCATAAGGGGGGAGTGGATTGCCAGAGAAAAGTGATTACATTGTTTTGTTGAAATCATATTGAGTATTTTCTGTATTGCATTTTCATTCAACATTGCATCCATCTGAAACTAGATAAAGCATTCTCTACCACCTTATTCTTCTGTTCCTATTCCCAAGCGTGCTACCTCATCCTTTATACTACTCCTGGGTAATCAAATCAGTTTATTAGTAGAACATTACCCATTGTTGTTAACTGCTCATGTTCTGAAGTGTGATATTAATTATTAATTTATTATAAAGTGTGATATATATATATTGTTTACATTCTCAAATAAACCGTTTAAACTTGCAAAACAGAAATACTTCTTGGCTCAGTGGGGTCAGGGGGTTCCAAGAGAGGGGTGTTATATAGGGGTAGTCATCCAGAACTCATGAACTGGACATAAAGATATATCAATAAGGGTTTCCATTCAGTATCCCAGACTAGGCATTGATTTAGCTGTAGTGCTGGATTGAATCCTCTTACAAATTGGGGGCTCGAGCCGGACGTTTGGGTTAGATCTATCACTTGTGCAGATTAATACAGTGTGCCAGCTGACCAGATACACATATCCGGTCGGATCACCACGCTGTGTTACGCTGTAAAGCACTCCTCAAAGGAACGCTCTAAGGAAAAGGTCTGTTTTGCAAAAATAAAATACAAACTTCTGTAAGTCAGGAAGGAACTCAAATTCCAGAATGACGACCTTGGTAGATATGAAAATAGCAGGGAGAGCACTTCTTACATAAGCTATTTGTGAGAGGTGAGTGGACTCATCAGGACCAGACTGTCTGGTTGCAGGCAATCGCACCCCACATCACTGAAACAGGGTCAGATACATGGAGAGACCAGGGTCCCTTACATGTGGCCCTGAGTGAACTATATATGTCCCCTAAGGCCAAGGATGAGCAAAACAAGATTGCCAGGGTAGCGGCATATTTATATTTACATATGGGAGCCATGCAGGACAAATGTGCTGAAGGCCAAGATCTGGCGAGTAGGCAACTGCTGGCATTACAGAAGGCCCAATCTGATCTGGACTCTTCTGAGCAGAGGCTGCAAAGGAGCCAGGAGTCAGAAAATGATAGTAGGCAGTATATCATTAAAATAAAAGAGGACATGTATATACTGCAACAGGAAAAGGCTGACAAGGATACCAGAATTCTGGCCTTGCAGAAGGAACGCCAAGACAGTTTGGACTCCCTACTGCAGAGCCAGAAAAAGCTGGAGCAACAGATCAATTTCAACAGGGCATGCACAGAGCAGGTAGCCACCCTGCAAATCCAACTAGACAGAGAGAAAGAGGAGAGCAATAAACTGATCCTGAAAGACCTGGATACCCAGGCAGAGTTTGATCAGGAGCGCCAGAAAGCTGATGTCTTCCAAAGGCAAAGGGACGACCTGACGGTACAGATGCAGACTCTTAGTCAGGAAAGGGACACCTTAGGCCAGGAAGTCTGACACTTAAAAAGAAAAATGGAAGAAAATCACCAGGCCCACCAGGGACTGGGTGACCTCCAAAAAGAACACCAGGACTTGCTAGAGCACACCAGGAGGGTGGAGGAGGCTCTGCCGAGACAAAGCAGGCCAGTAGGGATGGGACTCAGGAGGTAACCGTCCTGCAGCAAAGACTGGCCCAGTGCTCCAGGACCAATCAGGAAACGCAGAGAGAGAATGAGGTTCTCTGCCAGCACAATGATAGGCTCCAACAACAGGTAGCAATGCAGGAGAGACTGATAGAGTCTAGTAAGGCCTTAACTGAGGAACTGAAGGCGCAGGCTCTTGCATTGCAACAGGGAGCAGGGGCGGATAGAGACCAGGTTCGCTGGGAAAGGGAAACTCCTGCGCATAACCTCAGGAGCCCTAGTACCAGAGGCCTTTATCTCTCTCAGTCCCTGGACGCTGCCACCCCCATGTCCCCTGGCGCACATGAGCACCGGGCCACAGAGATGGCAGATTACTATCCAGCCAGAAGCATGGGGCTCATAGGCCAGTACCTCCCAGGAATGGATGGGCGGGCATCCGGGTATGGGCACCCAAGCACAGTGAAATTTAGTGGGGAACCCCAGGAGAATAGGCCCATTAAGGGCATCCTGAAAACTTCTGCCCAGTTAGGTCAGTGGGGGGGTACCCATCAAATCCTGGCAGCAAGGAGGAATCTGAAGACTCCTCTGAACGGCGCAGGACACAGGAGACCAGGTCCCCACATTCTGCCAGCCAATCCCAGGCTCGCAGAATCCGGTAAAACCTGGAAGATCAGACAGGGACCTCTGGGAGCAGTGCCTCTGAGTCAGAGGATGAATGGACCAGGGTTACCCGAACCAAAAAGGCCAATAAGGCAAAAAGGGCCTTGCTTAAGGACCCATTGAAGCAAATAAAGGCAATAAGGAGTGTCATCACGCCTTATCACAAGAACGCCAAGTATTCTGTTTGGGAACACTTGGAGCTTTACGAGCAAATGATGGAGACTTTTCATTTGAAGGACAGCCAAAGCTGTATCCAATATGTAAAGTGGACATTCTCCCCAGAGTACTCCAGTTTCTTTTCGGGGCTGGAGGACCAAAATCATTCAAGGTGGTCCACCTATAGGGCGGCCATATTAAAACATTTTTCTGTTCACAGAAATCCCCAAGAGGCTCGCAAGGCAGCCTACAATTTGCAATGTGGGGAGGATCAGGCCCCACAAGAATTCGTGCAAGAACTGAAACGTGCCTTCGCGCAGACCACCAGAAGGGTGCGCACAGACAGCGGAGAATTTGTCAATACATTTTTCCATGCCTTGCCCAAATACATCATGACCCAGCTCGTGAGAGATTTTCACGAGAAAAGATCTTTAGACTGGGTCATTGAACAGGCTACCCGGATCTATGAGGTGCAGAAGCCCATAGAAAATAAAAATAATGCGCCCAAAAACCCCAAAACCAACAGCACCCCTGCTGCTGCCAAGGTGGCAGAGGTAAAGGTTGCCCCAGTTTTAGACTTGGAGATGGGGGGGCCTAAAAACCTACCTGCACCAAATAATCCTAAACCCAGAAGGCCCTCGGGCCAGTCACAAGCAGGGAGTCGAGGAGGTAGTCCCACAAATGGGGTCCCCCGCTCCCCTGACTATGTAAGTCCCCGCTATAAGGGAAACCGACCAATCCTGGGTTATGTGTGGACTCCTCCAGCCCAAGGGGGGGGATCCAGCCAAGCACCTGACCCGGGTGGACTTCCCTCCTAACTTCCCCCAGGAGGGAAGAAATTCTCCAAATCCTGGGCAGAACTTTTTCCCCAGGTATCCACCCAATTTCCAGCCCCAAAATCATCCATCCTTCTTTCCCCAATTCCCTGAGCCCAGACAACCTAATCCGGGAGAGGGGAGGCCAAGGGTGGAGGGGTACCAAAATCTTCCCAACCAGGGGTACTACCAGAGAAGGGATAGCTACCCTTCCCGGGATCAGCCCAAGGGAGAAAATAGAGCCCCGCATCAGCCTGAGCGGGTTTCACAACTTGAGCGCCAGGTCCAAAATATGGCACGAGATCTGGGTCACATACTGAGGGCTCAACAGAACCCTCACATGAGCATGCCACCGCAGAATGCCCCAAACTCTGGACCTGGTGCTCCAGAACAATGACGGGGCAGCACCCCGATAACACACCGGTTCCCAGGGAGGAGGCACAAGGGGAAGGGGGGTGTAAAGCCTTGGAGGAAGCTTCCTTCCCAACTTGTAAACAGCCCCTGGAAACCCAGGAACCGGAAACAAAATCTCCTGCCCCTGAAAGGCCGCCTCCCAAGGAGCAGAGGGGGGGTAGGAGAAACAAAGGACCCAAACAGACCCACTTTGTGGAGGAGGTACAGGTCTTCCAATTTGAGGGAGAGGGATCCTCAGAAGATCCTGGGAAAAGGATCTTCTCCTTCAGAGATGGGGGAACTCCTCCCAAGGAAAAATGGGTCCCAAGGGATGTCAATTCAGACTGGGGAGATATGGAGACTGAGCTACCGCCGCCCATCATCTCATCCCAGAACCCACAATACCGAAATCCCCTGGTTCAAACCCATCCTGGTGACTGCCTCCAAAAAGGGGGGGGCGGCCCAGAACCGGAACCAGGGGAACCCACAATGGCTCTGATCTCCAGTTGCCAACTTTTTCTTTCAGATTCCCAAGACTCTCCACAGAATTCTGCCCAAATCTCTTCTCTAGCAATGTCCAAAACCAGAAAGTTAGCCCACCAGTTGTCCAAAAATGTGCATTATCTGTGCCCCCTTGAGGAGAAGGAGGGAAGATACCATGCCCCGGTACAAGTACAGGGGCAGGGTACAATTTTGGCACTGGTGGACACTGGATCCCAAGCTACCCTTCTGTCCAAAAGGGCCTTTGATGAACTAAATGCAGGAAGGGGGGAGAATTACCGAATTCCTCTCACCTCTCTTCCTGGACAACTGCAGAACTTTGACGGGAAGGAAATTCCCGTTGAGGGGACTGCAGACTTGGACATTAAAATTGGGCGACACAAGGTGAAACACCCGGTCAAAGTAGTGACCCCAGAGGGCACCCCTTGTTTACTAGGGAATGACCTCCTGAGAAGGTTGTCACCCCTAATAGATTGTGTAAACAAGGTCCTCTGGACCCAGACTAGCCAACCAATAAAATTAAAACAGAGTGTCAACCATGTTAGTTTAAACAGCACCTGCCACATGGTTGAACAAAAATCTGACCAAGTAGAATTTCACTTCCAGAACAACCAAATTCCAGACGTGACAGTAATAGCAGTAGGACAACAGACTGGTGATGGGGGGGTCCTCTCTATTTCTGAAAATCAACCTTCCTTCCAGTTTAAGGTGGTATTCCACACTGGAAGGAAACACCCTGAAATTCTTTACTAATCCACAATCAGAAACTCCCACTCCTATAGTCCAGAAAGATGTGAAATCAGCTCAGAACCTGGCTGATATTCAGCAAATTGGAGAGCAGTTGTTCATCCCTGTTCAGTTAAATGATGGGAAGGACTCTGTTCTTGCTCGAGTGTGTGTGAACAATGGTAAGAGCTTCATCAGCGAAGCCATGTTCCGCCAACTCCCAAAAGATCCAGCCATTCCCACATTCAAACTGATAGACAAATGGGAAATGGACCTGGAAGCACCCAATTCCAAACATCTCCTGCCAAGCAGGTGTATGCTCAAAATCTCCATTGGCAACAAGAGCATAGTCCATAATTGTTGGGTCATGCGAGACGTCACTGCCGCCTTTTACTTAGGCAGTGACATTCTCAATCGCTTTGCCATTAGTTTGGATCTAATAAACTTCAAAGCTTGGTCCCGATTAGCGGATAATCCCATGGGCTTTGATGATCCAGAAAAAACATTTAGGTCAGCCCAATTGCTACCTTATGCAGTTGAAATTCAGATCAAAGAGGAAGTCACCATCCCAGAAAGGACCCGACAATTCTCCCTGGAAGTGAAAGTTAAAAGAGGACAAAAATTGCAAAACCCTGATGCTTACATACATCTAAATGCTTCTCTCCAACGGCAAGGGTTGGGGGTAAACCCAACTCCATTAGTCAACATAGAACATGACACCATTCCAATAGAGGTGGATAACAGCGACTTAAAGAGTATTACTCTAGCCGCAGGCACCATTATTGGAATGGCATTTGATGACCGACATTTTTCCATTGATTTAGGAAATGAACTGTTAGGACCAATCCCCAAGGACTGCTTTGACAGTGACAGTGATGACAATACAACACCAGACAGGATTTTTACCCGGCATGGGGGGAACTTCCTGGTGTACACTTCTTGCCCTTATGGTAAGGAAGATGTGACTTGTGACTTCAGGAGGGATGAGGTGATTTTCCAGGTCCATGAGGGCTGCCTTTCCCACCTGAAGCCTCCAGTCCAAATCAGCACTCTGACCAGGGACTTCTCCACCCAGCTGGAGGAGGCCGCTGAAATAGCCAAACCAGAAGTCTTTCCAGGCTTCAGGCAGATGGTGGAAGAGAGAGTCAACCTAGCTGATGCCTGTGTGACTCTGGAACAAAAGCAAAAGTTGAAACAAGTTTTCTTGGATTTCCAAGATCTCTTTGCGGTAGACTCATATGACTGTGGTCGCACCGACATCCACACAACAACAATCCCCACGGACCCTGGCAGGACTCCAGTGTTTGTGAAGCAATATCGTTTGCCTCTCGCATCCATGGAGTCCCTTACTGAAATAATTAAGAACCTTGAGTCCCGGGGAATAATTTGTCCAATACACAGCACCTTCAATAATCCGGTGCTGGGAATACTGAAGCCAAACGGCCAGTGGAGACTCTGCGCCGACCTCAGGGAGCTCAACAAACGGGTCCATACTTCCTGATGGCCTCTGCCCTACATTGACCAAGGGCTGGCCCAGATCCAGGGGTCACAGGTATTCACTGCAATAGACCTGACCAATGGATACTGGACAGTGCCTGTCAGTAGGGAGGACCAATACAAGCTGGCTTTTACCTTTGGGGGCCAGCAGTACACATGGACCCGGACTCACTTCGGATACCTCAACTCCGGGCCGTGAATTCAACATTTTCCTACACAAGGCCATGCCCGACCTGGGTGCAAGGGGTAACCTGGCTTATGTAGATGATGTCCTCATCAAAAGTTCATCTGTGGATGAACACATAGCGGAGATCCGTTATGTTCTGACCCAGTTGAGGGCCGCCGGAGCAAAACTTTCCTTTCAGAAAGCACAGTGGTGTAGAACCCGTGTTAATTTCTTGGGGCATGAGATTACTCCTCAGGGTCTCTGTCCCCAGGAAAAGAAAGTGGAAGCACTTCAGAAACTGAAAGACCCACAACTCTGCGGGAACTAAGGAGCCTCCTTGGACTAACTAATTACAGCAGGAAATTCATTGAGGGCTACGCAGAGATCACCAGACCCCTGATTCATCTCCTGAAGGGGGGGGGTCAAGTGGGAATGGGGTCCAGAACAGGCTGAGGCAGTAAGACAACTCAAAAGAAGCCTCTCACAAGCGCACTGCATAGCTTACCCTGTCAGAAACAAGGAGTTCTTCCTGGAGACAGGGTTCTCTAATACGTGCTTGACGGCAGTATTATACCAAAAGCATGACAAGGTCAATAAAGTAATCTCCTATGCGAGCAAAACTTTATCCTCTGTGGAGGAAAAATTCAACGATTGTGAGAAGGCACTCCTGGCAACGGTGTGGGCATTGAAGAATTACCGCCCGTTTATCCAGGGGGAACACATCATCGTGGAGACTCCACACCAGCCTCTTCAATATCTCCAAAGTGACAGAATCCGGGCCGGAAATGTAAGTAATTCCCGAATTACTTCCTGGATTCTGTCAATGCAAGGCTTTCCTGTGGAGGTCAGATATGGCCAAAAGAAGAAGAGTCCCCTCGCGCAAGGTCTGGCTGACTTGCATGATTGTGCCAGAGAAAACTGTCTCGAGGACGAAAGTCTAAAAATCAAGGACAACACGGAGGCATACCTTAATTCCCCACACAAAGTCTTTGAAGAGGACAAGTGTGAGGGAATGCCCACTGTCTATGTGGATGGATGCTCTTACCATGTTGACAACGACGGGGAGAAAGAACTGGTGGCTGGCGTAGGGAATGCATGGGTGAAGGAGTTCCCAGAACCCTCCGCTGGATACAAAATTGGTCCCCGAAGTAGTCAGGTGGCAGAATTGATGGCTGTGCATCAGGCCATCCTCACTGCTGTCCAGCATCAACTCCACGAACTGGTCATAATCACAGATTCTGATTATGTACAGAACGGGTTTGTGGAGCACCTGGTTAATTGGAAAACCAGAGGCATGTTATGTGCTAACAACAAACCCTTGAAACATGGGAAGTTGATCCAAAACATTGATGATCTGGTCACATCGAATGGGATGACCATCTACTGGGAAAAGATCAAGGGTCATTCCAAAGAAGAGGGACCAGACAAAACTGGAAATGACTTAGCTGATCAGCTGGCCAAAACCGGGGCCATCCAAGGGGATCTAATTGAGATTGAGTCCCTGTTGGGGGAAATCCAGGTCACTGCTATCACTAGGTCCCAGACAAATGCTCACAATGATCTTTCAATTGCACAATGGAGTAAGGAGACCCCTGATGCTGATTTGATTACTGCTCAGAAGGGGGATCCAATAATTGGTAAATTTTACCAACACATTGAGGACCCTGAGAACTTTCCCCTGATGGATACCGATTACAATGGGAAAGAGGACCTAAGAGTGTTGATGAAATGTCCAATAATGTTCCGGATCCAAGACGGTTTGTTGGTAAGGAAATCCCAAGTTGGCCATGATCAGTGGGTGGTTCCTACCTCCTTCCGAAGCCTGATGTTAAGTCACGCCCGTGATGCGGCTACCGCCGGTCATAGGGGGTTTCATACAACACTTGAGATCTTAAGAGAGGTTGCCTACTGGCCACACATGGGCCAGGACCTCAACCAATATTTGAAGGGTTGTCTTGTGTGTGCACAATTTCAGCCAACATCCCTCACACACCGGGTGCCTCTCCAAAAGAGGGGAATGACACTGCCATGGTCAGATTTGCAAATCGACTTTGTAGGCCCTGTAATCCGCTCGTCTAGAGGAAACAAGTACATGTTGACCGTTACATGCTTGTTTACCAAGTGGGTGGAATGTCTCCCAGCCCCAAACTGCAAGGCAGAAACAGCAGCTGCCCTGATGATTAACCACATCTTTTCCCGTTTTGGTCTACCTCAAAGGATTGAGTCAGACAGGGGTAGCCACTTCACCAGTGAAGTAATGAAAAAGATGTGGGAGATACTGGGGGTCAAAAGGAAGTTACATATTGCTTATCGGCCGGCTTCTTCTGGGGCAGTAGAGAGATATAACTGAACCATTGTGAGCATATTAAAGAAGTTTGTGGCAGATTCTGGGCCAAGTTGGGATATCCGATTACCTCTGGTCCTAATGGCCATCAGATCTACCCCTTCATCCGCAACCAAAATGTCACCATTTGAGTTGATGACTGGACGCAAGATGGTGCTTCCACAGCATTTGCTCTACAGGACCCAAGAGCAGACACTAATAAATGCCTCCACAACTCACGAGTATGTGGAGAATTTAAGGAAACACCTTCAACATGCTTTTGCTTAGCGGAATCTAGAAAGATCAGTTGATAGCATGAAGACCCACTATGACCTGAAAACTTCCAGGAAGGAATATCAGGTGGGGGACCGGGTCTATCTATACAATTTCCAAAGGAACCAGGCCAAACAGCGAAAATGTTTGCCTACATGGAAGGGACCCTTTGAGATTTTAGACAAGATCTTCCCTGTGGCCTACAAGATCCGCATCCCCAAAGGCGGTTTGGCAGAGGGGGAAGACAAGTGGGTACATATAAATCAGCTAAAGTGTTGCCATCCCAGGCACACTCTGCAGCAACTGGAGGAGTCCTCTGCAATACCATAGGGGGCCGCTCCAGAGTAATTCAGTTCCAAACTTAAAATATCCTATGTATAGCCTATCAAATTCTGTGTTTCTCAAGTTTGTGTTCCTATCTCTTAATTTAAAAAAAATGTGCATGTTCATATCTGTTGAGTTCTAAAATATATATGCCACCCCAATATATCAATGGTGGGGGAGAAATGTCCATGAATAGGTATTGCCGCTTTTCCTTTGTCGTCCTAGGAGAAAGAAAACCTGGAGACTGGCCTAGGAGGACGATCCGGAGACCGGGAGCAGAGACCCAAGGGGCCCGGGGTACCGCCCAATATTCCCATCAGGACCGGCGAGGAGAACCGATCGATCAATACCGGATGGAGGAAAAGATGCTGAACTGTGCCATTTGCAGAATTGGAAGAAGATTATGCGGACATACCAGTGCGTGGGTCATCACCTTTTGTGCACCCGACTCCCCATCGAATCAAATTCAAAGTGCAGTCGCGTGGGGGGGCATTGTTGGGTGTCCTGACCCATGTTTGAGCTATCATGCTGCAACATTTGGTGCTGTGGGCTTAGAAAATCCAAGATGGCCAAAAAGCCCACATGTGCGCCAAAATCCAGGAGAACCACACAGTTTGTGCACACTAAAATGGTTGCCTAACTTGCCACCCACCAGTGCGAGCAGGATGGGCCGGGGTGCCATGAGTGAAATGTGTGCCAAAGTAAAAACCGCACTTTAAAATTACCTTTGGTTTCTCTGAATGCCAGCTCAAAATGCCTATTTTCAAACATTGCAACACATCCAAAAATCTCACTGAACACCAGCGGACATTTGGCAGAATGAAGTATGTGTGCATACTAAATCTGGGAAGTTGAAGAGCCCCAAAACAATGTTCATAACAAGACTGGCTGAGCTCTGCAGGTCTGCAGCAGCCTAACTGAAACTGGATTTAAAACTACCAAAAATCGAAAATGTTTACATTAACTGAGTGACCTACTTTTGAGTGTCACATAGTTTGTAACTGTTAAAATGTCATAGTTTTGAACTTAGAATCAGCATTCTAGCTGCATATGTAAAAATTGTCTTGACTTAAACTGGGGAACAAAAAGTGACATTTTACCTGAAACCTGGCTTAAGGAAACTGGAATTCTGCAAGACAGACACCCCCGACAGGAGTGGGGGCTTGCCCAACAAATGCATTCCCAGGCCTGGCTGCATTCTGTTGCTCCTGCCAAAAGGAGGTCACACACTCTCTGATTGAATTACCAGGGGATTGCAAGAAACTAAAGAAAGGGCCGAGGCAGATGGTTTATTAGGGTGGTCGTAAATGGCTTCCTTTTGAACAAAGCCCTGCCTTGACTCAGGCAGATGGTTTATTGGGGGGACCGTAAAACAGCTTCCTCTTGGCAGACGCTGGGAGGGGCAGGGTCTCTGAGCTTGGCAGAAACTGGATAAACTGGTTTCTATACCATGTGACCTGAAAAGACACACCCCTGTTGGCCAGAATATGATTCTAAGAAAGATGTATAACTCACAGTGCGGACTTGTCAAAATTATTTAAATGATACCATAATTATTGTGATTTTTCGGTGCACGTTTTAAGACGCGTTGGGAATTTGTGTGATGTTCTGGGGCAAAACCCCGCTATTCATTAACACCACAGACTCTGTGTTTAAGCTAGAGACATGGGAATTTACTGGAGTATGTATTGACAGGCCGTGTATATGTGTATAATTTTTAATGAAAAACCAATGTTGCAAAACCAGTTAAAAAACGCAAAATGTTGCCAGTTCTGAATGCGAGCTCTTAGAAACATCAGAGTTTGAACAGAGTATACCTCATGTGATCCGTGATGGGTGCATGTAATTTCAAACCACTGTGTATCTATGAAATATGTCTTTAGGTCAAATATAGATTTGTGTGTAATTTGACAGGGGAGTGTCCTTTTTGCAAGCCATTAAATGACATCATTCTGACACACAATCCTGTTCTCCAGTGAGAACGCAAAGAATTCTCCAACCTATCAGAACTCTGAAGGGGTTGGGCCTAGAAAGCTAGCCTCTCTACCCACTTTCAAAACACATAAAAAGAGACTGCTGGGACAGGTAGAGACATTCAATTCCATTTGCTGCGGAGCATGCTGACCGACGACTTCACATCCAGAGATCCTACACTTAGACTTCCAAGCTAAACAGAGACTACAGAACTTTGAACCAAGAAGGCCCACTGCAAGCAAAAGTATTTGTCAGCAGGCCCAAAAATCATTTGCAGACTATCAACAGCCGGGCGAGCTGTTTGAATTCCCTGCCTAGAGCATTGCTGTGTCCGGAGAAAGCGGGACTAGGAGCCGTGTAGACCGGTGCTAGACCAGACCAGCAGAACCCAAGATCCAGGAGCAGTGCCGGTGACCCAGAAAGCAGAGCTGTACTCGGAACCGGAGACCAGATCGCTGTGAAGTGCTGTGCGCAGTGACCGGATCCGTGACAAAGTCGCCTTCCTGTCCAAAATCTCTTGTGAGTACTCGGCAAACTCAGAACCTATCCCTTAGTTTAATATAATATAATTCAAACTATTTTAATCTAACCAGAACTGCCTCCTAGAAGTTGTCACCTGTCATTTTTAAAAGCTATCACCTGTCATTTTCTAGCTGCAAGCTGTAACCTGTCGCTTTGAACTTTTAAAATTTCAAATCCGAAAAACGACCTTTATTTAATCGTCCATATCTCTGGAACCGTTTGGGCTAGGAACTACTAGGAACTACTCCTTATACTTTTGCCATAATCGTGATTCACGCATTCGCGAATTTTGCCGCGATTTGGCCCGATTTCTTTACTTGTAAAAAGATAGCTGCTTTTGCCTGAACTGCTAAATTTCGTTTGCCTCTTAAGAACCATCCCTGAATCATTGCTAGAGTGAGCCTGAACTAATATTAACTAGATACCACTCACCCTGCACCTCCTGAAGGGAATTAAAAGCATTTTCAGCATATTTCTCGCTGCATTGTCACCATATTCAAAGCATTTTGCCTGTGTTTCAAAACTCCTATTGTTGTATAAGCTTGCTGGGGTGAACTGAATTACATTTGATTGCATTTCTAAGAACTGTGTGCTCTCCTCTTCATTTCCTTACATTGCATACGGGGGGGAGTGGATTGCCAGAGAAAAGTGATTACATTGTTTTGTTGAAATCATATTGAGTATTTTCTGTATTGCATTTTCATTCAACATTGCATCCATCTGAAACTAGATAAAGCATTCTCTACCACCTTATTCTTCTGTTCCTATTCCCAAGCATGCTACCTCATCCTTTATACTACTCCTGGGTAATCAAATCAGTTTATTAGTAGAACATTACCCATTGTTGTTAACTGCTCATGTTCTGAAGTGTGATATTAATTATTAATTTATTATAAAGTGTGATATATATATATATATATTGTTTACATTCTCAAATAAACCGTTTAAACTTGCAAAACAGAACTACTTCTTATCTCAGTGGGGTCAGGGGGTTCCAAGAGAGGGGTGTTATATAGGGGTAGTCATCCAGAACTCATGAACTGGACATAAAGATATATCAATAAGGGTTTCCATTCAGTATCCCAGACTAGGCATTGACTTAGCTGTAGTGCTGGATTGAATCCTCTTACACTGTGTCTTCTTGTATATGGCTCGATCTTGCATGGTGTCGTGAGGAATGGAGAACACACACTTGAGCTCTCAGGTGGAATTGTTGAGGATTGAGAGGCTTGGAAGGTTCTAGAATGGGAGGCATTTGAAGAGGTGAGCGGAGAGGTGAAGGAGGCTGGGGTACTGGTTTACCTGTGTACTGTGCTTGAGCGCTACTTACTAATGAGAACTCTACTTTATAATAAGAGCTCTCCTGCACATCCGCCTCCAGCTGGCGCTACACATGCACCGTGCCTGGATGCAAGAGACCCCTCTAGACGCTACACGTGCAGAGTACGCTACTAGTTCCACACAGGCCAGGGGTGTTGCTAGGTCTGGAAAAGATCTGGGGCTGCACTAATGTCGGGACTGTCGGGACTGGGGGCTAGCTAGCCTTCTGATTGTAGCCCCTGAGCTTCTATCTTGGGCTACAACTCAAAGACCCCGGGCTATAGCTCCCTCAGCCCCCGCCTAGCGAGGAATTATTCTATTCATCATAGAATAATGCCCTCTATATCAGTCCCTATACTGTCAGCGTATGCCATAGGTGGACTTGTTCAGTACCAAAGGCGCATCAGCCAGAAAGGTCTAGAGAAATGTCCGGCAGCTTCAGTCGCCTTTTAAACTAGGTCTGTCAGGTGAGAGGTATGGTCCAGGCTGTGTAATCTCTCTCTCTCTTTTTCTCCCTCCCTCTCTCTATTGAGAGTGGGAGCGAGAGAGAGAGGGGGGGTGACACAGAGAGAGAGAGAGGGGCGAGAGAGAGAGGGGCGAGAGAGAGTGACAGAGAGAGAGAGAGAGAGAGAGAGAGAGAGAGAAAGAGGGACAGAGGGAGAGAGAGAGAGCGAGAGAGAGAGACAGAGAGAGACAGAGACAGAGGGAGAACAGAAAGTGATATGAATGAGTTTGTCTACCAAGGAAAAGAAAGTGTGTATCAGTACCTCTAGCCTGGCAAAAGGAATGAGTTCCTCTAGGCTGGCAAAGCAAAAGGGGATGAGTTCCCCTAGTCGGGTAAAGCAAAAGGGGCATAGGGTCTATAGGTTCACAAAGCAAAATAGTCTGAATTCGTCTAGGTTGGCAAAGCAAAATGGATGAGCCCAACTAGGTTGGCAAAGCAAAAGGGAATGAGTTCCTCTAAGCTGACATGCCAACATTGGAGGAATTCTTGTGGCAGACAAACCAAACAGGAATGAGTTGTTATAAGCTGGCAAAACTACAATAAGGGGGAGCGGGGTAGTCATTCTAAGCTCTGTTGCCAAGATCCCAGAACATGCTTGAAAGGTGAGACTAACCGATGGAAGACGAAGTGCGGTCTTGTGTAATTCCCAAGACATGGTGGAGGCAGGAATGAGGAGGCCATGGCGGCATGTTTTGGGTGGCATGCCCAGAGGCAGCCCCCGCCTCCTGGTTCCCGCTCTCCACTCATGCGCCATGTTAGGGAGGCCGTAAAGCGCTAATGGTACAGCCCTAATCGCTAGGCGCGTCTCGCAGGCAGTCGCCGTTCTCCTCCTTGCCAGCGCCTCTGGTAGCAACCAGACTGTGTTGTCGCTGGCTCCAAATCAAATTACAGAACTGGAATTAGACTGAACGTAAATATTTCACAAACAGCCTGTTCGCATTTGTTCTGTGTCACTTGCGCAATGTTTACTCCCACTTCTCCCAGGATGCGAAGCACATGCTCCGCACCAGGCAGATGCGGGTCCTTAACTCACGATGCATTTAAATTAATGTCACTTAGGCTCAGGATAAATTGCAATTCATAGAATGGCTTGTTTCCTCTATGACAAATCCCACGTGAGTTTCTGCCGCAGACATTTACCCGGACTGAGCTACTTAGCGGAATCGGCCTTGTGAGCGCGCCCTCAGCAGACTAAACACCAGCTTAGGCTGGAGACTGTGCTCATTGAAACACTTACACACTTCACTTGCACACGCTCATTCACTCGCACGCACGTACACTCAAGCATTTGCACACACACTTTCACATGGTAGACACTTGACTTTTCCACCTAGCACAGAAGTGTGGTAGAGGCAGATTGGGAGAGCTCGGGATAGGAGGGGGACAGGGGCGGGGGGCTTATAGGGTAGATATTTTAGTCACCCCCATAAACATTTGCCTCTTAGCCCATCAGAAGATTAATCATCGACACTTGGAAAATAGCCCAATTTCTCATAATAATGTCAGTAAAGTCACCTTTAACCCCCCTCCCCCGAAACGCACATCAATATTTCCTCTAGAGTGCAACATTGACAAGAGATTTTGCAGGGTCCCTGCTCAGACCCTCAAGTAGGTCTTCTGGGGAAGTGTCTCGCCTCTGAACATAGTGACCACAGTTTGAATCCCGGCCGGACATAGTTTAAAACACAAACTCACCACAACACTCTCTCTCTCTCTCTCTCTCTCTCTCAATCTCTCTCTCTCTCTCACACACACACACACACACACGCATGAAAATCAGGGATTTGTGTGCCAATCTGCGAGCAAATCCCTGTTCAACGATTCATGGATCCAAATGCGCGGGACTTCCAAGGATTACGCGCAGGCCCAGCATATCTCTGCGAGTGGATAAGGGCCAGGCGTGAGACAGCATGCAGAGCATGGGCGTGGCTTGCACAGAGGGCGGGGAAGGGGACTGGACACCGAAAATGGGGAAGAACATGCGCAAAAGTGGCCATTACGAGGGACGGCCAGCACGCAGTCCATCGTATGCCCACTATTGCGTGGAACAATAGGTATTCAGGGCTCTGACTACGCAACCGCCTGGCAGGGGAATGGCCATGCAAAGCCTTCATACTCTGACACCCGAAGTCAGGTGTAAAGGCACTTGCGCATAGGTATCACTGAGCAGAGGTAAGATCGGGTGTTGGATATAGGGGTGCATGCACGCAGTCGGGGTTCCGATCTAACTTAGGGATATTCATACACAGTGTAGCAGGGTGCAGTAATGGTTTACGGGGTTCGCATGTAGATTTTCCAAGTTTTACCCATGTTCCGATATTGTCTGGGTGACGGTAACAGTTACTGGGGACCCCGCGCAGGATCCCCAAGATGCAGGCCTGCTTGTGGCGGAGCCCACACACTGTTTTGAGGGAGCATGTATTTGCGCCCCGCGGAGCACACAAAGGTGGCTGTTTCTGATTTGCGTTGGGCGCGTTGGCCGCAAGTAGCGTATGTGGGTACTTTTTGCAGACAATTCCATGAATACACAGGCTCACGCAGTGAAGTTCTCAGCGCACAGGTATTGCAGGATTTCTGCACACTTTTCCATTAATCGGGCCCTTACTCTACATGTGCACACATACATTCAGGGCTCAAGCTCAGGGTAAATGTGGGTGGTTGGAGTACCCCCACATTTTTTTCAGAGGATGTACTCAGTCCCCCCAGTTAAAATAAGAAACATTTAACATCTTCATTGAATTTACAAATTAAAGCAAACCTCGGGGATCGAACTGTATTTGGCAGGTTTGCAGGCCAGACACTTCACCACTGCTCTACAGAAAATGTTGTAAAAAAGCAGACAACTAAACGTGAAATATCTCATTTCGGTACTGCATGTTCCAGGGAAAAAATTTGTGTTGGTTCTTGGAGTTTAAAACATGCACACCTGTTAATGTTTTCAAAAACACTATTAGAATAAAATATCCTCTCTTGGTTTTGTGTGTGTTGACTTTATGAAAAGCAAATGCCTTTTGTACTGTGCAATTTGGGTGGTTATGCAAAGCCAATTTAATGAAATGTGCATATTTTACCTTGATATGCTAATTGTTTGGCAACGTCACATCCCATTGCGTTAGTTCATGAGCCCCCCGCTTTCATTTTTGGGACTTGACCACTGCATGCATTCACTCATTTCCTCACATTCACCTGCTCCCCTGCTCAAAAATACACTCACAATCCCACTCGGGTACCTATTCACTGACACACACTCAATCACACTCGCGGATATTTAATAACCAGCACCCTCAAACACACTTGCATGTACTATCTTTCACACAGTACACATTTACCAGCGCATACTTGAACACATACGCATTCACAAATGTAAATAAGTAAATAGGGTATGTGCTGAAGGCCATGCATCTTACATGCCCACTTGCAGTAGCTACGGCTGCCAGTGGGAGCAAGATCACATGGTGTGTGAGCTGTGGAATGAGCTTTTTACGGACTTCGCGAACATGGTTAGAGTTAGTTAAGGAAATACGTAAATAGGCTCTCTTGTCCCACATAATTCGGTCATATATACTACTGTGCTGTTAGCACTACTACTACTACTACTATTACTACTTATACTACTACTACTACTACTACTACTACTACTACTACTACTACTAATACTATTACTACTACTAATAATAATACTATTACTAATACTACTGCTGGTATTAATACTACTATTACTACTTCTATTGCTGCAACTACTACTACTACTACAATAGTCACTACTATTACTAACACTACTGGTATTATTACTATTACTACTACTATTATTACAACTACTATTACTAATACTGCTTCTATTATTATTATTACTACTTCTAGTGCTGCAACTACTACTACTACTATAATTATCACTACTATTACTAATACTACTGCTATTATTACTATTACTACAACCACTACTACTACTATTACTACTTGTATTGCTACTACTATGACCAATACTACTACATCACTAATCCTAATATTGATAATAATTCTAATCATGTTTTTGTTTTCATTTGTTAGCAGCTGAGGGAGTGGTGCCTACCAAGCAGGAGACTCGGAATGCAGGCTTCAACCAACAGTGTACGCTTGCATTCCATTTCTCTCTGGCTGCCTGCCACACCACACCCAGTCGGCATATTCTATGTTTCGCCTGATGTGCTCTCCCACACCTGTGCCATACTCCATGCACTCCCTGGCCGCCTCGGATACAGGAAAGGGGCGCTAGGTAAACTTATTCCAGAGGTACAATGGTACTGGGCTATAAAGAGCTTTGTGAGTCAATGTAAGCACCTTAAACAAGAGTAACAACAGAGTTGGAAGCCAGTGGGGTTTTGGAAAGGTAGGCAGGCTTTGCTCACATCTGGGAGCTTTGGCATCTACTCTTGCAGCAGATGTTCGTAGCTCTAGCAAGCAGTGCAGGACTGCTCAGATGCCCCCACAAGTCCAGCATTGCCAAGATCTGAGAGGTGCCCCCTCCGATTGGGCATGCCTGAAGGGGACAACAAAATGACCGTGTGATTCTGGCCAGAACATTTACTTTCTATGAGGCACAACTTGTGAACATGTTTAAGAAAATATACCAATAACAGCTACACAGTGTGATGTTTCATTCTGCCCCAATAACAACTTACCCGCCCACTCCACTTCACTGTTTTGATGTCCAGTGCCAGCCAGGGCCTAGTCCAGCACCTCGTGCCTGTGCTTCTTCTGAAACATTCTGCATCGTCTTGGTAAAGAACTGCATTAGAACATATGTCTACCCATGTATTCTCGCTGGTGACTGTTCCATTTAACCCCCCTCCCCAAACTGGTCAGAATGTCCCTCAAACTCACCCCATTGTAAGAAACTCTCTGCTTCCCATCAAGTCTGATTTCTTATCGATTGCGTGTTCTTTTGTGATCAAAAGAGCATGTTCCTCCTGTATATAAATGATTAAATACATAAATATATAAATAACTATTCTACAGTCCGTGTAGTTGTGTCAAGTGTGAACCCGTCTGGGGACCAACAGAGGGTCATGCAGTGTCTGCAGTTGAACACGCGGGTATGCGGGGTGGTGCTAAATATGGATTGGATAGTAGAGGAAGGCGAATTAATATCTATCGTCAGCATCTTCATCAATATTTCATGCTAACAGACCTTTATGCTGTGCCGAATCACCAGCGTAGTAGTACTGGAGCCCCTAGAATTGTCTGTGGAGCAGCGGGCAGTGCCCCCGCCAGGGGGATCCGGCTGGAACATAGAAAATGAGCCGGGGGCGATAAGAGGATGGGGAAGCGGAGCACAGATAGTACGAATGCAGGGAGAGTAGGAAACAGCAGGGGAAGAATGCTTTGTGTCTCGGGAGGATTGCTCAGGGGCAAGGTGCTCGCCTTGGAAGCAAGACAACACGGAGCCACACAGGTTCGATCCCCCTGTCTGCGCTTAGAAACCTCTGGGTATGAAGCACGTTTTATATAACCTATCATATCATAAGATGACCTGTTAGTTTGGAGCCGCCCCCTGTGAAAGAGAGCAGAATCCTGTGCCCTTAAGTGTTGTGATAACTGGGTTGTGGCTCCAATGCAGATTTCGAGAATTGTAAGTTAGTACACAATGTAATGTTGAATGCACACAGGATGGAAGGCGTACTTTGGCAGTCCTGGAGATTTGTTGAGCATTTCCCTGAGGATCACCATACATTGTGTACCCCAAGTCATATCAAGTACCGAAAGTACAATTCTGCTCTTCGGATGATCGGGCACAACGAAAGATACGGAGAACATTTGCCCTAGATTTGCATCACATTACCGCCAGTCTGCGTTTATGCTAAGCGCTGCTTTACAGGGCGTCGCAGCCGGCATATTTTCACATCTGAGGCCTCCGGCTTTTCTGCCGAGGCAGCACAGGGACTGCCCTCTAGAGATGCGCCTGAGTCAGGCCGGGATTGGAATTGGATCGCGGTTCCCCCACTGAGAGCGAACTCTAGACTTGTAACAGCGGCCAAACGAGGTCAGGTTTCCGCACGTCGGGACATCGAGGTGGGCCGATGGGCCCAGCAAGTGCCAGCCTTGGCGTTTTGGTGTGTTGGCGCGTTTCCCGATTGCACAGGAAGGGGCTCGAGTTTCGGCGTGCCTGCCCTTGCAGCTTCTTCAAGGCCTGGACCGAGGTGTGGTCTCAGAATTCCGTGGAATAAACCTGCCTGCGCCTGTGGCCCCTTCCCATGCATTCATGATCTTTAAGCAACATTTACGTTTTAGTATTTGTTGTGCAACATCTTTGCTTCGGCAAGAAAGGAAGGGGCAATGGAACAGCTATGAGTTGGAGAAAAAGATGTACTTCAATAAAAATGTAACCTTGCCGAACCGATATCCCCCAGCCAGGCCTCATGCTGGACCAGCAAGTCCTATTTCTGTCACTCTCTTTTTCAGCAGTGCATTGGCAAAAACACAGCAGTGTGGCAGAATTTTCATTTGTTTATTTATTGTGCATTTGCACAAGCTGCGTCCCTGTGCCAAACGATGCCTAAGAGTACGCAACTATCACACCGACTCTTCTGGAGCGTCTGGGTGCCTTGAAAGTAGTACAGCCCAGAGGATTTACATAGATCTGAAGAGTGAACTGTTCATCCTTCCCAGGCTTTCAGACTCGCATCACTTTGATTTCTGGTACTTGTAGGCCGGTATTCATAATGTCAACAAACTACAGGTACGGTGCAAGAATGCAAAATGACATTCACTGGAAAGGATGGACTTGCCGAACATTCATAAAAGAGCTCAGTTTCTGCATAGTTTTGACCTGTCGTTATTTAGTGGACATCAAAACGTCAATGGGGCTGGTCAGATAGCATAGCGAGCTAAGCGCTTGTCTCTGATATCTGTATGCAGCATTCTGTGGCAGGTTCAAATCCCAGCAGGGGATCAATCATCGTTTTGAGGTTTATAAATTGTGAAACCACTCTGTGGGATTCTAATGTCTTGTGTTATTTCAGCTGTCTGAGACCTATGGGTGTGTAGAGCTGTTTATGTATTTAAACATTTATGAAGCACCTTAGGACTATAGGCAAATGAGCACTATGAACAAACAAAAATAAACAAGAGATAACCCAAAATACAAGAGAACTGTAAAATCTCCTATAATACAGGTAAACCCCTATAAATACAGCAAATGCAGGCAAACAGCAGATGGAAGATAAAACAGCAGCCAAGGGACCAGCATATGGTATTAAATACATTATCAAAACAAAGCATGCAGAAAATTCCAGTTAAGAAAGTTAAAACAGCAGCCTCAGTAAAATAAAAGGTTGTGAGCATTTTCTTAAAATGATCAAATAAATCTGAGTGTAAATAGACAGACGGCCCATTCCAAATGTGGGGGACAGGAAAATTGAAGGAGCGTTTGCCTGCTCGTTCTGGTTTGTTCTGTGCCACAGATGACACGTTACTGTTACTAGACCTGATCACATGACCATTTTGTTTAAAGCTCAATCTATGCTTAAGATAAGATGGACTGCTGCCAAACAGGCATTAATGTCTAATAGCATTCTGAACTTAATGTGTTCCCTAACCATGAGCCAGTGCAAAGATGTTCTGGCCGCAGTAGTCTATCCTGGCTCCAACAATTGCGTGAGAGAGGATAGCACAGTTGTTCTCTGATATAAATGGTCAAATCCGGCCCACCAATCTCAAAGACCAGACCGAAGAGGATGCAACAGAATTGACGTGATCTTTCATTGACAAAGTTAAATCAATATAAACCGCAAGGATTTTAACCTTGGGAAGCACATTGATGATGCAGCCAGCTATGGTGAACTTCTAATAAAACTCAGGAAAGGTGTCCAAACTTTATTGTGTCCCCCATTAAAAGTAGTTCTGTCTTTGTCTCATTGACGGGAGGGCCAAACCCTAATGTGCCATCCAACATTGAATGAGATCAAAAATTAAATGAATCCCTGCAGAATCGTCAGTCAACTTTGACAAAATGTGTGTGTCATCAGTGTAATTTGTGTAGGGGACATCTTTATCAAGCATGTTAAAAAGAGGTTTAAAAACTTTTTTTAAAAAAAGTGTAGTGGAGAGGCGTGAGCCAGAGGTAAACCATACCGAAGTTCAATTGGGTCGACAGTCACATCGTCACTATACGCTCTTGCCTCTCTACCCGATAAAAAAGTTCAAATCCAGTCCGCAGCTGATCTGGACAGACATGCTTCAGAAGGAATTCTGTTAAATAAAATATTACAATCCACCAAATCAAATACTGCAAAAAGATCCAACAATACAAGCAGGTAGACATGCCCTTGATCAGTATTCGTTGACAGGCTTGTGTTAAGATCAAGCAGGGATGATCCTGTACTGTGGTAGGGACGAAGGCCAGGCTGCATTGGGCCTAATAAATGGTACCACTCCAAAGGAGCCCGAATTTTTCAAGTATGCCGTTCGATTCACAAATTTGCAAAGAAAAGGTACATTTGCAATGGGACGGTGCGTTTTTCAACAGCAGCATCAGCATGATCCATGCTTGCTCAGCTGAGTTCCGAAGATGCGCAACCTGACATGAGGCGTTAACAAATTCTGTTATTGCTGCCGCAAGGCTGGAAGAACATGTTTTAATAACGTCAGAGGGTCATGGGCAGCTGGTAGGTTTTTTATTCTGCAACAGTTTTAAAACATCCGAGTCAGAAACATTTCTAAACTCATAAAATTTTATAGAGGTGATGGAAGGTGAACAGAAGTTCAGAGGTTCCATAACAGTCACTTTTGTAGCAGCCATATGATATGATTGGCTATTTATAATGCGCTTAATTCCTAGAGGTTTCCAAGCATGTACCCGGGGATCGAACCTGTGTTGCTCCCTGTTGTCTTGCTTCCAAGGTGATCACGTTGCCCTTGAGCTATCCACCCTAGTCTTCAAGTTAGCACCTTTTCGAATAAAGGCTTCTGGGTCTTAATACACCAATCTTTGTCCTTGACCACTAGATCCCCTGGGGTAAGATTAGGTTTTTCAAGTTCTTTAAAGATTTTGTATAACTCTTTAGTGTTTGATGAGGCATTATAGATACTGCAATCACAGTATTCCTTTTTTGTCTGCACAATGGCCTTCCTATATAAGCAGAGACCGAGCTGCTATAATTATCCTCATCAAAAGCAAGAAGTGATTTCTGCCATGACCTGAATGCTTTGCTCTTAGGTCCTGTGTATACCATGACCAGCCATTCACAATTCCCTCCGTAGATGTACAGGTCCTGGCCAGGGGCTAAACCTTCTAAAGCTGAAGATAGACACTGGACATAAAAAGCTGCAAATACATCAGGCATAATAGGAGATGTGAATTGTTCAGTGGTTCGATAAAAGGCACAACTAGGTGTCATTTTATGCAAACTGCGTTTAACAACTGCAGTGCAAAAAGGATAGGTACGCGGTTGGGGAACAGTAAACAACAATATGTAAAAAGAAGTGGTCTGGCCAAGGACAAGCTCAAGCTGCTCAGATGACATGCCAGTGGTACAAAGCCAGTTGAGGATGTGCCCATCCTTGTGCGTGGCAGCAGATACCACTTTCACCAAACCTAGGTTCATTGATAGTTGATTAATGGTTCAGGCTAAACAATCGTGTTGATCATTAAAGCAGAGATTAAACTCTCCAAGGATAATGCGTTTAGAGGATGGTTTCAGCAAAGGGTAGAGAATGGAGGAGAATGGCTCTTAAAAATGGGGCAAATTGTGGGGGTTTGTAAAGTAAATAAAAACATGTTTGTGCTGCAGTGATATATCTGCAAGGTAACCATCAATCCTGCCACTCTGTCCATCTCTTCCACTTTTACTTGATGGATATTCAACATAGTATGACAAATGATGGCCAAGCCACCACCAGTACCAATTGGTCTGTTTTTTACAGAAGATGTCTTGTCCCACTGTTCCAGAAATATCAGTTATCCAAGTTTCAGTTAGGAAGGCAATGTCCAGCTTGTTATCTATAATAAGATCGGACACTTCCACTAAGTGTTTGGGAAGGGAGTAAGTGTTCAGATAGACACAGTAAAGTTTCTGCGTTACGTCTTTAGAGCGGGAAACAGTCTGCAAACAATCATTAGTAAGACCCTAAATTGGATGAATTTGGAAACAGACACGAGTTATAACTTACAGTGGATGATGTTACACTGGATAAATGGTCCTCCTTAATGATGTGCTTTGAAAACACTTACGCCGTGAAACACTTGTGTAAAGGCGCGCTATAAATGTCATATCATGTCATGTCAGCGGGGACATGAGCCATCACAACATCACCACCTGACATATGGGCCTCGGCAAATAAGCCGGCAGACGAGACAGGTGAAAAACCCTGGCAAAACCTCTATAACTCCAGTCAAAGAGCAGTCCCTCTCCTTGGCCGTAGTATCACGAAACCCTTCCACAGTATCATCAAAGGCAGCATCCCTGGAGCCATCGCCATTCCGATATTGAACAGTACTGAGGGCAGAAACAGCAGAACCGTAGGTATATCATCCAAAGAAAGCAGATGTATTATTATTATTATTTTTATTATTATGACTAATTCCAATGGATGCACCTACCGAAGCCAAGACCTCAGAATACTGTTAAAAAAAGATGCCAGCCCAAATACTGGCTACCCACACTCTGTATAGCGCTCCGCTGCTCCCAAGCTAAGTCTGCGCTTTGAACAATAATATAAAATACACATTTAAAAAGTCTTTCTCTATAGGTATTTTATATGTGATTTAAGTGGGGTCAAAAACCAAAGGGGGGCCATAACGAGTTACAAAGCCATATTTGGGGCCAAGGTGTAAGAGGCTTCTGGCACCAGGAAGGAATGACCAAAAGCCAGCAGGTGTGCAATTTGTGGCTGTATATCTACTTTGGACTACGACTACCAGGAACCCTCCCCATTGGCTGTGGTGGCCAGAGATGAAGGCACTTAGACTACAAAACATCTGGAGACCCAAAGTTTGGATATCCCTGAAAGCATCATTTAAACCACACGTGGCCTATGTAAGTGAAGGAGTGTTCTGACAGACGTTTCGAGTTTTCGTGCCTGCCAGGAAATTTTCAAAGGTGTGCTAAGTTTCAGAAAACTATCTAGCAGGCAACACATAGACTAACATCAAAATATTCAAATATGAAAACACTGTTAAATCTAAGTGGGTCAATACAGGATGTAACCCCACCAACCTTTTGAAGGAAATCCATGATTTGTGTGTTTTCATTTTTACTTTCACTGTATGACAAAGAAAATATATCTGCAAATGCATCAAATTGGTGATGTGATTGTAAATACTGGGCAATAGGAAAATCTACTGGGCCAGAGCAGCCCAGCGACTCTACTCGTCATTGACATCTAGGAAAGTGAGACTGGAGAAAGCAAATAGGAGAGCTGGTGTCAGGGCATGCATATGAAAGCTATTTGTCACCCTGCTGTGACTGAACCTGGTGAGCCCCGGCCCACTTAAGCCCTGACATTACTAGTGTGAAGCAGAACATACCACATTTAAACTCGGTAATCAAGTGTGTGTCATATAGAGGAAGGTACACATTATATTTAGCACATTCAATGATTTAAGTGCAACCTGCATGTACATATTTGAAATTTAGCGGGAGCAAGCACTCCGTTCATGTTCAAGGGATATATAAAATAAGAAACATTGATTTGGGTGACAGTAACAGTAGTTACTAAAATGCTGTCACATTGTCAGAACTGCAGTAGCAAGAGCTTTCTCAAAATATTGTGATCATTACCAGAAAAGAAAGTGATAGGAAGTTTTAAAAGGGGAAGAAGTGACAGGCTATGACAGAGAGTGGCTGGGATATGTGGTGGGGTAGAGGGCTGCTGAATGCCTACATGCAAAATCCTGTGATAGGTCTCTACAATTAAATGGGACCATGTCCAGCCAGGACTACAGTCCAACAGTGAGTACATGGTCATTGGTGTGATCATGCCTTACTGCAGGGGTCAGGAACCTTTGCCTCTCCATATGTTTTGGACTATGACTCCAATGATCTCTCACAATTGACTGTGCTGGGAAAGGCTGATGGGAGTTGTAGTCCAACACATCTGGAGAGCCACAGGTTGCAGACCCCAGCCCTACTGCATCTCCCATGGCTGCCTGTCCTACACGTGCTGGTGGCGAGGTCCTTGCCATCCACCTCTGCACTATACGCCAACAGCCTTTAAATGCCAGCCTCAAAAGTGCACTAGAAGAAGGACTCAAAGCTCACAACTCACAGGCCTCCTTCCTGGCTTACCCAGCACCTATGAATGGTTGTGCCTAACCTATGGCCTCCGCAGCGGCAGCCTACCAGTGTTTATGTGTCTGTTGTGCACTGCAGAAACGACCTTTTCAACATTGAATGTTCTTTCTTCCAGACATGTTCAAATTATTTGAAAGCGTATGTGTTAAAGTGGATAGATGTTGATTATGTTTGCGTTTAATAAATACATGGTTGTGTGCTGCTACCCTATCAGTGCAGGGTCTGCCAAAGAGTACACACTGTGCTGGTAAGATTACTGCTAAATCTATTCTGCCCTTAAGATATATGCAAACGAGACGCTGTTTTCTGCAAACCTTTAATAGGGGAAGCCATTTATTCAAAGGGACTGACACACCTGCTGTGTCTCTGCCTCTAGCAGCCCTTCCACTGACGTCACTGTGTCACGCCCTCTGTCGCTGCGCATCACGCTTGCTAATTGTCCCTTCACTCAATCTTTCAAGACTTGTGCCAGGTATCGAATACAAAAAGAAACGAGGTAGAAATGACCGAGTTTTTCTGATCGGATTTGGTAGGAATGTTTGTGTATTTTAAGTAAATAATAGGTGGGGGTGGGGTAAGGGTGTTAGTTAAGGCAAGGGGGAGAGTGGGTTGCGGGGGTCTCGCCTGCATTATCAAAAAAGTGCAAAAAGCTACACGTCAGTTTTGTTTTTCGATCAAAAGAATTCGGTCATTTCTCCTTTTTATTTTCGGTTATTGCATGGACAACCCTTGGACCATGTCTAGTTGCACTGAACTTCTTGTGTCTGTTGCTCTGTTTCCTTCGCCTCCAGAGGCGATGCATAGCGGCCTTCCATATGATGTAAAGCATCATAGAGTTGCAGTTAGGAGAGGGAACTACCACATCCAATCAAGTCTCCTGATCTTTTCCTGCTTTCTCTGCTTTGCAACCATGGCAAGTAATTCAAAGCAATAATCAGGAGATAGCACCTTGTAAAACGGCATGAATCCACTGGCACGTGGTGGAAACTGCAGGGGGCCAGAGCTCTAATAGGCTCTTGGTTCAATCCCAGCATGCTTTGTTCCACTGTAAGGCAGCAGATAAGGTGCCTGCCTCCTTCCCTAGTCAGCCAGGTTTACACTAGTGGAGAAAAACATCCCTAAATTGTATTCCGGTAATATTCTGGCCACCCAATGTGTACATAAACTCTGAGGGCAAACACACACATTCTCATAGACACACATTCACCCACAGTTGCACACACTCACACATGCACACCCACAAACATGCTCACCCACTTATACACTCGCACACACACATTGGCTTAGACACTTATTCTCACACACGCATGCACATACACGCGCACTCATGCATACCCACTCACTGTAAACACACACACACACACACATTCAAACACACTCAAACAAACATACTCACATGCACGCAAACAGACACACATTCTCAAAGACATTCATTCAAGCACATTCTCACATGCTTAGACACACATTAGTGTACACACAGACACTCAGACGCTTCTCTAGGGTTTGTGTACACATTTACTCGAGGACCCCTTGGTCTTCTGTAAAGTCCCATGTATTCTATTCATTCCAGCCCATGCTTTACTGGTGGTAACACCCAGCGTTGAGTGACACTTCAGCATGTGCTGGTGTGGTCTTCCGCTATGGCTGTTAGTCCCAGTGCAGCCTGCTCCCAGCCTTGTTATGCCTTGTTTTGGAAGCGTCTAATGCTAATTAATGTTAGCAAATGTCCTGCCAGCTGGGCGGGGCTGGTGACTGCCTTTACCATATCGTTAGTGTCAGTCCTCCCAGTATTTCTATAAACGGCTCTATGCGATTAGTGTGACCCCCATAACTACCACGGCCGAAAATTGTGACTATTTTTTAAACCCCCTTTACACCACACACATAAACGGGGGGAGACCCCCACAGACTCCTCATATTACCATGATATCACATATCCCCCATATATATATATATATATATATATATATATATATAAGGGGGGTCTTAAAAAATGCTTTTCGGCGGTCGTAATTGTGAGGGTGACATTTTTGTGTGATTACCGGCAGTGTCATACTAACCCCCCTCCCCAACTCATTGGTGTTGGTACTAGTCCTGCTTGCTTCACTGAACCCCTAAAGGAACTATGACACGCAGGTGTAACCCCCTAGGTCTTGAGTTAGTGCCAGCCACACACTGCTCCTTGTGGCTACCTGCTTTGAAATGGCAGAATAGCAGATCTAGAGAAAGAAAGGGAAGTCCTGCAATCAGTGCTGCTGTGGAGAGAATTCCCAAAAGGCCTCTTTCTACAGCGAGGATAGTGAGAATACTATATCCATCGCCCCGCGGCTTCCTTCCCCGACCCACAACCGTGCCACATGGGGGGAATTCATGTTGTGGTGCACCCTCATGATGTGGTGCCTGGTGGGGGCAAGCCCCATCAGGCTCTTACTATAAGGCTAAAGAGGTCCTCTCCGAGGTCGGGCTGGGCCATAACATTGACTCGGGCGCACAATGTTGCATGTGATGCAAATTGTACATTATAAAGCATATTCAGCAACACTGGTCAAAACTACTAACAGCAGAGTGAAGTAGCTCATCGAACTGTCCCACATTGGCCAAGAAATAAACGCCCATTTTGACCAAAAAAGCTGGCCCACACCAGCATTTTGAGTGTTTGGTTCCACCACGGGCCTATTACACTTTATGCCAGTGCGAGCCTGGTCCTCTCGCATTTCCAGCAGCGTTGCATGAAAGCAGTGCTCGACCCCCCCCACCCCGGCTGGCAGCAGCTAACTGACCACATTGGTCAGTGTAGCAATTTACCATATTTTACCATGGTGGGTTGTGGAAGATTGGGGGCTGGGGAATGGTAGAATTGGGGTTAGCAGTGTGTGAGGGGCATAGGGAGGTGTGGACAGGGGCATGGGAGGCTGGCTCCCCATACAAAACACTGCAGAACATTGTGGCAAGTTGTCCCATGTGTCCAGATGCCCCAGATTCATGATAGCAGCATTGCTTTGCGTGGGGAATTACTCCAGCGCTGCTTCTGCAGCTGGGTCGAACTGCCCTCTCCTTGTCGTGTCATCTGTGCCAGTATACGGTGTGTCCTGTGTGTGTGCTGCATATGGACGCTTTCAGCTAGGCTAGGACATGTCGTCTGGGTGACCTTGTGTGGGCTGATGCCAAGGCATTTTGGCTTTGCCTTCACCAAGTAGTTAGAGTTCCTGACATCATGTATGCCTGCACTACGCTTCTGGTCAGGGTACACCTTCTTTCTTTAAGCTGGCATTTGAACCCTCCAAGCCACGTGGCAAGTAAAAAGAAGCCTCTTAATGCTGAAATGTGTTACTGCACAACAGTCCATCAGAGCTGTCAACTATCTGATGACTTCATATGTTAATGTTAAAGGTATTTGTACCGTGCAACGTCACCACGGGAGTGGTCACCAGACGCTCTGGCGGATATGAAAAGGGAAGAGGGTAGGAAGGTTAGTAGGATTGAGCAGGAGAAAGGCAAGAGAGTGGTGATGTGCTGTTGGCAAAATCAGTTCGGTTTGCACCGTTTGCTGAGCTTAGGTGTGCTTTTTGGTTGGGAGCCATTGTGTGCTGTTGTGTGAGGCTATGTGTAGTATATTTTGTTGTTGCAATGTGGTGAAGTGTGTACAGTTTGTTGTACATTAGAGGTATAATTATGGTTAGAGTTTGAGATGTGTTTGCAGAGGGGTGAGATTGTTTAGTGGGGTTGGTTAGTGGCATTGCTATTTAGAAGTTATGCATGCTAATCCTCACACATCTGTCTAGATGCGACGCAAGATAATCGTACAGTCCTGTCTATGTGTGGTGCAAGGTGACATTCACAATTCTCTCTGGATGTGACACAAGTTAATCTGCACAATTCTGTCTAGAAGTGATGAAGGCTAATCTTCACAATTCTCTCTAGATTTGACGCAAGCTAGTATTACAGTTATCTAGATATGACTCAATACTAACCTTCACAATTCCGTCTAGATATGACACAATGTTAATCTTTGCAGTTCTGTTTAGATATGACTTGAGCTAGTATTACAATTCTCTCTAGATGCGACGCAAGCTAATCTTCACAATTCTGTCCAGATGTGACGCAAGGCTAATCTTCACAATTATGTCTAGATGTGACAGAGGCTAATCTTCAAAGTCCTGTCCAGATGTGACGGACATTAATCTTCACAATTCTGTTTGGATATGACACAAGCAAGTATTACAGTTCTGTCAAGATATGACACAATGCTAATCTTCACAATTCTGTCTAGATGTGATGGAGGATAATCTTCAGAATGCTGTCTAGATATGATGGAAAGCTAATCTTTGCAGTTCTGTCTAAATGTGACACACTGCTAATCTTCAAAGTTCTGTCCAGATGTGACGGACACTAATCTTCACAATTCTGGGTGGATATGGTTCAGACTAGTATTCCAGACTAAATCTAGTCATTCTTCTGAGGTCCACACTCTACGCATGAATGTTCCATGCATACATCAGACCCAGTCATCCATTATTAGTATGGTATTTTTTGACCGTGGACCCAGCTGCGAGAACCAACAGAGCACTTCACAGAGGTGTACAACATTACAGAAACATCTAGGAGTGCTTTTCAGAGGTAACAACAGAACAGATATACAGTGGGGGGTAGGATAGAGAGGGCCACAGAGGAGGGGTATAGCTGTACAAAGTAGGGAGAGAGGGGTTGCCAGCATCTAGTGAGGCAGGTGGCGTGGGGGCAATGTGATAGCCTAGGCGTTGTAGAGGAGAGATTCCTTGAAGATGTGGGTCTCGAGTTCTTTTTTTCTGACTTGTAGGAGCGTGGGAGCGAGTTTGATGCCGACAGGGAGGAGATTTCATAGTCTTGGGGTGTAGGCAGAGAAGGCCTGTTTCTATCCGCAATCATTTCTGTACACCTGTCCATTGCTACACTTGTTGATGCTAAAGTAACCTTCAGCCTTAATGCTCATACCACCCACCAGTATAAGTTCCCAACTATCCACCAGGCAGTGTTTGTGCCAAACAAACATCTGCCTCAACTATTTTATGGCTGAAGTCCTTACTTTTGGATACCCTGACAGCTGCACCATTGCCTACTATTAGCCAAGCACCAATCCCTCCCATTCCTTCCAACTCATTGAAGATTCTAGGATTCACCCTCAATGCAGAGATCACCAGCAACCCAGAAGTTGACAACAGTTCCGGCAACACACCTTTCTAACTTCACGCTTTGAGGAAAATCACCACTTTCCTTGAGATATCCCAGAAAACAGAGTTGGCCAGTGCACGTGACCTGTCAATCCTAGACCACTGTAACACCAAGTATGTATAGGTCTGGGCAAACACCGGAACCACAAACTCAGTCGCATGGCCAGGCAGGTTCTATACCCCTGCAAAAGAGAGCCCGCCAAACAGCGCCGAAGGAACTAAAATATCTCCCACTTGAAGCCAAAATGCATTTGAATGTTTTGTGCCTGAACCCAAAGATGGCTGCATAGAAAAGTAACCAAGTACCTTAGAACTGTACTGTGCCCCGGTGATACAGCTAGGCACCTTAAGCCCATCTGTGAAAACCTGTTGACTCCCCTAAATTTAGAATACTTTGACACAGGGGAAAACATGTCTTTAGTCTGCAACAAAAATGTGGGATCGACCCAGATGCATGGAAACTGAACCCAATTATAAAAGGTTGAAAATAACCCTTGAATCAGCCTTTTTTATGTCCACTTACCCAGCAAACGGACCATCTGGGTCAGCTCCCAAGAACTCCCTGCCCATCCACCTAAACTCCCTTACTGCTTAGCTTGCAGAGTGTCGTTCAACCAGCCTGCTCTTAGTCAAAGCAAGCTAGTCTTATCTTACAGCTGTCTGCACACTTCTCTTGTTGCTTTGATGTGTAGCTCATATATATAATGTGATGTCTAATCAGAATGTGCAGTACTCTACACTGTATCACAACTGTTGTATTGCCCCGTCCCCTTCTTCCTAGTATCCCCTTGCACTCTGAAACAACCTTTTTGTAAGTTGGCACTCTATAAAAACCAAATAAATGTCATGAGGGTACCTTCATCCATTCGTGTTTTTTAACCAAGAACATGCTGCATTCTGGACCTTGTAGGCTCCTACTTATAATGAAGACAGCTATGGAAATGTCCCACCATGCGAAGTACTGTTAGTGAGAAATCAAGGCCTGGAAGACATTGTAGATTAGCATAAGGATAATGCAAAAGGCTAATGACACACATGGTACACCTTAAGCCAGTCCTGGATTTCCAAGCATCTGCACTTTGCGTTAAAATCCTGCGTTATCCCTTCTATTGACCCAGAGCCACCCTGGGTGAGACTAGGAAATAATGTTGCACATTGTCAAGTGAAGGATTTTTTTTCAATTTTCGAAGTCAAGCTTAATTGATAGGTGGGTTGCAAGAATCAACAAAATCATGACAATTTTGTTGGATGTGCCGGCATGCTATGGCCATGCTGTGGTGGGGTGTTCCAACCTGTTCTCCACTTCCTTTCCTCGCTCTCCTTCTAGTGTGCACAGTGCACACATTGTTTCCATGTAGTAACTAGTGTTGATGGCTGGTCCTGCCAATCCCCTAATGTCCCCGTACAGCCCCCATTGCTATTTGGAGGTAGGCGTGGGCCCTATAAATACTCAAATCTAATCTAACCGTAAAATAAAAGGCCAAATGTATGTTTGTCCCTGTTTGATTGTCCGATGCAGTAGCTGAACCTGTTGTCACCGCCAGAGGGAGCTGTTGCCTTAAAATATATAGTGGTCCTACGGTGTTAATGTTAACCTGCACATTGGCCCCTGTACATGGGCTTCTACACTAGTATATGATAAAATAGAACTCTACCTGTGGCGGTGTGGAGAAAGGGGTTGTGTTAAGGTGTGTGATCAAGTCTTATGGGTGTTTTTTTGGGGGGCTCAGAAGCTTTTCAAGTAGAAGAAAGTATTAGATTAAAGTTCTGACCGTGTAAATTTGTCAGTCAGTGCATTTTGAAAGAAAAAAAAAAAAAAACATTGCTTGGCTAATAAATGTTGTCTCGGGTGAGGGCAGGTGAAAGAGGGTGCGCCTGATCTGAAGATCCCGACATGGGGAAATGGGTGGGAAAGCTGTAATGGTGCTTGGGATTCAGAGGACCTTTGGTGGTTCATGTGGTCAGAGGACTGCAGTGGTGTTTGTGGCTCAGAAGATCTGTAATCGTGTTTGGGGTTGGGAAACTATAAATCAATATTCTCTTGGTGCGGGTTGCCCTATTTGGAATTTGGGAGACAGCGCAAGGTGATCTTGAGTCCGAAGAGGAGAGGGCCACAAAGACCTGTGGAATGGATCGGTGCAAACCCAAAAGGTGAAATTCCACACACTCAGATCTGCCGCTCACAGAGATACTGTTACATTGGTGGTTGAAATGGTTTTAATGAATTAATGTGTTTCTGAATTTGAGAAATGAAATGATTTGTAATGGAAACATGTATTCCTTTTATCTTTTTTCTTTTCTGTGAAAAGTTCCTTTGTAATTGGGGTTTCTAATTTGAAATATGCAATGTTGTTTGAGGTTGGAGAACTGTGATGATGTTTGGGGCCAAGGTGTTGTCAATAGACTTGGAGAAGGGGACATGTAGGGGCTTTTTCTTCTTATAAAGCTGCATAGCTGTTTGGCGTTTGATTTGTGCGATGCTTTTCGGGAGAGGAGCTGTAATGCTGTTTTGGATTGATCATTGTAATAGCACTTTCTGTGAGAGCTACAATATGTGTTGGAGTTGTGGTGATGTAGCGTGCTTGAAGGCTCAGACTGGCCTACCAAATGCCCGAACCAAAACACAGAATGCTAGTGTGGGCCAGTTTTTTTGGTCAAAGAGGGCCACTTTTTTAGCCAATGTGGGCCAGTTTGATGAGTTACTTATTACTATGCGGCTAGTAGTTTTTACCAGTTTTTTTTACCAGTGTTGCTGAATAAATATTCTTTAAAATGCACGATTTGTATCACATATTATCAAAAAACTCCCCCATGGGTACTGTTCAAACAGTCTGTCACACAAGGAATGAATTTCCATTTGCAACTGTGGGCCACATTTTCATTGGTGCCTGAACCAATTGTATGCCCAGGCCGAACCTGCGTGCTGGTGTGGGGTGCTATCACGATTTTTGAACTGGCGAGGTCGTTTTATGTTTGAGCATGGCAAACACTAATGATCTTTTAACTGGAGAGGCCTGATGGTAATTTTCTGCCAATTGCTGGTGTCAAGCGAAAGACAGGCTGAGGACGGTGGAGGTCTGTAGCTTGTTGAAAAAGGCTACAGTGATGCAATATTGAACTAAAGGACACCAGGTGGTACTCCAGCGCTACAAGCAGACCAGGTTTTCAGGATAACCGTTGCCAATGCAACTAACTCCCATTCAAATTACCATATTCAAATGCATATTGTGTGGAACTCTAGAAAACATGTAGGGAATTGGAGATTTCACTTTGTGTTGACGGTCAAACCTGGGGAGAGTGTAGGGGTGTCACACTGCAAGTCAGCCGTGGTACATCTTCCAAAACAGCATCATTACTAGCAGTGGGTGTTTATTTTTTTTACGCAGGATCAGTTGTCATAGGAAAACCTATCAGGGGGTCCACCCAGGGCCATGGACAGGGCCTTCTGCATGATTGGGTGCCAATCTCAGCAGCCACCGTTACTTGAGTGAGTTGTTGTGCTTGTCAGACTCGCAGCACACCACTTCATTCCTCGAGGGAACAAAGCCGGCCAGACATTCAGGACTTGCAATATGAATATGCATGAGGCCCATTTGCATAATACCACAGATCTAAATGTGAAGTATTTGCATATTCTCTGATCACTGAAGCAGCTGACAGGTTTGCATCCACCAGTGACCGATCCGAGCACCTGTTTTGTAAAGATGGGAAAGAGACAGCTCCTAAGAATGGGTGCCAGAAGAGTGGCGCGTCGGCTCTCTGGAGACGGCTGAGGGTCTCAGCATCATCACGCCACAGCAAGGTGGCTTCAAACCTTCGGCTCCCTCCTCTTGTCTTGCAGAGCCATGCACAACGAGCACCAAAATGGCAGAAGTGAGCTATACAAGACCACTTTACATTACAATAAATATCTTCTTAAGCATGTAACGTAGCACACTGCAAACTACATTTTCTCCAGCTACTTTGATGCCACGGCATAATTTCACTCAGCTCAATGGAACACATTTAAGAACCATTGGTAGCGCAATTTGTTCCACTGAGTTTCGAAATCATGAACTGCTGAGCACACAAAGTTATGTAAAACGCGCTTCAGCGCGATGAACTATGGCAGTAGCCGCTGTTCAAATGCAAGATAACATTCTGAAGGGGACTTGACAATCTTTGCTGCCTATGAGATGATTGTGAATCCTTACATTACCATTTTTCATAATAGTACATCGAAACCCTAGGGGCCTAACACATTATTGAGTGGTGCGCATGAGGTCACATGACTCTCGTGGTAGTGCAACATTTGGAAGATTCCACTTGAAGTCCGCATGTGCACTTTTCTCCCTGTGACAAATGTTCTTCCGGCGCTTTAGTGGTCCGGGGCTGAATATCGGTTTCTAAAGCATCAATCAGCCCCACGCCACTAGTACACAAGAAGGGATCCAAACCGATTGGAAACACAAGCAAATTATAAACCTCTGTGTCCCATTTTGGTAACATGGATGGAACGGTAGGCTCGTCTCCAAAAGGTTGTTGACCATTGGTTAGTTGCAACACTGCGAAAATACAAATATTACCCAATGATAAAAGGGACTGTCCAGTCCAGCTTTTATAATAATAAATCTACTTTATTATTATCACAACAGACAGTTCCAGCAGCACTAGGAAATACAACCCACCCTGTAAAGGAATGCAAAGGGAAACAGTTTCAAGGAAGGAAAGGGGATGCACACTGGCTCTAACAGCAGGGGAGTCATGTTGGTGAATAATCGCAACAGTTCAAGGATACTTCGCTTCAGCACAAAGGGAGAAATTGGTCTAAAAATGTCTCTAGGAGCCTTTGGATAGAGACCAGGGGACAGCACCAAAATGTACCTTGTGCTCTATGTGTTCTTGGTGCTTGTCAGTGTTGAGTCAGTTTCAGGGCGCTTTGCAGCTTCTGTGACAGCGTTCAAGACAGGAGTCACCTCCGGGCATCAGCCGGCAAACAGTATGGTGAGCGAACCTCGATGAACAGCTGGAGGCTGGCCTAGACAGCAGCTTGGGGTCAGGAATCATTGTCTCAGTGCTGGTCAGCAGTTATGAAGCACTGGTTGAGATGTATCGGATGGTATTAAGTGACTGTGGCATAACGACAGTCAGCATTGCTGTAGATTGCAGCTCAAGGGACCTGACTGGCTTGAAAATGTCATTTAAGGCAGACATCGGTAGATGCTCATTGAGGCACTTCTACTAGCTTCTTTACTGGGCTTGTGTTGTATTTTAAGGCGGACACCCCAAATCTGAGGAGTGTGTTGCAGGCAGATGCCTTGTCCTCGGTTTCAGATCCAGAGACTCTCTGGCACTTCCCACCTAGGAAGCCTGCTGCAGGGCATGCTGTGTGCTGGCTCGGTAACGGTTCTGGAACTGCTTGAGGGTCCTTTGGATTTGGTATCTCCCTTTGTTCTATGGGAGATGTTTAGGAGAGGGATCTTGCTTCCCTGTTGGAGGTCCTGGCCTTCCTTCACTGGTGGAAGATGTAAGGCAGACTGTATCTTCAGCCAGGGCCCAATGATGAGTTCCTCCTCTGCATCTGCTGAAGCTTTCAGATAATCTGCAAAAAGAGGGGCATGGCCCTCTTTTAAAGCCAAATGGACCGCAGGGATCAGAGATGGTGTAGGCTAAGTCTACCTTACTTAACCAATCCTGGGTACCCACCAACATTCTCCTGTATGCGTCATAACCAGAGTGATTTGCAACAGAAAAGGTAAAGGGGTGAAAACATGTACTATTAAGTCTCACCCATCTTGATGTCTGTTGTGGATCAAAAAGTATCTCAGATTAATGGAGCACCCTGTTGTTCCTGATTAAAGTGGGAGGTCTCTCCTGAAGCTGTGGCAAGACCAGACTTTCTGGCTCCTGCAAACCACATACTCTTACCCTATGAATGAAATACTGTAAACACACAGTCCCAGAAATGACAGTTAACTGTCAATTGATACTGAGGGTGGGTGATGGCTTCAAGATGACACAGCGCATATGAACATTTGTTGGGGTTTCCTGTCTGCTTTATTAGACTCTGCAGCCAGGCCCCATGTGGGCCTGTTTGAATTACCCTATGAATGGTATGAAAATTGCTGCCACTAGTTGCAGGGCCCAACAAAAAGACCGGGTGGATCCATTAAGCCTTGTTAGTTAATTATGCTGGCCATCACAGGGGGATGCATCGTATACCTATCCTGCCATAGCCCAACTAAACATGATAGTGGGGGACTGCACCTGTAGGCTGTTTCCACCGAAAGTACACAGTCTGTGCATATGTCATGCTGTGAGAATAGGAAAATGTGTGCGGTTTAGCGCCACACATTTTTTCCAGAGGATGCTCTACTATCATTCAATTTCATTCAACATTTTTTAAAAAAGCACATGCGAGCACACACACACACTGTGCGGATGGTCGAATTCCTAAAACCCCCTTTATTCCATGCCTTGATCTCATTAGGTTAACCTCTCTATCTGGAAACCAAATTGGTGGTCCTCATTAAGATATGGACCTGACCACTTTAGTGACCCTCTGGCTGGGGGATTTGTGATTTTGTGATGGCAGCAACACAATGAGCACTTTCAAACACGATTTACTTGAGGCATAAGTGCCTTACAAATGCATAATGACATAAATAAATACATAAATAAATACATAAATAAATAAAAGTGTTGACTCCTAGATGTGTGATCTGCAGCTTGTCTCTGCTTTCCAGCCAAATTGCCTGCAATTGGCTTGTGTCTGGGAAGGAGGTGCTTCTGTCTGAAGCCACCTGCAGAAAGCCTGCTGTATGGATCGAAACTGAATGTGCCTCTTTGTGTTTCCCTCGCTGTACACCGTTAATGAGGCTTGCAGTTTTTGCAGAGCAGAGCCCTGGTGGTGCCCCCACCCTCCGCACATGAAAAGTGACCACTTGGTAATTGCAGTCTCAAATGTGAAACCGGGATCGTTATTTGTAAAAGAGAGAGTGGGGTGAATGAGGAGCAATTCACTGGGTATTAAGTCAGCCAACTCAAAATATTGTGCAAGATTCAGAAACCACTATGTGGCTATGACAAATCAACTTCCGGGGCACCAGTGCTCCAGGGATGAATATCGGTTTCTAAACCATCAATCAGCCCCACACCGCTAGAACACCAGAAGGGATACAAACAGATCGGAACAAAAGTCAATTATAAACCTCCTTGTCCAATTTTGGTAACATGGACCGAACAGCAGGCTCATCTCCGCAAGATTGTGGATCTTTGGTTAGTTGCAACACAGAGAAAATACAAGTATTACCCAATGATAAAAGTCACTGTCCAGTCAAGGTTGTATAAAAATATCTACTTTATTATTACTACAACAGACAGTTCTAGGACACTACAAATACAACACACACTGTAAAGGGACACAGAGGACAGACTGTTTCACAAAGGAAAGGGATGTACTCTGGATACTGACAGGAGGGTAGTTGGTAAAGTAATCAGTTTTACTGTTCACGGATATTTGGTTTCAGCACCAAGGGGCAAAGGGTTGTAACTGTCCCTAGGGGTCTTTGGGGATGGACCAGGGGGCAGAACCAAATTGTACCTGGTGATTAAGAAGTTCTCGATACTCAACAGCATTGAGGTGGTTCCAGGGCGCTTGGCACCTCCTAAGACATACTTCAAGAGGGGAGACAGCTGCAGGTATCAGGCGGCAGGCAGTTCGTCAAGCAAGGCTGGACGGACAGCTGCAGGCTGTCCTAAACAGTGGCTAGGTTTCTAGAATTGTGGTCTCTGTGCTGGTTTGGCGGATCTGGAACTCTGGACGAGGCATCTTGGACAGCTCTGGTGACTGCAGTGTGACAACAGTCAGCAGTGCAGCCAGTTGTGATTCGAGGACTCGACTGTCTTTTAAATGTCATTAAAAGATGGACAATGGTTGATGCTTGTGTGGCACTCCTCCTAGCTTCTTTGCAGGGCTTGTGGCTTCCTTTCAAGGAGGACGGCCCCAAGCTTAGGAGAGTGTTTGCAGGCAATGGTCTTATCCTTAGTTCAGATACTCTCTGGCACTTCCCACCTAGTAAGATTGCTGGCAGAACCTAGCAGGGCACACTTTGTGCTGGCTGGGTACCGGTTCTGGAGCTACTGGATGGGTCCTCTGAGTCTGGTATCCCCCTCTGTTCCCTGGGAGATGTTTATGGGACGGATCGTGCTTACCTCTAGGAAATTCTGGCCTGCCTTCACTGGCAGAAGATGTATGGTAGACTGTACCTCAGTCCGGGTCCATATTAGTCCTTCTTCTTACTCCTTTCAAAGTCATTGGATGATCTGCTAAGTGAGGGGTTCAGCCCTCATTTAAAGCCAAATGGGCTCAGTGATTGGTGCAGGCTAAGCCTACCTTAATAAACCAATCCTAGGCCCCCACCAACAATCTTCTGTTATGCATGAGGTCAGGAACAGGGTGCTCTGCAACAGGAAAAGGTAAGGGGTGACAGCATATACCGAAGTCCCACCCATCTTCCTGTCTGTTATAGATCAAAGTGTATCTCTGGTTAACTGATCCCTCTCCTTCTGTGACTCTTGATAAAAGCACAGGTCTCCCTTAATGTATGTGGTGAGAGCAGACTTCCTGTCTCCCCTAAATCAATACTTTGACCCTCTTAAAGGAGTCAGCACTGAAGGGGTTTGCCTACGGTAAACAGTGGACACAGACCTGAATTTCACTGCCTTTCATACAGAGGGGTAGTAAATAGCTTCAAGTGACACATTGCATTCCAAAGGGGTGTTGCTTCCTTTTTCCTGTTGTCTGTTCTGGCAACTAAGCCACTTCAACACTTGCCTCAATTACCTCTCATTAATATGCACTGCCATCAGCCGGATTAGACAAAGGGAAAGCAGATCCATGGTGCCTTTGATATTTAAATTAGGCTGCCGATAGCTGGAGGAAGGTGTGCCTTCCCCCTTCTTGAGATGCTTTTATGTACCTGTGGCTGTCACATTCCAGCTGAATATGACCGGGTAAGACAGTGTCTGTAGGCTGTGTCTTCCGGAAGTACACGTGACTATGCATTTTGGGCAGTGAGCAGATAAAATGGGTGCGGATTGGCCTCACACATTTCTCAGAGGTTGATCTCCCATCATTCATTTTAATATCAAAAAATCAAAAAGCCCTGGCAAGCGCACTCTCCCTGTGCGGATGGTGGAATTCCTCACAGTGGCCCTATCGAAAGAAGGCATTTACCCCTACAATCCACATAGAAATCTGAGATTTCCCAACAGCTATCTGCTCTGTGCCCACAGATGTTAAAAAAAAGGCAGAGTTGCTAAATAAAACTCTTAAAGTTGTAAGACCACTCTACTGGAACAACTTGCCTGAAACAGCTAAGCATGAAAGAGAGAGTGAAGGCCCTACTATTTACCCAAGCCTTTAACTTGGGCCCCTCAGATCGGAAACACTGTGCCCTCTTCCGCTTAAGCATCAGGCCAGCCATTGCTTAGGCCACCACAGAACTGTGAGTGCTCTATCCCACTTTCGGTCTGCCTCAGACCTCGCGATTGCACTGAATGAACAGGGATTACTACCTGAGAATGAGTCACTACCCTCTGTGCTCTCCATGTACCTTCCTTCACTTTGAAGCGATGTGTGGCGGTGTAGCGCATCAGAAAACACCAATATAATAAAACATTAAATAATACAATAGTAAATACCAGAAGCTCTGCCACTCACACAGCTGGCCCACGCTCAGTGTGTATCCTTATACATTGCCCAGCAGTTTTGGAAGCAAGATCAGTTAGCATTCATGCTTTGCTCATCACATTTTGCTTTGCCAAGAACATCCCAACATCTGCCTCCATCTTCTTTTCTTAACCTTGACTTTTTTGAGCAGAGATTCGAGGATTCTTTGGAAATCAAATGGAGGTGCTGAGGGGAAAAGGATTTCTGCAGCCACAGGGTGAGTCCCGTTATTTTAACCGCTGACTGGGATCTGTTGAGGCGTCAAGTACCTATGTACCTCCATCTGTTCCCTTCCTGCAGGATTGTCCAACTGCAGACCTTGAGGGCCGGGATCCTGATGGCCTTTCAGGATATCCCTCATTAATATTCTTGAGGAAAAATGCGGATACATTTAGAATCATTGTATGCAAATGTATTGCATGAATATTAATGAGGGGTATCCTGAAAATCCAACATGTATCCGGCCCTCGAGGCCTGGAGTTGGACAACCAGTGTTGACAGCCCGGGTTTAGTTCTACCTAACATAGCATGGAACCTGTTCTTTCTACACACCAATCTCTACACAAGCAGGCTGCTTCTGCTAACAGGGGATTGGAAGCCTCTGGCTCACCAATGCATCCACAGATATAATAATAAAAAATAAAGAAATAATACACATTGCTGATGCTCTTTCTCTATTGAGTTGGCTCGGATCCTGGAATCGGCCTGTTATCTCTACTGGGATTGTTGGCACACTTGTTATGGAAAGATCTAGAGAGAAGGTTCCCGGAGAGCACCAGGGGGGCACCAGGTCAGTGGTGGAGGCAGGTGGGCTGCTAGTGGGGGGAGAGGGCTCCTCATAAGGCAACAGTCAACGTCATGTCACCAAGTCGTATGTTGGGAGGAGTCTCATTTGAATCTGAAAGTATCTTGGGGGGGGGGGGGTGAACTCCCCCGTAAGCCCCTTCAATTGCTCCATCAAGTTGACGCCCAGCTCCGCAACGCTGCTCCCTTACTCAAAGCTCTCGCAAGAAGGGCGGCGGAGACAGCGGCAGGGAAGGCAATCTGTTTACCCGGCACCAACCAAAGCAGAACATGATTCTGTTTCATTCCTGACTACACACGCGTTCTGAAGTGCAGTTGCAGAGAGCGTGCGCAAGCGAGGAAGCGAAATTAAAGGAATCGTTTACTGTAAACCCACGGGAATAACCCGGCCGCGGAATACCTTCAAGAAAGCAGATTAGAGGAGGGAAAAAGGCGACGCTTTAGGAAAAAGCAGAACTCGTGTTTATTTCAAGCGCTAAACGTTTCAATTGGAAAAATGAGCGTCGAGAGATGGGGTCGTGGCTCGGTGGGAGGAGAGGAACTGAGCTCTTTTTGAGCGAATAGAATGATATAGAACGAGAAACGTCTGCTGGAGGTATGGGAACTGACGGGCGAGGCCTACGTAATGTTTCCAAGCCAGAGCAAAATAGTGGTTCCACTCCCTGAAGAGATGTGCGCTTCTCGAAGGTTCTTTTTCCAACTGCATAGATCCCGCTGTGGAAATTAAAAAAAAAAAATGGTGGGGGATCCCACAAGGGCCGGGGTTTAGGGGGGCGTAGCTGGCAGGTGACCTCCGATGAAAGGAATTGTCCAAAATAATAGTTAATGCTGATTCTTTTCCAGACTATATATAAATTCCTCTTTAAACCACTTCCATGGCACTGGCGATCAGTTACTTCACTCTGCGGATAATAGTTCTGACCAGTGTTGCTGAGTAAACATTCTTTAAAATACACAATTTGCAACCCATTAAAAAAAAAAAAAAAAAAAATAGAAAATCACCCTTGGGTACTATTCAAACAGGGTGATTTCTGTTGCCATAAGCAACGTTTTCTCTTACTTGAACCCCACCCGGCACAGCTCCTGCAGCTCCCCTCTGAAAGCACCTGCGTGGCTGCATTGTGTGGGATAGTTCCAATGTTAATAGGGGTATTTATTTATTCATGCAATATATGTCAGATGCCTGTATATTTATGTATGTATGCAATGTTTGTCGGATACAGGTATCCGACAAAGATTGCATAAATAAATAAATAACCAGGTCCATGTATCTGACAAACATTGTATAAATAAACAAATAAATAAACAGTGTCGTGGCTGAGGCCCAGGTCATGGCTGAGGACTGTAATTTCCTCTGGTGACCCCTTGCATGGGGTCATCAGAGGAAGTTAGTTTGCTTGCATGTGCTTTCTTATTTTTCCACCCAGCACTGACTCTGGCTGGATCCCGAGATCGGGCTATACATCTAGTGCCAGATCTCGGATCTGGTGAGAGCCGGCCCAATCGCCAGCACTGCATAGATCTCAGTCTGTTGAGTCACCAGGGTGGATGAACACAGATGATTTTGTTTTTGATGGAGAGAGCCAATTGAAGTTTAAGGACGGGCAAATAGCTTGCTGTGTGAGGGGGCTGACTCCACGGCAGATGTAGGGTGACCAGATATATATATTTTTTTAAAAAACACGAGCAGGCAATATACATAGAAGTAGGACTGATGTAAATACAAATAAAAATATAGTCCTACTTCTATGTCGCTGACCTGTTATGGCGGGTGCGCAGGGGGTGTGCTCACAGGCACGCTGCTCCCATTGGAGGAGAGTGGGAGGGGAAGAGGGAGGAAATGAGGGTGTGAAATGCTCTTCACACCCACATTCGCGGAGGAAAAGTTGCGAAGGGACCTGATTTCTGGATTTTTAAATTCGGTCCCAGCAAAAACCGTGTCCGTAGACATCCACGTGCAAAATGAAAATAACTCCCGGGACCACGGTACAGAGGGCGATTTCCCCAGACTGTCCCGGGAAAACCAGGACGTCTGGTCACCATAGGCAGGTGGTAACCGCCAACATCATGAGAGGTGAACGGTATGCGACTGAGCTTGCCGTGTGAGGGGGCTGACTCCACGGCAGGTGGCACCCACCAACATCATGAGAGTTCAGCGGTATGCAGCAGTGTTGCTTGCTGGACATCAAATAAGGATTATTACATAAGGCGAGGCGGGGTTGTAGAAGCAGGCAGCCTCCTCCTCCTCTTGGGTGATTGGTTGCGGACAGGGATCCTGCCAGAATGTTACGTCTTCCCTGTCTGCTGATTGGCCAATGGGTAACACATGCGCAAACGTTGGTGTGGTGGCTCATGTTAGCTCGAAGCACATTTCTCCCACCTTGCTTCCCTAAAACCCTAAGAATCCTCGGATTCTGACATGGTACTCTGCTGTGCTCAAACTGGAAATGATACAGGTTTGGAAAAATATGAATATTTCGAGAGTTGGCAGTCTAGTTGGTAGAGGCTGTCATTGATGCTTGCGAGGAGGTCCAGACCCGCGTGTTGTTGGATTAGAATTTAATTTTGTCAGATAAGTTGTGTAATAATAATCATGCGTGTGTTCTCCACTTAGAGATATTTACCACCCAGAGGGGCCTATATTTCACGATGATTTTTATTGTTTGTAGCTCAATGCTAGCTCAAGAGCAGTGGAGAGTTGTGCAGTGGGATGGGTGCCAACTTTGGGATTGGCATGCTGGGATCCAGCACAGCGCTGTTGCTGGACGCCGAGCGACATCCAAGGATGTGTTTAAATAAAGCAGCCTTTTATCAACCGAAACTTCGCTTCAGCTTTTCTCTGTGCCATGCTCAATAGTACCCAAGTCTTAGTTGCAGGGCAAAGAAGGCAGTTACTGCAAACGCAGAACACCGGGCTTGCAGAGATGCATGGAAACCACATGTGAGCCCTAAACATGTTTTTCAAAGTGGACCCTTATTGCATGGGCCAGGCAAAACCAACCCCCTCTAAAGATTGTTGTGGGCTCTCCTACAATAACATTTGGAACACATGGACCTCCATATATGGAGTAAAATGCACATAATGCATGTTCTATGTCTGTTTTTTGTTATGTTTAGGAGTGATAAATATCATGTTGGAAGTTGTATGATGTGGGATGACGTGGCGAATGAGGCTGGATGGAATGGAGGGTGTGTGGGACCGGGCAGAGAGGGTTATCGGAGCAGTAGACCAGGGTGCCCACACAAGACACACATGGCTCAGTAAGCCAGTCCAACCCTGCAGGCTTGTCTACTGCGTCCATTCTCTGTCCAATGCAACACAGCTGTAACTACTTGGTCTTCAGCTCTGTCTTGCTCTCATACCTAAATAGGGAAGACCCGGCCCGAGGAGCAGGACTTTTGTGCTAACAGAACTGTGAGTGGGGAGAAAAGAAGGAACAGAGAAACGGTGGGCGAGGGTAGCAGGTAAAGAGGAAGGCTTTCTCATGGCCTGGAGAAAGCAAGAAGTCATCCGCCATCGATCGTTCCATCAGCAGAATGGAAGAACTGTGGTGCCCTCCCTCTTACAGTGGGCATTTCAAGTGCCACCCTCCAGCAAGTGGTGTAAAGTGCCAGCATGTCAGTCAAAGTTTTTATACGCTATGTTCTTCTTGCGTGTCGCTTGTAGAGCTCTCATCAGACATTGGTAAAGTCGTGTAGCACTTACGGCAGTCTGGGTGTTCCAGTTCTAGGTTTCTGGAGGACAGTCGTCCAACTTTGCATGGTACATGCCAATAGGATATTCTATATGGAATTAAGTACCCTCTGCCCTATCTTATATGGATGTTCATTGGAAGTCACTGAGGTTTGTGACCAAATAGAGGAACAAGGCCAAAGATGGAGTCCCAAAGACAGAGGCCCTTTGTAAGGTCACAGAACTACAAGGTGACTTACATTATTTTTGGGGTACTTAACATGTGGTCTCTTGCTTACTCCAGTACACAAGCTCTTCCATTTGTTAATGCCCATCACAAGAAGAAACTGCTCGGACACTGATATGCCGCTTGTAATGTGTCCTAGGCATTTGTGCAGACTCGACGTTTGTGATGACTGCGCGTATTTGCCGATGATTTGTATGCCGGTAAGATAGCTCAGCGGGTTGAGCGCTCGCTGCTACGATCTGAGCGTGATCTGCAGGTCGCAGGTTTGAATCCCGGCAAGGCCAACTCAGCCTTTCGTCCTTCCGAGGTTGATAAATGAATACCAATTGCGGTTGGGTGATATTGTATGTAAATATGTGCTCTGTGAAGCGCTTTGGATTAAGGCGCTATATAAATAACACATCATTATCATTTGCAGAAACCGAGCTGCAGAATATGCTCTTACCGCAAGGCTGAATCGATAAAAATATGTGCTATGTTCTGCAATGTGGCTAATACTTATTTTTTTGTAATTTGAGAATGGTATAATATGATATGATATGGCATTTATAACGCGCCTATACACAAGTGTTTCAAGGTGCGAATGGCCATGTATCTGATGTTGGGCTGCTGTGAATGGATTATTATGACTCCAGCTATACTTAATACACTTGTAAAAAGGCACTGCTTTCATGGGCTCCAACTGTGAAATTTTACAGCTTGTATTGTGTGCCCACTGGGGCACTATAATATGGCTAGTACCTTTACAAGGCACACAAGGTTCTTTCATTAATAAATATTGTACACTTGTCCCACCGTTCTATTGAGAGGAGTCATAAATAAGACTTAATGATGGGAGTAAGGGTGGGCAGAGGTGGAATTCACATGCATTAGGTGCCCGGAAAGACCGACTTAACAGTTAAGGAAGGCATGGCACATAATGATTGTGAGTCGCGCCCCGTGCGTTCTAAGGCGTAAAGCACCCGTAAGAGGTGGGTCAGAGATACATTTTGTTCTGCCTTTACCCTGAAAATGAAGAGAGATATGAAAATCTGCGGACTCCCACCCCCCCTACCTCCGAATCATCTGGTTGCAATGGCAGTGGGTAAGCTGTGAGAGAAAGCCATTGCTGTGGGAAGCGACATTGTATGTATCAGTGTGTCCATAGGGTGTGCCAGCACAGGGCTGGGGAGAGCTGGGGCCGGCGATTGTATGCCGAGGACCTGCGTGAAGGCCAGCCACATTGGACACCAGGGGAGTGTGGGGTCCGCTGATGAGAAAAATGGGTGAGGCAGAGATGCAGGGCAAGCAGTCGCCATGGAGGGCTGTGGCATGCAGGGCCCAATGAGGAAGAACGGGGCTGCTCCACAGAGAAGCGGGCGGTGGAGAGAGAGCAGCCGAATCAGTGGATAATGAGCATGGGAGGAGGGTGCCCGAGGGGCTCGGCGGGAGTGGCAGAAGGTAAGGCGTGGGCAACAAGGACCTCCCGCTTGCCCAGCAAGGCAGTAATGAAGATCCTGAGGGCCGATCCTTCTTCCTGATTAATTTAAGCCTTAAGAACATGTAATCAATGGTGCTAATAAATGTGCTTCTCCTCTGTGGCTTCAGCAGTTTGACTATTGTATTTGTACCTGGTGACTGTTTGTAACAATCTGATTGGACCTCGCTGGCTCATTACCTGCGCTCACTGCCGCGTCACTCGCGGTTCCTTCCACCAAGACTGGCCACCATGGAAAGGGAGAAGGGAGCATCTCACAGCTGAAAAAAAGATGCCATTATTACCCTGGTCTTGCGGGCAGCTGTACTAATAGCAATAAGTGTAGTGAAAGATTGGCCGACAATAGACTCATGGTGGGCAGACCTCAGGAAATGGGCAATGGCAGAAGCGACGGTGTGGATACGAGCGGTGCAGAAAGGAGAAGGGGAAACAGGACAAAAAATAACAGCATGGAACTCCCTAATCCAGGACCTGTTTGAACACAGAGAGGAAAGTGAAGGGGAGGGCCCTAGAGGGCAAGAGGAACAATGACGAAAAGACACTCGAGAAGTCCTCAAGAATAGGAGGACATAAACTGGAAAATTTGTAAGACTGTCACGTGCACAGAGTTAGCCCACAACAACACGATCTCCGGATCACTCTGAGATGGAAGATAAGGAAAGACACCCACGCAGAGTGCCGAACAGCCGGTTATGTTTTATGTTATATGTTATATGTTTTGTTTGTGTGTTTGTTATGTTATTATAAAATCAATAAAGAGATTAAAAAAAAAAGAAAGTGTAGTGAAAGATTGGGGTTTGGTAGTGCCAACCATCGTCGGTTCTGCGCCTAAGTTCTTGGTAAGAAACTCCTGTGTCGCAAAAAAAGTGGGGAAAAGAAAGAGACAAAGTCCCCTACCTCTTGTTTAAAAGTAAAAGGACATGGTTTTCCCACACAAGAAAATGCGCCACATAAGTATAGTTGTTAAGTATATTTTATCTTCAAAGTGCCAATTTGGAACACAAATGAAAGAACCGGTGATTAATGCAATGTCCGCCGCGTCGGCAGCCGACACGAGGAACCTAGCTACAGACTTCAGAGGTGGGATTGAATCCTGTGATTCGTCATTTTCAAATGTGCTTCTCATCACGAGGAAATTTAGACCTATTGGTCTCATGGTGTAATACTGATCTGCTCTGATTTGAAAAAGGCAGTGTTTTGTGCCGAAACACCTGTTATCTAAAGGCCAACATTGCATTAATCACCGGTTCTTTTGATTTGTGCTCCAAATTGGCACTTTGCTGATAAAATATACTTAACAACTATACGTGTGTGCCGCATTTTCATGTGTGGGGAAACCATGTCCTTTTACTAATAGCAATAAGGCCTATCGCTGGGGGAGGCATTACCGCTTCAGGTAATGCCCCTGGGCTTGCGTTAAGGCTCTAATTTCATGCTGGCCTGTAACTATGGGCCCCGGATCATTATCTGAAGCGGTAATGCTCCCCACGCCCCAGCTTGGGGCTATTGATTAATTATGTGATGCCACATTGTATTTCAGGTGCCATTTCTAGCAAAATGTGTGAGAGTCTGAGGTCTGCGGGGCTATGTTGCAGCCATCGCTATAAAGTTGAGATGTAATGCACACAAAGTTCCATGTAGAGAATCAACAAGTCCTTTGCATTGTTTCATGACTTTTAAGATCTTTTCAAGGGTTTTATGTAATTTGATACGTTTTATATGCACCCAGTTCTAAATGTCGTACCAGCCTCTCGTACCAAGTGCAGTGAGGGACTTCATAGTGGGTCTGGGGCCATTACCATCCAGTATGGCCCGTAAAACCATGTATTAATGCTATTAGCAACCCAAGGCAAACCCCTGAAGGGCTGATGGTAAGTAGACGTCCATTTTTTAAAAGGCTACTTTATATTAAAAGGAGAAGCCCCCTTAATATCTTTTCCTTCCCTAAAGCTGGCAGACCTCATCTGACTTTATTTTACTGTTGTCTTATTTCAAACCTTTTCTCACTTCAGTTTTCAAATTCTTGTGTTTTCTAACTCCCCCCTTTCAGGCATTGCTTTGGAATGTAGCACGCTTTTCCTAATTTGTTTTGCTGGCCTTTAAACAGTTTCTTGGATACATCTGGTCCATTCTACTTTCAGCTTGACCCTGCGCCGCACATCTGTGGGCAGCAGAATCGGTTAGTACTTTGGGTCTCTTTGAGTAGATGGACCTTTTATTTCTCATGTCGTATCCTGGCACCAAGAATCCCTTTGGTTTCTGAGGAACCTAGGTTGGTGCAAAATATCCTCCAGGTGTTTTTCTTTCGCCATTAGGGCCCTCGTTCCAGTATGGGGGACCTTTGTTCTGGCTCTGGTAGGGGGGACACATAGAACACCAGGGTATACTAGTTTGGGTCTACTTCTCCTTGCCATCCAGGACATTATTGCATTGTGAGGGTTTTTTTGTTTTTTTGTTTGTTAGGGAAATAGGTGCCATAGCCATGATGGTGATGTGAGCTCCAGCATGGAGAGTGTCCCAGCGCAGCAGGACCGAGCAGCCAGGTACATGAGAGTGGTGGCGGATTGTGAGCTGGGGGTTTGTAATAGTTTGGTGAGAGAAGGGAGCAGGGCCACTGTGCCAGGCCCAAATTTAAATGGCAGACACCCTGGGGAGGAATACAGTTGGCCATGAGAATGTGGATAGTTACTGATGGATTCCGCCCACATTTTTGCCAACTTGGTTGGCCGGACACTCTCCCCCAGGTGCCAATGGGAGTTAAACCAAGTGTCCACTGTATTCCAGCCCCCACAATAGTATACCCCATAGTCCCTTAGCCAAAAAAAGTAAAGACTTTTCTGATTTAAAGATTCAAAAACATGAACTTTGTTGTCCCCTTTTGGGTTTAAATTCACAGGGACAACGCAGACGAACAATTTGTGAACTGGAGAAGGCCTCAAAGAGACACCATCTCTTCCACAGAGTTTACAGATTTGCCAGGGCAGACCAAAAGACTGACCACATTGACCACTGTGAAACACCTTCTCGACTATACCCCATTGCTTATAGTCTGCCTCGCCTTTGTTGGATGGAGAACTCTGGCTGTAAGGTTGTAGTCGGCATGCGATCCTGAGCCAGATGGTCTGTAACTTGCCTGTTGGATGGCATGCTGTAGCCATTGGTGCTAGTTGCGGTACTTAGTTCATTAACAGGGGAGTTGCTAAGTCTGGAAAAGACCCTGGGCTACGCTGATGTTGGAACTGTTGGGACTGGGGGCTAGCTAGTCTTTTGGCTGTAGCTCCTGAAATTCTATCCGGGGCTACAACCGAAAGATCAGGGGCTATAGCCCCCTTAGCCCCCCCCTATTAACAAAGACTGTTGTACCATTGACATTTAAGGTAGGCACCTCCTTTACCAGGAGGGAGTCCCCAAAGACAGAAAATGGTTGTAGAGATAAATCTCCATCCACAACCATGGGATATTTGGATTAGGGCAACATATGAGCCACAATAATGGGAGATTGTGCACACTACAGAACAAATGTCTCCACAAGCATGGGAGATTTGGCTTATTGCAGTTACGTATCTCCCCGATCAGAGAAGAGTTGGATTAGGACAAAAGAAAATTCAGTTACTGCACAAAAATGTCTCCACAAATGTGTCATACACCATGGGAGATAGAGCTTAGTGTAGAGAAATGTCTCCACAATCATTGGAGATTTGGCTTAGTGCAGAGACATGTCTCCACAACAATCTGTGATGTGCTTTAGTGCAGCAAAATGTCTCCACAATCATGAGATATTTGGCTTACTGCAGGCACAGGTTGCTACAGTCATGGGATATTTGGCTAATTTCAGAGAAATGTCTCCACAATCAAGGGAGATTTGGCTTAGTGCAGAGAAGTGTCCCCACAATAATGGGAGATGTGGCCTAGTGCAGCAAAATGTCTCCACAATCATGAGCGATTTGACTTGGTGCAGAGAAATGTCTTCACAATCATGGGAGATGTGTCTTGGTGCAGAGAGATTTGGCTTAGTGCAGAGAAATGTCTCCACAATTATGAGCGATTTGGCTTAGTGCAGATACATGTCTGCACAACCAGGGAGTTTTGGCTTGGTACAGAGAGATTTGGCCTAGTTCAGAGAAATGTCTCCACAATTATGTGAGATTTGACTTAGTTCAGATTAATGTCTCGAGAATCATGGGAGATTTAGTTTAGTGGAGGGACGTGTCTCCACAATCATGGAAGATATGGTTTAGTGCAGAGACATGTCTCCACAATTATGGGAGATGTGGCTTAGTTCAGACACGTGTCACCACAAGCATGCCTTGTAGGGGGCTTAGTGCTTTACTGAGTCTAGGGCAGTGATCCATTACCGGAAGCAGACAAGTGTGTACCATTCAAATGTTATATTTTAATCGAGTTGTATTTCCAAATGGTTGACTTTGTAACTTTATTGCATTACATTGGAAAGGTGCTGAGGGGTTGGCCAGCTGATTTGCAGGATTTTCACACCCTGTCTATGTCCCCTTAAAAATGTTCATTTTCCCTGCACTGAAGTGAAGCACCTCACTTCTATCTGTACAGAAAAAAAAGTTGTTTCTATTTGTTTAACATTTCTTTAACATCTGTCGCCATTTTTAAGTGTGTAACATCACCTCTGGGGTGGAAGAACGCATCGAAGGTTGTCAAGGTCATTAATTACCTAATAATCCAGCGGCCTGTACTGCAATGTGTTCAGCTGCCCTACCTACAACATGGTACGAGTTTAAAAGAGCCATATTGTGCAAATACTGCCTGCTTTAATTTTATTTTACCTCCCAAACCATGACGTAACCCACCTTGTGAAGAATGTGAAAGAGGTGGACAGAAAACGAATTTAAAATATCTATGCTGCAGAAAGGCTAGTCAAAGTCTGAGGATGGGTTCTTCAACTACAGGCACAGGTGTGGGGACTTCCAGCAGGAGGCACTACAGTCTGCTAAGACATCCCTTTGGCTTTCTTTTCCTGCTACTACTGTAATCTCCCATGCAGGCATGTTTCTGCAGCCTGTAGGATAGGCAGAGAGAGCCGGACAGTGTGCCTTTAGCAGCGGGGCCCGAGTGCTGGCGCGTGCACAGCGCGCCGCAGCGCAGTACTGGGAAAAGTGAGGTCGCGTTTCTCTCCACTTATTCGCACAATGAATCACAATCAGGGTGACATTTAGACACTGACGCTGATTTCCCCAGAGCCGATCTGGCCCCGATCAAATATATATGTATACGTTTATATATAATTGTAACCCCGGCTCATATTGGAGTGCTGGGTTCAGGGCTCCTGGGAGGACCTCCTCGCACTCGCAGTACAGCTCCTCGCAGATATGTGGCCTGCAAAAGCCGAATAAATGCCTGGAAATAGTGTTCTTATTACGGGCTAGTTGGGAAATCACAACTGACTCAGCCATGGGAGACAACAATGTTGCCACAAGCATGGGAGATTTGGCTTAGTGCAGACATGTCTCCACAATCTGTTTCTGGGGATGTCCCGGGTGGATAGCTCAGCGGGAATGTGTTCGCCTTGGAAGCAAGACGACACAAAACACAAGTTCGGTCCCCAGGTCAGCGCTTAGAAACCTCTGGGTATTTAAGGTCATTATGAATAGCAACTAAGAAAATGCTAGGGGTGTATGTGTGCAAATTAGATTTTTTTAAAACAAACATAAAACGGGTTTTGAATGGCCATTTTTATTTCTTTTTCTGTTTTTGACTGTAAACTGTGTGATACACTGCATTACCAATGTGATATATTTTTATCATGAGACTTTAATCATGTTTTAAAAAGATGTGAGGATGCAAAGAGAAAAACGGACTTTAGGACAGGCAATACTATCATTAAACTCAGGTGACATGACGGGCCATTAATAATGCCCTCCAGGGCCACATTTTGCCCACAGGCTATAGGCCAGCACTGTTGGCATAGGAAGTGAAGATAAGAGAGATGTGATGTAGGACTCACGGAGTCTGGGTGTTTGGCTTTTTATATTGACTGCCCGTAGCCATGCTTGTCACTATTGTGCGCTAGCACCGTGGAGCGTCTCGTGTGATCGATGGAATTGCCAATAATTGTCTCAGAACCAAATAACCAAATATGGCAAAGTACTACTTTATTATCAGCTCAAATAAAGTACAAGGAATCTGGCGAACACCGAAATCTAGTCCACACACTCACATTTAATTTTCGATTATACAAAGGCAACAATTGTCATCTATGACTTCATCCTATGTGGAAAACAATAAAACCTATTGAAGGGAGGGATTGGTTAAGGGTACATATGTACCTATATACCATTTAAGTATTAGTAATATCACTGAATGCCCCTTAGCTAGTAGTCATGCCTTGGACCACCTCTTAATACGTATAATACTGATTATAGCATAGTAACATCAGCGGGTTGGCCTGTGCAACATTGTATAGTATGCCGCTACATAACCACTCATGATTGGTTGGCATACTTTCTCAATTTAGGACATTCTGCTCGCTAGCAGCACATAAGAAAAACTAAACCCAGGTGCGGGGAACAACATCAGACTGCCCACATTGGTTAATTATCCTACCATCTCTCATCAGTTAGACCATGAGCCAAGGCTTCTCCTTTGTAGTTGACTTTGCTGACTGTTTTCTTCTGTGGGATCTTTAAGGGAGTCAGGGTACACCACTATCTTCGTCCGAGACTTAATAAATAGAACTTGCTTTTGAGTCTTGCATCACATGTTAGTGGACCACAAATGTGTCCATTTTGCCCTGTTATTTACTGCTATTTGATTTAATTATGCTGGGTGCTAGTACTCTTCTTAGTCTCTAAAGACTTGGTTGCTTCATCTTACGTGTGCTTTCTGCACCCTTGATTGTCCAATGCTTGGGACTTGCAGATGTTTCTGCTTCTGCTTAACCCAAAAAAATGTGTCCTTCGTTCATAGCTTATCCTGATTAACTCCCTTTGTACTTTCCAATGATGTCTTGATGTGCCATCCTCATCTCAGCAAAACAGATATTCTTTGTTGCTTGCATGAAGCTGTTTTCTTCAGCGTTTCAGATCAGCAGCCCTGGTTTGTTTCTGAGGTAGTTTTGACATGATCCGCCGTCCATCTTCTCATCATGGACGCTTTACTCATGTTATAGATTCTACTGCAGTAAGCTTCTATGTAACTCGTCTACCTTGCATTTCTGCATATATACATTAGTTGAGCTTCATCTAATTTGTTTTCTCAGCATAGATGATTTCCCCACCTCTTTTTACTTGATTACTTCAATAGCTGTATTACACTTTCATTCTGCAAGTATTCTTATATCGTTTGTGTGCATCATTGTGTCTTCCCTTTATGATGTCACTTTACTCTCGTCGGTATGCACTTACAGCTCTTCAATAACCAATGGTGTATGCTGTCATCCTTCAACCAAGTTAGTTCTAGGGTACATCCGTTATGGTTATCTGAGTGCATAACGTTTCTCATATCTTCAGTGCGGTGTTGAGATGATACCTGGTCGAGTCTTCCTGCTTTGCTTCCAGTATGACAGAGATTTTGGGGTGGGCACTAGAGATGACATCATCCGTTCCGCAACACTATAGCCATTCCAACCCACTACCTGATTCTCCCCAATCAAAACATTCCACCTGGGATCTTCTTGAGCTAACGTTGTGCTTTTAAGGGAATGTAATTGTTATTTCTAAACAGTCTTCTGAAATGTATTTCCTTAATTGCAGTTGTAAAGCAGATTCTGCTATGATAAAATGTCTTAACAATGTGTACTTTCCATCACTTTACTTGTATGCAACATGTGCATCATTTTATCTGTTACTTGCATGACATCTTCCAAACGAATGCTGGCAACGAAAACAGTTTTGGCTCTTGTATTGTCATTTGCCAGGCATTTCCATGTACCAGTCGTTGTCGTCTTATGACCTTGCCATACCAATTTGACAATGCCTGGAAAAGGATTGTTGGCTTTGCCAGTGCTTGTTCTTCCATTGATTCCACAATACCTTTAGAGTATGGGGAAAAAAACAGGCAGACGCTGGATGGGATAGGTGGCTGAGATCTTGGTTCCAATCTTTGACAAACCGGCCGAAGGTGACCACTACAACTCTTGCAGTCGGCTCCCAGGAGATTCCACCGGATAGACATTTGGGACATCTCTCAAGCAAAGTTGCAGATCTGGACTCTAAGCTGGCCTCTGATTCTAGGTCAGAATCATCCGTGCATGTGCAAGCCCACAATGTGTGTCTCTGTATCTGTATTTATTTGAAGGAAGAGAAGAGCTTCATCGAGAAGCTTGGTGCACCGTAGGGAACAAGAGGCATTGCACGATACTGTAACCAGGCGATGAGAAGGAGCAGGCAAAATGGGTGAAATTCATTCTGCAGAGAAATTGCTGAATTCTGAGCAAAGTTATCTCGTTGTGCACATTTTGTCTGCAGTGCAAAATTAGCAATTTCAGACATTTTGCCTCCCGAAATGACAATTTTTGCCCAAAATCTGATTGTTTCCCCTGACATTTCTTATTAGGAGACTACAAAATGTGTCAGCCTCATAACTGCCTGACATGTTGGACAAAATCAAATAAAAATTGTCCGCAAGAAGTGAAATTCACCAAAATGTGTCGAACCAGGGAAAAATCGTCTGTGCCCGGCCGGTAAAGCGAAACTGGGGTCATTTTAAGGTGACCCAGCTTTACTGACCAATAGGGAGGAGTGGGATATGATGAGGAAACGTTATTAACATACAAGGCGAGAAAACTCCTGATAGATTGTGATCTTAGGTAAGACATGGGGGCATTGAGCTAAATGTATAAGAGGAGGGTCTGAACCTGCCAATCTTAGAGGTGTCCAAAACCTTTTTTTTTTTCTCTTTACAGAGATTTTTCCGTAGGGAAAATGAGCAGTTTTTAAACAGGCGCACACCCTAAACCGCTGGACAGTTTTGCTTCAACTGTGTTTCAGGTGTGGCACACAGAGATGCAGGTGTGCCTTTTGTTCATTTGGTGCATATCTGTCCAATAGTTTTGTTGACACATGTGATGGAAAGCGGGGTGCCTCCTTAACTGAAAACTGTTATGTATCTCACAGGGTGGACCTCGGAGCAGAAAAGAAAAGCCAACATTGTGTTTACAGCAATATGAGGTGTTCTCGTGAGAATTCTTGTGAGAACATAAACTTGCAACATGGTTAAAATGATGTTAGTCGGAGGTGAAACTGATTTTTATCTGCAGGGTGGGTTGTGGGAGGGCGCAACAGGAGTGAGTGAGCTGTTTGAGAGTTGGTGGTCTGCTAGGCTTATTGTTTATTTCTGCTTATTTTCAACTTTTCGCGACAGCGTTGAAGCCATCGCGAGAATCCCCAGGCAACTAGGCAGGTGTCCCACACACCAGCTATCGGGGCCAAGTGGCCCTGGCAGGACCTGGGGTGTGGGTGATGTCATTGGTAAAGGCTATCACTGTGCTCTTGTTTCCAGTAATGCCATCAAAGATGTAAGAAATGTCATTTGTGATATCATAAATTTACTCATAGGCTGCGCAATTCGGGGTTCAAAGATAAGGTGGTGTAGCTTCCATCACTTGTCAATGTATTGTGTTAAACAGTCACCTTAACTTCACTTCAATTAAAGTTTTTTCACTGAATATATATATATATACATATATATATATATATAAATACATACATATGTAGAGGAGGTCCCAAACACGATTCACACCCCCACCGCCCATTTTGAGGAGCCAGGAACGTTCACGCCGAAATATGAGACGTATGATGAGCAAATAAACCAACAGAGATCAGCAGCAGGGCACTGTCCAGTACCTATCAGACTGACAGCATGTATTGAAGTACCTGCACCTAAGAAACCTTGGACAATAAGGTACCCATTGAGAAAACCATACTGACAAGTGAGACAGAATGACGATTTTTAAAATGCAGTACCGGGAGAAACCAAGAAAGTCCTAAAAGAAGATGAATGCTGATGTCACAAGAACCCAGACTGACTCACACATAAAATATATGACGACCTATGAATGATGAAAAGAGACGAAACACCATGGATAAGTGACACACTGAGTTCAAAGCGAAATAACAATGTCAAATGTTAGAAGCTTATGCCATGCGTGTGAAGAAGATATTCAGCCAGCTTACACGTGTACATATGAAAGGAACCACAAGAAGCTTAGAAAACCGTGAGGCTTGCTAAAGCTTAATAGTAAAATAGAGTGTGGCAAGTGCCACCTATACATATCTACCTCAAGAAAATAACTGTATATAAGTATACTTCCACTATGCACAAGAGCAGAACGGACCAAATGTTATTTAAGGTCTCACAAGGATAGTTTTGCAGCAGGGAAATCAAGAATTACCGACACTCAGACGAAGGCAAGTCATGCCAAGAAGCCATGGTCGTACCAGCTGAAGTAGACCAACAGTAGATTCATTTAATGTAGAGAAGAACAGAGTATCCTATTCTGAAAGGTCAAGATAAGCCTCAGGAGGCAGAAGGCTGACAAAAGTAAATCAAATGCACAAATTGTATGGATAATAAGATAACTTTCACAGTGTCAGAATCACGTGACCGAGCCAGCAGCAGAGATGAAACTTTCAAACCTACGCATGGAATTGTGCCATGCCCAGGCGCCTTCACTTTTCCAGACCAAGAGCAGTCTCAAGGCCAAGATACAAAGAAATAATTGACACATGACCACTGAAGTGGTGATTGATTGTTGCAATCATTGGAGGGAGGCTGGGGGAGTGAACAAATTCCCTGCACCTGGCCGGATATTCTGCACGCTGCTAGGCTGGAGGAAAAGTATGAGTGTGGTTGATGCCAACCCAATCATAGTGAACTAAGTGATCTAGGATCCTATAGTTAATAAAGCCAATGAGACGTCATACTTTTAGTGACGTCTACGGCAGCCATTTTAAAGGAAGGAGTCAGATGCCCCATCTGACACTGTTTATCCAATCCTCTCACTTTGTTACCATATACATATATATATATATACATAGTACCTATATTAAAGTTACCTTCCGAGAACCAATAAAGTTGCATGCAACATTTTAAGCGTTACACATCAGTGATGACAAGTTTTTAGTATAAATAATGTGTTTTTTATGAAGTTTGTTGGAGTTGTGAAGCGAGAAGGAAGATCAAGCAACAGCTGATGTTCATGAACTCCCCGATTTTTGTACTTGTCATTAAACAGACTCCCTTTGCCAAACTATTGAGTTGTCATTATTGATTCGATGCACGAGTATTAATCTGCATCCCCATCCATCTCACGGGTGCTACTACTCATCTTAAAGTGGTATTGGGCAACTCCCAGCTTTATGGGCCGGTTCGGGTCCTAGTGCACATATATATAAATGGAACATAGTCTTTTTTGTTATGCTTGTGGTATTTTACATTCAATGATGTTACAGACAACTGCAATGCAGAGATGTCATGCTGCTTCTGTTAGCATCAGCACCCCATTAGAATATTACACTTTGCACCATGCTTCCTCTTGTCATTTGTCGCCTCACGCTGATTACATTGGAGCGGGAGAAAAGGTTGTGGCATCAGAAAGGCTGCCAATATTTAGGAAGCCACTCTTGCCTGGCATCACCAGAAAGTATCTGCTACAAGTTCAAGCATAAGATAGCCATAGAGGAAGGGGGAATAAAAAAAGAACATGACAAAACTTTGCAACTTATAATATGGCTGCAAGACAAGTGAGTGGAGTAATGTTATTGCTGTACACACTAGAATCCGATTGTGAACATTCGGTTCAATTTGGGGTGTTCTTCCTTTCAGGATATTAAAATAACATGTATTAACCTTTGCCAAATACAAAGAACTGTTTTGCTCTAGCATAATATATGGTGCCACATGTTCTGTTCTGGGATACATTTACCTCTGGGGCAGGGATCTGCAACCTTTGTCTCTCCATTTGATTTGGACTTCAACTCCCACCAACCATCACAAACATAGTCAATGATGAAGAATCCTGGGAGTTGTAGTCTTAAACATCTGGCGAGCCATAGGTTGCAGTCCTCTGCTCTTGGGGTCTCCAGTATCATGACTTCCAGACCCTTAAGGTCTCGTGGTTAGTTCGAAAGGATACTTTAAGTTTAAACAAGTCACAGAGCAGTTAGTGCATGCTTCACCGTGCATTATCCTGTACAGCGCCAACAGCATCCACCACACATGGCTGGTTTTGAAGTGGCAGATGGTCCCTCTCAGCTCTGTTGTTTGCTTCCTAGACTATTTAATGTCAGCTGGTGCTAGAACCCCAATGAGAGAACAAGAGGGAGACTAGGTCATGCTCCCTGCCATCCGGCCCAGTTCTGCAATGCTTCTCTTGTTCTGTGTGTCGTTATGGAATTTCTAACCTGGACTCAATGGCTTCTTCCTCTGCAGTTCCACCAAAGATCTCCAACATTTCGTCGGACATCACTGTGAACGAGGGCAGCAACGTGACCCTGGTGTGCATGGCGAACGGGCGCCCCGAGCCCGTCATCAGCTGGAGACACCTCACCCCAACTGGTAAGTCCACATTCATTGATGACCTTGGCGTGTCTAAGCAGCTGACTTGCATGCCTGTGTGGGCGTTCTCTTATGCAGTATTAACATACAGATGGGAATCTCCAGGGAGGTTTACCTGATGCAGTCAAATGAGCTCACTTGGCCCTCATTACAAGTCAGGTGGTGGACCATGGTGCTATTAGCACCAGTCTCCATGCCGGATTCCGCCATGGTGGATGGCGGAATTACCGCCCCATTCCAAGGTGAGTGGGGTGGTAATTCCCCATTCACCATTTGCCCTTCCCCATTTTTGCCCCATAGGGCATAATGGGGATGGGGAAGGCGCTAATTACGGCACCGTAAATCACGGTGCCGTAATTAGCACCAAGGTCGCTTAGCGCCTTGGACTTTAACGCCTCCAAAAAGCAGGCGTTAAAGTGTGAATCAGGCGTCAGGCGTTAAGGGTTAACGGGGCCGACGGCGCCCTTAAACCCTTAACGCCTGACTTGTAATGAGGGCCGTAGTCTTTGGAAAGAATGGCCTTAGCATGTTGATAATTCTAGGGACCTTTAGCTGCCGTTATACATGTGTTTGTGTTCAAGACACATAAGGACAGCTCATTCCTGCCCAATTCTGAGAGGGGCACCTGTTTCCAGCTGAAACACAATTATTCGGGCACTTATGCAACTGGCTATGAATTTTGAACGATCAGAAATTCAAAATACCTTGAAAAGGTGATAAAGCTGGAGGGGGTACTATGAAAGGAAAATAATAAGTGTGTGCAGTGTGCATGACGTCATCTCCCTGTGAGTGCAGATGTGCCCATCTGTCGAGCTTGCATGCTGTAGAACCTGTCTTAAAAGGGCACTCGCTGGGAAGTGTCATCGCTCACATCCACATCCTTGCCGCCTATTAGTATATGACTATTTGATGATGCAGAGAGACAACAAATCACCGATGGTCATCATAGCAAATAAATGGTTGATCTGGCAGCTGATCTGAAAACGTTGGGAAAGTGCAAATCACTTGCATAGACAACGTGGGGGGCAGACGGGGGGGGTGAAGAAGGGGGTGTAGAGTGCTTCCCAAGGGGAATTTGCAGCTAGAGATGGTTTCAGTTCCACTTTAAGAAACTGTGGGTTTAATACAACACCACGGTCGCAACTTCTGAAAGTGGCTACTATTGTCATTATGGACAATCTTTTAAAGACATCTGACCTTGCAAGCTTTGCGGCAGAGTTAATGTGGACACGTCTCATAGGTGTCAGAAGAGCTTCTGAGCTACATGTCTCCTTGAGCCAATCAATAGACAGCACCACATCTCCATCCTTCACACACGCTTCTGAGCTACAGTCATCCTTGAGCTCATCGATACACAGCACCGCATCTCCATCCTTCACACGAGCTTCTGAGCTACAGTCATCCTTGAGCTCATCGATACACAGCACCGCATCTCCATCCTTCACACAAGCTTCTGAGCTACAGTCATCCTTGAGCTCATCGATAGACAGCACCGCATCTCCATCCTTCACACGAGCTTCTGAGCAACAGTCATCCTTGAGCTCATCGATACACAGCACCGCATCTCCATCCTTCACACGAGCTTCTGAGCTACAGTCATCCTTGAGCTCATCGATAGACAGCACCTCATCTCCATCCTTCACACGAGCTTCTGAGCTGCAGTCATCCGTGAGCTCATCGATAGACAGCACCACATCTCCATCTTTCACACTGAGCTTCTGATCTGCAGTCATCCTTGAACCCATCAATAGACAGGACAACATCTCCATCCTTCACACTGAGCTATTGGTCAACAGTTATCCTTGAGCTCATTGATAGACGGGACAACATCTCGATCCTTCATACTGAGCTTCTGATCCGCAGTTATCCTTGAGCTCATCAATAGACAGGACCACATCTTCATCCTTCACACTGAGCTTGTGATCTGCAGTCACCTTTAGCCCTTTAATAGAGGGGACCACATCTCCATCCTTCACACCGAGCTTCTGAACCACAGTTATCCTTGAGCCCATCAATAGACTGGACCACGTCTTCATCCTTCACACCGAGCTTCTGAACCACAGTTATCCTTGAGACCATCAATAGACTGGACCACGTCTTCATCCTTCACACCGAGTTTCTGAACCACAGTTATCCTTGAGCCCATCAATAGACTGGACCATGTCTCCATCCTTCACACCGAGCTTCTGAACCACAGGTATCCTTGAGCCCATCAATAGACTGGACCACGTCTTCATTCTTCACAACGAGCTTCTGAACCACAGTTATCCTTGAGCCCATCAATAGACTGGACCACGTCTTCATCCTTCACACCGAGCTTCTGAACCACAGTTATCCTTGAGCCCATCAATAGACTGGACCACGTCTTCATTCTTCACAACGAGCTTCTGAACCACAGTTATCCTTGAGCCCATCAATAGACTGGACCACGTCTTCATCCTTCACACCGAGCTTCTGAACCACAGTTATCCTTGAGCCCATCAATAGACTTGACCACGTCTCCTTCCTTCACACCGAGCTTCTGAGCTACAGTCATCTTTGAGCCAATCATTTGCAGTGATTTTCTTTTCTCCTGCTTTGTAAAATTGTGTTAGACAACTCAAACATATGCATCTTTTTGCGATGCACATTTGTTTGCAGCATGTACTCCTTGCCAGTTCACGGATGCCCATGTAGCGCCAACTTCTTCTTCAGGTCTGGCAGTAATAAGAGAGGATCTTCTGCACAGGTACCATTCATCAGGACGCCCTTGCCATACCTGCAGATCCGTGCGGGAGGATGCAGGGAAGATGCTCCTGCAATACATGCCTGGTAAGGTAACTCAGCGGGTTGAGCGTTAACTGCTCCAATCTGTGTGTCATCCGCAGGTTGCAGCTTCGAATCCTGGCAAGCCCAACTCAGCCTTTCATACTTGCAAGGTTGATAAATAAGTACCAACTTTGCAGCTGGGTGGTATTTATTTACGTATTTGTTTTTTAATTTATTTATTGTTTATTTGTATAGTGCCTATACACAGAGAAGTGTTTTAAAGCACTCAAGAAGGTGGGAGTGAGGATGACACTCGGCTTTCCTTCAGGCTCCTCTCTATCGCTCATTCCTGACTGTCTATCCGTGATTCAGGATTGGTGCACTTCCAATGATCTCTGCCTTAATGTCAGTAAGATGTAGATCCTTCTCATTGGGACCCCTGCCCCTGCTTTCCCTCTCTCATTCTCGTAGCCGCCTTGGGCTCTCTTCCTTCACCTTCCTTCGAGGCAAAAAACATTGGTGTCATCTTCGACTCCACTCTCTGTCTCTCTCTTCTCACAACTCGGGCGTCACCATGAAGTCCCACTAGCAGCTGTACCTCCTCAAAGCAACTCTTCCCTTTGTCACTTTCCCCCAGATGCTCACTGTATCCAGAGCCCTGGTTTTCTCTAGGCAGGACTACTGCAACAGCCTTTTTCTCAAGCTACCTTTGACTACACTCCGCCCTTTGCAACTAATCGCGAACAGGACTGCAAGACTTATCCTTGGCCTCACGCCCAGGGAACATATCCCTCCAGCCCTGAAATCTCCCTGCTGGCTCCAGGTAGCTGCAAGGATCAGGTTCAAGACCCTTTGCATTGTTCACAAGGCTTTCTGGGCTGGGGCCCACCACTACATCCAACGCTCTGTTCCAAAATACCTTCCTTCTCAGCTAACTCCATCTCTCAAAGGGTTAGACGCTTCTCCAGGCAGAGAGTGGGGGTGGGGGGGCAGATCTCTCTCCTCTGCAGGTGCCTCCCTCTGGAATGGCCTCCCTTCTCCTCTCAAACTTGAGCCCGATCACCAGAAGCTCCGGATTCTGCTCAACACTTTCCTCTTCTGCTTTCTCTCTCTCCCTCCCCTGCTGAACTATCTGACCTACCTGTCTGCTGTACCGACTGTTTGCTTGGCTACCCTCAGAGTCTCACTGGGTACCAGCTTCTTTCTTAAACAGTCACCCCTGCACTGCCTCCGTCCTTCCACGCACTTAGGGGCTGTAACTGTAACCCTACAGTGCCTTGTTCCCTTGCACTACCCAGAGCCGCGCTGCCCTGACTGCACATACTCAGAGCAATGCTGCCCTGCATTCCCCTCCCCTCTCCCTTGCAGCCCCTCTTTTTTCTTTTCTCTTCTCTCCCCTTCTTGTCCTCCTCTTCACTTCCCCATCTATGCCTCCCTCCATCTCTTGTTCTAAATTGTACCCCTCCTTTTTTCTCTATTGTTTCATTCCTTTTTTCCTACCATCCTCCCCCACTGCACCCTTCCTCCATCCCCCACTGCTCCCTTCCTCCATCCTCCACTGTTTCCTTCCTTCCTTCCTTCCTTCCTTCCTTCCTTCCTTCCTTCCTTCCTTCCTTCCTTCCTTCCTTCCTTCCTTCCTTCCTTCCTTCCTTCCTTCCTTCCTTCCTTCCTTCCTTCCTTCCTTCCTTCCTTCCTTCCTTCCTTCCTTCCTTCCTTCCTTCCTTCCTTCCTTCCTTCCTTCCTTCCTTCCTTCCTTCCTTCCTTCCCCACTGCTCCCTTCCTTCCTCCTCTATTGTTCCCTTCCTTCCTCCTCTATTGTTCCCTTCCTTCCTCCTCTATTGTTCCCTTCCTTCTTCCTCCACTGCCCCTCCCTTCTGCCTCCATTGTTCCCTCCCTTCTGCCTCCATTGCCCCCTTTCTTACACCTCCATTGTTCCATTGCTTCCTTCTCCACTGCTCCCTCCCTTCTTCCTCCATTGATCACTTCCTTCCTCCTCCATTGCTCCCTTCCCTCCTTCTCCATTGTTCCCTTCCTTCTCCATGTTCCCTTCCCTCCAACCATTCTTTTCTATTGTTTCCTTCCTTCCTTCCTTCCTTCCTTCCTTCCTTCCTTCCTTCCTTCCTTCCTTCCTTCCTTCCTTCCTTCCTTCCCTCCTTCCCTCCTTCCCTCCTTTCCTTCCTTCCTTCCTTCCTTCCTTCCTTCCTTCCTTCCTTCCTTCCTTCCTTCCTTCCTTCCTTCTCCATTATTACCATAGTTCTCTTCCTCCCTTCTCCATTGTTCTTTTCCATCTCCAGTGTTCTCTTCCGTCCTTCTCCATTGTCCCTTTCATTGCTAGGGACCATTCTTCTGTCTCCAGTGTTCCCTTGATTCCTCCCTACTTTTTGTCCTTCTCCATTGTTCCCTTCATTCCTATCTACCTTTCCGACATCTCCATTGTTCTCTTTCTTCTCCATTGTCCCCTTCATCCCTTCCCCATTTTTCTCTTCCATCCTTCTCCATTGTTCCCTTCATTCCTAGCTACCGTTCATCATTCTCTATTGTTTTCTTCCTCCCTTCTCCAACGTTCCCTTCATTCTGAGCTACCATTCTTCCTTCTCCATTGTTCTCTTCCTTCTCCATTGTTCTCTTCCTCCCTTCTCCATTGTTATCTTCCTTCCTTCTCCAGTGTTCTCTTCCTCCCTTCCCCATTGTTCCCTTCATTCCTAGCTACCTTTCCTCCATCTCCATTGTTCTCTTCCTTCCCATTGCCCCCTTCCTCCCTTCCCCATTGTTCTCTTCCTCCCTTTTCCATTGTTCCCTTGATTCCTAGCAACCATTCTTCCTTCTCCATTTTTCCCTTGATTCCTCCCCACCTTTCTTCGTTCTCTATTATCCTCTTCCTCCCTTCTCCATTGTTCCCTTGATTCGTCCCTACCTTTCTTCCTTCTGCATTGTTCTTCTCCTCCCATCTCCATTGTTCTCTTCCCCCCTTTTCCATTGTTCCCTTCATTCCTAGGTACCTTATTTCCTTCTCCATTGTTCTCTTCCTTCTCCGTTGTTCTCTTCCTCCATTCTCCATTGTTCCCTTCATTCCTATCTACCTTTTCTCCATCTCCATTGTTCTCTTCCTTCTCCATTGGCCCCGCCATCCCTTCCCCATGGTTCTCTTCCCCCTTCTCCATTGTTCCATTTATTCTTAGTGACCATTCTTCCTTCTCCATTGTTCCCTAGATTCCTCCCTACCTTTCTTCCTTCTGCATTGTTCTCTTACTCCCTTCTCCATTGTTCTCTTACTCCCATCTCCACTGCCCACTATATTCCTAGCTACCTTTCGTCCTTCGCCATTGTTCTCTTCCTTCCCCAGTGTTCTCTTCCTCCCTTCTCCATTGTTCTCTTCCTCCCTTCTCCACTGCCCTTGTATTCCTAACTACATTTCATCCTTCTCCATTGTTCTCTTCTTCTCCATTGTTCGCTTCCTCCCTTCTCCGTTGTTCTTTTCCTTCTCCAGTGTTCTCTTCTATCCGTCTCCATTGTTCCCTTCATTGCTAGCTACTGTTCTTCCTTCTCCATTGTTATTTTCCTCTCTTCTCCACTGCCCCCTATATTCCTAGCTACCTTTTGTCCTTCTCCATTGTTCGCTTCCTTCCCCAGTGTTCTCTTCCTCCCTTCTCCATTGTTCTCTTCCTCCCTTTTCCAATGCCTCTGTATTTCTAGCTACCTTTCATCCATCTTCATTGTTCTCTTCCTTCTCCATTGTTCTCTTCCTCCCTTCTCCATTGTTATTTTCCTTCTCCAGTGTTCTCCTCCGTCCTTCTCTATTGTGCCTTTCATTGCTAGGGACCATTCTTCCGTCTCCAGTGTTCCCTTGATTCCTCCCTACCTTTTGTCCTTCTCCATTGTTCCCTTCATTCCTATCTACCTTTCCTCCATCTCCATTGTTCTCTCCCTTCTCCATTGTCCCCTTCATCCCTTCCCCATTGTTCTCTTCCTCCTTTCTCCATTGTTCCCTTCATTCCTAGCGACCATTCTTCCTTATCCATTGTTCCCTTGATTCCTCCCTACCTTTCTTTGTTCTCTATTATTCTCTTCCTCCCTTCTCCATTGTTCCCTTGATTCATCCCTACCTTTCTTCCTTCTGCATTGTACTCTTCCTCCCATCTTCATTTTTCTATTCCCCCCTTCTCCATTGTCCCCTTCATTCCTATCTACCTTTCTGCCATCTCCATTGTTCTCTTCCTTCTCCATTGGCCCGCCCTCCCTTCTCCATTGTTCCCTTCATTCCTAGTGACCGTTCTTCCTTCTCCATTTTTCCCTAGATTCATCCATACCTTTGTTCCTTCTGCATTGTTCTCTTACTCCCTTCTCCATATGTTCTCTTCCTCCCTTCTCCACTGCCCACTTTATTCCTAGCTACCTTTCGTCCTTCGCCATTGTTCTGTTCCTTCCCCAGTGTTCTCTTCCTCCCTTCTCCATTGTTCTCTTCCTCCCTTCTCCACTGCCCCTGTATTCCTAGCTACATGTCATCCCTCTCCATTGTACTCTTCTCCATTGTTCTCTTCCTCCCTTCTCCATTGTTCGTTTCCTTCTCCAGTGTTCTCTTCTATCCTTCTCCATTGTTCCCTTCATTGCTAGCTACTGTTCTTCCTTCTCCATTGTTTTCTTCCTCCCTTCTCCACTGCCCCCTATATTCCTAGCTACCTTTCATCCTTCTCCATTTTTCGCTTCCTTCCCCAGTGTTCTCTTCCTCCCTTCTTCACTGCCCCTTATATTCCTAGCTACCTTCTTCCTTCTCCATTGTTCGCTTCCTTCCCCAGTGTTCTCTTCCTCCCTTCTCCATTGGTCTCTTCCTCCCTTTACCAATGCCCCTGTATTTCTAGCTACCTTTCGTCCTTCTCCATTGTTCTCTTCCTTCTCCATTGTTCTCTTCCACCCTTCTCCATTGTTCTTTTCATTCTCCAGTGTTCTCTTCCGTCCTTCTCCATTGTCCCTTTCATTGATAGCAACCATTTTTCCGTCTCCATTGTTCCCTTGATTCTTCCCTACCTTTTTCCCTTCTCCATTGTTCCCTTCATTCCTATCTACCTTTCCTCCATCTCCATTTTTCTCTTCCTTCTCCATTGTCCCCTTCATCCCTTCCACATTGTTCTCTTCCATCCTTCTCCATTGTTCCCTTCATTCCTAGCTACCGTTCATCATTCTCTATTGTTCTCTTCCTCCCTTCTCCAATGTTCCCTTCATTCTGAGCTACCATTCTTCCTTCTCTATTGTTCTCTTCCTTCCTTTTCCATTGTTCCCTTGATTCTTCCCTACCTTTCTTCCTTCTGCATTGTTCTCTTCCTCCCATCTCCATTGTTCTCTTCCCCCTTCTCCATTGTTCTCTTCCTTCTCCATTGTTCTCTTCCTCCCTTCTCCATTGTTATCTTCCTTCCTTCTCCAGTGTTCTCTTCCTCCCTTCCCCATTGTTCCCTTCATTCCTAGCTACCTTTCCTCCATCTCCATTGTTCTCTTCCTTCTCCATTGCCCCCTTCCTCCCTTCCTCATTGTTCTCTTCCTCCCTTTTCCATTGTTCCCTTCATTCTTAGCAACCATTCTTCCTTCTCCATTTTTCCCTTGATTCCTCCCTACCTTTCTTCGTTCTCTATTATTCTCTTCCTCCCTTCTCCATTGTTCCCTTGATTTGTCCCTACCTTTCTTCCTTCTGCATTGTTCTCCTCCTCCCATCTCCATTGTTCTCTTCCCTCCTTCTCCATTGTTCCCTTCATTCCTAGGTACCTTTCTTCATTCTCCATTGTTCTCTTCCTTCTCCGTTGTTCTCTTCCTCCATTCTCCATTGTTCCCTTCATTCCTCCATCTCCATTGTTCTCTTCCTTCTCCATTGGCCCCGCCATCCCTTCCCCATGGTTCTCTTCCCCCCTTCTCCATTGTTCCCTTTATTCCTAGTGACCATTCTTCCTTCTCCATTGTTCCCTAGATTCCTCCCTACCTTTCTTCCTTCTGCATTGTTCTCTTACTCCCTTCTCCATTGTTCTCTTACTCCCATCTCCACTGCTCACTATATTCCTAGCTACCTTTCTTCCTTCCCCATTGTTCTCTTCCTTCCCCAGTGTTCTCTTCCTCCCTTCTTCATTGTTCTCTTCCTCCCTTCTCCATTGCCCCTGTATTCCTAATTACATTTCATCCTTCTCCATTGTTCTCTTCTTCTCCATTGTTCTCTTCCTCCCTTCTCCATTGCCCCTGTATTCCTAATTACATTTCATCCTTCTCCATTGTTCTCTTCTTCTCCATTGTTCGCTTCCTCTCTTCTCCATTGTTCTTTTCCTTCTCCAGTGTTCTCTTCTATCCGTCTCCATTGTTCCCTTTATGCTAGCTACTGTTCTTCCTTCTCCATTGTTCTTTTCCTCCCTTCTCCACTGCCCCTATATTCCTAGCTACCTTTTGTCCTTCTCCATTGTTCGCTTCCTTCCCCAGTGTTCTCTTCCAGTGTTCTCTTCCTCCCTTCTCCATTGTTCTCTTCCTCCCTTTTCCAATGCCTCTGTATTTCTAGCTACCTTTCATCCATCTCCATTGTTCTCTTCCTTCTCCATTGTTCTCTTCCTCCCTTCTCCATTGTTATTTTCCTTCTCCAGTGTTCTCTTCCGTCCTTCTCCATTGTGCCTTTCATTGCTAGGGACCATTCTTCCGTCTCCAGTGTTCCCTTGATTCCTCCCTACCTTTTGTCCTTCTCCATTGTTCCCTTCATTCCTATCTACCTTTCCTCCATCTCCATTGTTCTCTTCCTTCTCCATTGTCCCCTTCATCCCTTCCCCATTGTTCTTCCTCCCTTCTCCATTGTTCCCTTCATTCCTAGAGACCATTCTTCCTTCTCCATTGTTCCCTTGATTCCTCCCTACCTTTCTTTGTTCTCTATTATTCTCATCCTCCCTTATCCATTGTTCCCTTGATTCGTCCCTACCTTTCTACCTTCTGCATTGTTCTCTTCCTCCCATCTTCATTTTTCTCTTCACCCCTTCTCCATTGTCCCCTTCATTCCTATCTACCTTTCCTCCATCTCCATTGTTCTCTTCCTTCTCCATTGGCCCCGCCCTCCCTTCTCCATTGTTCCCTTCATTCCTAGCGACCATTCTTCCTTCTCCATTGTTCCCTAGATTCATCCCTACCATTCTTCCTTCTGCATTTTTCTCTTACTCCCTTCTCCATATGTTCTCTTCCTCCCTTCTCCACTGCCCACTTTATTCCTAGCTACCTTTCATCCTTCGCCATTGTTCTGTTCCTTCCCCAGTGTTCTCTGCCTCCCTTCTCCATTGTTCTCTTCCTCCCTTCTCCACTGCCCCTGTATTCCTAGCTACATTTCATCCTTCTCCATTGTACTCTTCTCCATTGTTCTCTAGCTCCCTTCTCCATTGTTCGTTTCCTTCTCCAGTGTTCTCTTCTAACCTTCTCCATTATTCCCTTCATTGCTAGCTACTGTTCTTCCTTCTCCATTGTTCTCTTCCTCCCTTCTCCACTGCCCCCTATATACCTAGCTAACTTCTTCCTTCTCCATTGTTCGCTTCCTTCCCCAGTGTTCTCTTCCTCCCTTCTCCATTGGTCTCTTCCTCCCTTTACCAATGCCCCTGTATTTCTAGCTACCTTTCATCCTTCACCATTTTTCTCTTCCTTCTCCATTGTTCTCTTCCACCCTTCTCCATTGTTCTTTTCCTTCTCCAGTGTTCTCTTCCGTCCTTCTCCATTGTCCCTTTCATTGCTAGCGACCATTTTTCCGTCTCCATTGTTCCCTTGATTCTTCCCTACCTTTTTCCCTTCTCCATTGTTCCCTTCATTCCTATCTACCTTTCCTCCATCTCCATTTTTCTCTTCCTTCTCCATTGTCCCCTTCATCCCTTCCACATTGTTCTCTTCCGTCCTTCTCCATTGTTCCCTTCATTCCTAGCTACCGTTCATCATTCTCTATTGTTCTCTTCCTCCCTTCTCCAATGTTCCCTTCATTCTGAGCTACCATTCTTCCTTCTCTATTGTTCTCTTCCTCCCTTTTCCATTGTTCCCTTGATTCTTCCCTACCTTTCTTCCTTCTGCATTGTTCTCTTCCTCCCATCTCCATTGTTCTCTTCCCCCTTCTCCATTGTTCTCTTCCTTCTCCATTGTTCTCTTCCTCCCTTCTCCATTGTTATCTTCCTTCCTTCTCCAGTGTTCTCTTCCTCCCTTCCCCATTGTTCCCTTCATTCCTAGCTACCTTTCCTCCATCTCCATTGTTCTCTTCCTTCTCCATTGCCCCCTTCCTCCCTTCCTCATTGTTCTCTTCCCCCCTTTTCCATTGTTCCCTTCATTCTTAGCAACCATTCTTCCTTCTCCATTTTTCCCTTGATTCCTCCCTACCTTTCTTCGTTCTCTATTATTCTCTTCCTCCCTTCTCCATTGTTCCCTTGATTTGTCCCTACCTTTCTTCCTTCTGCATTGTTCTCCTCCTCCCATCTCCATTGTTCTCTTCCCTCCTTCTCCATTGTTCCCTTCATTCCTAGGTACCTTTCTTCCTTCTCCATTGTTCTCTTCCTTCTCCGTTGTTCTCTTCCTCCATTCTCCATTGTTCCCTTCATTCCTCCATCTCCATTGTTCTCTTCCTTCTCCATTGGCCCCGCCATCCCTTCCCCATGGTTCTCTTCCCCCCTTCTCCATTGTTCCCTTTATTCCTAGTGACCATTCTTCCTTCTCCATTGTTCCCTAGATTCCTCCCTACCTTTCTTCCTTCTGCATTGTTCTCTTACTCCCTTCTCCATTGTTCTCTTACTCCCATCTCCACTGCTCACTATATTCCTAGCTACCTTTCTTCCTTCCCCATTGTTCTCTTCCTTCCCCAGTGTTCTCTTCCTCCCTTCTTCATTGTTCTCTTCCTCCCTTCTCCATTGCCCCTGTATTCCTAATTACATTTCATCCTTCTCCATTGTTCTCTTCTTCTCCATTGTTCTCTTCCTCCCTTCTCCATTGCCCCTGTATTCCTAATTACATTTCATCCTTCTCCATTGTTCTCTTCTTCTCCATTGTTCGCTTCCTCCCTTCTCCATTGTTCTTTTCCTTCTCCAGTGTTCTCTTCTATCCGTCTCCATTGTTCCCTTTATGCTAGCTACTGTTCTTCCTTCTCCATTGTTCTTTTCCTCCCTTCTCCACTGCCCCTATATTCCTAGCTACCTTTTGTCCTTCTCCATTGTTCGCTTCCTTCCCCAGTGTTCTCTTCCAGTGTTCTCTTCCTCCCTTCTCCATTGTTCTCTTCCTCCCTTTTCCAATGCCTCTGTATTTCTAGCTACCTTTCATCCATCTCCATTGTTCTCTTCCTTCTCCATTGTTCTCTTCCTCCCTTCTCCATTGTTATTTTCCTTCTCCAGTGTTCTCTTCCGTCCTTCTCCATTGTGCCTTTCATTGCTAGGGACCATTCTTCCGTCTCCAGTGTTCCCTTGATTCCTCCCTACCTTTTGTCCTTCTCCATTGTTCCCTTCATTCCTATCTACCTTTCCTCCATCTCCATTGTTCTCTTCCTTCTCCATTGTCCCCTTCATCCCTTCCCCATTGTTCTCTTCCTCCCTTCTCCATTGTTCCCTTCATTCCTAGAGACCATTCTTCCTTCTCCATTGTTCCCTTGATTCCTCCCTACCTTTCTTTGTTCTCTATTATTCTCATCCTCCCTTATCCATTGTTCCCTTGATTCGTCCCTACCTTTCTACCTTCTGCATTGTTCTCTTCCTCCCATCTTCATTTTTCTCTTCACCCCTTCTCCAGTGTCCCCTTCATTCCTATCTACCTTTCCTCCATCTCCATTGTTCTCTTCCTTCTCCATTGGCCCCGCCCTCCCTTCTCCATTGTTCCCTTCATTCCTAGCGACCATTCTTCCTTCTCCATTGTTCCCTAGATTCATCCCTACCATTCTTCCTTCTGCATTTTTCTCTTACTCCCTTCTCCATATGTTCTCTTCCTCCCTTCTCCACTGCCCACTTTATTCCTAGCTACCTTTCGTCCTTCGCCATTGTTCTGTTCCTTCCCCAGTGTTCTCTTCCTCCCTTCTCCATTGTTCTCTTCCTCCCTTCTCCACTGCCCCTGTATTCCTAGCTACATTTCATCCTTCTCCATTGTACTCTTCTCCATTGTTCTCTAGCTCCCTTCTCCATTGTTCGTTTCCTTCTCCAGTGTTCTCTTCTAACCTTCTCCATTATTCCCTTCATTGCTAGCTACTGTTCTTCCTTCTCCATTGTTCTCTTCCTCCCTTCTCCACTGCCCCCTATATACCTAGCTAACTTCTTCCTTCTCCATTGTTCGCTTCCTTCCCCAGTGTTCTCTTCCTCCCTTCTCCATTGGTCTCTTCCTCCCTTTACCAATGCCCCTGTATTTCTAGCTACCTTTCATCCTTCACCATTTTTCTCTTCCTTCTCCATTGTTCTCTTCCACCCTTCTCCATTGTTCTTTTCCTTCTCCAGTGTTCTCTTCCGTCCTTCTCCATTGTCCCTTTCATTGCTAGCGACCATTTTTCCGTCTCCATTGTTCCCTTGATTCTTCCCTACCTTTTTCCCTTCTCCATTGTTCCCTTCATTCCTATCTACCTTTCCTCCATCTCCATTGTTCTCTTCCTTCTCCATTGTCCCATTCCTCCCTTCCCCATTGTTCTCTTCCTCCCTTCTCCATTGTTCCCTTCATTCCTAGTGACCATTATTCCTTCTCCATTGTTCCCTTGATTCCTCCCTACCTTTCTTCCTTCTCTATTATTCTCTTCCTCCCTTCCCCATTGTTCCCTTGATTCTTCCCTACCTTTCTTCCTTCTGCATTGTTCTCTTCCTCCCATCTCCATTTTTCTCTTCTCCATTGTTCCCTTCATTCCTAGGTACCTTTCTTCCTTCTCCATTGTTCTCTTCCTTCTCCAGTGTTCTCTTCCTCCCTTCTCCATTGTTCTCTTCCAACCTTCTCCATGTTCCCTTCATTCCTATCTACCTTTCCTCCATCTCCATTGTTCTCTTCCTCTCCATTGTCACCATCCCCCCTTCCCCATGGTTCTCTTCCTCCCTTCTCCATTGTTCCCTGCATTCCTAGCGACCATTCTTCCTTCTCCATTGTTCCCTAGATTCCTCCCTACCTTTCTTCCTTCTGCATTGTTCTCTTACTCCCATCTCCATTGTTCTCTTCCTCCCGTCTCCATTGTTCTCTTCCTCCCTTTTCCACTGCCCCATTTATTCCTAGCTACCTTTCATCCTTCACCATTGTTCTCTTCTTTCCCCAGTGTTCTCTTCCTCTCTTCTACATTGTTCTCTTCCTCCCTTCTCCACTGCCCCTGTATTCCTAGCTACCTTTCGTCCTTCTCCATTGTTCTCTTTTTCTCCACTGTTCTCTTCCTCCCTTCTCCATTGTTCTTTTCCTTCTCCAGTGTTCTCTTCCATCCTTCTCCATTGTTCCCTTCATTGCTAGCTACTGTTTTTCCTTCTCCATTATTCTCTTCCTCCCTTCTCCACTGCCCCCTGTATTCCTAGCTATGTTTCGTCCTTCTCCATTGTTCTCTTCCTTCTCCATTGTTCTCTTCCTCCCTTCTCCATTGTTCTTTTCCTTCTCCAGTGTTCTCTTCCGTCGTTCTCCATTGTTCCGTTCATTGTTAGCTACCGTTGTTCCTTCTTTATTGTTCTCTTCCTACCTTTTCCATTGTTCCCTTCATTCCTAGCGACCATTCTTCTGTCTCCATTGTTCCCTTCATTCCTCCTTACCTTTTTTCCTTCTTCATTGTTCTCTTCCTCGCATCTCCATTGTTCTCGTCCCTTCTCCACTGCCTCCTTTATTCTTAGCTATCTTTCTTCCTTCTCCGTTGTTCTCTCACTTCCTTGTCCATTGCCCACCTCCTTCCCCAGTGTCTTCTTCTTCCCTTCTCTATTGTTCTCTTCCTTCCCCAGTTTTTTCTTCCCCCCTTCTCCATTGTTCTCTTCCTTCCCCAATGTTCTCTTCCTCCCTTCTCCACTGCCCCCTATATTCCTAGCTACCTTTCTTCCTTCTCCATTGTTCTCTCCCTTCCTTCTCCATTGTTTTCTTCCTTCCCCAGTGTTTTATTCCTCCCTTCTCCAATGTTCCCTTCATTCCTAGCTACCTTTCTTCCTTCTCCATTGTTCTCTTCCTTCCCCAGTGTTCTCTTCCTCCCTTCTCCATTGTTCCCTTCCTCCCTTCTCCAAGCCCCTGTATGTCTAGGTATCTTTCTTCCTTCTCCATTGTTCTCTTCCTTCTCCATTGTTCTCCTCCCCCTTCTCTGTTGTTCTTTCTTCCCCTGTGTTTTCTTCTTCCCTTCTCCATTGTTCCCTTCATTCCTAGCTACCTTTCTTCCGTCTCCATTGTTCTCTTCCTTCCTCTCCACTGTTTTCTTCCTTCCCCAGTAGTCTCTTCCTCCATTCTCCATAGTACACTTCATTCCTAGATACCGTTCTTCCTTCTCCATTGTTCCCTTCATTTCTCCCTACCTGTCTTCAGCCTCCTTTGTTCCCTTCTTTCCTCCCTACATTTCATCCTTCTCCATTGTTTTTTCCTTCCTAAACCATTGTTCTCTTTCTTCCTCCCGTCTCCATTGCTCCCTTCCTACCTAGCTACCTTTCTACCTTCTCTGTTATCCTATTCCTTCATTCTCCATTGTTCAATTTCTTCCCTTATACCTTACATCCTTTCATCCCTTTTCAATTCACTATTCCTTTCTCTGTTCTTCCCTTGCTTTATACCACTCTTTTCTCCAACATCCTTTGCCTACATCTATATCTTCCATCCCTGCTTCTCCTTTTCCCCACTCCTTGATCCATTTATTTTCTTCCTTCCCTGCATACCCTCTTCTTTCCTCCCAATTCATCTTTCTTTTCTGACTCTGTGACGACTGTATGAATTTCATTGCTCCGTCTGTGATACCAAAAAAGACCATTTAGATATATTCAATTGAAATCATGGAAGGATTTGTATCCAATACAGGAAAGCAGGACAGGTCGTCCGACCCATGTAGGAGGCCAATTACTAGACGACTCTGCCATGGAGACCGGTAGGAGCAACAGTGGCGTGGGAGGCCGATATAGCACAGAGGAACCATGTCAAGCTCTTGAAAAGCACTGAGCCTTTCTCCTTGGGCCAAAATCACTACCAAGTACGTTGGTGTGACTGTGTCTGAAGTCCTTGCCTGCCAAATGAAAGGTTCCGTGCCTCTTTGGTAGGTAGCGGGGGAGAACGCTAGAATATGCATTAGGGTTAGGACTGTCGCTGAGCAATCCGTGGAGCCTAAGTGAATAATTCATCACCTCTCACTTCAGCAGCAGCCTCTGAAAGTCATTGGTAATTGGAGCGACCCCAGCGGGGGCGGCCATATTGGAATCCAGTGCACAGCTGCTCTGCGCCGCTCTCCTCCCACAGGTAACTGCACCACACAGTACCAGACAGGGAGAGAGGACACATCCATCCAACCACTGCATATCTTCCAGACATGGCTCCGTACCAGTTATAATGTGGATAAGGGGTGTTCAGTAGAGCAGATACAGGAAGTAGCAGGCAGGTTCTCCTCCAGTTACCTACACGAGTATTGCCCTGGATTTAAATCCTGAACAGGCTGCATAATTCAACACATGCTGCTCTTCAAATTCCAGCAGTAGCATAGCTCTCTCTACAGCAGAGCACACGTATCTCTCCAGAGATTCTAGGGCACCAAGCCTCTAGACGTGAGTCGCAGTGTCCTGCACGTAGAGTCCACCTTGTAAATTCCTGGTCTACTAACCATTGCTTTGCACTTCCCTGAGCTTATAGGGCGAAAATCCTCCAATGCTGATGGGGGAATGGGAGTCGATCTATACAGCCCAGAGAGATTTCAGCAGACTGAATGGTGGTCCAGCAAATTAAACCTCTACTTATGAAGTCAAACAAGGGGGAGCAAAAGCAACCGGGTCATTGATCGGTAACCGAGCTTGAATGCGCGGACTGGTCTCTACAAGGCGCGTGCCACGGTTAGAATGTAGCATCGTTTATTGGTGGAATCAGAGTCAATAAGTGGCATGTTAGCATTGTATAATATTTTATTCTAAAACGTATGTCCTCCAATGTTACATTAGCAAATGTTCTGATGATAACATATGTCAAAATAGGTACTTTGTAACTACTTGAAGAACAATAGCAACATAGATACAGATTCCAAATGACAGGAGTATATCCCTTCTGAAATCGTCTCAAGCATTAGCTGGAGACAATGTCTTCTCCTGAACACTCTTCCCAATTACAAATGCCCAACTAATCTCAAGTTAAGCTAGACACACCGGATGTGTATGGCCCACCAGGGTCATTTTTAGATACTCCTGCACCATGTTGGCTTCATGATGGCACAGGATAGGGTGGGCTTGCAGTCCAAGAGATGAGCGTCTACAAAGGGAGGCAGTCAATGGAAAAGGCAAGTGTTCGGGTACGTGGTCATAGGGAATTGACAGGGCTTTGCAAATGTCTTGCCACATTCTAGTGGTATTTGCGCAAAGGAATGCACACACAAGAGGTACTTTGCCATGGCTTCCCACAATGCTTGGGTATCTCCTCAGGAAATACATATCCCACATAACAGTTCATGCCAAGTGATGCCAGTTGCAGTTCCATGGTACCTGGAAGGGCTGTGAAGAACCTGTGGGGTTTCTAGACACAATGGCAGAGCACCAGGATTCATACATTATGAAATGATAGCTGGATGGGCCTTGTCTAGACTACAGGGCTTTCGCCATCAACAAGGATAGCATTGAGATGCGGATGGGCCTCGCAAGATCACACTTTAGGCAACAGGCAGAATGGGAAAAGCTCTCCTGAAGGTTCTACAAAGGGACAGCAGGTGACTCAAAATGAGTAGGGGCTCTGCAGAGAGGAGATATTTGCAAGCTTACGGTGGCTCTCACAGAACAGCACTTGGGGTTGCCGCGAGAGGAAACTTCCGGAGGAGGTACACAGGTAGTTCCGGAACAGGAGCACATACAAAGAGAAAGGCAACATCCATGGAAAGCAGGCAAAGCACCAGTTTATGTCAAGCGGGCACACAGAGCCCTCAGCAGGATACACTCAGGCAGAATGATATCCCTGCCTTGTCTCGGGAGGATAGCTTAGGGGCAACGGTCTTGCCTTGGACGACACGGAGCAACACAGGTTTGATCCCCGTGTCCGCGCTTAGAAACCTCTGGGTATGAAGCGCGTTATAAATAACCAATCAACCATACAGTCAAGATGTTGGCAGGCACATAACTGAGGGGGATATTCCCCATTTCAAGTAAAACACATTTGTGTTTCACCTGATATATGATAAGTCATTTATAGGGCGCCTGTACACAAGCGTTTCTAGGCGCGACCTGCACTCCAAAGGTCACCTGTGATACATTTCCCTTAGAAACAGAGCACAGTGGGAGAGTGCTCAATCCCCACACAGATTCCCCAAGTGGAAACACTACAATGTGCACAGGATGTTCTCAAGAGGAGAACCAGCACTGCAGGTTGTCATCACATTTAAAAAGTACCCTGGTTCCCAATGGCAAGTGCAACTCCCCCTTTCCTGCCTGTGCATTCTCCACTGAGCAGTGCACATCCAAGCAGAAGTCCCGTCTGCCCACTGGTCTGCAGAATACCATTTTGTTATCATTAGGTGTGAAATCGTCTGCAGCTGTAGCCAGGAGTTTAATTTAATACACTTCTTAAAGCAACTTTTAATACATTGGAAATTGTGTAGTTATCATTGAGAAGGTTGTCCCTCTCAGGCATCTCATTCCAAAACGCACAACTGAGCAAAACGTTGTGTTACTGAGCTTTGCAAAGCAAATAAAACATGTGAGCAAGAAATGATGGATTTTTAATGGGATTTTCTTACAGGTGCCAGAACATGGACATGCTAGGAATGGTCTTTAAGATCTTAGAAGCACATCACAGCTGTCTTCCTTGATTGCCTTCGCCAGACCCCCTCCCCAGAATCTCTTAGATCTCGCATTCAACCCTACCTCGTTAAAATTCCGTCTCTAATCCGTGGTAGATCCCTGGTAAATTGACTCGTCGCTTTGGTATGCAGGATAATCCCAGGATAATCCCAGGAGTTGTTTTTTTTTTTAAGGAAGATGTTAATTATATCCCAGGTAGAAAAAGGCTGCACAATGCAAAAAACTCTTAGAAGACCCCAAACTCAGCCCCCCACAAAGCTATGGACCTCTTGATAAGATTCCCAGCGGCGCTCACATGACGGGGCATTGCTCCAAGAAGAGACACAGGTCAAAGCCTACACTCCTTTCAACATACTCTTGGTTCCATCCGGTTCTTTTACCTCTAGAAGCAGGCGGCCCAGGTAATGAGCAGTCAAAATGTTTCCACGTCTGGTGAATTATCAAAGCCTATCCCAGCCAGTTTTCCAATGCCTAAACTTGTGTGAGGCTCCTGGTAATTCATGTGGATGATGGTGGGAGAGGTCCCAGAGTGCGTCTCTGCTTGGGCTCTCAACCGTCTGATGTCTAAGTGCTACTATTCTTGTCAAATAGGTCGTCAAATCATATATTTTTCCTCAAAGCACTGGGACCTCACCACCCTGTGCTGAAGGATTGAGCAGCAGCAATCGGAGAATACTGCAGTTCATCTCTCCTAGTAGCACATGAAAGAGTTATTGACCTGCTCTTAGCCAATCAGAATGTGTGGAGTGCACTCAATAACTACTGCCATTGACTGCATTCTGAACATTCTGTCTTTAGATGCAGGCAGGAAAACAAAAATGCAATTTCCAGGCAAAACGTACTTTCAACAAGACAATTCCTCGCTAGGAGGACAATTCCTGCTGCAGCATGCTATATAATACACACAATAGAAAGATACAACATTGGAAACTGCTGTCACTTTCTCAAAGATAAAACCTTTTACTGCTACATGACACCTAATGCTTGCTCACATTAAACCTGATGCAGTTTAACCAAGTGGAAATTAAAATGCTTAACTTATGAAGACAATCATGCTATTTAAATACTACAAGATAAAACAGATTTAATTTACTAGCTCAGCTTGTCTATTTATTTTACTCACTATTAAAGCACCATTTTGAACTTCACCACAAAAACTCCCAATCATGTATTGGTACTACCACCATGTGCTAATAGCCTCATAGATCTCTGGAGGAGTCATGGGGCCTCATTACACGGATGGCGGTAAGGGTTTACCGGTACCGGTAAGGGTTCCAGTGCCGGTAAACCCTTATCGCCTTACTACGAGGTCCCTTTATAGGACCCTACCTTAACGGCTGGTTTTACCACCTGTTAAGGACGGGACCCGCAAAGGGACTTTGAAGGTAATTACGGTACTGCAATTTGCAGTACCGTAATTACCGTCTTCCCCATTCCAATTGAGCCCTATGGGGGCAAAAATGGGAATGGGGAAGTGCCACGGTGAATGGGGAATTACCGCCCCCACACACCTTGGAATAGGGCGGTAATTCCGCCATTCACCATGGCGGACTCGGTAAAATACTGGTGGCAACCGTGGCGCTAAAAGCGCCATGGTTACCGCCGTCCGTGTAATGAGGTCCATTATCTCTTGGGATAATGACCCTTCCCCAACGTATGGCCCTCGGCTTCACCTCAGGCCATAACCTGGTGGCGGGTCATTATCCCACGATAATGACATCTATCTCAGTCTATAAGGCTATATTATGCTTGCTAGTCTTTCCTATGGCCACTGTTCATCAGATTCATTGTGGTGGAGCGTGATGCAGGCCTACGTTAATGAGAGGGCATTGTTACTGTTTGTAATACTTCTCGGCTGCCCAAGCAAGAGCCTGAAATATGGACGCCTTGTTCCCACGCTGGTCTCTGTGTCATCTGTTTGAGTATTAGAAGCACTCTTGCATTGTGCAAATGGCAGCAGCAATGGCATTTCATTGCCTTTAGGGCAGAGCCCTCAAACTGGAGAAGAGATTGGAGTCAGAAGAAAAAAAATCAACATTCACGAGCCAGGCTGAGAGTGAGATGTTAAGAGGCTCATAAATATACATTGACAGCCCCATTCACTGCTGCCATTTAAATGTGATGCCAATGAGCGACTGGCAGGCGCATAAAAGGCGGGACATGAGAAGCCTCTTATATGTGGCCCTCTGCTCTGAATGCAGGAGTTCTTGGAGTCCCTGTAGGGCAGGAATGTCCAACTCCAGGCATTGCACACCAGATCCATATCAGATTTTCAGGATACCCCTCATTAATATTCATGAGATGAATTTGCATGCAGCGATTCTAAATGTATGAATATTTTTCCTTATGAATATTAACGAGTGATATCCTGAAAACCCGTAAGGATCCCGGTCCTCAAGTCCTGCAGTTGGACAACCCTGCTGTATGGCATCACACATTTCTTCCGGGAATGGACAACTTTCCAAAACACATACACAACGGTCATAATGGAGATGCTGTTGCTAGACACCCTGAGACAAAAATGGGGAGCTAATGTAAGCACCCAACCATGGGCTTATCCTAGTGGACGCACAGAACACAACTCACAGCACTGCGCTAACGTTACAAAATGCCAGCCCAAACACTGGCTACCCAAACCTTGTATAGCGGTCTACTGCTCTCGAGCCAGATCTGCGCTTTAAACAATAAAATAAAATAAAACATGTTTTTCCACCCATGCTAGATCACTTGCCATGTGGTGCTTTGCTATGAATCAAGAACTGCCGGATATTCAATTTAGGAACGACTTATTGTATTTCTTAAACTATAATTCATTGTGTTATTTATTAAATATTTGTAATGAGCTACATGCGTCAGAGTGTAACATAAAACAAAACAAACACACAACGCATAACATCGATGTGAGAAAAACAAAACAAGTCCATCATCGTCAGTCAACAATAATGTGGGGCAGCGAAGCCAACTACCAACTTCAGGTCACATGAAACACGTAAAATGGTCATTGCAAAGGGACAAAAAGGACGGCAGAATGCTTTTGCCACAGGGCACCAATATACAATCCCTGCCATTCTGGGTACAGGACTGAATGATCTTCGTTCTTCGAATAGTCCTGAGGTCTGACACTCTTAGAGCACCAGCCCCATTCTTCTGACGTAACCACACCAGCACCGTATTCCTCAGGCATCTTTAGGCTTGTGCCCTACTGGTGTCTCCACATTAGTGATAACAACATTTCTATGGTCCATCGCAGTCTTCCTCATGAAATCTTCAGCAATTGGGGGCATCAAAGTTTTGCCAGTGTACAAACTCTTAGGAAGGCCGTATTTAGTAATATATTGTTGGGCATGGACTACCGATGCTTGAACCAACTCGCCTGCTCCATCCCGCAGAGTTTGTATAGGTACTTACGATCGCTGTCCAGTTATGATGGACATATTTGAGGACTGAGCTTGTGGCTTAGGTAACACTTTCTGCTGTTTCGTGAGTTCATCATCCAGGAGGTGCACCAAATTCCTTAATTCCGGAGTCGTCTGACAAGAGTTGTCCCTAGTATCCCTGATATGTATGCCCTTCCCATCCATTAAGGGTTGACCTGTGCCTCCAAGGGTCCAAATAACTGAAGTTACATTGGGTTGCTTGGGAGCTCTGGTTTATTAGACTTGGGAACTCTGATTTGTCTTATCAATGAACTGATCCAATTGGCAGGATTGATCTACTTTGTACGGCTGGAACTGCAGTGTAAATTTGTCGATCAGATCTACCCATGCACAAAAGTATGTGAAATGTTTACATTGATTACGTTCCCCAATTATCCTTTCCTTGATTTGCAGCCATTGTGTGGGGCTAAACTTATCAAATAGGTGAGTATGCTCATCTCTTCCCACCATAAATTCTGGTGAAGACTTTAGGGAAGGCTCCGCACTGGCTGTTGCCAAACCTTCTGTTGTTGATTGATCAGGGACTATTTCAACAATATTCACTGAAGACACATCAAGGGCAGTCAAGGATGGCATTAGAGCATCGTGCCTTTGGACACAGCTTTCCATAAGCTTATTCTTTGGGGAGGGGGGTGGGGCACCTCGACTCTTCAAAGTTAGCAGTCGATTCAGTTGATAATTCAACGTTACTTGAGGAAGTGTTCTGCAAACAGCCGGGGTCATACATGATCTCATGTCCTGCAACCGCTGCTTCCTTCGGACACCCAGTGCCAGCACTTCTGTTAGATGGCTATTTTTGGACAGAGGGGCCATACATGTAGTCACCGGAAGTATGTGCATTTTACTAGCTTTGGGTCTAGATAGACGTTATAAACAATAATAGGGGCACTATTCAACCCAAATCAGCAGCTCGTCCAGATGGACGACTGCTTTGCCTCCACGATGTGCTCCCTGTACCAGGAGAGCATAAAGATATTCACCAAGTTACCCAAAAAGCCATCAGATCGATTAAATAAGAGATTTCCAGGCAGTCAACTATTCAGAGGTTGCAAAGCGCTTCCAAAGGCTCCTAGGATCTGGATCCCAAACCAAAGGGTCTCGGAATATTGCAGCCCTCAAGCCACAGAGCACCCTCTACATCACATTCCTCGCATCTCATTGTGCGTCGGAGCCGGACCCACAAGAGCCGATCCGCCTCCCGTCTCAGTGCGCCTCGGGGAGCAGCACACCCTCTGTCTCTCGTCTTCCTCGTGTCTCCGTAAGCAGTGAGAACAAAGCCACAGGACGCCATCCATCTCTCGTCTCCACGCACCTCAGAGAGCATCGGAGCTGGAACACTAAAGGAAAGCACCCTGCACCATAAAGCCAATGTTCCGGGATTGTGTTGGTGCTTATGTTAGCAGTGCTTGTGAGCCCACTCTTGTGGTCTGCTTGGAAACCTTTGCTCCCTGCTCCAGGTTAGAATGTATTTCCTCCTTGATCGTAGTGTTCTGTTGCACAGTTGTGTATGCTTAGGGGCCACCAATCCAGGTTCCAGGATGTAATGATGTTCTAGCTCTCGTGATCCCAAAGCTTGCATGCACTGTTGTGTGCTTGGGAAACCTTACTACAAGCTCCAGAATGCAACACACGTTCTCCCTCTTGATCACAATGTTCAGTTGTGCTGCGTGGGGCTCGAGAACGTCACTCCAGGTTTGAGATGCAACTTTGTGTTACTCTCTCCTTGACAATACTCCAGTGTTGCTGGCAGCCCTACTAATAAGGTGTGTATCTGCCTCTTTAACTATCCAACAATTTCTAACTGCTCCCAAAAAATCTGAAAAAAATAGGGAGTAGGAATACTACTAACAAAAATAAGGACATCGACACACAGGAGCTTATCCCCCATCTTTCAGCCACATGGCTCCATGGATGTGTGACATGGATGTGTTACGGCCAGCAGTACACAGTGCCACAGGAATAAACTATACTTATTACTGCCTGATTCGAAGAGGTACACATATATCTTTTAACGTGCATTAATAATTAGGTGAAAAGAAAAAGTATTGCAAAAACATGTTTTTTTTATACTTAAAACATGCTTTTCTTGCTTATAAAATATTTGGGAGAGTGACTTAATTTATTTTACTTCCTAAAAGATCATTTTAATCCCAGCTTTGAAAAAAATATGGAGTAAAATGCTGCCGCTTGGAACTTGGATCTGGCGCCCTGGTTCCTGGTATAATTCCACCTGAGAGCCTTCTTTCATTCCATCAGTAGACATTGCCTGTCCACTCCAGCAGCCGCCTGTGTCCATCCACATTGGCCTGCTCACGGGCATATACCTCTGCTCCAGCAGGAAGCCATTCCTGTCTGCATGTCACTTTGCATCAGCCTCTCTGCGCTGTAGCAGCACTCGACTTCTTTCTGCCTGGTACTGCCTATTACCATTTCTGCTCTCCAGCAAGACCCTACTTCTGTCTTCCTGGTACTGCTTATTAACATGTCTGTTCTCCAGCAAGACCCTACTTCTGTCTTCCTGGTACTGCTTATTAACATGTCTGTTCTCCAGCAAGACCCTACTTCCGTCTGCCTGGTACTGCTTATTAACATGTCTGTTCTCCAGCAAGACCCTACTTCCGTCTGCCTGGTACTGCTTATTAACATGTCTGTTCTCCAGCAAGACCCTACTTCCGTCTGCCTGGTACTGCTTATTAACATGTCTGTTCTCCAGCAAGACCGTACTTCCGTCTGCCTGGTACTGCTTATTAGCATTTCTGTTCTCCAGCAAGACCCCACTTCTCTCTGACTGGTACTGCTTGTTAATATGTTTGTTTTCCAGCAAGAGCCTACTTTTATCTGCCTGCTACTGCTTATTAGTACTTCTGTTATCCTGCAAGACCCTTCTTCTGTCTGCCGGGTACTGGTTATCAGCATTACTGTTCTCCAGCAAGACCCTACTTCTCTCTGGCTGATATTTCTTATTAGTATTTATTGGAACGCGCACCAGTGAGAAGTACCTGGGAAGTACCTCTTTGCCGATCCCGCTGGCCGTGGACAATGCTGCTGAGTTCGGAGACGTTTTCTAAAGACGTTCAACGGTATTTGCACCCCTAACAACATAGAAAGAGATTAAACGGTATTTGCACCCCTAACAGTATAGAAAGAGATTAAGGACGTATTAAGGACCTTGAGATTAGTATTTACGAATCTATTTTGCAACTTTTCCTTTAGTTCGTAACATATGTGAAGGAAACCACACCCACAAGGAAGTGATGGTACAAAATCGGGCGAGCGCGCGCACCAGCCAGCGCACACCCATGAGAAGTACCTGGGAAGTACCTCTTTGCCTCTTCGCCGAGGCTTCGAAGTCTTGAGGTCTCCCGGGGACTTCTCGCATTGGAATAGTATCCTTTCCTGTCAAGTCCCAGTCTCATCTGTTGTTCACCGCGACGCGAGAGAAGCGAGCTGTATACTATAATGATCTTACAAACGCTGAAAACTGGGATGCTGGTAAGAAGCCCTTTGCGTAAGGCGAAAGCCCTTTTACCAATGAAGTATAGACTTGCTTCCCCTGCATGCTCCACACCAAGACGCGGCGATAGCATGAATGGAACGCTGGGGAATGCGGACATTCGACAATTTTGTAATGGCTCATTGTCAGCGTTTAGAGCCAAAACTGTAATTCCTACGCAAGAAACGCTGGTTATGAGCGAGTTAAGAAACAAACCTGCATTACCCGTAAAGAGAGGCAACCCGATACATAACACCATAAGGGAGCCTGGGAAAGCTGTAGCGGAGCGGGGTAGGAGAACGACGGGGGAGCGCTCATTGACGGATACAATTCTAGAGTCCGTGCCAATCTCAGGGTCGGTACAAAATATGTCAGAACCAAGACAAGAGGTCTGTAATGATGTAGTGGTGATTGATTTAGAAGATTAGTATTTATGTTCTCCAGCAAGACCCTACTTCTGTCTGCCTGGTGCTGCATATTAGCATGTCTGTTCTCTAGCCAAACTCTACTGCAGTCTGCCTCTTACTGCTTATTAGCATTTCTGCTCTCCAGCAAGACCCTACTTCTGTCTGCCTCTTACTGCTTATTAGCATTTCTGCTCCCCAGCAAGACCCTACTTCTGTCTGCCTCTTACTGCTTATTAGCATTTCTGCTCCCCAGCAAGACCCTACTTCTGTCTGCCTCTTACTGCTTATTAGCATTTCTGCTCTCCAGCAAGACCCTACTTCTGTCTGCCTCTTACTGCTTATTAGCATTTCTGCTCTCCAGCAAGACCCTACTTCTGTCTGAATCTTACTGCTTATTAGCATTTCTGCTCTCCAGCAAGACACTACTTCTTTCGGTTCTCCAGCAAGACCCTACTTCTTTCGGTTCTCCAGCAAGACCCTACTTCTGTCTGCCTGGTACTCTTTATTAGCATGTCTGTTCTCCTGCAAGACCCTACTTCTCTCTGCCTGGTACTCTTTATTAGCATGTCTGTTCTCCTGCAAGACCCTTCTTCTCTCTGCCTGGTACTGCTCATTAGCATTTCTGTTCTCCAGCAAGACCCTATTTCTCTCTGCCTGGTACTCTTTATTAGCATGTCTGTTCTCCTGCAAGACCCTACTTCTCTCAGCCTGGTAGCGCTTATTATCATTTCTGTTCTCAAACAAGGCTCCACGTCTGTCTGCCTGCAATTGCTTATTAGCATTTCTCTGCACCAATAAGACTCTGCTTCTGTCTGCCTGGTACTGTTTATTAATAGTTCTCAACTCTAGTTGTACTCTCTTTCTGTCAGCCTACTACTGCTTATTAGCATGTCACTTCTCCAGCAAGACGCTCTATCTATGTCTGGTACTGCCTATTTGGATGGCTCTATTGTAGTAAGATTCTCTTTCTGTCTGTCTGGTACCGCTTATTAACATGCATCTGTTCCAGCAAAGCAATCTCTTTCTTCCTGGTACTGCTTATTTGTATTTCTCTATTCCAGAAAGGTTATCTTTCTGTTTGCCTGGTATTGCTTATTTGTATTTCTCTATTCCAGCAAGGTTCTCTTTCTGTCTGCCTGGTACTGTTTATTAACATGTATCTGCTCTAGCAAGACTCTCTCTCTCTCTGCCTGGTACTATTTATTTGGATTGCTCTATTCCAGCAAGATTCTGTTTCTCTCTGTTACTGCTTATTAACATGCATCTGCTTCAGCAATGCTCTCTCTCTCTCTGTCTGTTACTGCTTATTTGACTTTCTCTGCTCCAGCAAGGCAATCATTCTATATGCCTGGTACTTCTTTTTATCATATATCTCCTTCAATAAGATGCATTTCTGTCTGTCTGCTACTGCTTATTAGCATTTCTAAGCTCCAACAAGACTCTATTTCTTTCTGCCTGCCACTGCTTATTACATTACCATTATCCTTACAACCAAGGCCAAATTCCAATCCATGAAACATGCCATGACGGGTTCAACAGAGTGGATCATCGTGAGCTCTCTTAAAAACATTGGACACAGAACAGAAGTGTGGGTTCTCACCTTCAAGTGTGCCACCCACCTCTGATCACTTCACACTCCACACACAAGTAAAGCCTGTAATTCACAACATCACAACCAATAGCACAAGCATCACTCTCAGATAAGCCTTGACACTGGATGACAGGATCCAATCACTTGCCGGCACATCTCATCTCGCCCTGTCTTCTCCAGTGATCCCTTTCACGTGCAGACTAGACAAATCGTTTGCGGTTGGTCGGTACCATAATCACGGCACAGGATTACACCAGCTCCAAGAAGCAGCACGGGAATCAATTGCAGAGCCACCGAATCCAAGCGTCAATCACTGCCTTCACTCAAGTCAACGGGAAAGCCTAGAACAAGTAAAACACCACAGTCCAATTAGTAAAACGGGCTGTATCGACCGCGGGCAATCTTGGATGGAGGGGCCCGACATCACTGAGGTAAGTGCGCGGGTGCCGCCATGTTGGAATGGGAACACTCTCCATGGTAGCGAGGCCTCGCTGCCCTAGGTCCGCTAGATCTTTATGCCATCTTGGTACTAAGGAACTTGCAGGCGAGGACCAAACCCTGCCCAGTTTTAGTCCATTGGCCTCATTACAAGTTTGGTGGTATCACAGCGGTAAATCTGGTGAAATACCACCAAATGGAATTACTGGCAGTATTGCCACCGGATTACAAGTGGTGGTAGGCAATGTTAGTCCTCATTAATTGGAGTCCTTAGGACTTCATGCAGGATTTCGGTGGAATTACCACTGGTGATAATTCCAGCAGCGGTCATTCCGCCAAAATTGCTATTTTTTGAAGAAAGGTGTTGGATTTACCTCCAGATCTCAGCAGGGGGTGAATCATATGCCTCTCTGCCAAACCCTTAGTTGGGCAGCGTGGTAATAGAGAGGTAAACAGAATTACTGCTGCATTTTTACTGATCTGCCCAATTTTTAATGAAGCCCCACGTCCTAGATTATCCTGCTTTTACCATTACCTGGACCAGGGTGTGTTGGGGGTTCCCACTAGACCCTCCCCTCTCCCAGTGGTGGTATCAGAGAGGCGCTTTCTCTAAGGGTCACCGACCAGCACCACCTCCAACAAGTCAGAGATATGCCCGACCCTCTGCAAGGCTTACCCTCCAGCAGTAGGTGAACGGTAATTCTAAGATGTGGGTGGAGACTCTCACTTGGTTTGCGACATTCAGGTTCCATTTACTTGTTGAGATGCTCTTTTGAATATAAGATACTCTAGGACCTATATGGTTACAGGTCCATAAGTGTGCCAATCTTTCGACACTTATGATTTCCACATGTGTCACACATGGGTTATGTTTTACACTTGAAGTCATTTGTGTATCTTTCCCTTATGGGTTATGTTATGTACTTTCAATTTAACAAGCACTGAGGAGCCCGTATGGGTTATGTTTTGTACTTCCAATGTATTTATGTACGTAAAAGGATTTTGATTGTTCATTTTTGATTTTACTAGCTTGTTTTTGTCTAGATTATGGAATTCCACCATATGTATGTTATTTATAAATGTTTTTTGATGTGTTTTGAAATAAATACAAACTATGTATATCCACAGCCTTCGATGTGGGTGAATTTTCTTCTTTTCCCCTTTTCTCTTTCTGGACAATTTCATTGGTTATGAATTTAGGGATTTAATCCTTTAGTACCAGGATTCCAGGCTCCCCAATTCCAATCACACTGTTTGTCTCATTTATTGACAAAAATTGGGTACGAACCTGGGTAGTAGCAGTTCTACCTCTCCTTTTGGTTTTCCATTTACTTGTTGCACAAGCACAGTTGCAATCACAAACAATCCCCATACTGATAGAAGATGAGACACAATGAGAAATCCCTTTCCCACTCCTTATCCCGGGAGGATAGCTCGGCAGCAACATGCTCGCCTTGGAAGCAAGACGACACAAAGCAACAAAGGATCGATCCCCCAGGTCCACACTTAGAAACCTCTGGGTATTAAGCGAATTATAAATAACCTATTATATCATATCATATCCCTTTTCTAGCTGTACACATCTTTCATGTGAGTTTAACCTTTCTCTCCTTTTGCCCTTTCTCCTCCTCTGCTGCCCTTTTCTATTCTCTCGCAGGCCTAGGTCTGAATGCCCCTAGCAGGGCCCGGTAATGTGCTCTCCGGACAAGCCTAAGTGCTGTTTGACCACTACAGTATCACGAGAAGTGCATACTTACTGTAATTCTGCACCATGGGCATAGTTCACAGAAGTGTTTTATGATGCTGCAATCCCATAGCAAAATGTTCTGTGAATCAGAGTGCATGTGACACAGCGTGCAGGTAAAAGCCAGTGATGGGGCTGTGTCCTATTGATGACCTGGAACCATAGAACCTGCCAAGCCCCTGTTATTTCTAAATCTCTTGATTGGACCCCGTTGAACGATGCGCACCTTTGGCTTGTGACGCCTGGCAGAGAAGACAGCCGAAAGGATGTCAGTCTCTTAAAGGCGTCCGCCGCTGATGTGTTGTGGAATTTGAGGTGTCACAGCTAATTCCAGTGCGCTTCGCTGCTTCTAAAACCGGCTTGGAGAAGCGTTTGCAGGCTTTCTTGACAGCCTTGCTCCAGCTGTGTGAGCTGTGAGATGTCTGACAAGCCGAGGAAGCGAACAGTGCCACCGCGGAGCAGCCCCCTCTGCCTGGGGGAGGGAGGGGAGAACCAGAGTGGTAATATAACATGTAGTTTGGTTCAACGGTACCTATACAATATCATCTCCTTATAATGGCTCATTGGTTCTTCTGCCTCCCAGTTGTGTAAAAAAAGTTCTGATAACTCTTTTCTTCTCTATTCACACAGATTTGTTCAAAACCAAACTAAAAGACTACCTCCTCACCTGCGAGTTACCCTCTTAACCTACCTCTCACCTGCCTTCTAGCTAACATTTTTCCTCGCCTCTAACATGCCTCTGTCCCTCAATTCCTCTGCCTCCACTCTAGCACTTCACCCATCATTGTCACATTACAAACACAGTTGGCCATACCGCCTACTTGCCCTTAAACATTTCCAATGTTGTTTGTCCTTAATCTATATATGTTATTTTATGTTATTGTGCATTTGTATAGTGCCTTTTATACCATTGGAATGATCTCAAAGCGATGTGGGTTGAATGACCTTGGGGACCGTAGTCCAGATCAGTGGAGAGAGTAGGGTAGCATACAGTGCTTGGGTGCACTCTGTATGTGTGCAGCCAGTGCTGTTTGCGCAGATCAGTGGAATGTGTGCAGCAAGGTAGGTGGTCTCCGAGGCTGCATTCTGTTGGCCGTCAGGCCAGTGTAAGATATTATGTGTGCAGCTAGGCCGATTTTATTTGTGGGGTATAACTGTGTTCTAACAGACTGTTCAGGTGTTCACGGAGTGGTGTAGGTATGTGTGCAGCTAGGCCGAAATTGATTGAAGGGTATAGCTGAATTCTATTGCTTATTGATGTAAAGTGGAGAGGGAGTTTATTGGTAGGAGTGAGTGTCTGTGCTTACTGGTAGGAGGCCCCTGTTCCTGGTTACTTTCGGGAACCCGATGAGCTGGCAGTGTGTACCCTGATGGTTCACAGTAGTGGGTTTACGAGAGAGATTCTCTGGCTGGTGCAGAGTATATTGTGTTTTTTCCCGGTCGGAGTGTCCTTGTTTGTGAGGCTCTGTTGTAGTAGTCAGAGGGCCCATTTTGCGGGTCCCTGGTCATAGTATATGGCCGGTGGCTGGGAAATTCCGGACACATTTGTGGTTACAGGTGTGGAATTATATCGCAACAATGTTGTCCCATCATGATTAGGGGTGCTAGGGAACTGATTGGATGGAGGCCGGAGTGCATAATTCTCATGAGAGTCCAACCAAGCATAGTTACTATAGCGCCTCGGTGAAGCCATGCTTAGACCTATTTCTTGGTAGGCCTCGGGGACAGAAGTCCATGTGTGGGAGATTCTAAGAGTTCATTTTAAGATGCGTGTGCATTTTGCCAGGTTAGGATGTAGGTGGGCTGGCTAGGATCCAGTAAGCAGCCCAGAGGTCAGGCATGTGGCCAGGTGCTGCTGGTGACTTAGGATAGATTGCTAGTGCGGGAGATTCAATGTGTGCCCAACTAGACCAACATTTTTTATAGGTTGTCGCTGTATACTCATGACAGAGCTGTTGAGGTACATCGGGGCTTTCAGTGTGTATAGCTATGAAAGCTGCTAGACTGGAATTGCATAGCCATAGCTGCATTCTATGGTGCATGGATTAGTGGCCGTGCCTGCGGCCTGTGTCCACAGATCCGGTATCTTAAACTCTGATGGAGTTCATCTTCGATGTTGTTTTCCTAGGTCCCATGCGATTGGCTGGTCACTCCAGCTGTGGTCTCCCTAGATTCAGAGCCTTAGCAGTGGGAGAGGGTCCCGGGGAGGGACGGGGCGTGATGTATGATCATTTGGGTGTGAGCGGGTAACACCTAAATTCCAGACACTGGGAATAGAGAGAGCAACACGCAAATTGGGGATACAGCAGCAAATGCAGCAACACCCATCCCTGGGATACCTCACAGGGGCCAGAATGTCCACATATGTATTGTCCCTGGTGACTCTTCCTTTTACACCCCTCCAAAACCTAATCAGAAAGCCCTTCAAATTCACCCCATTGAGCTCACTGCTTTCTGCCAAATCTGATTTCTTATCTATCGTGCGTTCTTTTGTGATCAAACATTCTTGAGCGTGCTGCCTACGCTCAGATAACCCGCTATCTGAATCTTCATTCACTCCTCCCTCCTCTTCAGTCTGGCTTTCATCCTTCTCACTCTATGGAGACTGCTCTTTTATATGTCTCAAATTCTCTCCTCTGTGCTCGCCACTCCAAGCTCTCCTCTACTCTCATTCTTCTTGACTTGTCCATTTTGTTTGACACTGTTGATCACTCTCTCCTTATTTCCTCTCTTTCTACCTTCGGCATCTTGGCATCTGTTCTTGAATGGTTCCGCTCCAGTCTTTCCCAATGGTCCTCCTATGTAACTTGAGCTGGGCACTCTTCTCCTTCACTTCCTCTTGTATATGGTGTTCCACAAGGCTCTGAACTTAGTCCTCTTCTCTTCTCTCTTTATACGGCTCCACTTTCTACTGTTATCTCCTCTTTCCATCCTTCTTTTCATGTGTACGCTGATGACACTCGGATCTTTTTCTCTTTGATTCTGCTCTGCACTCTATTGTTTTAAACTGTCTTTCTGCTGTTCAGAATTGGATGTCTTCTCATTGTCTACATCTCAACCCTTAAAACAGAGGTTCTGTTCTTTCCTGCTTCTACCACTCCTCCTAGTATTCCCTTTTTTGTCTCTCGGTTTTCCTCCCTCTTCTCTTGCTCACTATCTGCACGTAACCTGGGTGTTATCTTTGATCCTTCTCTCTCGTTTTCTCTTTACACTTCTTCTATTGCTCGCTCTTGTCGTTGTGCACTCTTCAACATCCATCGTGCTCGCCCCTATCTCTCTTTTCATGCCACAAAACATCTTCTTTTTTCTCTTATCTTTTCCTGTATTCATTACTGTTCATCTCTATTGCCTGGTCTTCCTGCCTCCCATCTTCTTCCTCTTAGCTCAGTCTATAATGCATTGATTCACCTCCTTTCATATTTACCTGCTCGGTCTTATATCACAACCTCCCTATTTTCTATTTCAATACTCCCCTTTGAATCCTGTTTTCTCTACCACTTTCAACTATCTTCAAATGTATCCATGGTCTGGTCCCCCTTTTCTCTCTACCCTACTCTCATTCTACGTCCCATCTCACCCACTCAGATCACAGAATATATTTATTTTATCTGTTGCCAAACCTCCTTGTGCTTCTTCTCGTTTACGTTCTTTTGCTCTTCTAGCTCATAAACATTGGAACTCCCTTCCCCTCTCACTTTGTTCTGCCTCATCTCTCCATATTTTCCAATCAAACCTTAAAATTCATCTTTTATCTTCTCTTGTCTGTTAAATGTCATGCTTTCTCTTCTGTTTCTACCCATGTCTATGTTTTATCACAATTATACTGTTTATTTATTTATATATTTTTTTAACATATTCTCTTTTCAGTGGCTTTGGCAAAATGCGCTCTATAAATCCAATAAAATGAAATTGAAAAATGAAAAGAGCAGTTTTCCTCCTATACATACATACATACATACATACATACATACATACATACATACATGAATAAACTATTCTGGATACAGCCAGATGTATGTTTCCTGGGTTAGCTCTGCGAGTACTGTGCCTGGTTCAGAAGTGTGCAATCACACTGGAGGGCACGCATTCACATTCCAAGGGGGGGGGGGCGGTTCGGCATTTTATCTGATAAAATGGCACCAACGAAGTGTACAGTAACACCTACTGTTTAGTCAATAAATGAACTGAATTGGCAAGACAGGGTCACTAGTGGCAGGCAACCCCTGCACATCTTGGGTCTCCCTCCCCTGCTACCTCTGCACCCTACTTGTAACTTTCTGGCTATGCACCTTTTCTACAGCGTTCCATAGCTTCCGGGCTGATTTTGCACCTTATAAGCCCCATACATTTAGCGGGAGGTAAAGAGAGATGGGCCGCAATGTAGTCGTGCCCTTTAAAATAAATGCAATGGCCTACCCTGTCACCGAATGTTGCACCTGGAACCTTGAGGACACAGCTCATCAAAAACCCCTCCAAAGCTCGAGCATTGTTGGTTTGAATTCCTGCCTCATTGCCCATGTTATTGAAAGAGCCTCGTTTGAAATGGGATATTAACCTTGATGATGGCTGGGCGATAACTTAAGGAAAGGCAGAAGACAATCGAAAGTGATTGGTCGAATCATCTTGGGTCTGACGACATGACCTTAGCATTGGATGAAGAGAAACGGAGCCGCGCTGCAGGGGTCCCCATTCACGGAGTTTACTTCCTGACACCGGGAATATACGGAGCCTGCACCACAGACTGCCTCAGGGATAAGGGTTTTCTCATCTCCTTTTTTTGGCCAGGAGAATAGGGAACAGAGAAAAAATGCCAGATGCTGATGTGATGATAATAGAGGGATTTCTGCAGTCTGAGGTTTCCCATGACGTCCCCATTGGAACGGCACGACGTTCATTCACCGATAGTGTATTTTTCGATGGGTGTTTTCCGATGTAATTTTTTTTTAAAACTCATAATACAAAAATAAAATTACGTTTCAATGAGTTTTTTAAAATTAAAATTTAGCAAAGAACCCATCGAATAAAACAATGCTGATGAATTAACATAGAACTAATTTTAACATGTCCATTAAATAGTTTCCTTGAAATAATAAACGCATATGATGCTTTGTACATTCATTTATTTTTAACACTGAGGTCTGTTGTTTTACTTTCTTTTCTTTTCTTCATTACTGCTGTTTACATTAGCTACAGCATAAAACTTATTTTGACCGATTTGGAGTGTATTTGGAGTGTATTACAAGTACGGCAGTGCTGGAAAAAATTGGCGTTGGCGGAATTACTGACATTTTTTCCTGCAGCAGTAATTCCGGCGGTGGTAATTCTGCCGAAGAAAAGCCCCATAGACTCCAAATGGGGATGTTCTTCACCACCACTTATAATCAGGCGATAATTCTACCAGACCAAGTGGCGGTAATGGTAATTCAGTTGGGTGGTATTCTGGGGGATTTACCGCCAGAATCCCAGAGGACATCCCAGAGGACAAACTCCCAAGGATTGCTGCCCATTAAGAAAGCTATTGTGACATGTTTCTCTTTAGAAGGATGAGGGGCCATTTATATGCAGTGGGAGAGGCCTGTCTTAGTAAAACCCTGTACGTCTTCTGTCCCAGGTCAGAAATAACCTACACAACAGTGTAGCCCAAAATCTTGGAATTTCAATGTGCTCTTAAGAGATCGGTTGCCTTGGGGGGGAAGTGGGATTGGATTTATGGAGGGGGCATTATGGGTTGGGCAGTGATGGTAAAGTCAGGCAGCATTTGAAATATCGCCTGGTTTTATCTCTGCCCGATTATGGGTGCATGAGGTCATTATTCCATAGACTAATCCACAAGCAGTACATCAGCTCATAATTACACGATTGAAAATAGCCCAAAAGTACCCCACCTTTCCCAGAAGCTGGGGGTACACAGATTGTCCATCTCAGCATGTTTTGTGTCCTATATGTGAAGTTCATCCCTTTAACCTATGCAACCTAAGATCCAGGAGAATCCAAAAGTACTGGTAACATGGGAATCTAAGACGTTCACAGGCTGGACTCTTTGAGACATAACAAACAGAATATAGTGGTAGATACCTGTTCCATGGGCTATACCGGGGGGCCACGGGTCATTACCCCCCTGTATATCCCATGGAATGGGTACTTACCAGTATTAGCTCCACAGGTTGCCCATCCGGTAATCCCGGATGCTGATAGCGTTGTCTTTTCTATGAATGAATGGGACGGGACCCCTGTATAGTCATAGTCGCCGTGAAGCCGGAAGATGGCATTCCAAGCTGTGCCCCTCTACCATTTCCTTGGCGACAGGAAGATGGAGCAGCAACAGCGCCGCAACCATTAGGTAAGTGGGGTTGGGAGGGACAGGGAAAATTAAAGGGAGGGAGAGTGGGGGAAAAATGGTGGTGCCGAGGAAGCAACAGCCAGGTTGCTTGGAACGCAGGCTTGGATCGTTGAATTAAGCTCACGATCCAAGCAACATGATTGGCTGCTTCCACCTCCCTGGGTGCTAATGCCCACTACTATCTTTCTTTGCAATGTATCCATGTGGAAGCAGAGGTGCAAACCTCTGCAGTCCCATATGCATTTCTTAAGAAGCATGGACACATATTTAAATAAAATAAAACAGTAAACACTTTTATATCTTTTTGTTTAAAAATTCAGCATTCCAGAGGTTCTACTGCATGTGTTACTTCTTGTGAATCGTAATCCACATGGACCACTCAGGATATCACTTGTTTTAAGGGTAGCTACCACATGCGGTATTGTGATAGGGAATACAGCAAAGGTGTAATGTGGGCATTAGTCTCCCAATTTAGTTCTCGGTTGTTCACTACTATAGTCAGGGGGGTTTCTAGGGGAGATTAAGTGGTCTCAAGCCCCGGGTCTTTGGGTTGTAGCCCTGGATAGAAGCTCAGGGGTAACAAAAAAAATGCTAGCTAGGGCCGTGTCCAGACAGCAACGACATTAGCGTAGCCCTAGATCTTTTGCAGACCTAGCACCCCACCCCCCCGGACTATAGTATTGAGGCCTCCCTATGAGTGTGAAGTCACTCGGCCTCATTACTTGTTAGCTGGTCCGAAACAAGGGTGCCAGTAAGCACACCAGCACCCTTGTTTCCAGAACGGCAAACTACGAGTCTGCCTGCTGGAGCCGCTGTGCCCGACAGGTCTGACCCTGCGGGGTGGAGCGACCGAGGTAGGAAGTCCCATCACCGAAGCACTGGCACCATTGCTAGTGGTGCCTGTGCTCCCGTGTCCCCATTCCCATAGAATCCTGTAGGACTCTATGGGAATGGGGATTAACAATTTACCAGCACCGACATCCCAGCCGACGGACAAGGAATGAACTGGTGGCACCGGGAGGTCAGGATCCGGTAAATTATTCTGAGTCTGGCATGAGGCACAATGTCCCAGGTTTCCTAGGTTTCCTAGATCTATGTAACATCCAGCCTCCTTTATAACTCTGGGAAAGGAACTCAGGACCCCCAACACCTAAGATGAAGAGGTGTGGTGATTTGGCAACACCTGACGCATGCCCCTCATGTTTGCTGGTCTCCCCTGAACCTAGCCCCACAGTGGGTACATCTGTCGCTTCTGATAGCCTGACATTGGCTGTTCTGCACGCTGCTTTCACAGTGCCCGGCTACCATGGGCTCAGCTTCAAACAGTTAACTCCAGCACGCTGCCGGCATCGTCTTCCTATTTATTTTTCAGAGCTTGCTGTAAACTTTCAAAGACCTGAAAAATAATTGAGCTCAACTTGAAAGACACGGAGGAGGCGGGAAAGGCGGTGTTTGAGGAGGAAATAAATTGAATCCAGTCTGCTGGACAGAGAGAATATGAAGAGGGGTAAGAGACAAATTTACTGTCTGTAGATAAATCCTGCAGCTGGCTTTAATTGTGTAGTTTGGCCTCAGTTGCCCCCTGCTTCAAAAGAGAACACCCTCTTCCTGTCTCTTGAAGTCTCTGGGTATTCTCAAGGTACAACCTGACTATATGGAGTCTCTCTCTCGAAAGGCTTTGACGATTATAGGGTACACCTAGATATATGTAGTATGTCTCTTGAGGTCTTTTGACAATTTCAGGGTACTGTCTACCCATATGGAGTCTGTTACTCAAAATCCATGGACAATCTCAGGGTACAACCTACCTATATGGAGTCTGTCTCTCCAAATTGCTGGACAATCTCAGGGTTAGCTTGTCTACATGGAGCCTGCTTCTTGAAGTTCCAGTACAGTATCAGGGTACAAACTGCCTCCATGGAGTCTGTCTATCGAAGTCCCTGGCAAGTCATTGGGCATAGCCTGTCTGTCTGAAATCTGGCTCCTGAAGTGCCCGTCTAGTCTCCTGGTGTGAGGAATTCGATCATCCACACAGTGGGTGTGCGCTCACCTGGGTTTTAAAAAAATATGATGTGAAATTGAATGATGGTAGATCTACCTCTGTGAAATGTGTGGGGCTAATCCGCACACATTTTCCCATGCTCATCACACAACATACAACATACACATAGACCTGTGTACTCTGGGTGAACACAGCCCATAGGTGCACTCCCCCTGTCATATTTAGTTGGGATCTGACAGGTGGATTACATGATGCATCTCATAAAGGTGAGGGCCAAAACTTTCCTCCTGCCATGGCCCGCACAACTAACTATCAAAGGCTCCATGGATCCCCACTGTCCATTTGTTTACCCTCTGTAGATAGTGGCAGCATGGGACCTGACTGCTAGAGGTTAACAAAGGAGACAGGAAACTCCAGCAACCTGTGATATGCACGTGTCAACCTGAAGCCAGCTCCCACCTCTCAGTATCAAGGGCAGTGACCTGTCATGCCTGGCACTATGTGTTTACAGTAGGCAACCCCCGCCTGGGGACCCCATTCAGAAGGTATGAGTATGTTGATTGATGGAGACAGAAAGTCTGTTCCCGCCGCAGCTTCAAGGGAGACCACAGAGAGCTCCATTAACTAGAGAGACCCTTTGATGCACAACAGACAGGAATATGTAACTTTTCTGTTGCAAAGCACTCTGTTTAGGACCTCATGCATACAGGAGAGTGTTAATGGGGAACCAGGATTGGTTCATTAAGGTAGCCTTTGCCTACACCAATCACTGGGGCCCATTTTACTTTAAAAGAGGGTTGATCCTCTCTTTTGTACAGATCATCTGAATAATTTGCATGGAGTAGAAAGAAGAACTCAGCATTAGGTCCTGGCTAAAGGTACAGTCTGCCTTACAGCTCCCACCGGTGAAGGAAGGCCAGGATTTCCAAAGAGGGAACTAAGATCCCTCCCCTAAACATCACGCTGGGAACAGAGGAAGATGATTAATCCAGACGACCCTCCAGCAGCTCCAGAACCTGTAACCAGCCAGCACACAGCATGCCCAGCTAGGCTCTGCAGCAAGCTTCCTAGGTGGGAAGTGCCAAAGAGCCTCTGAACCAAATCAAGGATAAGGAAGTTGCTTGTACACTCTTCTCAGTTTAGGGCCGTCAGCCTTAAAGGACAACACAAGCCCAGAGGAGTGTATCGTCAATCAACTACCAATGTCTGCCTTAAAGGATATTTTAGAGCCAGTCGAGCCCCTCGAGGTGCAACTGACTGCATCGCTGACTATTGTTACGCCGCAGTCACTCACGCCACCTGACATTCCACGACCAGTGCTTCTGACCCACCAACAGCACTGAGACAACAATTCTCCTGACCCTGAGCTGCTGTGTAGGCCAGCCTGCAGCCGTCCGTCCAGCCTCGCTCGCCGAACTGCCGGCTGCCTGATACCCGCATCTGTATCCCATTTTATTTTGATCTTGAACTCTGTTGCAGAAGTTGCAAAGAGCACTTAAACCGACAAGACCCTGGTCAAGCATCAATAACTTCTACAAGCACAAGGTACATTGTGGTTCTGTCCCCTAGTGTCATTTTGTGACCCTTTGCTCCCTTTGTGTTAAAACCAGGTATCCTTGAACAATTGTGATTCATTACTTTACTGACTAACCTCCTGTCAGCATCCATATTGCATCCCTTTTCCTTCTTCAAACCGTCTTTCCTCTGCATTCCTTTACAGGGTGGGTTGTATTTTGCAGTGTGCTAGGCTAGAACATTCTGTTGTGATAATAATAAAGTCGATATGTCTATACAACCTTGACTGGACAGTCCCTCAAATCATTGGGTAATCATTTTACTTCTGATGTGTTGCAACTAAGGAACGATCTACGACCATGCAGATATAAGCCTGCGTTTAGTCCACGTTACCAAAATTGGACTTTGAGGTTTAAAATGTGCTTGTGTTTCCAATCTGTTTGGATTGCTTCTTGTGTCCTAGAGGTGTGGAGATGATTGATGGTTTAGAAACCGATATTCATCCCTGGACCACAAGTGCCCTGTAAATTGATTTGTCACACATGGTTCAGCCTATCTATATGGTATCTGTCTCTTGAGAACCCTGTACAGTCTCAAGAGGCAGACTGTCTCTACGGAGTCTATCTAATGGAGTCCCTGAACAGTCACAGGGTATGGATGGTCTATGTGGATTCTGTCTCTCAAAGTCTCTGTAAAGCTGCCCTACAGGAAGTATGTCTCTTGAAGTCCCTGGCCAGTGCAGAGGAGCAGATGGACACCTTGTCCCTAGCTCTTGCCCCCTCACCTTCGCCATACTGGAAGAGCAGGAGAAGAGCCCTATGTGGGACACCAGGCATCATCCCACAACCGCATTGAGTGAATGAGAGACGACATGCACTCAGACAACCGTATCAAATGTACCCTTGCACTGAAAGTGTGGAAGGATGTTTGCACACACCATTGGACATCATAGAGCTAGAAGTAAAAACTGACAATAGCAAAGTGACGTCATGAAAGATAGACACAGATGCACTGAAATGATATGCAAATACTTAAGAATAAAGATGTAACTGACGTGACACGAGAAACGTAATCGGATATGAAAAATCATATATGCAGACTACACATGCAGAAATGCAAGGTAGACATGACCTATAGAAGCTTGCTGCAGAAGAAAACATAATGTGGCTGGGGTAGCCATGATGATGGACTTTGGACTTATATTAAAACCAATAAAACTACCTCAGAGAGACAGACCAGGGTTGCAGAGTCAGGAGGTGCTGGCAAAACAGCTTTGTCTGATGAATAAAGAGGATGTTACTTCAAGGAATAATTGTAATACACAAGGGGAGTCAGAAGGATAAGCCATGTACGTAAGACATATTTCTCTTAGATTAAGTAAAGAAGAAAACATCTGCAGGAGCCGTTTTGGACAATATAAAAAGCAAAGCGGAGTGAATAAGTCTCTAGAGGCCAAGAGGAGCAATGACACACAGCACAATTTAATCAAATAGCAGTAAATAGAGGTCAAAATAGATGCATTCATGGTCTCCTCACTTGATTCAGAGGTCTAAAACAAGGGCTATTTATTAAGATACAGAGAAAGATAATGGTGTGCCTACACTCCCTTTAATGTCCCAAAATCAAGAACAGGCTGCAGGGTCAAAAACTAAGAAGAAGCCTTTGCTTAGGACCGGAACGATGAGAGATGATGGACTAATGGGAGGAGTAGTCTGATGTTACTCTTGGCACCTGGGTTCCAGTTGACTTCCGTGCTGCTGACGTGCAGAAAGTTCAAGGTTGGCAAAGCATGCCAACCAGCCAGAGGGTCTCTATAGCAATACGCTATACGATGTTGCAAAGACCAATCCGCCGCCATTATTCTGCTATAATCAGTATAATATGTATTTAGAGGTGGTTTGAGGTGTGCCCAACAACTAAGGGGCAGCCAATTATGTTATTAACACTTATATATAGTATAGGTACATATGTTCCCCTAACCAAACCCTCCCTTCAATTGGTTTTACAGTTTGCCTTGTAGGATGACATCATAGATGATGTGTATCAAGAGATAAAACCTTTGTATAACCACATTTGGGTGTGAGTGTGTGAACTAGAGCTTGTTGTTTGCCAGGTTGCCCTACTTTGTTTTATGCTGATAATAAAGTAGTACTTTGCCATATTCTTTGAGTCTGTCTGGTTATTTGGGTCCAAGATCGTAAGTGGTCTGACTATCTAAAGGCTACCTTCTGAAGTGCCAGTTCAGTCCCAGGAGAGAGGATGCCTATAATATACTAAGTCTGTCTCTTGAAGTCTCTGGACTGCCACAAGGTACAGCCTGCCTATATGGATTCTAGCTCTCAAAGTCCCTGCCCAGTCTTAGTGGACAGCCTATGTTCATGGAGTCTGTCTCCTGATGGCCTTGCGCAATCTCAGGGTACAGAGCAGGGAGGCCACCAGTAGTGGCAGACAGGTGCTATACAAGACCATTTATATTACCTTGCGTCTACCTATTTGGAGTCTGTCACTTGAAGTCTCGATCCAACCTTGGGATACAGACTGCCTTCATATACTCTGTATCTTGCAGTCCTGGTGTAGACTCAATTCTTAATGTGTATATGGGAAACGTTTGCTTCCAAGAAAGAAATACGCAGTCTGACCTTCGGGGGTCCTTGAGAGGATGGGGCTTGTGAGCGGGGAGTTGAACAGTGCCAATAGGAGGCAGAGCGACTGAACGCTGTAGTTCGAGGACCTGGAAGGTGTTGTCCCCACTTTGGGCAAGTGCAGGTGAGAAATTGTTCCGGAACAAGCTGGAGCTGACCTCTGGCAAAATGTGTCTTGAAAGAGTGGCGTTCCCCTCCAAACACCACTCTCACCCCTGCCAACCGAGCAGTGATTTCTCTATTCCTTTTTAAGGACTCTCCAAATTAGACGGTATGGTTTGTGGTCTACAGGCATTTTATTAAAGAAATGAACAGAGAGCCCAATTTGCATTGCTTGCTTGGAGGAGTTTCCTGCTGAAATCACTATCACAGACATATTTCTGTGGTCATTTTTATGTTCCCAAAATGCTCTTTGCTTTTATGCAAATTGCCAAGACTCAGACCCTCTTACTGGTCCCTCCTTCTCCCCCAGCTGCACCAGATTCGGTTCCTTGAGGAGGTGGGGGTTGGGGGTGCTCGACCTGAGCTGGGGCTCTGTCCAAGATGAATGCCCAAAGAGTGGGGGGATGCCCCCACAGTAAATGTCAATTTCCAGCATGGGGTAAGTGGGATAGACCAAGCAGAAGACTCATTCACTCCTTCTTGGGAAGTGAAAAAATGCTGCTGTAAAGTCAGGAGTTCAAGATATACTGGAAAGTGCAAAGGAATACTTGAACATGTGTAACAGCACGCAGCCCCTCCACACTGGTCACTTTGGCCCCTCCCAAACATGGCCGAGCCGCCTGATCTCCTTCTGCCAAGAGCGCCAGGGGACCACTCTGGTTGTGATAGTGCACGGTATAAATGTCCTTTAATGTTAACCTTTCCCATCCTCCTCGTTTCAGATTTAGATACAAGAAAGGGTCCTGTGACAAAAAGGCGCTTAAGTCTTTCCTAATCCATACAATATACATTTAAATAAAATGCCACATGGACAGTACTCAATGGTTACGAACGGACACATATGAAAAAAATGTTGTACATGTGTAATATTGTTTTATTCCAATAAATGGGGTCACATACGATAGTCAACACTTGTTTCAACCCACACAGGACTTTTTCAAGGCTGTATGTATTTATTTGTTTGCTTTTCTAAAGCGCTCAGAGGGCATTGAGGCGCTGTTAAATTAATATGTCTTAGTTGCGTGTTTATAACACGCTTAAAACCGAGAGGTTTCTAAGCGCGTTCCCGTGGATTGAACCTATGTTGCTCCATGTGTCGTCTTGCTTCCAAGGCGAGCATGTTGCCGCTGAGCTATCCACCCAAGACGTGCATAATTTTGGACTCTCCTTTTGTTTCAAATAAGCAAGAGCCCAGACAAAATGAAACGGGGATCCACGTGTACTGCTCTAGTCCAGTTGTCCGATGATCCAAGTGCTTTCTTCCATATGGTGCATCCTATATTTTATAAGGAGCTAGCGTGGGATCCCAAATACATTTTCAGCTATTGTATCCTATATTAAAAGGGTCCCATTGCCTAGTTCAGTTCCGCCCCCAGTGGTGTTCCACATGGTTTTCACTGCCTGTCTATAAGTTCTGGGACCAGTCATACCACATAAACTCTACACCCAACAAAGGCCCATCCAAAGGTACTGAGAAGTTAAATAAATGTTATCGTGGAGCCTTGCTGGTCCCAAGAGGATCCCTGCATGGACAGCCTTATTCCTATCCACCCCACATCGGAACCCTGTCACGGGGTCCTGCAGCTTAAGTATACGTGATGTTTCCATGCACCAGTTGAGGAAGCTGGACCCTTTCTGCAGGAACAAGGCAGGCAGAGTGAAGTGAGCGTCCCTTAGCACTTGGCTAAGTACTGACCAAACCCCTGCTCTTCCTTATTACACTCTCACATCCCTCCTCGCTTTCTTAACTGGGTACACCCTCTGTTCCGAACTAGGTCATTCTCATGCAAGTATATAACCACACCTTCCGGCCGGGGGCATTTATGCACTAGCTATCATGGCTGTCACACCAATGCCATGGCTAATGCTACATCGCTGCAGGAAGACCAACGAGGATCACCACCTTGCAAGACAAAAAGTCCCAGCAACTTCTGCACACCCCACATCTTACTCTTGCACTGACTCTGAAGAGACCTCAACATGGCAGTGACTTCTCCAACTGGTCTGACAATAGTCCACTGGCGGTTCACTCCAAACGAAGGCTCCGTTTCCTCAGCTGCCCACATCACCCCCAAGTTCAATGGCCCTTGAATTTCAGAAGCTTGTGGCTCTTACTTCTCACTAATCCTAGCCCACAAAATAATCGGGGAACTTCAGCACTAATTGAGAAAGGCCGCCACAGGTGCGTGCTGGAGGTCTAATGATCTCAAGCAAGGCAAAAACCACACATCAGCTCATTGACATGTTCTTGTCCACATAGATGTCATAGCCGCATTGTGGACCCTCATGAAGAAGTCTTTGGGGTGCCACGACAACAGATAACATGCTGATCTAACCATGTCACCAACCTAGCCACGAGCCAGAGACACTCACCAACTCATCTGCCCAATCACTATGTTAATACATTTCCATATGTTCTTGCATGTCAATGAAATCCTTGATCAATCTATCGTTCTGACGCCAACATCGATGCGTGCTTTTCTGATCACATCAGTGAACTTCTACTGCTCAGTGGTGCACTCTGGGTATTTCTCACCATACACCCGGGCATACATCGCCAGACCGGGCATCCAGTTGTCCTAAATCATAAGTGCCTGTCTCCTATGATTAATCTCGTTCTCCATCTCTTTTATCACTCCTTACACCAAATATCCGAATGCAACAACTTGAAAAGTTCCATAAACTCCACAGCCCAGATGTGACTCTCAACTGGGCCCATCCAGTAGACCCAAGTGGCTTAGTCTTGCCCAAAGTTACAAGCACTTGGGAGCCTTATGATTACTCTATCCCATCACCCTGATCCCTGCCCCTGAGCTCAAGGGGCCTGAGCCATCCTCCACTTTCCCTGAAACACCAACACGGCTGGCTTGCATCCCCACTGATATCAACCATCCGTCAGCTCGATCCCATTCCGCTGATGATACCCCGAAACCCCCTGAAACGACCACTGATGGAGACTCTCTGCAAACCGTATGGTGCCACTCCCAGTCCTCCACCCCAACACTCTACTAGTTTCATGAGTTGAAACACTCCTGTTAGTACTTACACCCCTGTGTATTTGATGTCACACCACCAGCACCTCAGCATCTTTATCTCCCCCTTGATAAGGGACTGCACCTATCTGCCCTTATCTGTGTCCTAATAAAAACCCTATGAACCATCTGCTGCCCACTCCAGCTGCAATCCTGCAATTCCCCTGACATATGCTTCTTTGCCAACATGCTCTCCCACCTCTGCATGCCATACAATGCCACAACCCCTATGCCTTTATCATCACTCCACGCTGCCGTATTGTGGCAGGCCTGCATAACAATGGACCTGGGTGCAGGTGCTCTGGTCACATCCCAAACTCTTGGTCCCTCTGGGAGGTTGCACCAAGCCAACTCTGCTTGCCCATCATCTTCTCTGGTGGTTTCATGGCCAGGCTCTGGACTATTAAGTTCTTCAGCAGGTTGCAGTCCTGCTGCACTTTTCTAGAGTGGTGTCCCACTGTTACAGGGACAGCTTCCCATGTACATTGGTGTGGAAGGCAGTGCAACACTGTGCTCTTGAGGAATGCTGTGCAGTAGAAACTGGAGCATTCCAACTGCTGGATGGGATTATCACAATAACTGAATTCAGGTCCAACTATCCAGACAGACTCAAAGAATATGGCAAAATACTACTTTATGAGTTCAATAAAGTAGGGAAATCTGGCAAGGTTATCGCAGCTCACACACTCTCAGAGCATTTCTGTAACACAAATGTCTTTTTACCTTGATGTACGTCAGCTATGATGTCATCCTATGTGGCAAACAGTACAAACCTATCAGGTGGAGGGATTGGTTAAGTGAATTTATATACCTATATTCTGCATAGGTGTCAGTAACATCATTGGCCGCCCCTTATCAAGTAGGCACACCTTGAACTACCTCTAATTACTAATAGATCATAGTAGAATAACAGCAGCGGATTGGCTTCTGCAACAACGCATAGTCCATCATTACATAGGCAATCCTAATTGGTTGGCCCTCTCTTCCAAACTTGGACATTCAGCTCGTTAGCAGCACGTAAGCAAAATGAAACCCTGGTGCAGGGAATATCGTCAGACAACTGCCCACTTGGCTAATTAGCCTAGCATCGCTCATCAGTTAGGCCCTAAGCCAAGGCTTCTTCTTTGTAGTTGACCTTGCTGACTGTTCTTTTCTCTGGAGCCTTAAAGGGAGTGAAGGTACATTGCTATCTTCGTCTGGAGCATCATGAATAGACATTGTTTCTTGGTCTTGCAACACTGGTGGGGAGATCATGATTTGCCCATTCTCTCCTCTTATTTAGTGCCATTTGATTCAATTCTATTAGGTGATATTTCTCTCTTCGGCCTCTGGAGACTTGGTTGCTCTGTCTTGCATCTGCTTTCTGCCTCCTTGATTGTTCAATACTTGGCACTCGCAAATGTTCACTCCTTTACTTAATATAAGAGAAATATGTCTTATGCACACATCTTATCCTCTTTTAACTCATTTGTGCCTTGCAGTTACTTCTTGCTGTGGCATCCTGGACCCTGAGCCAAACAAACATTCTTTGTTCTTGCGCAAGTTTGTATTCCAGGGCTTATCAGCCCTGCAACCTTGGTCACTCTACTAGAGGCTTCTAGCTTACTATTAAACACAATCAACTTCCATCTTATCAACATGGCTGCTTTACCCGTGTTATATGTTCTACGTTTAGCAAGCTTCTATGTTTTATCTGCCTTGCATTTCTGTCTATATACATCTACTATGTTTTTTTACTTATATTCTCAGCGTATATAATTTCTTTGCATGTATGTTCACTTTACTTCAGTCACATCTTCATTCTTTGAGTATTCTTCTATCATTTTAGTGCACCCTTGTCTCTTCTCTTCATGAAATGACTTTACACCTGTCATACTTTACTTTTAGTTCTTCTATGTCCAGTGATGTCTGCAGACTTCCTTCTACCACATCAGTGCGAGGGTACATTCGATACGGTTGTCTGAGTGCATACCGTCTTTCATATCTTCGATGCAGTATTTGGATGATACCAGGGCTCATGTATAGTGCTTTCTTGCTGTTCTTCCAATATAACAGAGGCAAGGGGGTGGGCTCTAAGAGTGGTGTGCACATTTGCATCTCTACAATACGTTATTGCTTCAACTTTGGCTCATGGCTAGTGACTGTGATGATATAGGCCCAGTTCTTCATCCGAGTCTTGAATGGGCCACATCCATGCTGTGCAAGCCGTCCTCAAAGTAGGCTCCCTGGCAACAAAAGCTCTGTCCAAATGAGTAAATATGTTTGGAGGTTTACAGACCTTTTAGTTTGGGCTATTAAGTCTCGCCCATGACACCTGTAATCCAAAACTATTGCATTAGAGTACAGATAGGGAGCACTTTTTTGTTATTGTGTTTTGGTTTACAGAAACCCTTCCACAAATTTAAAATAACAAGAGGAAGCCAATAAATAGACCTTAGTCTACACATAAACATGCATTAAAACAAGTATATAAAAAAAAACAAAGTATAATTTCATCATTTCTTCAAGTTGATAATAAAAGAAAAGGAATGGAGGACCTACAATTCAACAGTACATACATAGCAACAAAAATAAATTAACAATCAAACTCTATATCATTCAGAAAAAGTACAAGCGCAATAATCAATGATCTTTTCAATCCCCACATCAGTCTAGACCACAAGAGATCTCTGGAGTATTCAGAGGAAACATTATCCTTTTTCCTTAACAAAGGAAGACAGTCTATTAGTGCTGAGAGCTTTGCAGTCCAATATCCAGTGTTTAACACTTTCTGTGACATCTTGACATTTGCAAAAAAGACAATATTTTAAGGGCCCACTACATGAGTGGGCATAGTCGAATACCTAGTTCTTTCTCTAGTGTGGAATTGGTTGAGCTTGTTGCGTAAGAAAACCTGTTAGGTCCTATGGCATGGAAAACACTTCAAAAATAAAGCTAGATCACCCCCTTTTTCTAGGGAAGTTAGCATATTCACTAGACAAAGAATATCCAGACAGAGCCTCAATAGTCAGCCTCCACTCTTCCTGAAATAGTTTGAATGTTGCTTTATCTGGATTGGGAGGAATTGCATATGAGGCGGGACACACAGCCTATAGGCGTTGTTTGGTTATTTGCCCACCCATGGCCATGCTAATCAATATGGGCATTCCCACCCAGTTCCTGCCCCTATGCGCCAAAACACCCCCTCCTGGGAACTCATTAAGCTTGCTTCACTCAAGTCTTTCTATTAAACTCTGCACTCAAAGCGCCTGCCAGTGTTTTTTCAAGGCACTCATCTGAGAGTTAATGACTTACTTGGAGTTGTAAAACCACTACTGGGGTAATACAAATATCTTAACAGGTCTGCCTTCAGCCACGATTCATAAGCAATTTGCTTTCCTTCATTGAAGTCCTGTTAAAAACAAGCATTGGCAAAGTCAGCAGTTTTGCCGTGTATATATGTATTAGGTATTTACTAGGCACTGATATTAAATGCTCAGGCACTCATACCACTTTGGCAGCGGCTTCCATCGATGGCCAGTTAATACCTCTACAGCTATGCCTAGCAAGTGCCTTTCCCATGCCTGCACACCATCCCAAACTGTTGGCATTGCCAATAATTGTTCTCATAGAGAGCATGATGTGGCATTGCTTGCTCAGAAGGGTTTCTTGCCTGAATCACCGTTAAAACAAAATATTTGAAATATGCAATTCTGTTGTTATTCTGATAAGATACCTAAGTCATCAGTGGGCTGCAACAAATGCAAAAATAAATAAATAACATACATGTGCCCAAATGTCCTTGCGGCATAATACCATTTGAGTAAGGCATTAGGTGTCTTGTAGTACGAAAACAGGTGAGGGTTTTTAGGAAAAGGGTGCTGTTTTGTAGCCCTCTGTTTTAATGTGTAATAGTATTCCTGTAAAGCAGCTGTCTGCAAGTGAATAGGGCTGTTCCATGTCCACAGGGAGGATGGGCTCCAGGGATGCTCGCCTCTCCCATGGTGTTCGCTGTGGGCTTGCACGTGGTCGCTGGATTGCACTATGAATAGATAAACTCCTTCAGATAACAATTGGAAGCTTGTGCTGGTATAATATATGCACTATACATAGCTGGTAGGTGTACACCTGTGGAATTACAGGCAGACGACTTCTGAGGGGGCACTTAACCACAACGCTATCCTGTCGGCACATGCAGGCACGCAATGCACAACTCCCTTGAGACACAGAAAAATAGCCTGAACTCCAGGGTTACAACACATCACCCAGTGAGGACCACCTTTCTGAACAGCAGCTGTTCAAATCGACGCCTCACCTCCAGGGCTGACTGAAAATACCAACAGGCCTCCAGTTAGCTTCTGGTGCCTGATGAGCAAAGATTGAAGCTACAAGAACGGAAAATATTGTCTTGTGTTATGTGTCAGTGAAATTTCTTTGGGTTGTCTGGGTTAGTAGCTGCTAACTGCATTCCAGGTTGGGTCCTCGTGTTAGCTCTGTTCTGCGGCTGGCGCGTGCCACAAGCCCTTGCCTCGTGTTGACATTCTCCAGCCTGACGACCTTCCCTTCCTCTCCTCTGGATCTCCCTCTGCTTCCAGGTGTTTCATCATCTTGACCCTAGTGTGCGAGAGTGTGGATCTTGGTTTCACGCTCTCGTGCTCTGGTGCAGTTGCAGCACCTGTCCACTCCCCAAACACTCACATATTCGTTGTCACTGTTTGCAACGGCCTGTTAAGTCTTTTTAGCCTTCTTCTGAGCCCCATTCTCTTGTATGGGACCTCAGACGCCCCCCCCTCTAGATTCTGCCATGCATGTCTTAAATCAGATTACTACATGTGAGTAAGTGACTCACTCGCTCATTCCCTCATTAAGGATTTCAATTGGATTCACATATGTCGCCAAACATCTAATGTTGTGGTCTAGCGGTTCCGTTATTCGGCTGAAGGGATTGTGTGAAAGTGAGATTGAACCTCGTTGTTCCCACCTGACCAAGTTGTGTGAGTCCAAGAAGTTCACATAATCTCCAGCTCCTCGGTCCTGTACTTTCCCAATATTTAGAACTCTTGACTAAACTGTCTCCCTTGAAGGGGCGGGAGGATGGCATGCCCAAGTGTCCTGCCTGGTGGCATTGTGCGCTGTCTCCTTTTAAGACTGACAATTACCCAAATGCCCTCTACTCACTCTCAATACAGAACAAAAACCAAACCTACATTCCATAGTGAGAAAATAAAAGCATACTTAGTGAGACATGTGCCATCATGTACCCAACCCCCAAAAACAACTATTGTGTGATCGGCCCAAGTCACTGCTCATCCCAAGGACATCTGCTTCCTGGGGAAACAAGCCAGTGGGACAAAAGAGTACAATCAAAGGCGGGCACATATATGCCAGACGGATATAGGGGGTGGAGCGGGCAGCAGATTGGAACTCTCTGACAGGATCATTAAATGATTGGTGGGGGTTGGGGAGGGCAGGACACACACTGAAAGCACAATGTGAGAAAAAAGACCATTACAAAAGGGGATGGTGGGGGGGAGGGAGGGTGGCACTGCAAATTAACCCTGACAAAGGGAGTGGGGATTAACCAGGGGGATAAAACGCAACCTCTGAAACAAAAGGTTTGGCTCAGTTGAGTTATTTTAATTGATCAATTGATCCTAGTTCCGACAGTGTTTTCCAATCCTGATGAGGCTCCACGCAGTAGGGCAGGGGTTTGCAAGTGGTAGCTCTCTGGATGGTTTGGACTACAAAACCCATGATCCTTCAACAATGACTAAGCTGAGTAGGGCTGATGAACCTATAGTCCAAAACCAGTGTTAAGAGCTTAAGACAACACATGGAGACCAATAGTTTACTTCTATGGGCAATCTCCATCTCTTCAGCCCTGTCCTTTACCAACATGTGGAACTCTTGACTAAACCACAGCGTTAAGTGCTTAAGAAAACACATTGACACCAATAGTTTACTTCTATGGCCTTTCCAATTTTTTTCTGTCCCGGGCTCTCATGAAACCTTGGAGGAAGTTGTAACCCTGTGATCACCAATTTCCAGTATCCCAAGACCTTCGGCAACAATGGTGACTGCTGCCATACCAGCCAGTATTGGCTGTTCATGTTGGGTTGACTCAACAAAAGCCTCGAAAAAGTCACAGACCCTTCGTCTCCATGACTAATTTTAGACAACGGGAGTCTGAACTTCTCTGATTCATAAAAGATACTTTGGCGTTGTGGCATCGGGAGAGAAGCGTAGACGTTCACACCCCCTACAGCAGGTTTCTGCAATGGTAGGCTCACCAGAGGTTTTGGACTATAACTTCCATCAGCCCTACCCAGCTTAGTCATTGGGGAAGGATCATGGGGGTTGTAGTCCAAAACATCTGGAGAGCTACCAGTTGCAAACCCCACCCTACTAGGTGGAGCCTCATCAGGATTGGAAGGCACTGTTGGGTCTAAGATCCATTGACCAATTAAAATAACTCCAGTGAGCCAGACCTGTTGTTTCAGAGGCTGCAGTGTATCCCCCTGGTTCACCCCCACTCCATTTGTCGGGGTCCATCTGCAGTGCCACCCCCCGCCACTCTCTTTTGCAATGGGATTGATTCTCACATAGTGTTTTCAGTATGTGTTCTGCCCCCCCAAACCAATCATTTAATGATCCTGTCAGAGAGTTCCTATGTGTTGTCCGCTCCACCCCCTATATCCATCTGGCGTATATGGGCCCACCTTTGCTTGCAATCTTTCCTTCCGCTGACTTATTTACCCAGGACATGGATTTCCTCGGGGTGAGCAGTGATTGGGTGCGATCGCACAATAGTTGTTTTTGGGGTTTGTGTACATGATGACACCCTGTCTCACTAGGTATGTTTGTTTTTTCCTCTCTCTGGAATGTAGGTTTGGCTTTTGTTCTGTATTGAGAGTGTGTCGAGGGTATTTCAGTACTTGCCAGTCCTAAAAGGAGACAGCGCACAATGCCGCCAGACAGGACACTTTCGCATGTCCCCTCCCGCCCCGGTCAAGGAAGACAGTTTGCCATCGACATGGTACTTAGGAAAGGCCCCAGGCAGGGAGTGCAGTCAACCCATTGGGTCCTCCGGGCGGGCACGGAACAGCAGGACAACCAGCTCATGTATTATGCAGGTAGCAGCCGCCTTCAAAAGGCTAAGGCATTGATCACAGGTGACTATAATTATGCCGCTATTGACAGGGCTTAATTGTGGCACCACAGAAAAAGGTTGCAGTATCAGGTGGCTGGGCATGGCCCTCGTGCTCCCAGGTGGGCCCCTGGAGACTGCCCTCGGGTGGTAGCGGTGCGTGGTATAAATCAACATAACATCACTCTTTGAACTGGGAAGACCACCAAGTGGGCGTAAAAAACCACAGAGCACAGAGATGGGAGGGCCCCTGGCATTAGGACAGCAGAGCATATGATTGTAGGTGACATCATCCATTTTAAGACGGATGCCCAAACATTCATGCCAAACATAAAGCCGGGATTCCATAGCTGTGGGGTGGGTTGAACACATTAGAACACTGGTGATAAAGAGCCATGGGTAAAGTTGGGCTTCGGGTGTGACTACAAGAACTTTGTCAGGTTTCATCGGCTTGCCTGTCTTTTCTGCTACCCATTTCTGTGTGTCTGGACGAGGGTAGCACGTGACAATTCAGGTGTTTAATCAGAATGTTGGGCAGGCCAACCCGAAAGGCCGGAATTCTCCACTGGACTGCTTTACTTCAGATTGGTCCCCCCAGTAGTGTCTCCCAGATAGGGGCTGTGTAATGCTGAGCTGTGCAGTGGCGGACCCCAGCAGAGTGTCTATACCCGCCAACTCAATGGAACATCTCTGTACGTGGAATTTTACAGTTAAATAAGCATCGATGGGTAACAGTAGCCCCAGGGGAGGAACAAGAGAGGAGGCAGATTTTTTGTTGTTGCCCAGGGCGACTGGCTCATGTGTGGGCATTCTTCAAAATGATTCAAGGTTAGTGGTCACAAATGAATATTTTCCTTGCAGGGGCATTACCAACTCCTCCAGATCAGTGGCAGTGGCTGAACGTGGCAAGGGAACCCTACATAATTAAGCCAGGATTCGTGGGTGTCTCCTCCTGAGATATGTTTTAATGGGCTGAAACTGTGCATTTCACTGTATGTTGTAGAAGAAAAGTGTTTAAACAGACACACAGCTGAACATTGGTTCCTTAAGACAATTCAGGAAAAATTACAATGGATGAACAGTCACCAACAGCATAAAGGAGTATTTTACAACATTTGCATGTATCCTGTGTCCACAATATATGGCAGGATTGCGTTTGAAAATCTGTTTCATGATGCTGCAGCACCAGTGTATGGCAGCATTGCCATTGTACATTCATGATGCTGCACCCAAAACATAAGATGGCTATCATAAGCAAATCCATTTGATGTTGCACCTACAATACTGTAAATACTTTGGTGAATTGCGGGCCATGATATATGCCAGCATTGCCATTCATGTTGCATCCACAATACATGCTACAGCCGCTGTAAAACAAACCCACAAAGCTTCAAACACAATATATGCCAACATGGCAATGTTAAATCACTTTCTTGATGCTCCCCCCACGATACATGTTATTTATGCCAGCATTGACATTTCATAGCACTTTCATAATGTTGCACAATATAGGAAAGCATACATTGTTTTCATTATGCTGCATCCAAAATATGTCACAATTTCCACTGTACGTTACTTTGAAGATATGCCCAGCAATATATGCCTGCATTGTCACTGTACATCACTTGTATGTCTACAATATATGATAGCATTTTTCACTGCACATCATTTTCATGATGTTGTCCACACACTGTCTTTTACCACTGTGGATAACATTCGTCATGCATCTCCCCATGCCTGCACACATCACACTGCAATGCACTCAATTGATCTCTCTGGTCCAGAAGTGGCAGCATGCAGCAAGATTCTATATGAGGGGTTAGCGTGAAAGAACACATTCCATGCCCAGGTGGGAAATCCTTGGGCACCACATCTGCTATTGTGCTGGTCATTCCTGCATGTATTTTTTAAAACATTGCATTTAATCAGGATGTGAACCACGTCAGCCCAGATAGAGGAAGGGTGCATGCAACTTGATTGGAAGAGGGACACAAAGGTGCCAACCATCTATGCTGAATCCCTGGCTCTGCTATTGGGGAGGATGTTGGCATCATCTGGAGCCAAATGTGAGGAGCAGAACTGTCTGCATTTTGAGGGAGAATAACAGAGCCGCCTGCAGTGATGGCAGAGGAACAATAACACTCAGTAGCCAGTTCCTGCAGTAGAGGGAAGCAACAATGAATGCCACGTATGAATGAGTGGCAGCATGAGCTGCACAGCACCACCTGCAGTAACAGTGGACACACCACACTTCCCAGCAAGAGGCAAAGAACGAGAGAGAGAGAGAGAGAGAGGGCGAGAGAGAGAGAGAGGGATAGCAAGAAAAGATAGAGAGAGGGAGGGAGGTAGAGAAAGAGGGGAAGCAGAAAAAGAAAGAGAGGGAGGGAGAGAGAGAGAGAGAGAGAGAAAGAAAAAAAAAAAATATATATATATATATATATGTATATATATATATATATAGAGAGAGAGAGAGAGAGAGAGAGCAAGAAAAGAGAGAGAGAGAGATAGAAAGAGAAAGAAAAGATATATATATATATATATAGAGAGAGAGAGAGAGAAAGAAAAGATAGAGAGAGGGAGGGAGGTAGAGAAAGAGGTGAAGCAGAAAAAGAAAGAGAGGGAGAGATGTTATGTGCTTTTGGCTTTTGAACCTACCAGTATTCACTGTCAGACGAGTTTGCATTGTTGTAAATTCATTACTTCTTTACAAATACAAATATATTGCACCAAAGTCCTAAACATCTGCCCCCGCACCCAATTGCTACTGATAGCTTCAAAGACCTGAAAGTTCACCCAGGTACCGAGTGGCAATTTTTCACCAGGAACCAATGGTTCTAGTCCAGGGCTTTCGTTTAACAAACTAATGATTCTGGGAGTTGTATTCTTGGGTTCCATCCGATTAAACAAATGAAGTGAATTGTAAACAAACAACTCTGTCTATTTCATCACACCTATTTGATCAGGGTTGTGCAATCTTTTACTCTCCAGATGTTTTGAACTATGACTCCCATGGTTCCTCGCCATTGCACATGCTGTCTAGAGCTGACGGGATTTGTAGTCCAAAATATCTGGTGAGTCAAAGGTTGCAGATCCCTGGATTAGATTGTTGTTGGCACATTATGTCACGTTTACAAATACAAGCATATACGTATTTTGCTTTTTCACTCATTTAATCTTCTTCAGCTAACTGCTGTTGGTACAACTCCAAGTAAAAAAAAAAACACCCACACGCTAAACACATAGGACATTTAACAAACTACACTTGACAGTACATTGTGGAATTTACATACACACACAATATTTCACATACACATTCAGACATATCATTTACAACAATATCTGTATCTGACACAAACAATGGGACATGTGGTAGACAATCGTTTATGTCACTGTAATCACAATGAGTTCAGTTTCCTTTGCCCCAGTGTGAGATTTGTACTCTTCTTCAAATCAACACCCAACATGTTTCAACCCCTGTGTTAGTGCAGGACCTTCTTCAGGGACTTGCAACTCTTGGTGTGACAAGAACGTGAGCCCTAACTTTTGAGGTGAACTTCACTTACCCATATTATAACACAAACTCTCTAGAATCATTAGGAAGCAGATCTCCAGGGATCCTGCAAGTCAACATGCACTGAAAACGATGTAAGTTCCATGAACAGAAAGGTGAGCCAAATATGTGGCAAAGTCACAATGACATCTAACGGTTAGGGAGCTCCGGAGGTGTAGTAAGTGGATGACAAGTGGTTCAACACATTGTATTTCAAACCTCATCCCAATGCTAAGCACTGTGGTGCAAAGCAAGCTCACAGGAGAGCAATTCAAGTGCACTCAGCATGACTATTTCTAAACGAAAATGCTTCTTGAAAACATGACTTCTCCGATGACATTGAGTCAGGTCAACTCTCTTCAAAGAGACACATTGTTAAGAGTGCCCAGTGCCCTAACTTGGAAGTCCATTCCAACATGGAGCACCAGCACTTCCTCAAGTCACTCAAGACATTTTTCCTGTCTATTTTATGAATACGATTTGTTTTCCCTGTTACTTGTTACTGTCCACTACACATGGCTTCTAGCGCCTTCAATATGCTTTGCAGGAATGCTGGTGATACATAATTAAGCAAGTGAAGTTAATAAAAGCCATAACTTTATTATGTCCTCATGAAACATTTTAATTTGGACAGAAATGCTGCCCCATTCCCTCCACATCTGAACGGCTGGATGCAGGGAGGACTTGGGAGAGAAAGAAGGAAGGGGGCAACTTGTCAGAATTAAAAGTAATTGGAGCCCATTATTGGCCAGAAATCCTGCTCTGGATCGGGGAGAATGTTTAAAGATGCAATTAAAGTCCATATGCATCCCCCTGTCAAGGAAAGGTGGGGGGAGTTGGATGTAAACAACTGGGCCCATCAAAGAAGGAGAACGAAGGAGACGGGAAAACAAGGCTTCATTAGGGCAGCAAGAAAGACAGATAATGAGCAGCAAACATCAAAAAACATTCCCATTACCCGGCCCAGCGAACCTTCGCGTATGAGTACAGACAGGCAACGGCATTAGGCAAGCAGAGTACATTCCCGCTCTCTCACCCGCGGCCTAGAGGCGCATACCCACAGTCTGCTAGTCCATCAACAATACTTCGGGTGAAGGAGGAGAAAGGAGTGCGGGAACAGAAATATACATAGCTAGCATGCCTCCATCTGTATGTGCACACACCCAGGTGAGCTTCTTTTTTCTGTTTTGCTTCAATACATTGTATCTGTGAAAATGTTCTGATCCACTCCTAAAGCCATCTAAGCGCTTTAACGCGTGTCTAATGGAAGATAATACAGCTCTGTGTTGATCATGCGTCTTATTTGGTCAATACATATGTTAAAAGGATTCTCTAAATTTATGAAGTGTTGGAAGGGAGAGTTTTTTTTACACTAAGCCAACAGAGTTGAAGAACATTTAACCAACAGAATGTAGGAGAAAGAAGGGAATTCCCCAGAATTGGACAACACACGGATAATTGAGTGTAGGTAATTTGTTCAAAAATGTGTTCTGAAATATTAATAAGTAGAAATAATTTCCTAAGAAAGCGAGCAACTAAAAATGGGGCTGGGGACTTTGAGGTGAAACTAATCGCAAAAGGGACGCAGGAAAGTGACAAGAACATAAAGCCGGGTGAGGCAATGTTACAGTGTTGCTTTTCTTTATCCCCATTGGCCAATTGTGCCAGTAAACCTTTTTTTTAAATCTATTTTTGGCAACCTTTTTTTGGTTAAAGGAGGTAAGACCTGATAACTGCAAATAAAGACCCTGGTGACCCTGTCTATCCAGCTCGGTTGGTACGCCCTAAAATAAGGCAGTGTGCACAGTACAAGCTTAATCACTTCCGTTACATAACTGTTGGTTGTTGTACACCTTGTAATGTGCTCATCATTCGAACTCGCAATGAATTACATACTCTAAGCACAACATCCGTGGATCCATATTTGACACAGGAGATTTACTTTAAATTTCCAATACATTCAAAAATAGCTTTGACTCTCCATAATTAGGAATGAGCCGTAAACTGATGAGCCCGATGAGTCCTTGCGCTTGACTCGATCGTTGAAATGGTACGTCATTGTGACGTAGACTCCTACTGTTAATCGATACAATGCTTGGCTAGCTCACTAGCCAAGGGGAAGCCTTGTTTTGAGCCAGTTGGAGTCTTTGAAGGTGTTCAATGGGAAGTGCCTTAATGAGGGACTCTCCGACTGTGCAGATGGAAATGAGGTACACATCTCCTCCACCCTCAAGTGTGGGTCGACTAGGTGGGCACCGCAGTCGGTCTCCACGCAAAAGCTAGATTCCTAATCTCACCAGGGTCCATGCTCCACGTCCAGTATACCGAGGTGTATGCTACCAGTTTAGAACCTACAGTTGGCATGGGACAGATGCAACAGAGATGAGTCTTCACGAATCAGTGATAAGCGTGCCATCGTAAAAGCCCATCGTCAACTCTGTGATGGACCCACGGCAGGAGCCAGAGAAAGAAGCTCAAAGTCAAAGCAGCCACTGAGCCTAGAAGTGTGCCCTAGACGCAGAAATTGTGAAGGGTGACGAGAGCATTGTTCAGACATCCATCTCCAGTGTGAGCGAGAGAGACCCATCCCAGCCAAGGTTCTATGTTCTTAGATTGGCCGTTTTCTTTTTTCCGAGGAGTTTTGTAATTAATATTTGTGGCCGAAAAAACTCATTGAATATTATATTATTTTATTTGTGGGGGCTCCTCCTCAAACACTCCCTTCCCTATTATATAGTCCCTATTTCTCAATCCCCCCCATACACCTTATAACCCTTCCCACCCCCTCATATTTCTCGATGAGTTTTTTGGGCCAACAATTTTCTGCCAAAAACAATGCGAAAAAAGGCTTGGTGATGTAACGTCGTACCCCCAGCCAGACACGTGTTTTCCATTCATGGCATGTGTCACTGGGTGTTTATGTTAATATGCAAATTATCCAGATGTAACATTAAGAGGCAAAGCGGGAGAGATAACAATAGCAAGTAAGTAAATAAAACAATAAAAAAAATATCATATAATGAGCCTGTTTTTCAAACTTTTGCCTTGAGTTAATCCCACATATTTATAATATCCTCAAGGATGCCTGTGCTTTAGGGCCTGGCCATTCTAACAGCTATACTTAGCCCCAGACCTACCTTGCACCATCAGCTCCCCCTCTTCTAAGATTCTGCAAGATTCTCCTATTTTACATCACAGAAATGTTATCTTTACATCCCGATCCTGAAGCATCCCCAATGAGTATATAGGGTTCACAGTTACAAACAATGTATTGTTAGGGTTAGGATGAGTGCTGTGAAAAGCGAAATGAGCCACAAGCCCAGTGAAGCTTGTGTTATTAGTGATTCAATCATTCAACCCTTTTATCACAGACATATTTATCAAATATAAAGACATGTGCCCATTCCCGTCTTCCAAAAATACTATTTAATTTCATGCATAGCAGCCAGGGAACCTCATTGATTATATTTGTGCCCAAGCCCTTTTTCGCCAGGGATATTTCAAAACCGTACCAGAAAGAGTCGATCATTCTGTCAACCTTGGAATTATAAACTTCAATTAGAAAATAATATATATAGTAAATGATCAGTAAGACCAGTTAAATGTCCTAATTATGAATCTGATATATAATGGGAGTGATCATTTGGAATGAACATTGTAAAGTTTCGAAAAGCATGGGTTAGAATATCAGTACAATTACATTATTTTATTCCTATATCTAATAGTTTATTTTGCAGAGAATACACGCCACGTTTACTCTCAAAACTCAAAATGAGTTCCTTCTTGGGAACAGTCACACCCAGATTTAAAGCAATCATCTGTTTGTTCGGTGAGCACCAGTTCAAAGTTTACGTTTTACTACTAGTCACTGATTGGTTGGTAGTGCTGCTGCACAACCTCATTTGTTACCCCATAGATAGGCACTAATAATTAAGAAACAAACTGAAATTTGCAGATTGAGTGGTCGACCCTGCAGCCAGGTCATCTGCCCCTTGCTAGGTCTTTCACAACCCCAGTACCTCCCCCAATGTCCGTCCATGTCATCCTCACCGCACACAAGGTTGACAATGTGCAATTAGTCTGATAGTGATGTTCCTAAGGCACACTGGTAAGGCAAATGAGAGAAAGAGAGAGAGAGAGAGAGAGAGAGAGAGAGAGGCAGAGAGAGAGAGAGAGAAGTAAAGAGAACGAGAGCCAGAGAGAGAGAAAGAGAGACGGAGAGAGAGAAGAAAGAGAGAGCTAGATCGTGTGATACGCTGGGTACAGTTAGTTATAATTACACATTGCTTAAATTCATTTTTGACTTTGTCACCTATGGCAACACCTTTTGCAAAAACAATGCTACAGAGAAGAGGAGAGGCCAGGGAAAGAGACTTTGGAATCAGAATATTTGGATAGCATTGAACCTGGAAAAGCTATGAGCATGCATTGGTTGCATAACAGGTTACATGTTCTGTATCCTGTCACCCCCCCGCCCCCCCGATCTCTTGACCCCACCCCCAATGCTTTCATCTGACAGAATGTCTCATCACAGGTACAAGACAAATGAAAACTGCAGCATCCTAGTCCCTTTTCCTCTTCCGCCTCCTAGTCCCTTTTCCACTTTCTCATGTTAGTCTTTCTTCCTCATCCTAATAATTCTTTCTCATCTTCCTCTTCCTTTTTTTAGTCCACCTTCCTTGTCCTAATAACTATTCCACCTTCTTGTTCCTCTTCCTTATTCCTATTTGTCTACTTCATCTCCCTTCCCTCATCCTAGTCCCTCTTCATCTTCTTCATACCTCTGACTTGTCCTCATCCCTCTTACTCATCCTAGAATCCTAGACCCTATTATTCTTCCGTGTCCATTCTACTCTTTGTTGTCCCTCTTCCTTACACTCATCATTCTTAGTGTTCTCCGTCCTAGTCCCTCTTAGTCCTCCTTGCCCAGTCCCTCATCCTCCTCCCTCTTCCCCACCCTAGTTCCTGGTCTTGATCTCTCAGGGTCCCTTCCTTCTCCCTCATGATAGTATTTCTTCCTCGCCCTAGTCTTTCCTCCTCATCCTAATTACTCTCACTCTTCCTAGTATCTCTTCCTATTTGTTATCCTAGTATCCATGCATTTTGCTCATCCTTGTCCTGGTCCCTGTTCTCTCACTAATGGCCCCTTTTTCCTAGTCCCTTATCATATCATAGAGTTACAGTCCCACTCCCCATCGTATCCATGTTTAGTCTTTCCTTCAGTCGGTCAGTTCTTCTGGTACAATGTCCCTCTTGTTCTTCCCCTGTGTTGCTTCATCTATGTTTTCTTCTCCCCCTCCTTCAAATTTCCCTCTCTGTCTATATTTCCTCTGTTGTTTTCTCTCATTTTCTTTTTCCTTCTGTGAGGTACCATTAGTAAGGCTCGGACTCAGGGGAGGGTTCTTTTTGAGTACATACTTTTATTAAATGTAAAAAGGTGGGGGTTGGGGAAACTCCTATGGTTCCCTGTGTCTAAATAGGGGTTCCCTGCTTCAAAAGAAATAGTGAAGAGAGTCAGGATGTCCAAAAGAATAAAGTATTTCCCCATCACATACCCAACACCTATCTCTGTCGCTCACAATATAAACTAATAAATGGTGCAAGGGGAATCTCGCTCTACAGAAAATAGTGTTCATCAAGGTAACATACATGTTCTCAGCCAGGTGGGCATCCAAAGGAGGTAAGAATATATAATGTTCCAATACCAAGAGGCTGTTCCTTTCCCCAAGGCTTAAAACGAACACATGTCTTTCCAGCCACTTCTTGTTCAGTGCAAATAAAAGGATTCTCCAAAGGTACAACACGTTCCTTAGTCCCACGGTTCTAGCCCTCTCAGACTTGCAGCACTTGAGGGGTCTTGGTGTACTCTCCTCCCAAGACCCAGTTACTTTGTATATTGTCTCTCTTTCATGTATAGGGCTCCAGTGCCAGTTACTTCTTTTTCAGGTTCTTGACTCATTTATGTTTGACCGCTTCTTTATGTGTGGGTCACAGACTCACAATGGAAGCTCTGGTTCATTTGGTTTACTCTCCTACCAAACGTAGTGTGCCTTATTTTCGATCTCACTTTCATATGAAGTCTCTGACGTACTTAGACTTCCTGCTTGATATGGGTGCAGGTACCAGATTCGCAATCGTCATGTTTCATAACCTGTTTTTCTCCTGCCAAGATGAGTTTCCACTTGTCATGCACTTAATTATGACCTGGGCATCTGCCCCGTTGCTTCTCCATATCTCTTTCAGTGTGTTGGTGCATAATACTTTCTGACCCTTATTTTTACCCTTCTGAGCTTCACCTGGCTTCCCCGAATCACCTGTTAATCCCTGCCAGCCCATGTGCCTGTGCTCTCGGTTCACACCTTTTGGGTGACAAGATTCTGTGTTGAGGCTCTGGTAGCTCTGGTACTTGCTCCAGGTTTGGTTCTTTGTCCACTGCATCTCACATCCTTCTCGCGGTCCGCCTTCATCTCAGCATTGACGTGGACATGGCAAGACGCACCCATGTCTATTTGGTATGTTAGCTTCAGAGTAGCCGGTTCTCTCTCCTTCCCAGGTAAACAGATTCCTGTCTCTGTGTCGGGCTCACGTCTCCTTGAACTGCTCTCCCACTGGCTGCGTTGCTTCCTCGGTCAACCAATACCCACCAGGTTCTCCTCTTGCTCTCAGCAGTGCCGTATTTAAACTCCATGTTAGGAAGAGGAGTCATCCAGAACCAATCAAATTTGCTAATGAACTGGATTGCTCACTTTGGTTTACCCAAGTGATCTTCATCCTTGCCGTCCTCTTCCTCGTCACAGTAGGTGTTTTTAGATGTAATAAGTCAATGTCAGTATTACTTTGCCTAAATGAAATAGCTCCATTAGTCTCACTAGAAAACATGTCACTCCTAGCAGGTCATGTGGGAATTGAATGTAATGCTTGAAAGGGGGTTGAAGGATTGTCAACAGAGTTATGCTGCATCTCCTGAAGATGATCACCCCTAGTCCCAGAAGGGTGCCCTTCCTAGGTGAACCTCCTGCTGTGCACCACACCCAGGGTAAATATTGTGCTGTGGATGCACAGCCCCAGCCCCCTGGGAAAGGTCTCCCCTTAGAGGAGAATGGAAGGCATCCTCGGATTCGTCACGCTTGACTCTCATTGGGGGATGTGGTGCTCTTTGGGGTGGAAGCGGTGCACTAGAAGGTGGCATAAGAATTCAAGACTGCATGTAGAGCTTGCCAGAGGACTGAATGCTGAAAGTTTAAAGCGTGAAGTAATCTATCAGTATGTTGCTCTTTTATACAACATCTCCCTAAGCATTCCTATGGAACTACATGTGACGTTTCCACATTTCATAACCGGGGCCCTCACTTGTTATGGAAGGTTTGAGTTATGGATGGAACTTAAACACTGTTATTAAGAGTGAAACCTGCAGGCAAGTCATATGACCTTCATGCTATCAGATCTATCTTCCTTAGAACATAAATAAAGGTGCATGCTTATCTAAATGCTGATGCCCTGTTTGCAAGGGTGTGACTTGTAAACTGGCGCTGAAAGCGCTAGTACAGCAGGAGGTGCTCATCTTGTTGCAAGCAATAGTTAGCAAACAGTACAAACCCCTGTACAATTTATCTTGCAAGTCATGTACATTTGTTTGCTGTTTAAGAGGGTTACTGTCCGCATGTTTGGCCTGGCAGTACAATGATTGTTAGGGGTTGTACCTCTGTGTAGGCCATCTTTTATGACCACGGGTAACTGAAGCTAGAAGGTGTGTTTAATTCCTGATGCTGTGTCCTTGCTAGAGAGCTATAATGCATGTTATGGGCCTCTGTTGGAGGCTGCTTAAGCTGCAGGCCTCATGCCTCAGCTGCTGTTTTACAATGTCAGAAGTAGGTATTTAGCCAGCAGAGATTAACAACTCACAGAATAACATCCACAAGATGACAAACCTTTTAGCTAAAATGCTTTTTGAGTGCAGCCCTTTTTTTTTTTTTTTTTTTTGGTCAGCGATTAGTCATGCCTACAAATGTAAAATGCAATGAAAGTGACTGACTTTACAAATTCGTGTTTACTATTGGGTGGGTGCTCCGCACATCCTCCTTGATACCTTCGTATTCTAACCCCCTGTTGATCACTGGAAACACCTATCAAATTGTGTGGTTAGACAGGTGTGTGCGCACAAACACACACCAGACAGCCACAAGCAGAGACCCACATGCAGCACTGAAACAGACACCATCCAGGTCATGGATGACACTCATGAAATCAGGGAAAAGGGTGGTACATGCCTCCTCGTCCTCCACTACCTATCTGCTGCTTTCGAGATAGTCCATCGCCGTAGACTGACGAGCCTACTCCCAAACAGCATGGGTTTCTCAGGCACAGTTTTAAACTGGTTGGCATATTACCTCTCGGTCAGGAAGCAAGCCATCTAGATGGGCATCAGACTACTGCACAGAGACTTGCTGAGTACTACATGGCTCAATACTCTCCCTGGTAATCTTTAATCTTCTTAAAGAGCCATTGGGATCACTCCTAAATGATCCCGAGATCTTACTCCACCAATACATGGAAGATACCTAACAATACCGTGGTAGCCAGGGCATCTCACACCTCGGGAAATGCACTGCCCTCATCCAAGCATGAATGACAAATGAAGACCTGAAGCTCAGACCCACAAAGGTGGAATGTGTCCTACTTGGACACCCAACTGATCAGGATGCCATTCAAGAGTGGCTAAACAACCTGCCCTTGATGCCTTTACACCTCAAATGGACCCGACCTCCAAATCACTTGGTTTCACTATAAATACCACTCTCTCCTTCCCAAAACACATCATCAAAATGGCCGAAATTGCCTGGTACTAGCTAACCCTCTTCGAGAAGATATCAACTCAATATGTTTTCAACCCTGAGGCAGCTGCACTGGCTTCCCATGGCAGCCAATATACTCGTCAAGACTGCCTGCATTATTTATAAGACAACCACCACTCACACACCTGACTAGTTAGCTAAAAAACTACTCGTAGTTCCGGTTGGCCATGTCTCTCTGGGAACCAGGCCATCGCTAGTCTTGAGATGAATCTGGCATGCAAGGGAAAAAAATGGAACCCAGTCTTCTGTTAGGATGAGCCTGACTACTGGAACACCTAGCCGGTAGGAGTCCAGACTGCCAATAACAGGTGTCCTATTGCTGTGACCCTGACTGCTGGAACACCAAGCCGGTGGCAGTCCAGACTGAGCCAGAAATAGGTATTTTCTTGCTATGACTCTGCCTGTTGGAATACCATGGTGGTGCCAGTCCAGACTGTGCCAAAACCTGTCTTCTCTTGCTATGACCCTGCCTACTGGAACACCATGGTGGTGTCATTTCGGACTGCGCCAAAACCTGTCTTCTCTTGATATCACTCTGCCTACTGGAACACCATGCTGATGGCAGTCCATATTGTTTCAAAGACAGGTCTTCTCTTGCTATGACCCTGCCTCCTGCAGCACAATGCTGGTGGCAGTCCATACTGTTTTAAAGACAGGTCTTCTCTTGCTATGATCCTGCCTACTTGAACACCACACTGGTGGCAGTTCATACTGTGCCAAAAATAGGTATTCTATTGATATGACCCTGCCAACTGGAACACCAATCCGGTGACACTACAGACTTTTCCAAAAACTGGTCTTCTCTTACTATGACCCTGCCTACTGGAACACCACGCTCATGGCAGTCCATACTGCACCAAAAACGGTCTTCTCTTGCTATGACCCTGCCTACTGGAACACCACGCTGATGGCAGTCCGTACTGCACCAAAAACTGTCTTCTCTTGCTATGACCCTGCCTACTGGAACACCACGCTGATGTCAGTCCGTACGGCACCAAAAACGGTCTTCTCTTGCTATGACCCTGCCTCCTGGAACACCACGCTGATGGCAGTCCGTACTGCACCAAAAACTGTCTTCTCTTGCTATGACCCTGCCTACTGGAACACCACGCTGATGGCAGTCCGTACTGCACCAAACAACGGTCTTCTCTTGCTATGACCCGGCCTCCTGGAACACCACGCTGATGTCAGTCCGTACGGCACCAAAAACGGTCTTCTCTTGCTATGACCCTGCCTCCTGGAACACCATGCCGGTGGTACTCTGGGCTGCGACAATGCTCTTGCAGTTCAGGAAGCAACTCAAGACCTTACTCTTCAGTCAGTACCTAGGTGCCACCAACGATCCTTGCGTTACCACATCACACCCCAACCCCCATGGCCAGAATATCTGATGCATACGGGGATAAGGGAGGAATGCCAGTGGACACTGTGCAAGCTCAGACTTGAGGTGTCTGTTCTATCTGTTCCGGGAAGGGATAGACTTTAAATATAGGAAAATAGAGCGTGAGAAAACTGGTCTTCGGGGGACGTTTAACAAACAGTGATTTTAATTAATTTAAGACACTCATCAAACAAGTATTAAATCATTAAACACAAAATCAATCAAAATGTCATAGGAACAACTCTGTATATCTCTGCATAACAACAGAGTCACAAAACCAGCATCACGTGTTAATATACTAACCATTGCAAATAATGATCCACCATGTTTTGCTTCTTTCTATGCCCCAAATGAGTGCTAGCCCTATGCAGGCTATATGTCGTGATGTCCGTATGACATTTTGATTGATTTTGTGTTTAATGATTTAAAACTTGTTTTATGAGTGTCTTAAATTAATTAAAATCACTGTTTGTTAAACGCCCCACTGTTTTCTCACGTTCGATTTTCCTATAATTAAAGTACAGAATATTTGATGCAACACATTGCAACCGCTTACCTTCTTACATCATATGTTACCCTCATAGACATGTGCACCACTCAGTTGCGTCATAGCTAGGAATGCGCCACATAACACCACACATTCAAATGCCAATCTCTGTTTTCTTGTGTTTGTCGCTTCCACCTTAACTTCCTCTTCTATGGTTTCCTTTCAATTTGCACTTTGCAATGTTGCTGTGCATTTTGTAATTGTACTAGTGTTTACATATGTATATGCTTTTTTCTGCAACTTGTCAAGTGCGCAGTGCAACACTAGCCACTTGCAGTGCAGTTTGGGCAAGGTTACTTAAAATGAAAAAGATAGCCTTAGGGAAGATGGCTGCCCCGATTGTCATATAGCCTTAGGGAAGTTGGCTGCCCCGATTGTCATATAGCCTTAGGGAAGATGGCTGCCCCTTGCGGTTTATTTTATTTCTGGGCACTTCCAAGTTAACGAGATAGACCTCAATGATATGAAGCTATTTCCCATGGTCACTCAACTTTGCCATGCAGCAAAGGTGGGATTTGAACCTGTGCCTGTTGGTTCTCGAATAAGAAAATAACCACCAGGCTAGTCTAAATGGAGAGAGTGGAGACTAGGAAGACAGGCATGGCCCCGGGAATTCCTCTCGGGTCCTTAGGCGAGTGGTCCCTGTCCAGGTGGTGCCAAGCTCTCTTTTGCAGACTCTCTAATTGTGCAGAGAGCTTGACAAGCTTCCTTCAACAGCCCGGACATGCAGCTTCATCTCCTGAGGAATTCAGTATCTGGGTCACTGTGAACTTTCTGCCCTATCTCTCAGTCTGGCGGGGCTGGAATTAGGACGCCAATTGCCAGGATCCCAGCGGTGAAGCCCCTCTGGCTGGAGCCCTGATAGCCAACTAGTGAGGACCACCAGCCGTAGCACGGATCAAACTCCTCTCTCCTCCTCTCTGACCTCGTGATTATCCATCACACCATTTCAAGACCAGGGGCTAGAAGTCCCGACTCTGCTGTCCTACTTGTCAGGCCCCATAATAACTCCCACAGTAGGAAGAAACGGCAAGGGGAGGCAGGGGGAAACGATAATGATGCACAGGCCAAGGGGAGCGGAGTGCAAGAAGAAAGCGCTTCAAGGGAAGAAGGGAGGAGGGCGAGAAGCATGGGCGACAGGGACGCCGGCTCCTAAAAGGATGAAAGAGCAGAGGAGGTGGGTGAAGAAAGCGAGGGAGCAGTAATGATAATCAATAGACACTGAGCTGGCTGGGACGAGGGAGACAGGACGCGCGTGCGGGGGAGGAGGCCTGAAAAATAAATCCAGGGAAGCGAATGTCACCTGCCATTAGGCTTGTGAGGGAAGTGCGTGTGCTGCATGCAACCAGGCCATGGTCCTGATGAGCTCCCATACACTCCACTTGCCCCCTGAGCAGCATTCAATTTTTTTCCGATCCTGATGAGCTCCCATACACTCCACTTGCACCCTTAGCGGCTTTCAATTTTTTCCCGGTGAAATCAAAAAAGGAGCATAGGGGCTGCATATAAGGATGCAGAAGTTAAGGTGGTTCGGAGGACTCCTCAAAACTGAGCAGAGGAAGATGTTGGTGGGCTGTTGGTCATCGCCCTCCCGTGCCGTGCCAATAGAGAACTAACTCAAAACTGGGCTCCACTTGAAGAGGACTCTGAAGGGAGGCTTTAGCAAATCACTTGCACATGGTCCTCTTGTGGACAGGGAGTTCAGACCTAGGGAGTCGTGGTGGCCTGCTCACTGTCACCGCATGATTGGGATATCTACAAGCCTCCCTGTGAGTCACCACCCAAGGGTGTCAATTAAAGACCCAACAATTCAAGAGGAATACAATCTCCAAGCCTTGTGACACTCAAAGAACACCAGGTGGCTTTTTCCCCAAATGAAGGAAAGGTTTCGGGAGACAGGTGGACCGATCACACCCAGACTGTACCCAATACTGCAGCGAAGCATTCACCGAGCGACCTTCATGCCACCGAGCGGTCCCGGCCAATCAGAATTCATTGCATGCAGTCAGTGGCCAATAAGTATTCCGTTCATGTGAATAGTAACCAACCGGTGTCAGCAGCGGCTAAAAAGCTGCATTCAGCTATGTAATATGATTATAGGGTAATATATCAGAGTGTGGGTCTGAAGAGCCACAGGTCAGCGGAGCTAGATAATGCAATTCTTAAGCTGCCGGGAAAATAGATTTTTGATGAATATAACATCTCTTGGTGCGAATGATGGAACCGTGCCCTTATTCGTCCTCCTTTATACGAATTCTCACGTTTCTGTGGACAGCGGGTTCTCTTGCGATACGGGTCCGCGTTGCTTTTTCAATATTGCTTGTGCCTTGAAAGTTCAGCACGTGCCTAAACTTTCAATCACAGATCTGACTATACCGTTTGCTTGCCATCCATGTTTGAATAAGTATCTTATCGGTTTGATACAGACCCAACTCACGAAATGGGCCTCAACACGGGATGGATGGAGCGGCAAAAACACAGCGGTAACGCTATTGCCGCTGCATTACCTCTGCGCCCAATCCTGAGTTTAGCCTTAAAGCTGGAGATTTACTTCTAGCTTTGAGCTAGAGTTAAATCTCCAGCTTTCCGCCCATTTTCGGTGCTATTATCGCCAGCGCTATTACCGCTGGCGGTAATAGCACAGAAAAGCCCCATAGAGTCATATGGACTCTTAATAAATGGGGAATTACAGCGCCACCGCAACTCGGGATACATTGCTAATTGTGCCAGACCGAGTTGTGGTAACGCTAAAAGCATTGGCGGTCTTTTGGTACAATTACCACCAGGATACCGCCAAGACCCTAATAAAGCCCTATGTCTGTTATGTCCATACATGTATGGGATTTATAAACCGTGATCATAGCTGGGAAACAACGGAGTGCAGTACAAAGAAGATGCACTCAGGGGTTACAAGTGGGGTGCTTGGGGAGCAGAGGAGCTGCAAAGGTTAGAGGCAGTAGATGGGGAAACTCTAAAGAGGAGAATTTCTTTGAGTAGGGTCTTCAGGTATGAGCGATCTGTGATTGGTGAGGTATTCTTTGAGTAGGGTCTTCAGGTCTGAGCGATCTGTGATTGGTGAGGTATTCTTTGAGTAGGGTCTTCCGGTATGAGCGATCTGTGATTGGTGAGGTATTCTTTGAGTAGGGTCTTCAGGTCTGAGCGATCTGTGATTGGTGAGGTATTCTCGAGTAGGGTCTTCAGGTCTGTGAGCGATCTGTGATTGGTGAGGTATTCTTTGAGTAGGGTCTTCAGGTCTGTGAGCGATCTGTGATTGGTGAGGTATTCTTTGAGTAGGGTCTTCAGGTCTGAGCGATCTGTGATTGGTGAGGTATTCTTTGAGTAGGGTCTTCAGGTCTGAGCGATCTGTGATTGGGGAGGTATTCTTTGAGTAGGGTCTTCAGGTCTGAGCGATCTGAGATTGGTGAGGTATTCTTTGAGTAGGGTCTTCAGGTCTGAGCGATCTGTGATTGGTGAGGTATTCTTTGAGTAGGGTCTTCAGGTCTGAGCGATCTGTGATTGGTGAGGTATTTTTTGAGTAGGGTCTTCAGGTCCAAGCGATCCGTGATTGGTGAGGTATTCTTTGAGTATGGTCTTCAGGTCCAAGCGATCCGTGATTGGTGAGGTATTCTTTGAGTATGGTCTTCAGGTCCTTCCTGAAAGGTAGGATGGAGAGGGACATTCTTACCTGCCTGTTAGCATGTTCTAGAGATAGGATGCATAGCAGGACAAGGCACGTTTCCTGTTTGTTCACCTTCTTCTGGTGGTGTGCCTGCTTCTGGAGATGGTGAATTGCTCAGCCATGTAGAGTGGTATCTTTGAGTGTGGCTACTTTTTGGGTGATTCAGACAGCCTTGAACATGATGTGTGCTTTAAGGAGTAGCCAGTTCAGTTATTTGAGGATGGGATGATGTACTAGAAGTTTGTTTGTCATGCCGCGCGGCATGCTGCAGCACGGTAGACAGTTTTCCGAGGGACCAAGGTGGCATTGGGGTGTCAAATTCTAATAAAACATGACATTGTAGAGGGAAGGGAACTCGAGCATTTGGTAGAAGAAGGGAGATTTGTGGGGTGACAAAGAAAGACGAGATGGTACCCTGGGTTGGCCAGGCTCTTGCCCGGTCAGGCTTGCTCACAGAACCAAGGGGCAGATACCAGTTTACATAACATAACATGTGTATTTGTTGAACCACGCCCACTACCACAGGCGTGTCTTTGTTCTGTAGACAGATATCAGTTGTTGATTTTTACCCAACTCAATGGTACTCATTGTATGGACTTCAGGAGGATGAAGGGGCTGAGTGGACCTCACTGAGGGATTCGAACCTGTGACTTTGAGGACAAGCAACGATCCGTGTAGGTATTAAATAAAACACATGGCTTGCTCATTAGCCTCCTGGATGCTCCAATAAGTGGCCAGTGACTGAAAATATGTCAAACATTGTCCCATTTGGGGGCGTGGCTTGTGGGATGGGCATAAGCTTAAAAACGTACACAAACCATAGTAAAGTACGCAATCGTATATATTTGTATATATATTTGTAACATATTTCTATGTTTAGAAAAGATGGCTGGCATACTACACAAACCATAGTAGGGTACGCACATAAATATATAAATGGTTACATTTATATTTTTGTGTGCGTGCCTTACTATGGTTTGTGTACTTCAGGATGGTTTGAAAAGTACATAAGCCAAGTAAGGTACGCACACAAATATATAGCATTTATATATTTGTGTGCGTACCTTATGGTTTGTGTACCTTCCAAGCCATTTTTGTTAAACATTTTTATGTTTATAAAAGATGACTTGAAAAGTGCACAATTCAATCCATCTTTTAAAAAGCTTTACCGACGGACAAAGCCCGAGGCGTCTTTGTCTGTTGGCAAAGCTTTATAAAAGATGACTTGAATTGTGCACTTTTCAAGCCATCTTTTATAAACCTTGAAATATGTTGAGTATACGCCTCAGCGACCTGGTGAAACAAAGGTACAGTAACTTCCTCTGGTGACCCCTTGCACAAGAGGTCACCATAGGAAGTTACAGTGACTGAGAGAAGTGATACTTCTATCTGCTTGTCTGACCTAATGGCGGCGCATCTCCCCCCGCCAATGTTGTGGTGGGACGGGGGGCCAGCAGGGTCCCAGCTCAACCCCACTTTTGGGAGACTACAGGGTCCTTGCCCCGACAGTCCCCGGCACACTTAAAGCACTGGGTAATGCAGTGAGTGGAACCGCTTGGTGAAGATTTACTGCTGCCCCAACGCTCATTTCCCCTCTCGCTATTGTCACACGTGCACCCATGCACACGGTTTCTTCAAGTCGCTCCCTGTGCTTTCTCCTATACCGTGTTTGCTCTTCTGCCAGTTATAATTTGCCCAAAGCGCCCTGAAGCAGCTGAAAGACGCCCTGTGACGCGGCTAAATACATGTACACCTAAAAAATTGGTCCCCGTGTGGCTCTGTGGCTCGGGGCAGTTTGGCTCCATGGGCAGGCAGAGATGAGCAATTCCAACCCCCGCCTCCCCATTTATTGCAGAGCTGTGATAGGAATTCTGCGGGGCCAGCCAGCGCTAGGAGCTGAATTGATTGGGACAATTTTATTATTACAGAGATCGACCACGAGGAGCAGGGCATGCTGGGCCCTGTGAATGATACACAGCAATAGTGAGTAAGGACAGGGCGCTCTACACTGCAGCTCCAGGCGGAATCCCGAGTCCAATAGCTTCTCGCCATGCATCCGCCCTCTCTCGCGTTACCATGTCTTTATCTCTGCCTTGGTTATTTTGTAACTCGTCTTTTTTGTGTACTCCAACCTCCAACCTGACAAGTCCTCTACTAACGAGACAAAATATCGTGTTCTAGGCTGCAGCCATCCCAGGAGGACATCAGTCATATTTAGTTCTCCATGGGCTACCAGAGGACACTCACCTATTGGATGTCAGTCATGATTTAGTTCTCCATGTCCTACTAGAGGAGACTCACTGATTGGATGTCAGTCGTGTTTTAGTTCTCCATGTCCTACAAGAGGAGACTCACTGATTGGATGTCAGTCGTGTTTTAGTTCTCCATGGCCTACTAGAGGAGACTCACTGATTGGATGTCAGTCGTGTTTTAGTTCTCCATGGCCTATTAGAGGAGACTCACTGATTGGATGTCAGTCATGTTTTAGTTCTCCATGGCCTACTAGAGGAGACTCACTTTGTGTATGTCAGTCATGTTTTAGTTCTCCGTGGCCTACTAGAGGAGACTCACCTTTTGGACATCATTCATGTTTTAGTTCTCCATCGCTTGGACGTTGGTCATACTTTTGTTCTCTATCCCTTCCAGTGGGACTCAGCGATTGGACAGCAGTCATGTTTTAGTTCTCCATCCCTTACAAAGGGGACTCACTGATTGGACGTAATTCATGCATTAGTTCTCAATGTCCTACGAGAGGAGTCTCACTGTTTCGACTTCAGTCATGTTTTAGTTCTCCATCCCTTCCAGAGGGGACTCAACGATTGAACGTGAGTCATATTTAAATTCTCAATGGTCTACCAGAGGAGACTCACCGTTTCGACGTCAGTCATATTTTAGTTCTCCATCGCTTCAAGAACAGACTCACCGTTTGGACGTTGGTTATGTTTTAGTTCTCCATCACTTCCAGAGGGTACTCAGCGATTGGACATCAGTCATGTTACAGTTCTCAATGGCCTACCAAAGGAGACTCACAGTTTGAAAGTCAGTCATACTTTAGTTCTTTATCCCTTCCAGAGGAGACTCACCGTTTGGACGACAGTCATGCTTTAGTTCTTCATTGCTTCCAGAGGGGACTCAACAATTTGACATCAGTTACGCTTTAATTCTCAGTGGCCTGCCAGAGGAGACTCACAGTTTGGACGTCGGTCATGTTATAGTTCTCCATGGCTTCATGAACAAACTCACCATTTGGACGTCAGTCATGCTTTAGTTCTTCTCTATCCCTTCCAGAGGAGACTCACCATTTGGACGTCAGTCATGCTTTAGTTCTCTATCCCTTCCAGAGGAGACTCACCATTTGGGCGTCAGTCATGCTTTATTCTCTTTCCCTTCCAGAATAGACTCACCATTTGGACGTCAGTCATGCTTTAGTTCTCTATCCCTTCCAGAGGAGACTCACCGTTTGGACGTCGGTCATGTTATTGTTCTCCATGGCTTCATGAACAAACTCACCGTTTGGACGTCAGTCATGCTTTAGTTCTCTATCCCTTCCAGAGGAGACTCACCGTTTGGACGTCAGTCATGCTTTAGTTCTCTATCCCTTCCAGAGGAGACTCACCGTTTGGACGTCAGTCATGCTTTAGTTCTCTATCCCTTCCAGAGGAGACTCACCGTTTGGACGTCAGTCATGCTTTAGTTCTCTATCCCTTCCAGAGGAGACTCACCGTTTGGGCGTCAGTCATGCTTTAGTTCTCTATCCCTTCCAGAGGAGACTCACCGTTTGGACGTCAGTCATGCTTCAGTTCTCTATCCCTTCCAGAGGAGACTCACCGTTTGGACGTCAGTCATGCTTCAGTTCTCTATCCCTTCCAGAGGAGACTCACCGTTTGGACGTCAGTCATGCTTCAGTTCTCTATCCCTTCCAGAGGAGACTCACCGTTTGGACGTCAGTCATGCTTCAGTTCTCTATCCCTTCCAGAGGAGACTCACCGTTTGGACGTCAGTCATGCTTTAGTTCTCTATCCCTTCCAGAGGAGACTCACAATGATCCCGGCCACTCGGGTAGTCCAGCTGGAAATGGCAGCAGCAGGAACAGGCCAGCCACGTTCTTCTTCCACCATGGCCACCCTGAGAGATCTCCAGCTCCAGGTGGAGAGACCAAGGGCACACGGTTGGTGACCACCAACCGGTTTAAAACGTTATGACTCCCCCTCTCCTCAGGTCTCCTAACCCCCGCCCTTTATTTATGTGGGGTTTTGCTTTCTCTTTTCTTCATGTTTCTGTGTCTCCCCCATATCTTTTCTCTACTCATAATCTGTTCACTGATCAATTGTGCGCACTTCGTTTGTTGTCCTGCCCTATGTATAATATAATCCGTGCAGTGTCCTGCTCCCTGCTTCCATTCCTCCCCTTCTCAACGGGCCCAATTCCTATTTCTCCTCCACTTTCCTCTCTCTCCCTCACTCTTTTACTTCTCTCCTCCCTTTTTTTCATCTTCCCTTTGTAACCTAATAGTCTCTGTTTTAAATAGTGTTGATGGCACAGCCATCCAGCTGTTGAACTGACCGATGTTGCTACCACCCAACCCAGTGGTTCTCGTTTAAGGCGCATTGGAAGAAGAACAGGCTCCAACCGACCCACGCTGAATCAAACCCGTGCCTTGCATGGCACGCACACACTACAGTGCAGTAGATGCATAAACACACTGAGCTGTATTGCTGCCTTCTGTTCTAAGACCCATGGTTTGCATCTGCCTTTTAACTTACACAATCTGCTGAGCCTCACTTTCTCTTTCCAGCTCTAGTCATTCTCTTTCTCTCTCTCTCTCTCTCTCTCTCTTTCTCTCCCTCTCTCTCTCTGTCTCTCTCTCTCTTCCCATCTCACTCTCTCTCTCTTTTCTCACTCGTCCTCTCACTCTCTTTTTTTCTCCCTCTCTACATCTCTTCCACTCCCTCTTTTTCTTGCTCCCTGCATACTTACACCCCCGCCTACAAACCCTCAGCTCGTGTTATTGGAAAGCAAATGCTTTAGGTCTGTGTCCCAGAAGGATGATTGCAAGGTCACTGACAGACAGTGGGGGTTACACACAGAAAGGCACGACAGGCGAGGGTGGCAGTGGCCGCCTTGATGAAGGGAGAGACGCATCCACAGTGACACACTTCTGAAAAATCACAGCCACGCGCAGATGAAGTGGGCGATTACACGGCACAGCTCTATGGATACACCCTTCGCCGGCTGCATCTAAGCGATGCTAACCAGAGGCACACTGAGGGGCAAAGCCTTCTTGTACAGCTGATCTCTATGCGTGCACCCTTCACCAGCTACCCACAGAGATGCTACCCAGAGGCATACTGAGAGAGAGAGGCATACTGTGCAGCACTGTGCATGCACCCTTCACCAGCTACCCACAGAGATGCCACTCGGAGCCACAAAGGCATACTGAGAGACAGAGGCATACTGTGGAGCACTGTGCATGCACCCTTCACCAGCTACCCACAGCGATACTACTCAGAGGCACAGAGGCATACTGAGAGACAGGGGCAAAGCCTTCTTGTACAGCTGATCTCTATGCATGCACCCTTCACCAGCTACCCACAGCGATACTACTCAGAGGCACAGAGGCATACTGAGAGAGAGAGGCATACTGTGCAGCACTGTGCATGCACCCTTCACCAGCTACCCACAGAGATGCTACTCGGAGCCACAAAGGCATACTGAGAGACAGAGGCATACTGTGGAGCACTGTGCATGCACCCTTCACCAGCTACCCACAGAGATGCTACTCGGAGCCACAAAGGCATACTGAGAGACAGAGGCATACTGTGGAGCACTGTGCATGCACCCTTCACCAGCTACCCACAGAGATGCTACTCGGAGCCACAGAGGCATACTGAGAGACAGATGCATACTGTGGAGCACTGTGCATGCACCCTTCACCAGCTACCCACAGAGATGCTACTCGGAGCCACAAAGGCATACTGAGAGACAGAGGCATACTGTGGAGCACTGTGCATGCACCCTTCACCAGCTACCCACAGCGATACTACTCAGAGGCACAGAGGCATACTGAGAGACAGAGGCATACTGTGGAGCACTGTGCATGCACCCTTCACCAGCTACCCACAGCGATACTACTCAGAGGCACAGAGGCATACTGAGAGACAGAGGCATACTGTGGAGCACTGTTCATGCACCCTTCACCAGCTACCCACAGCAATACTACTCAGAGGCACAGAGGCATACTGAGAGACAGAGGCATACTGTGCAGCACTGTGCATGCACCCTTCACCAGCTACCCACAGCGATACTACTCGAAGGCACAGAGGCATACTGAGGGACAGAGGCATACTGTACAGCTTTATATTTGCATGCTTCGCCAGGTACAATCACGAGATGCTAATCTGAGGCACAAGGGCAGACTGAGAGACAGAGGCATACTATACAACACTGTGCATACACCCTTCGCCCGCTATTTCCAGCGATACTATCCAGAGGCATAGAGGCATACTGAAAGAAAGAGGCATACAGTGCAGCACTATGTATACACCGGTCGCCAGCTACTCCCAGCGATACTAATTAGAGGCATACTGAGAGAAGGAGGCATACTGTGCAGCACTGTGTATGCACCGGTCGCTAGCTAGATGCAGCAATACTACCCAGAGGCACAGAGGCATACTGAGAGACATAGGACTACTGGGCAACACTGTGCATGCACCTGTCGCCAGCTACATGCAACAATACTAACCAGAGGCACAGAGGCATACTGAGAGACCGAGGCATACTGTGCAGCACTGTACATACAGTCTTCACCATCTACCCCCAGCGATTCTACTCAGAGGCAGAGAGGCATACAGAGAGAAAGAGGCATACTGAGAGAGAGAGTCATACTGGGCAGTAGTGTGTATGCACCCATTGCCAGCTGCATTCAGTGATAATAACCAGAGACACAGAGGCATACTGAGAGACATAGGCATACTGGGCAGTAGTATGTATGCACCCATTGCCAGCTACATTCAGTGATAATAACCAGAGACACAGAGGCATACTGAGAGACATAGGCATACTGGGCAGTACTGTGTATGCACCCATTGCGAGCTACATTCAGTGATAATAACCAGAGACACAGAGGCATACTGAGAGACATAGGCATACTGGGCAGTACTGTGTATGCACCCATTGCCAGCTACATTCAGTGATAATAACCAGAGGCACAGAGGCATACTGAGAGACATAGGCATACTGGGCAGTACTGTGTATGCACCCCCCTCACCAGCTACATGCAACAATACTAACCAGAGGGACAGAGGCATACTGAGAGACGGGGGCATATTATACAGCACTGTGCATGTGTGCTCTAGCACCTTGAAGCGACTTTTGTGCTAAATGGAATTACAAATAAAGATCTCAGAAAAAATAATCAGACAGACTCAAAGAATATGGCAAATTGCGTCTTTATCCTCATTTAATAAACAGGGAAACTGACAGGCATCGGACTGATGCATGCACACTCACACAGTAGATTGATTACATAGAGGTCTTATATCCCATTATGAATGATCTATCATGTCATTCTACGTGGCACATTATAAAACCCATTGATTGAAGGGATTTGTTAAGGAACATATCTATGAATAGAACATATATGATATGAATTAATACATAATTTGCTGCTCCTTGTCTGTACTAGACACCTTGAACTACCTCTAAATACATATAGTACTGATTATAGCGGACAAAATAGAAGTGGATTGGTCAATGCAACTTTGTATACTTAGGTTGTCCCTCAAACCCACTGATTGGTTGGCACGCTATCACAACCTTGCACTTTCGGCTCTTTAGCAGCACATACATGGAAAGAAACATAGGTGTTTGGATCCCGTCTGACTACCCCCCCGCCCTTTTCCCAATTAGTCCTTCATCTCTCATCGCCAGCCATAAGCCAAAGTCTTCTGTTTGTAGTTGACCTTGCAGCCTGTTCAAAGTCCTGAAACAGTCAATGGAGTGTGAGCACACCACTATCTTCTTCTGAGGCTGCAATGCATAGCCCTTGTTTTTGACATCTGAGTCACATGTGAAGAGACCGCAGGATTTTAAACACGGAAACAAAAACTGCATGGCCTTTTTTTTTGTTTTTCAAGTAAAATTAAAGAGCCCCTGGGAAAGGGGCCTACCTGTCATTACCAATGGATAAGCAACAGAAGGAGGAAACAGAAGTCCCTGCCAAATGGAAAACAAGATTTTTAAACAATGAAAACAAAAACGGACTACACATGTGTGTGCAAATAAAAATGTTTAAAAAAAAAAGTAAAAGTGAAAAATATATCACTGCTCACAGAAAAATATCAGGAAAACAAAACATGATGTGTGGGTTGACAAAGATAAATGTATATTATGTTCAGCCACTTTGTCTTCATGAAAAAAAATGTCAGCCCAAGGCAGACCCTTTTGCAGGATGTGAGCAAAACTTCATAAAGACATCTCCCACTTCCCATCAAATGACCAACCATAATAAAATGGCCTACTAAAATGTGTTGAAATGCAATGTTATAAAGACATGCTGGCTCTGAAAGCATTGACTCCAAGAAAAGTCACCCTTGGCTGGAACATGACTAAAATGTGTGGAAATGGGGGCACCAACTTCAAAGACCAAGCTTCAACACAAAGGAGCCTGATATAGGCACAGGCTGACCTAGTGAAAACAAATGGCTGGAAGGCAGAAAAGGGCCATATGTCCCGCATGAAGATCCATAATTCATTTTAAAGGACTATTTTGGCAATATGCCCCAAGACTCTGGGCCATTACATCGTAAGGTAACGCCCCATGGGCACATAGTTACAGGCCCTATTGTAGCAAGGGCATTAACAAAGGCCCTGGGGGCATTACCTATGCAGTAATGGCCCATAGTCAAGGGGCATATTTCCATTGGTAACCCGGCCTGTAAGACCGGGGTACTAATGTTTTTTTTTTTAAACTGGCTCCAAGACACATTGAGTTTCGCAGTGGGAAAAAGAAAGTTTAAAATGTATTAAAACAATGGCCACTGCAGACAGAAAAACAAAGTCCCTTTTCTCTTTCCATAGTGGCAATAGTAAACAAAGAAAATGGCCACCATGGAAGGGGAGAAGAGACTACTCATAGTCCATTCTCCCTTTCCATGGCGGGCATACACATAGACTGAAAAAAAAATGTAAACAGGAAAAATGGTCAACATTAGAACAGGGAGAAGGGAATACGTGTGGTCCCTCCTCCCTTTCCACGGTGGCTTAAAAGAAGAAAAAAAAACATAACAAAGCCCAGCACGAGGGATGCACATGGATGTGAGCAGGCTTACCGTGAGGTAAGGCTCACAAATGCACCTACCGGTGCGTTTGTTTCATTCAAAATAACCAGAGCTGGGTACTAATATCATTTAGGTATTGTTCTCAGCCATTTTAAGGCAGATACATTTCATCTAAGTATCATGTTTAATGCAATTTCCAGGTGATTTGGGGGATATAGAATTCATCTTCCTGTGACTCTGGGAACTGCAAATGCTAGTTAAACTAGGTTTCTGGATGATCTGAACAGGTTCCAAACATGGGAGTTGGTGAGCGGGTGTAAAATGAAATTAGGGATAGGCTTAATAACTTACATATTCATTTACTTTACTTAACTTTATTACATTTGTATTGCACAGCCATAGACCCATGGGTGTGAGGGCGCGGACAAGACTAACATAACAGAAAACACAAACACGATGTTCCAGGAGATCATGGAGACAGAAGGATGAGATGCAGAGAATGGAGACTTAATTAAAAAGGAATGTTTGAGCCCTTTTTTAAAAGTGCTCAATGACGATGAGTTTCTCAGGTGAGTTGGCAGGGTGTTCCAGAGTTTAGGGGCTGCACAGAAAAAGGCACCCAGTTGTGCTTTCTTAGTTTTAGATCTAGGCTGGTAGAGGAGATTTTGGTTTTCAAAGCGTAGGTTTCTAAGACAGGGTTTTTCCCCAATGTACCTTTGTAAATATGAGGGCTTAGTTTCCGTACGGCATTTAAAGGTGATTACCAGAAGTCTGAAGGAGATACAAGCCTCCACAGGGAGCCAATGCAATGCTCGACGTGCTTCAGTGACATGGAAACGACGTGAGAGACCAGCAACAACTCTTACCGCTCCATTCCGGACTACCTGAAGTCTGCTAATGGTGACTTTACTAGCCCCTGCTAGCAGACTACAGCAATAGTCCAATTTAGCGCCTACAATGGCTCGAGCAATCGACTCTGCATTCTGTTGGTAGATGAAAGGCCTTAGATGAGCCAGCAATTTAATGTAGTAGGAGGCGAATACGACCGTGCTACCCACATAGGCCTTCATGTTTAGCGACTGGTCCAGTACCACACCCAAGATTGTTGCTTTAGAGAGGGTGGGTATTTGAACGTCCCCCAACAGAAAATGTTTATAAACTGGGTCAATTTTTGCTAGGATGCCCTCAGAACCCACTACCATGAGTTTGGTCTTTCCCCGATTGAGTGCCAAGTTGTTTTGCATCATCCAGTGCTCAATGATGGAAAAAATATGGTTGAGTTCAGTTTCATCCAAATCATGCTGACCATTGAGTGGGATGACACATTGAGTGTCATCTGCATAATTAGAAAAGATTATTCCCTCGTGAGTGAGGTGAGCGAAGAAAGGAGCCATAAAAATGTTGTAGATACAGGGTGATAGGTTAGCTCCTTGTAGAACACCAAAGAGCACCGGATGGCAGCCGTCTTTGCTTCATCAGCACACACCCTACTGATTCTGTTGGATAAAAAGGAGAGCAGCCATTTGGTAGCGACCTTGGAGCAATTAGCTACAGTCATGAGCCTGTCGGCCAGAATGGAATGATCAACAAGATCATTTGCTGTGGATTGCTCTAAGGAGATGAGTAGCGAGATCTGCTGATTGTCCAGTCTCTTTAAGAGTTTTGATTTAAGGTCCAATAATGAGTTCTCAGTACCGAAACCTTGCCTCAGGCCCGATTGAAAAGAGTTAAGGATGGGGTGCAGGTTGAGATGTTGAGCTATTTAGGAGTATGCAACCCGATCCAATATTTTTAGCAGAAAAGGGGTGTTCGTTATTGGTCTGTAATTGGTGGGGACACTTTGATCCAAGTTAGGCTTTTTTAAGAGTGGTGTTCCCCATGCTTGCTTCATCTCATCCGGAACGGTACCGTTGGCGAAGTAGGCATTGACAAATTTACAGATGGCTTGCATCAGTGAAGGAAGGCAGTCTTTAATGATAGTAGATGTGCAAGGGTCTCCTGTGCAGTTGGTGGCCTTAAGTTTAGTGATGATAGAGGCTAGTTCCTCCTCAGAGATAGGGGTGAAGTCGAAGATGGGGATATCCGTGTTTCTAGAAAATATAATGCCGTCTCTAAGAATACCGCTGGTGTCAGTAGCACTCTTTTTGATAGCTATACTGTCAAACCGGATATTAAATTATGCCTCTTGTTACAAAAGATTTGTATGTATATTGGCCTACGCCAAGTTGCTTAAAATTGTACGCGAATAACTCTCTGCGGCAAGGTCTTGACCTTAGAAATTGAATAAGCCGCCATCTTGAATCAAGCCTCCATTTTAGGTTAGAAACCGCCATTTTGGGGTTTTATACAAAGTCACCCTGTAATCTAAAATGGCTGTCTAGTGTGTCCTTGTTCTTGCCTTAACCTCTCCAACCTCTGCAGGGGAGTTGATGTCCAACCTGCCCTCAGGCTACATGAAAGGGTCATGTAGACCTTGTCCTTTGTTGACCTCGGGAGCAGGGGATTACTTGAATAAGCAATGTTAAACTACAAGTATACAAGAACAGTAATGCTATCCGAATATAATATGCGAAACATTGTGTGGTCTGTATTAAAACAATATGTAAAGAGTGTAAATGTTAAATTAAAGAATAATGGAGTGTGTTAGTAAATGTACTGAAAAAGTAAACCACAAGCACGGGATATGTAAATTAGGAAAGTGAACCTGGCGCGACCCTAGCCCAGTGCATGATTAACATGTAAAGCTAGGAAACTCTCTCACTGCTCACATTGAACCCTGCTGGTGGTCTCTGTGATCTATTGACAGCCAAATAGCTATTTGTGTACTTTGTTGAATACTGTTCAGTTTTGTAATAAAGATTCTGGGAATCTTTATAAGCCCGTGTTGGTGTATTTTCCTTTGCTCGGTGTAACAGTCGTAATATTGTATTTTTTCTGATTCCACAATACCTTCTCAGATTCCTTCTAGTTTCTTTGTCATGGCATTCTGGATGTCAAGACACCAATTATAGTCTTTAGTAATCGTTGAGGCTATGAGTTCTGGAATTACTTCCTGCTCCTTTAGGATTTTGAATAATTCCCTCGAATTGGAGGATGCTTGAGAGATTCTAGCATTATGAAACAGCATTATGGCTGTTTTGTAAGTATTAGATGTTTTTTTTTTATAGTTTTGGAATGCTAACTGAGATTGATTTGTTTTCCAAACATAAAATAGCTTGAGGGAATCAGCTTTGAGGGTTTGAAGATCAGTGGAGAACCAGGGATTAGTTATTTTCGGTCCTGCAGATTTTTTCTTTCTTTTAAGGGGTTCTATGGTGTTGACCACCAAGTCCAGAGTGGATTTAATTTTCTTGGCTATGGTGTCAATGTCATCCAATTCCAGGATAGGTGGATCCTGTGGAATCAAAGCTTCAATTATTTCCTGAGTCAGGAGTTTACTATTTCAATGTGAAATAGTTTGGGTACAGTGCAACTTGGATTTGGTGACACAGGGCACAGTAATGGAGAAGTGAAAAAGGCTTGATCTGAACAGGGGCAAGAAGCTACCAGCACATTGTGATAAGGTGCATTGATGGCAGATACCTAGACCAAGGTGTGACCCAGGACGTGGGTTGGGACTTGAACCATTTGATTAAAACCCTGGTCTGAAAAAGATTGAGCTAATTCATATACACTAGGGTCATCTACATGACCTAGCCAATGATTAAAGTAACCCAACACTATGAAGCACACCTTAGGCTTCAGTGGTGGGAGGAGATAGCTAGAGAGAGCTAGAGTGAAGTTGCCTGAGAAGGAGGGTGGGCGATAAATCAGTATGAAGTTAAGCATTGTTTTGGTGTTCATACCGATTTTTATGTGTAGAAATTCTACTCCGTCCATGAGATGTCCTTCAATCGTCCAGGCTAACAGAGTTTTTTAGAATGAAAGATACACCTCCACCCCTCCCTACCTCTGTCCTGTCTAAGCATGCAGTACCCGGCTGGGATAGCTAGGTGCAATGAAGGACCAGCCGCAGCAGAGCCCCATGTTTCTGTGATGGTGCAGATATCAAGTTTTTTTTTTGTCAATGTATGCTGATACTTCATGTGTATGCTTAACCAGGGATCTGGTATTAAGCAGCATGCAGGTCAAAGAACCTATAGAATGGCATGCAACATTGTTTTTCTTCATAGGAGTACCTAACTGGGCGGAGGAGATTCCACTTGTAACTGTAACTGTAACATAACTGTTGTGCTTTTTATGTAAAATGCATAAAGGTGCCACATGGCTGTGCTACATGATACATATTTGGTAGTCGGCTTATCTAATTCTCCAGTATTAGTGGAATCTGAAAATATGTTTAGTATGGCAGTGGTTAGTAAAATTAGGAAGTTTTGATACATAACTAGTTTTTACCAAAAAGGTGAAGGGAGAACAAAGGGGCGATTACAAATGGCAATTGCCATATGTTGCTCCAGGCCCCAAAACCAATCCTGACTCAGAGGCTGGGTTGGGAGGAGAGAGAAGGGTAACTGCCCAATCCTAATGGCAGAAATGATTGCAGGGTACCACCCCAAGATTGAAAAATTGGCTTGTCATCACTGCTATATAAGGGTGACCGCACTAGGACAGGGGAAAAAATTGACAATAAGGAGACATAGCTGTCATATGGTAAGTTTCAGCAGCCCTCTAAGTAGTAGATACCAGAGGAGATGGCTGAGAATTCAACTGGGTGGAGCTTTCTATTTCTAGGAAGGCCTAAAAGCTGACTGGGTACTATGGTGGAGAGCGGGAGGCCATCTTTGAGAGTGGAGTAACCAGACCCCAGCTCTATCTTTCCAGAGTGTCCTGAGGTTGCAGCTGGCTTTCCTGAACCTTAAATACAGCTTGCTATGTAAATCAAACTGAGTCCTGGGAAACCAAAAGGTGGGGTATTCTGCTTGCCTTGAAACCTTTCCATTTATAGTGGGTGGGGGCAGAACTGTGTAGATCCTTAGCCTATGTAACCAAAATATCAATTTAATGAATTCCCCATTTGACAGAACACTACAAGGTACATTTTGTTAAAATTCAAAATTAACAAAGCTCACTTCCCAGTGTGCGCTGAAAACTCTAGCCTATACATTAATTGGGTAATCCTTGTTGTCCAGCTGACTCTGACTTCTTTAGTCTTTGCTCTTAAATCAGTCCAACCTTTTTATCCAGCTTCCCCACCACAGGTCTTTCGGTAACGGGGGTCTGAAATCCAGAATTCCCCAAGCATTACAATTTGTCTGTCCGACGTATAGACCAAAGCAAGCGGGGCGGGGGGGGTCTGAAAAACAAAGTGATAAATCACCCTGTGTTTATTTTAAAGCAAAGGTATGGGTGAAATTATAATTGCCATACATATGTTTACCAATCTTGAAATCCTACTGCTACCCTTTTAAGCCTGCAGGAAAATCAAAATCTCACAACGGTACATAAATACCTTCCTTTTTGATCAGTATATTTATTTTGTGAAGTGAAATTCACAGAAAGTGAATAATTGCTATTGTGTCTTTTTAACTCACGTTTGTGATGTATTTATGCTGAGAGAAATTGATTGTGTTATGCCACAGATAAATTGTTTTTTTAAAACATGTTTTTGCTAATATATATTAGTTTTAATTTCAATAAATACCAATATATTTCCTGTACACCGTCCTGGTTTTTGGCTCATTGTTAGCTCAGGGGAGAGGGATCCAAAGGGCATGATATGTGTCTGAGATAGGGCTAAAAGAAATCTGTTAAACAGTTTGTTGCATAACCACGTGAGTTGGAGGAAAGTAACTCCCAGTGTTGAGTGTGGATTATCAATAAACCATTACATGTTACACTCTTGGCCTCTATAGACTTGCTCACTCTACCTTGCATTGACTTCATACACTTTTAATTGTCCAATACTTTGGCCATTGCAGATGTTTTCTTCTTCTTTAATCTAAGAGGACTGCACCCTTCCTTCATAGCTTATCTTTGTTAACTCCCCTTGTGTCTTGCAACTATTCCTTAAAATGGCATCCTCGATCCTAGGCCAGCATAGACTTCCTATTGTTCTGCACACATAGCTTTCCAGCCTCTCCTGATTCTGCATCCTTGGTCTGTCTCAGAGGTATCGTGGTTGAATACGACATGAGCCACCATCTAGTTTCCTATCATGGCCGTCCTTGCCACGTTATATATTCCTCTATAGCAAGCCTCTATATATTTCTTTTCTACCTTGCATTACAGCGTATTTACAATTATTGACCAGTAAGTTACTTCATCCTCTTTGTAATCATGATTGCTTTAGCCTTAAGGACATATTTCTTTTGGTGCTTGTTAAATTGAAACTCTTAAGTATGTTCACATGGTTTCAGCATAGATTCATATATTTTCTTTATGACATCACTGTGCCCTCATTAGATTTCACTTAACATTCCATGATGTTCATATGTGCGTGCTGAAATTGTTCCATGTGGCAACCTTCCATGTGGCATCCTTCCAAACTTTCAGTGCCATGGTGCATTCTGTATGGCTGTCTGAGTGCATAACATCTCTCATATACTGAATGTAGTATCAGAACCATACATGGTGTCTCACATAAAGCCCATCTCCTGCTGTTCCAGTATGACGGCGGTGAGGGGGTGGTAGGTAAGGCAAATGCATCCACCTGCTCCTGTACATTCCCCCCCTGATCGAATGTTCAACCATACTTTCTTATTCTATTGTCTTAATCTTCTTGAAGTCATTTATCTCCATTTTCTCTTCATCCTGCTTTATCTTCAAAATCAAAATATCCAACGCCCTACACATTTTTTATGATCCTTGAAGTAGTAGAACATAGTTCCCGGAGGTGCAAGGAGACTTTTCTTTATATTCTCATGAGTACTTCTCTCATTCTGCATCTGCTCGATAGTTCCTGTATCTATCTCAATCATGATCTTCATCCCAATAGCTTTTTGGCTATCTTTTGGCATTTCCCAAGATGACCCTTTTGAGACAGAATCCTAGAAACACCAACACTAGTATTGCCCCAAGCTTTTTAAAAGCATGTGCTAGCCAGGTTGGAATACATGAAAATAAAGATGAAAACCAATCATCTCCTGCCATCAGCTTCATCCTCGATTTTCGTATGCAGGGTCGTCAGCATAGTTATTGCCTCTGCAGGGTTCAATTTCATCCATCATGAGATGGTGAGAATGTACAGCAAGAAGGCCCGATCTTGGCGCACATGCCTCCTTAAATTGCTATTATCAGGTCTAGGACATATCTGTTCTGGAAGGTCATCAGCCTGATGGCTCTCAATTCTTCTCTGATAGCAGTAAATCATGTTATTGTTGCATTGATCATTTGCAGTAGCTTCGGTCTTGTAATCTGCAGCCACTTGGCATTTAATGCAGCTTGACGACCTGGCACGAATATAGCTGTCATTAACATTGCTGTCCTGTTGAACAGTTTATGCTCATCTGGAATAATTCCATAGGCCTCCAGTGATTTTGCTATGAAATAATTCTCTCTCTTCTGCCGATGGAGATTAGGCGACCTCTTCATCTTCAGCTGATTATCCATTTTTGGAAATTCATCAATATGGAGGCCACTTTGGGGATCACCAATGCTGGAATATGTATCATTACCATGGAATATATTCTTTCCCAATTCTTAGGCAACTGCATGTAGGCTCTGGATTCACACCCCAATATTGGTCCATTAACATTGCAGTTACTCCATTCATTCCTGTGACTTCAATAATCTATCCACATCCTTTGTTTTCTCCAACCAGGACCAGGCCATCATTCCTGAAGCATGTTGTCACATTCCTTAGTGGTATTATAGATGCAGGTATTTCTTCATTGTCAAGCCATGTGAGTAACTTTGAGTACTTAGCCCATGATTCTAGGCATTTGGCACTTACTATCTGCAATATGCACTCTGATTCTTTATTCAATAAGCTTGCAGGGCAAGCCAATAATCCTTCTTCCCATCCGGTACTAGTGAAAACACGTCCATCTATCACTAGCTGAGGTTTCTCTCTGCATCTTGGCTCTCCTGGTTTTTCAGTTTTGTCTAAGCAATTCAGCTCCTTCATATGGACAACCTGTATTTGTTCTTCATTCTGTAATGGATACATACGTGTATTGCTTGTCCATCCTAGTCCATTTTGCATTCTTTTCATTTTCACATAGGTGTCTTGATATGGGAATTCTAATTCTGATCACCATCGTAGCCTATTTTCTATCAAATTGTCCTCTGGTTGTGCATGCTGCTAGATGACTGAGGCATTGTGCATCATGTGTAGAAATTTCTCTTGCAATAAATGTTCTTGCCAAATTCAGGACATACAGTATATGGGCACAAGCATTACAGCTTTTGTCTGACGCTCTTTGTCCCACCTCTTTCATATGCTACCATAGATTATTATTTAAATGAACTGAATTGTCAAGATACATATTTATATCTTCATGTTATGTATGCATGTTCTCTCAGACCTGTGAAGGTGCAGATGACATGCTCTCTTGGAACCACAGCAATACTCTATGCATGCTCTCTCATACCTGTGAAGATGCAGAGGACATGCTCTCTTGGAACCACAGCAATACTGTATGCATGCTCTCTCCGACTGTGAAGATGATGAGGACATGCTCTCTTAGAACCACAGAAATACTGTAGGCATGCTTTCTCAAACCTCTGGAGATGCTGAGGACATGCTCGCTTACAACCACAGAGATACTATATGCATGCTCTCTCATACCTGTGAAGATGCTGAGGACATTCCCTCTTAGAACTACAAAAATACTGTAGGCATGCTTTCTAAGACCTCTGAAGATGCTGAGAGCATGCTCTCTTAGGCCCATGGCAATAGGCATGCATGCTCTCTCAGATATGTTAAGATGCTGAGGGCATGTTATCTTAGAACCATGGCAATGCTCTATGCATGCTCTCGCAGACCTATGAAGAGGCAGAAAGAGCACTCTATTAGAACTACGGCAAATCCATGTTGATGCTTCTCTGTCCTGTGAAGATGTTGGGCATTTGCTCTCTTGAAACGACTGCAATACTGTATGCATGCTCTCTTAAATCTGTGAAGATGCTGAGGACATGCTTTGTTCGACCCATGGCAATGATGTATGCATGCACTTTTAGACTTGTGAAGATACTAACTGAATGCTCTCTTATACTCATGACAACAGGCATGCATGCTCTCTCAGAACTCTGAGGTTGCTGAGGAAACTCTCTCTTAGAGCCACAGCAATACTGTATGCATGCTCTCTCAGACCTATGAAGATGCTGAGGAAATGCTGTTCTAGGCCTATAGCAATTCTGTATGCATGCTCTCTCAGACATGTGAAGATGCTGAGGGCATGCTCTCTTAGACCCATTGCAAAAGGCATGCATGTTCTCTCAGACCTGTGAAGATGCTGAGGGAATGCTCTCTTAGACCCATTGCAATAGGCATGCATGTTCTCTCAGACCTGTGAAGATGCTGAGGGAATGCTCTCTTGGAGTCACGCCAATAGTGTATGAATTCTCTCTCAGACCTGTGAAGATTCTGAGGAAATGCTCTCTTGGAACCACAGAAATAATGTATGCATGCCCTCTCAGATCTGTGAAGATTCGGGGGAAATGTTCTCTTAGAACCGCAGCAATGTTGTATGCATGTTCTCTCAGCCCTGTGACGATGCTTAGTGCTTGCTCTCTTAGAGCCAAGTCAATACTGTATGCATGCTCTCTCAGACCTGTCAAGATGCCGAGGACATGCTCTCTCAGAGCCACGCCAATACTGTATGCATGCCCTCTCAGACCGGTGACGATGCTTAGTACATGCTCTCTCAAACCTCTGAAGATGCTGAGAAAATGCTCTCTTAGAGCCAGGGCAATACTGTATGCATGCTCTCTCAGGCCTGTGATGATGCTTAGTACGTGCTCTCTTAGAGCCACAGCTATACTGTATGCATGCTCTCTCAGACCTGTGACGATGCTGAATGAATGCTCTCTTAGGACCATAGCAGTACTGTACTCATGCTCTCTCAGACCTATTAAGATGCTTAGGCAATGCTCTTCTAGACCCACGGCAATATCGTAAGCATGCTCTCTCGGACACCTGAAGATGCTGAGGAGTCACGGCAATACTGTATGCATGTTCTCTCAGACCTGTGAAGATGCTGAGGGAATGCTCTCTTAGAGACACGGCAATACTGTTTGCAAGCTCCCTCAGACCTGTCAAGATGCTGAGGGAATGCTCTCTTAGAGTCACGGCAATACTGTTTGCAAGCTCTCTCAGACCTGTCAAGATGCTGAGGGAATGCTCTCTTAGAGACACGGCAATACTGTTTGCAAGCTCTCTCAGACCTGTCAAGATGCTGAGGGAATGCTCTCTTAGAGTCACGGCAATACTGTTTGCAAGCTCTCTCAGACCTGTCAAGATGCTGAGGACATGCTCTATAAGAACCACAGCAATTCTGTGTGCATGCTCTATCAGGCCTCTGAAAATGTGTATTTGTATTTTGTCAATGTGTATAGCGCTCCCGGACAAAAGGCATCTGGGCTCTTTTTTTTGTAAGGTTATGGTTACAAAGATTTACAGATAAATTTGTGATACAGGCAAGTACATCGCATTACACATTCAACATATCCAAGATGCAGGGGGCATGCTCTCTGAGACTCACAGCAATTCTGTATGCATCCTCTCTCAGGCCTCTGAAGATGCTGGTGGCATGCTCTCTTAGACTCACAGCTATTCTGTATGCATCCTCTCTCAGACCTTTGAAGATGCTGTGGGCATTCTCTCATAGACCCATGGCAATTGGCATGCATGCTCTCTCAGGCATCTGAAGATGCTGGGGGCATACTCTCTTAGAACCATGGCAATACTGTATTCATGCTCTCTCGGGCCTCTGAAGATGCTGAGGGCATGCTCTCTTAGACCCATGGCAATAGGCATGCATGCTCTCTCAGGCCTCTGAAGATGCTGTGGGCATGCTCTCTTAGACCCATGGCAATAGGCATGCATGCTCTCTCAGGCCTCTGAAGATGCTGAGGGCATTCTCTCATAGACCCATGGCAATAGGTATGCATGCCCTCTGAGGCATCTGAAGATGCTGGGGGCATACTCTCTTAGAACCATGACAATAGGCATACATGCTCTCTCAGGCCTCTGAAGATGCTGAGTGCATGCTCTCTGAAACCCATTGCAATAGACATGCATGCTCTCTCAGACCTCTGGATATGCGGAGGGCATGCTCTCTTAGACCCACGGGAATAGGCACACATGCTCTCTCAGGCCTCTGAAGATGCTGAGTGCATGCTCTCTGAAACCCATGGCAATAGGCATGCATGCTCTCTCAGACCTCTTCATATGCGGAGGGCATGCTCTCTTAGACCCATGGCAATAGGCACACATGCTCTCTCAGACCTGGACATTGCTGAGGGCATGCTCTCCTAGAACCATGGCAATGTTGTATGCATGCTCTCTCAGGCATCTGAAGATGCTGGGGGCATGCTTTCGTGGACCCATGGCAATATGCATGCATGCTCTCACAGGCATCTGAAGATGCTGAGGGCATTCTCTCATAGACCCATGACAATAGGCATGCATGCTCTCTCAGCCCTCGACATTGCTGAGGGCATGTTCTCTGAGAACCATGGCAATAGACATGCATGATCTCTCAGGCCTCGGAAGGTGCTGAGGGCATGCTCCCTTAGACCCATGGCAATAGACATGCATGATCTCTCAGGCCTCTGAAGATGCTCAGGGCATGCTCTGTTAGACCCATGGCAATAGACACAAATGCTCTCTCAGACCTGGACATTGCTGAGGGCATGCTCTCTTAGAAACATGGCAATACTGTATGCATGCTCTCTCGGGCCTTTGAAGATGCTGGGGTCATGTTCTCTTAGACCCATGGCAATAGTCATGCATGCTCTCTCAGGCCTCTGAAGATCTGAGGGCCTGCTCTCTCAGACCCATGGCAATAGACATGCATGATCGCTCAGGCCTCTAAAGATGCTGAGGGCATGTTCTCTTAGACCCATGGCAATAGACATGCAAGATCTCGCAGGCCTCTGAATATGCTGAGGGCATGCTCTCCTAGCCCCATGGCAATAGACATGCATGATCTCTCAGGCCTCTAAAGATGCCGAGTGCATGTTCTCTTAGACCCATGGCAATAGACATGCAAGATCTTGCAGGCCTCTGAAGGTGCTGAGGGCATGTTCTCTTAGACCCATGGCAATAGACATGCAAGATCTCGCAGGCCTCTGAAGGTGCTGAGGGCATGCTCTCTTAGGCCCATGTCAATGGGCATGCATGCTCTTTCAGACCTTGACATTGCTGATGGCATTCTCTCTTAGAACCATGGCAATAGGCATACATGCTCTCTCAGGCCTCTGAAGATGCCGAGGGCATGCTCTCTTAGGCCCATGGCAATAGGCACGCATGCTCTTTCAGACCTGGACATTGCTGAGGGCATTCTCTCTTAGAACCATGGCAATATTGTATGCATGCTCTCTCAGGCCTCTGAAGATGCTGAGGGCATGCTCTCTTAGAACCATGGCAATAGGCATACATGCTCTCTCAGGCCTCTGAAGATTCTGAGGGCATGCTCTCTAGGACCCATGGCAATAGGCACGCATTCTCTTTCAGACCTGAACATTTCTGAGGGCATGCTCTCTTATTACCATGACAATATTTTATGCATGCTCTTACAGGCCTCTGAAGATGCTGAGGGCATGCTCTCTTGGACCAATGGCAATAGGCACACATGTTCAATCAGACCTGGACGTTGCTGAGACCATGCTCTCTTAGAACCATGGCAATACTGTATGCATGTTCTCTCAGCCCTGTGACGATGCTTAGTGCTTGCTCTCTTAGAGCCAAGTCAATACTGTATGCATGCTCTCTCAGACCTGTCAAGATGCCGAGGACATGCTCTCTCAGAGCCACGCCAATACTGTATGCATGCCCTCTCAGACCGGTGACGATGCTTAGTACATGCTCTCTCAAACCTCTGAAGATGCTGAGAAAATGCTCTCTTAGAGCCAGGGCAATACTGTATGCATGCTCTCTCAGGCCTGTGATGATGCTTAGTACGTGCTCTCTTAGAGCCACAGCTATACTGTATGCATGCTCTCTCAGACCTGTGACGATGCTGAATGAATGCTCTCTTAGGACCATAGCAGTACTGTACTCATGCTCTCTCAGACCTATTAAGATGCTTAGGCAATGCTCTTCTAGACCCACGGCAATATCGTAAGCATGCTCTCTCGGACACCTGAAGATGCTGAGGAGTCACGGCAATACTGTATGCATGTTCTCTCAGACCTGTGAAGATGCTGAGGGAATGCTCTCTTAGAGTCACGGCAATACTGTTTGCAAGCTCCCTCAGACCTGTCAAGATGCTGAGGGAATGCTCTCTTAGAGTCACGGCAATACTGTTTGCAAGCTCTCTCAGACCTGTCAAGATGCTGAGGACATGCTCTATAAGAACCACAGCAATTCTGTGTGCATGCTCTATCAGGCCTCTGAAAATGTGTATTTGTATTTTGTCAATGTGTATAGCGCTCCCGGACAAAAGGCATCTGGGCTCTTTTTTTTGTAAGGTTATGGTTACAAAGATTTACAGATGAATTTGTGATACAGGCAAGTACATCGCATTACACATTCAACATATCCAAGATGCAGGGGGCATGCTCTCTGAGACTCACAGCAATTCTGTATGCATCCTCTCTCAGGCCTCTGAAGATGCTGGTGGCATGCTCTCTTAGACTCACAGCTTTTCTGTATGCATCCTCTCTCAGACCTTTGAAGATGCTGTGGGCATTCTCTCATAGACCCATGGCAATTGGCATGCATGCTCTCTCAGGCATCTGAAGATGCTGGGGGCATACTCTCTTAGAACCATGGCAATACTGTATTCATGCTCTCTCGGGCCTCTGAAGATGCTGAGGGCATGCTCTCTTAGACCCATGGCAATAGGCATGCATGCTCTCTCAGGCCTCTGAAGATGCTGTGGGCATGCTCTCTTAGACCCGTGGCAATAGGCATGCATGCTCTCTCAGGCCTCTGAAGATGCTGAGGGCATTCTCTCATAGACCCATGGCAATAGGTATGCATGCCCTCTGAGGCATCTGAAGATGCTGGGGGCATACTCTCTTAGAACCATGACAATAGGCATACATGCTCTGTCAGGCCTCTGAAGATGCTGAGTGCATGCTCTCTGAAACCCATTGCAATAGGCATGCATGCTCTCTCAGACCTGTGGATATGCGGAGGGCATGCTCTCTTAGACCCACGGCAATAGGCACACATGCTCTCTCAGGCCTCTGAAGATGCTGAGTGCATGCTCTCTGAAACCCATGGCAATAGGCATGCATGCTCTCTCAGACTTCTGCATATGTGGAGGGCATGCTCTCTTAGACCCATGGCAATAGGCACACATGCTCTCTCAGACCTGGACATTGCTGAGGGCATGCTCTCCTAGAACCATGGCAATGTTGTATGCATGCTCTCTCGGGCATCTGAAGATGCTGGGGGCATGCTTTCGTGGACCCATGGCAATATGCATGCATGCTCTCACAGGCATCTGAAGATGCTGAGGGCATTCTCTCATAGACCCATGACAATAGGCATGCATGCTCTCTCAGCCCTCGACATTGCTGAGGGCATGTTCTCTGAGAACCATGGAAATAGACATGCATGATCTCTCAGGCCTCTGAAGATGCTGAGGGCATGCTCCCTTAGACCCATGGCAATAGACATGCATGATCTCTCAGGCCTCTGAAGATGCTCAGGGCATGCTCTGTTAGACCCATGGCAATAGACACAAATGCTCTCTCAGACCTGGACATTGCTGAGGGCATGCTCTCTTAGAAACATGGCAATACTGTATGCATGCTCTCTCGGGCCTTTGAAGATGCTGGGGTTATGCTCTCTTAGACCCATGGCAATAGTCATGCATGCTCTCTCAGGCCTCTGAAGATCTGAGGGCCTGCTCTCTCAGACCTATGGCAATAGAAATGCATGATCGCTCAGGCCTCTAAAGATGCTGAGGGCATGTTCTCTTAGACCCATGGCAATAGACATGCATGATCTCTCAGGCCTCTGAAGATGCTGAGGGCATGCTCTCCTAGCCCCATGGCAATAGACATGCATGATCTCTCAGGCCTCTAAAGATGCCGAGTGCATGTTCTCTTAGACCCATGGCAATAGACATGCAAGATCTCGCAGGCCTCTGAAGGTGCTGAGGGCATGTTCTCTTAGACCCATGGCAATAGACATGCAAGATCTCGCAGGCCTCTGAAGGTGCTGAGGGCATGCTCTCTTAGGCCCATGTCAATGGGCATGCATGCTCTTTCAGACCTTGACATTGCTGAGGGCATTCTCTCTTAGAACCATGGCAATAGGCATACATGCTCTCTCAGGCCTCTGAAGATGCCGAGGGCATGCTCTCTTAGGCCCATGGCAATAGGCACGCATGCTCTTTCAGACCTGGACATTGCTGAGGGCATTCTCTCTTAGAACCATGGCAATATTGTATGCATGCTCTCTCAGGCCTCTGAAGATGCTGAGGGCATGCTCTCTTAGAACCATGGCAATAGGCATACATGCTCTCTCAGGCCTCTGAAGATTCTGAGGGCATGCTCTCTAGGACCCATGGCAATAGGCACGCATTCTCTTTCAGACCTGAACATTTCTGAGGGCATGCTCTCTTATTACCATGACAATATTTTATGCATGCTCTTACAGGCCTCTGAAGATGCTGAGGGCATGCTCTCTTGGACCAATGGCAATAGGCACACATGTTCAATCAGACCTGGACGTTGCTGAGACCATGCTCTCTTAGAACCATGGCAATACTGTATACATGCTCTCTCAGGCCTCTGAAAATGCTGAGGGCATACTCTCTTAGACCCATGGCAATAGACATGCATGATCACTCAGGCCTCTAAAGATTCTGAGGGCATGTTCTCTTAGACCCATGGCAACAGGCACGCATGCTCTCTCAGACCTCTGAAGATACTGAGCGCATGCTATCTTGGAACCTTACTGATACTATGGGCACGTGGCAGTGGACATAGGGGGTGTCTTGTGTAGCTGGGGCTCCCCCTGTGTATGTTCACCCATTGGCCAAGTCCAGACAGTGACCTTTGATAAAAGTGTCATTCAGCCAGACTCTTTCGCTTCAGGAATGGGGACTAGTCTGGCTGAAGCCTGCTGTGCAAGGTGAGCGCCTGCAGCCCAGCGCCCCACAGGGTCCTTTCTACAATTACAGCTTAACTATTAGACCTCAAAGCTCCCGCACACAGTAAGTGACTGGTACCAGGGAAAAAAATCCATTACATTTTTTTTTTCTTTTGTGGTCTTTGCCGTTGGTGAAATTACTTTTCAACCTCTCTATTCCCTGCCCCTTGTTTCATTTGAAAAGATGAAACACCTATTCCGAGGTGAGGGATGGGGCTGCTGGGAAAAAATGAAATCGTTTTCTTCTTCTCTCCACAATACACCTCTTCTAAATTGTGTCCGCTCCGCCTGCCTCCTGAACCCTTCTGGCCGCCCAACTATCTTCTGCCTTCTCAGAATCGGCTCTTCGAGAAACCTGGGGGCTATCTTTCACGCACCCTCTTTCCCTCTCCTGCACTGTTATCTCTCCCACCGTTTGCTTCCACTACGTTGCTTTACTACATATATTTATTTTCCTCCCACTCTCCCTCTCGCACACTCCCTCCTCCTCTCACTCTCCCTCTATATTGATATCTCTCTCTCTTTCACTTTCCTTCTCTCTCTCTCACTCATCTCTTGATTTCTCTCATCCATACTCTCCCTCTCTCGCTCTGCCTCTCCCCTAGTTTCTCTCACGTTTGCTCTCTATCTCTTGCACTCGCTTTCCCTTACTTTTCCTCTCTCCTGCTCTCTCTCCCTCTCCCGCTCTCACCCTCTTTCTCTGTCTCTATTGCTCTCTTAATCTCCCTCTCTCGCTCTGCCTCTCCCCTACTCTCGCTCATGCTTGCTCTCTATCTCTTGCACTCGCTTCCCCTTACTTTTCCTCTCTCCTGCTCTCTCTCTCTCCCACTCTCTCACCCTCTTTCTCTCTCTCTCTCTCTCTTGCACTCTCTCTTCTTACTATCCCTCTCTTGCTCTCTTGCGCTCTCTCTCTGCTCGCTCTCACTCACTCTCTCTCGCCTTCGCTTTCCCTTACTCCCCCTCTCTCTTGCTATCTCTATTGCTCTCTCTCACTCTCTCTTGTGCTTTCTCTCCCTTACTCTTCCCCTCTCCCTCTCTCCGTAGCTCTCTATCACTCTCTCTCACCCCTACTCTCTATTACTCTGCCATGCACTCAACCCCAGTGAACCCTGATGGTCCTTTTAATTAAGGTAACACATCGTACAATGGACGAGATGGAGGATAACTCTCACACCAAGCACGAAGACTGACTCAGGAAGTTGACAAAATGTCTGTTTTATTCTAAGTTGTCTAAAACAGGGAGTATAACGGACATCAACAGACGTCACCTAGCATGATCTCAAAGCATTTCATACCAAAACATACTTTTATAAGAAAAACCCATCATACATGACATCATACTACGTGGCAAACTACAAAAATGTATATGGGATTGTCATAGAACTAAGGGGAGTATAGTTTCTGTATGAGATAGGATTGTGATTGGGTCTCTATGGTCAGGTGGGCAACTCATGCCCTCCCTCAGTGCAAGTCATCTTCAACAGTTATTAACTACACAGCAAATCATTGGCTCTCAATCTCTAAGGCCCTTCATTATATGGCCCTCTACAATTGGTTGGCATGCTTGTACCCTTCTGGAACATCCAATTCTCTAGCAGCACGTAAGCTGGTACCCCAGGTGCTGGTGGGTGGACTTGACCATACCTCCCTGCCCAATTAGCCCACAATCTCTCATCACTCATGCCGTCTGCCATTCAGATTGTCTTTGAACTTGGCCTTGTAGTTGCTTCTCATCTCTGGGAATATAAGGAAGTGTGAGCAAGTTCTTATAAAGTTTCAGGCTCAGATGCCCACATCTATATTTATCTTGGGCTCACGTGACAGGAGACTGTGAATCGGCCCATTTTATAGCATTTAATTGTCTTAATTGAAGAACGTGGCTCTCCTAGTGTTCTCTCTTTGCAACTTAACACGGGATGCCTCAACATCTCACATTCACCATTTTTCAAGGACTGATAACCAGTTTTGGCTACTTTAGCCTTTGACACCAGGTCAAGCAGTCTTCCTTTAGTTCATCTTCAAACTTCGGCTTATTCTTTGCTGCGACACATGCGCAGTTATCAATCCTCTTTTCTCCACCGGTTGAGCTTACTAAGATTGTGGCATCGAATGTCCAGATTATATATATATATATATATATATATATATTTTGGTGGCACCACCTGCAGTCTATTCACTACGTATAGCCAGCATTATGATTAATTAGTCTGCTTGCGTTACGGCATCTGTACAGTTATAACACGATTTGCATTTTCTACAGTGCTTCTTCACATGTGCGATCTTCATTTGGCACATGAATGTCTTCTCGATTCCTTCGCCATCTGATTCTATAAGGTCTATGCACTCACTTCTCTGGTCCTGCTTCTCAGTGCGCCATACTCATCTCTTGTGACGTCACCCGTCTTTCCTTTTCACATCTTCACACTTCTTCTGGGATCTCCCTCAGGGGACCGTCATCTCTTCAGGGATACATCATGTAGGGTTTTCTCAGTGGATACCTTATCTCAAATGCTCTTTGGAGTATTGGTACCATTACTGGCATTGCCCATGTAACAATTTCCGGTTTCCAACATATAGGCAGAGTAGGGGCGACACTCCCTGCAGAGGCATTCAGCTGCTCCTCTACACTGAACTCTCCCAGATACACTCTCCCATTTCTCACCATTTTGTCTCTCTTCTTTTTAGTTGTAGTCTTACCTTGCGTATGTGTTTTTTCGCTTACCTGTTTTCCAGTCACTCTTTTCCCATCTTCATCACTATGTTCTTTTCTCTGTCTTTCCTTTCCTCCTCCCTTGTCTCGCTCATACTAATTGTCATTGCCTTCCCTCTTTTTTTGTTCTACCCCCTAAACCCCACGTGTTCCCCTTCTATCCCTAGCCCTTATTTTTCATTCTCTCACTTGGAGCATATCCACAGCTCAGAGGGAGCCTGGCTGCAGTTTTGCTATGGTTCTAGGACAACAGGTCTACCCATTAATCTATCTTTCTCATTTGTGTAAGCATGTGCTGAAAGAAGGGTTTTGGCAGTCGACGGCTTGCAGTTTCTCTGCTGACCTGAATGGTGTTCTGTGTCTTTAATTCTGCAAGGAAGAGCAGAGTTTAAAACCACGCAGTGGTGTGAAGCGCTGGCGCAAGTGCTGGCAGAAATGTTTTGTCAGTCAGCGGCAGTCAGGGGAAAACAGTGATAATGGTGTGCTTTTCTCTTTTGAAAGGCATGGGGTTTAGATTGTGGGACCTGCACTAACCTCAACCTTGTCATTGTGTAGTGATTAGCAGCTGACTTTTAATTGCTCTTAAAACCACTTCCACCTTCTACAATTATGAAATCTGTATACACCTTTCACAGTCACTCTGCAGGTGATACGCTTGATCATGGACCCATCCCTGGAACTAGCAGGGTGGATTTTGTACAGCGTGAGAGGGGTGTGGGCTGTAGTGTGGAGGGAAGAGTTGTGGTGTTCACCACTAAAACATCCTGTATTTTTGAAGTGTCATGCCAGAATAATTCTAATCTAAATGTGGATGGAGCATTGCACATGGTTGCAGAGGTTACTCCCTCTGCCATTACCATGGTAAATTAAGACTCGTTACAAAGACTTTCTTCTCCGCTGATTGGTTGGCTTCCTGAACCTTTTGAGCATGTGCACCCCATGCGGAATGTATCTGTGGCAAAATAAATATCTGATGCCAAACTTCTAAGTGTGGCCCATTTGGTCAATTCTGATATTCCATGTTTGGATCTCCAGTCTGCTCAAAGTGCCTTTAGTTAATTCTGACTCAGCGTGTATGAGTGTAAGGAGCCATCGACATTGAGGGTGTCTCATGGCACACATGTACAAACGCTGCAGTTTACGAGGCTAGACTCAGACAGTCTGCATGATGAACAGGAAGAGCACGGGGATCGATGCCTTGCCCTCTGCGTAGTCGATCTGCTAAGAGAGCATGCGTTTCCATTCCTTTGCATGTTCACTTCTCTGAGAGCATGCTTTTCCATGCCCTTAGAATCTCCACATTTCCGAGTGAGCATGCATTGTCATGCCCTCAGCATCCTCACACCGCTAAAAGAACTTTCATTTCTGTACACTCCGCATCTTTACTTCTCTAAGAGAGAATGCATTGCCTTCTCCTCATCATCTTCACTCTCCCGACAGAGCATGCACTTCCTTGCCCTCAGCATCTCCACTCTCCTGAGAGAGCATGCTTGTCCTTGCCCTCATCATCTTCACTCTCCCGACACAGCATGCATTTCCTTTACCTCTGCATGGTCGATCTCCTGAGAGAACATGCATGTCCGTTCCCTCAACATTATCACTTATCTGAGTGCATGCATTTACATGCCCTCAGCATCGTCAATCTCCTGAGAGGGCATGCATGTCCTTGACCTCTGCGTGGTCGATTTCCTGGGAGAACATGCATTTCCGTTTTCTCAAAAATTTTGAGTGCATGCATTTCTTTGCCGTCAACATCGTCAATCTCCGAAGGGGGCATGCATTTCCTTGCCCTCTGCGTGATCGATCTGCTAAGAGTGCATGCATTTCTATTACCTCAGCATTTTCACTTCTCTGAGTGCATGCATTTCCTTGGCCTCAGCATCGTCAATCTCCTGAGAGGGCATGCATTTCCTTGCCCTCTGCGTGATCGATCTCCTAAGAGAGCATGCATTTCCATTCCCTCAGCATGTTCACTTCTCTGACAGCATGCATTTCCTTGCTGCCAACATCATCAATCTCCTGAGAGGGCATGCATTTCCTTGCCCTCTGCGTAGTCTGCTAAGAGTGCATGTATTTCCATTCCTTAGCATGTTCATTTCTCTGAGAGCATGCTTTTCCATGCCCTTAGACTCTACACATCTCTGAGTGAGCATGCATTGTCATGCCCTCAGCATCCTCACACTGCTAAAAGAACATTCATTTCCGTACACTCCGCATCTTTACTTCTCTAAGAGAGCATGCATTTCCTTCTCCTCATCATCTTCACACTGCTGAGAGAACATTCATTTACATGCCCCCAGCCTCTTCACACCTCTGAAAGAGCTTGCATTCGCATGCCCTCAGCATCTTTGCTCTAACGAGAGAGCATCTGAAACCGTAGCCCTCAGCATCTTTGCTCTAACGAGAGAGCACCTGTAACCGTAGCCCTCAGCATCTTTGCTCTAACGAGAGAGCATGTGTAACCGTAGTCCATGCATATTTGCTCTCCCGAGAGAGCATGTGTTACCGGTTACCGTAGCCCATGCATCTTTGCTCTCCTGAGAGAGCATGTGTAACCGTAGCCCTCAGCATCTTTCCTCTCCCAAGAGAGCATGTGTAACCGTAGCCCTCAGCATCTTTGCTATCCCGAGAGAGCATGTGTAACCGTAGCCCATGCATCTTTGCTCTCCCGAGAGAGCATGTGTTACCGGTTACCGTAGCCCATGCATCTTTGCTCTCCTGAGAGAGCATGTGTAACCGTATCCCTCAGCATCTTTGCTATCCCGAGAGAGCATGTGTAACCGTAGCCCATGCATCTTTGCTCTCCCGAGAGAGCATGTGTTACCTGTTACCGTAGCCCATGCATCTTTGCTCTCCTGAGAGAGCATGTGTAACCGTAGCCCTCAGCATCTTTCCTCTCCCGAGAGAGCATGTGTAACCGTAGCCCTCAGCATCTTTGCTCTCCTGAGAGAGCTTGTGTTACCATGCTCTCAGCATCTTTGCTCTCCCAAGAGAGCATGTGTTACCGTAGCTCATGGCATATTTGCTCTCGCGAGATAGCATGCGTTACCATGTCCTCAGCATCTTCGCTCTCCTGAGAGAGCATGCATTAGGATGCCCTCAGCATCTTTCTTCTCCTGAGAGAGAGTGTGTTTCCATGCCTTCATCATCGTTGCTCTCCTGAGAAATCATGCATTAGCATGCCCTCAGCATTGTTGCTCTCCTGAGAGAGAGAACGTATTAGCATGCCCTCAGTGTATTCGCTCTCCTGAGAGAGCATGCATTTACATGCCCTCAGTATCTTCGCTCTCCTGAGAGAGCATGCATCTCCTGAGAGTTCATTTATTAGCATGCCCTCATCATCTTTGCTCTCCTGAGAGAGCATGTATTTGGATGCCCTCAGCAGCTTCGCTGTCCAGGGAGAGCATGCACTAGCATGCCCACAGCATCTTTGCTCTGCCAAGAGAGTATGTGTAACCATGCCCTCAGCATCTTTGCTCTCCTGAGAGAGCATGCATTAGCATGCCCTCAGCATCGTTGCTCTCCTGAGAGATAATGCATTAGCATGCCCTCAGGATCTTTGCTCTCCTGAGAGGGCATGCATTACCATGCCATCCACATCTTTGCTCTCCCGATGGAGCATGCATTACCATGCCCTCAGCATCTTGCTCTCCTGAAAGAACATGCATTAGCATGCCCTCCACATATTTGCCCTCTTGAGAGAGCATGCATTAGCATGCCCTCAGCATCGTTGCTCTCCTGAGAGATCATGCATTAGCATGCCGGCAGCATCTTTGCTCTCATGGGAGAGCATGCAATAGTATGCCCTCAGCATCATCGCTCTCCTAAGAGAGCATGCATTAGCAGGGCCACAGCATCTTTGCTCTCCTCAGAGAGCATGTGTTGGCATTCCACCAGAGGCTTTGCTCACTTGAGAGAACATCCATTAGCATGCCCTTGCTCTCCTGAGAGAGCATGCATTTCCAGGCCCTCAGCATGCCCTCAGCATATGTGTTCTCCTAAGAGAGCATGCATTTCCATGCCCTCAGCATCTTTGCTGTCCTGGGAGAGAACGCATTAGCATGTCCTCAGTGTATTTGCTCTCCTGAGAGAGCATGCATTACCTTGCTCTTTGCATCTTTGCTCTCCTAAGAGAGCATGCATTACCATGCTCCCGCATCTTCGCTCTTCTGAGAGAGCATGCATTTACATGCCCTCAGCATCCTCGCTCTCCTGAGAGAGCATGCATCTCCTGAGAGATCATTTATTAGCATTCCCTCAGAATCTTTGCTGTTCTGAGAGAGCATGAATTAGGATGCCCTCGGAATCTTCACTTTCCTGAGAGAGCATGTACTAGCATTCCCACAGCATCTTTGCTCTGCTGAGAGAGTATGTTACCATGCACTCAGCAACCCTTGCTCTTCTGAGAGAGCATGCATTACCATGCCCTCAACATATTTGCTCTCCTGAGAGAGCATGCATTACCATGCCCTCAGCATCTTCACTCTCCCAAGAGAGCATGCAGTAGGATGCCCTCAGCATCTTTGCAATCCCAAGAGAGCATGCATTACCATGCCCTCAGCATCTTCGCTCTCCTGAGAGAGCATGCATTACCATGCCCTCAGCATCTTCACTCTCCCAAGAGAGCATGCAGTAGGATGCCCTCAGCATCTTTGCAATCCCAGGAGAGCATGCATTAGCATGCCCTCAGCATCTTCGCTCTCCTGAGAGGGCATGCATTAGCATGCCCTCAGCGTCTTTGCTCTCTGGAGAGAGCATGCATTAACATGCCCTCAGCATCTTCGCTCTCCCGGGAGAGCATGCATTAGCATGCCCTCAGCATCTTCGCCTCGCATGCGATTTCTTTTCCTCAGTATCTCCACATCTCGGAATGACTGTGCATTACCATGCCCCCAGTATCTTTGTTCTCCTGAGGGAGCATGTATTACCATGCCCTCAGTATCTTTGTTTTACTGAGAGAGCATGCATTACCATGCTGTCAGCATCGTTGCTCTCCTAAGAGAGCATACATTAGGATGCCCTCGGCATCTTTGCTCTCCCAGGAGAGCATGCATTAGCATGCCATCAGCATATTGTCTCTCCTGAGAGAGCATGCATTAGCATGCCCTCAGCATCTTCGCTTCACATGCGATTCCTTTCCCTCAGCATCTCCACATCTCGGAGTGGCTATGCATTACCATGCCCCAGCATCTTTGTTCTCCTGAGGGAGCACACATTAGCATGCCCTCGGCATATGTGTTCTCCCAATAGAGCATGCATTAGGATGCCTTCAGCATCTTTGCTCTCCCAAGAGTGCATGCATTAGCATGCCTCAGCATATTTTCTCTCCTGAGAGAGCATGCATTTGCATGCCCTCAGCATCTTTGCTCTCCCGAGAGAGCATGCATTAGGATGTCCTCAGCATCTTGGCTCTCCAGAGAGAGCATATAATTCCATTCCCTCAGCATCTCAACCTCTCGGAGTGCCTATGCATTACCATGCCCCAGCATCTTTGTTCTCCTGAGAGAACATGCATTAGCATTCCCCCAGCATGTCTTCTCTCCTGAGGGAGCATGCATTACCATGCCCTCAGCATATTTGCTCTCCTGAGAGAACATGCATTAGCATTCCCCCAGCATGTCTGCTCTCCTGAGGGAGCATGCATTACCATGCCCTCAGCATATTTGCTCTCCTGAGATAACATGCATTACCATTCCCCCAACATCTTTGTTCTCCTGAGGGAGCATGCATTACCACGCCCCCAACATATCTGCTCTCCTGAGAGAGCATGCATTACCATTCCCCCAACATCTTTGTTCTCCTGAGGGAGCCTGCATTACCATGCCCTCAGCATATTTGCTCTCCTGAGAGAACATGCATTAGCATTCCCCCAGCATGTCTGCTCTCCTGAGAGAACATGCATTAGCATTCCCCCAGCATGTCTGCTCTCCTGAGGGAGCATGCATTACCATGCCCTCAGCATATTTGCTCTCCTGAGAGAACATGCATTAGCATGCCCTCAGCATCTTGGCTCTCCAGAGAGAGCATATGATTCCTTTCCCTCAGCATCTCAACCTCTCGGAGTGGCTATGCATTACCATGCCCCAGCATCTTTGTTCTCCTGAGGGAGCATGCATTACCATGCCCTCAGCATATTTGCTCTCCTGAGAGAACATGCATTAGCATTCCCCCAACATCTTTGTTCTCCTGAGGGAGCATGCATTACCATGCCCCCAACATATCTGCTCTCCTGAGAGAGCATGCATTACCATTCCCCCAACATCTTTGTTCTCCTGAGGGAGCATGCATTACCATGCCCCCAGCATATTTGCTCTCCTGAGAGAACATGCATTACCATTCCCCCAACATCTTTGTTCTCCTGAGGGAGCATGCATTACCACGCCCCCAACATATCTGCTCTCCTGAGAGAGCATGCATTACCATTCCCCCAACATCTTTGTTCTCCTGAAGGAGCCTGCATTACCATGCCCTCAGCATATTTGCTCTCCTGAGAGAACATGCATTAGCATTCCCCCAGCATGTCTGCTCTCCTGAGAGAACATGCATTAGCATTCCCCCAGCATGTCTGCTCTCCTGAGGGAGCATGCATTACCATGCCCTCAGCATATTTGCTCTCCTGAGAGAACATGCATTAGCATGCCCTCAGCATCTTGGCTCTCCAGAGAGAGCATATGATTCCTTTCCCTCAGCATCTCAACCTCTCGGAGTGGCTATGCATTACCATGCCCCAGCATCTTTGTTCTCCTGAGGGAGCATGCATTACCATGCCCTCAGCATATTTGCTCTCCTGAGAGAACATGCATTAGCATTCCCCCAACATCTTTGTTCTCCTGAGGGAGCATGCATTACCATGCCCCCAACATATCTGCTCTCCTGAGAGAGCATGCATTACCATTCCCCCAACATCTTTGTTCTCCTGAGGGAGCATGCATTACCATGCCCCCAGCATATTTGCTCTCCTGAGAGAACATGCATTAGCATTCCCCCAGCATGTCTGCTCTCCTGAGGGAGCATGCATTACCATGCCCTCAGCATATTTGCTCTCCTGAGAGAACATGCATTAGCATTCCCCCAACATCTTTGTTCTCCTGAGGGAGCATGCATTACCATGCCCCCAACATATCTGCTCTCCTGAGAGAGCATGCATTACCATTCCCCCAACATCTTTGTTCTCCTGAGGGTGCATGCATTACCATGCCCCCAGCATATTTGCTCTCCTGAGAGAACATGCATTAGCATTCCCCCAGCATGTCTGCTCTCCTGAGGGAGCATGCATTACCATGCCCTCAGCATATTTGCTCTCCTGAGAGAACATTCATTTGCATGCCCTCAGCATCTTTGCTCTCCCGAGAGAGCATGCATTAGGATGTCCTCGGCATCTTTGCTCTCCCAAGAGAGCATGCATTAGCATGCCATCAGCATATTTTCTCTCCTGAGAGAGCAGGTATCAACATGCCCTCAGCATCTTCCCTCTCCCGAGAGAGCATGCATTAGCATGCCCTCAGCATCTTCGCTTTGCATGCGATTTGTTTCACTCAGCATCTCCACATCTAGGAGTGACTATGCATTACCATGCCCCAGCATCTTTGTTCTCCTGAAGGAGCATGCATTACCATGACCTCAGCATATTTGCTCTCCTGAGAGAACATACATTAGCATTCCCCCAGCATCTTCCCTCTCCCGAGAAAGCATGCATTAGCATGCACTCAGCATCTTCTCTTCGCATGCGATTTCTTTCCCTCAGCATCTCCAGATCTCGGAGTGATGATGCATTACCATGCCCCAGCATCTTTGTTCTCCTGAGGGAGCATCCATTACCATGCCCTCAGCATATTTGCTCTCCAGAGAGAACATGCATTAGCATTCCCCCAGCATGTCTTCTCTCCTGAGGGAGCATGCATTACCATGCCCTCAGCATATTTGCTCTCCTGAGAGAACATGCATTACCATTCCCCCAACATCTTTGTTCTCCTGAGGGAGCATGCATTACCATGCCCCCAACATATCTGCTCTCCTGAGAGATCATGCATTACCATTCCCCCAACATCTTTGTTCTCCTGAGGGAGCATGCATTACCATGCCCTCAGCATATTTGCTCTCCTGAGAGAACATGCATTAGCATTCCCCCAGCATGTCTGCTCTCCTGAGGGAGCATGCATTACCATGCCCTCAGCATATTTGCTCTCCTGAGAGAACATGCATTAGCATTCCCCCAGCATGTCTGCTCTCCTGAGGGAGCATGCATTACCATGCCCTCAGCATATTTGCTCAGCTGAGAGAACATTCATTAGCATTCCCCCAGCATGTCTGCTCTCCTGAGGGAGCACGCATTACCATGCCCTCAGCATATTTGCTCTCCTGAGAGAACATTCATTAGCCTTCCCCCAGCATGTCTGCTCTCCTGAGGGAGCACGCATTACCATGCCCTCAGCATATTTGCTCTCCTGAGAGAACATTCATTAGCCTTCCCCCAGCATGTCTGCTCTCCTGAGGGAGCATGCATTACCATGCCCTCAGCATATTTGCTCTCCTGAGAGAACATGCATTAGCATTCCCCCAGCATGTCTGCTCTCCTGAGGGAGCATGCATTATCATGCCCTCAGCATATTTGCTCTCCTGAGAGAACATTCATTAGCATTCCCCCAGCATGTCTGCTCTCCTGAGGGAGCATGCATTAGCATGCCCTCAGCGTCTTTGCTTTCCGGAGAGAGCATGTGATTCCTTTCCCTCAGCTTCTCCACATCTCGTAGCGACTATGCATTTCCATGCCCTCCATATTTCCACACCTTAGAAGCAGAGGTCTTCAAACTGTGGGGTGCGCCCTTCCAGGGGGGCGCGGCCGCATCCCAGGGGCGGCACCAGAGCCCAGCATGAATTGTAAAAAAAAAAAAAATATATATTTTTTTTTTGTTTGGAGGAAATGGGAAGGGGCAGCTCACATGGTCAGACTGGGCCATAAAACGGTCTTAGGCACCAATGAAAAAATGGCCAGCAGTTGCAAATGGATATTCAGTGTTTAGTCACAGACTGTTTGAACAGTACCCAAGGGGTTGTTTTGTGTTCAAATGTAAACAAATGGTGATATTTAAAGAATATTTATTCAGCAACAATGGACAAAACTACTAGCTGCATAGTGAAGTAACTCCTCAAACTGGCCACATTTGCCCAAAAAAGTGGCCCATTTTTACTGGCCTACACTAGCATTTTGCATTTTTGGTACGGTCATCGCCCTATTGCCCTATAGGCCAGTCCAAGCCTTCCGGCTCATCCATAATGGGTGAGGGGCGTCCACCCACTGGCCACCTCACCCATTATGGAGGAGCCGAAGAGCCAGCCCAGTGAAATACTGAGCCCTCCCTCAGCTGCTTTTTCCAGCTGAGGGAGTGCTCCTGGGCTGGCTGAACTGTCAAAGGGAAACACTGTTTGCTTTGACAGTTCATTTCCCCAGCCGCACATGATCACTGAGCCATGCAACGCTGGGGGTATTTTGCTTCGCCAGCCTTGCATAGCTCATTGTCAATGGTGGCTGGGGCACTGCATGTATGTATGTGCGAGGGGGAGCTCCTGCGCCTCCTCGCACATACGGGCAGAGCAACCTGGAGCGGGGCATTTTAGAAACCAAGCGAGGTACGTTTATGGCGATTTATGTTTTATTTAAATGTGTATGTATGTGTGTATGCTTGTGTTATGGGACTGTGGTGGGAGCAGGATTGGCGGCAGCACTGAGATAGTGGTGGGAGCAGGGTGGGGATAGCCCAGGGTCTGTACTGGGAGTAGGGTGCGGTGACGGCACGCAAAAGTTCATAGCGATTTCTACATACTGTCCATCTGGCACTTTTGGAGGGGCCCGGCCTGCCCATACTTTGCTCAGGGCGGCCCAGGCCAAAAAAGTTTGAAGATCACTGCCTTAGAGAGAGCATTCATGTAGATGCCTTCAGCATCTTCAGACCTGTATGGGAGCTTACCTTTCCATGCCCTAGCATCTTCAGAATTCTGACAGGGCCTGCATTTCCATGTTCTCAGAATCATCACCCCACTGGCAGAGCATGCATTTCCATAACCGTCCATGCCGACATCTTCAGCGTTCTAAGACAACACGCTCTCTGCAGTTTTACAGCTTAAGGAGAAAACGCCCTCAGGGTAACCATCTTCACATCTAAGACTGAGTTCACCCCCAACGTCACCCCCGACTTTCCTTATCCATATGCATATTTCTTTTGGCAGTTTCTATACACCTCAGTGTCAGTGATGCGCACGCGCTCTCTTTTCTTCCTATGACTTTCATTTCCGTATGAAAGGAATCTGCAACCTGCAGCCCTCCAGATGTTTTGGGCTATGACTCCCATGATGCCTTGCCACTGACTGTGCTGGCTAGGGCTGATGGGAGTTGTAGTCGGAATCATGAGGTGAATTAAAGGTTGTAGAACCTAGCTGTATGGGATACCTGATGTACAGAAAAAAAAAGTCAGTACAATAAAAAAGCATCAAACAGCTTTGCAATGTGTTTGCATTGTGACACAGTTAGCACGGCGCCTATGTGAAATTTCACTATTTTGCACACTTAGTGAAATGTTGCCCAATAAGTAGCCAATTACAGGAATCCGGTGATATTTTGCAACATTTGGAAATGGTCTGGCGTGAAAAATAAAAGAAGTTGATCCTAACTTATTTGATTGGAAAAAAAAATCTACAAACTAACCATATTGGAAACCATCCCCATTCAGACTAAAAACCTTATTACCACCCTAACTGTATTTCTGTGCGTGGGGGCGACTTTATCAACCACCAGATAGTACTGCTTAACCACACCAGATGAAGACCTTTGATTGGCTGGGAGACATGAGGATTATGGCAGATAATTAACTGTAGCAACCCCACATGTGCTCTCCAAAAGCGCAATGTTATTTTGATACTATTGAGGTCATTTTGGGTTTCCTCGCCTACCGCACAAGACAATCATGTTTTAACATGGCCCACCTGAATCCCACCTTTTGCATCAGTGCCAATGGCAGGTTATAACTCCTGGGATGCATTGTGTCTCTTCTAGTCCCTAAGTGAGGATAGATCAGGGGCAACCCGCTCGCCTTGGAAGCAAGACGATGCAGGAGCAACACAGGTTTGATCCCTGGCCTCGGAAGAAAGACGATGCAGGAGCAACACAGGTTTGATCCCTGGCCTCAGAAGCAAGACGATGCAGGAGAAACACAGGTTCGATCCCTGGAATCAAGACGATGCAGGAGCAACACAGGTTCGCTCCCTGGAAGCAAGACGATGCAGGAGCAACACAGGTTCGCTCCCTGGAAGCAAGACGATGCAGGAGCAACACCGGTACGATCCCTGACCTTGGAAGCAAGACGATGCAGGAGCAACACAGGTTTGATCCCTGGCCTCAGAAGCAAGACGATGCAGGAGCAACACAGGTTTGATCCTTGGAATCAAGACGATGCAGGAGCAACACAGGTTTGATCCCTCACCTTGGAAGCAAGACGATGCAGGAGCAACACCGGTTTGATCCTTGGCCTCAGAAGCAAGACGATGCAGGAGCAACACAGGTTCGATCCCTGGAATCAAGACGATGCAGGAGCAACACAGGTTCGATCCCTGACCTTGGAAGTAAGATGATGCAGGAGCAACATAGGTTTGATCCCTGACCTTGGAAGCAAGACGATGCAGGAGCAACACAGGTTCGATCCCTGGAAGCAAGAGGATGCCGGAGCAACACAGGTTTGATCCCTGACCTTGGAAGCAAGACAATGCAGGAGCAACACAGGTTCAATCCCTGGCCTTGGAAGCAAGACGATGCAGGAGCAACACAAGTTCGATCCCTGACCTTGGAAGCAAGATGATTCAGGAGCAACACAAGTGCGATCCCTGGAAGCAAGATGCTGCAGGAGCAACACAGGTTCGATCCGTGACATTGGAACCAAGACGATGCAGGAGCAACACAGGTTCGATCCCTGACCTTGGAAGCAAGATGATGCAGGAGCAACACAGGTTCGATCCCTGGCCTTGGAAGCAAGATGATGCAGGGGCAACACAGGTTTGATCCCTGGCCTTGGAATAAAGATGATGCAGAAGCAACACAGGTTCAATCCCTGGCCTTGGAACCAAGAAGATGCAGGAGCAACACATGTTCGATCCCTGGCCTTGGAAGAAAGACAATGCAGGAGCAACACAGGTTCGATCCCTGGTCTTGGAAGCAAGACGATGCAGGAGCAACACAAGTTCGATCCCTGACCTTGGAAGCAAGACAATGCAGGAGCAACACAGGTTCGCTCCCTGGAAGCAAGTCGATGCAGGAGCAACACAGGTTCAATCCCTGACCTTGGAAGCAAGACGATGCAGGAGCAACAAAGGTTTGATCCCTGGCAATGGAAGCAAGATGATGCAGGAGCAACACAGGTTTGAAGCCTGGCCTTGGAAGCAAGATGATGCAGGAGCAAAACAGGTTCGATCCCTGGCCTTGGAAGCAAGATGATGCAGGAGCAACACAGGTTTGATCCCTGGTCCGTGCTTAGAAACCTCTGTGTGTTAAGAGTGTTCATTTGCCTTATTACAGGCAGCAGAATTGCATTGTTAAACCTATTTCTGGATGCCACAAGACTCCATCGGGTTTTTGTGGCAATTACCACAAATTCTTATTCTGCCCATGGTTAGCCCTCATTTTCTTGGAGGTAATGTTGAGAAGATAAGCTATATGCTGGAGGTGACCCCTCCACTTTACCCCGAATCTCGGAATTTAGAGGTTCCCTGAAAGTGGTGGTAAAATTGTTACCGGCCAAAGAAGTGACAGTAATGCATGTATTAAACCTAAAATGGAACTAAAATGGGGGCCTATGTTCTGCCCATCCAACATGGTAAGGTGCCTGTTAAGAGCCACTGCCACTGTTTCTTTAGGAGCCAAGGTCTCAAGGCTATGTGGGAGAATAATGTGGCATGGAGTTCCACTCTCCACAGAAGTGAGTACCCAAGAGCAGACACACAGTGAGGCCCCACAAGACCCCTCAGGGTCTTGTGTTGCACCCTCCTCAGCCTCACCTCTTGCTTGCTCATCTTTTCCTCCCTGAGGTCTGAGCATATGCATGCTGCAGGCACAGATCCTGCTTCGGCCTCCACTGCCACCTCCTTTTCCTAGACTCAGCGTCGCTCTACAGTGACTACATCTGTTTACAAATTCAAACATAGAACATGTGAACATCATCCAGAAACACTCACTCCATACCACTACAAATCCCACCTCAACCCTCACTTTAACTATTGTATTGATGCAGCCTGCCCAATATCTGAAGTGAGTGTTGACGTTGGATTTGTAGGGGTATGGAGTGAGTGTTTATACTTCAAGTTTGATGGTTGAATTTGTATTGGTATATAGCAAGTGTTTGTACATTACAGTTGGTGTTCAGACTCTTCTTTTTGTTAGATTAACCTTCATTCTTTATTTTAAAAGGTTTTTTTCAAATGTTACTTCAATGTTTGTTTGTGGGGGGTATAGCATATTGCGTAAAAGTGTATATCATATGACTGTATGCACATGAGTTTATTAGCATATGATCATATGGGCAAATGCCCTATATGTAATGGATTGCACATGAGTAAATGACATATAAGTAGATATTGTATAACTTAATATGCATAGGGAATATAAGTGCATGTAGTATTTCATGTAAGTGTATAGCGTATGGATTTATGTCATATGTATTTATGTCACGTGTGTATGGTGGATAAGTGTATGGCATAGGACTGTAGGGCATATAGTGTATCTCTAAAAAATGTGTGGCGTGCCAGGGTATGGGCTATACGTGGGGTCGGAGTGTTTGGTGTAAAGTCTTACACAATGCACTTCTCATACACCTCCTGTACAATTGAAAACTGATATGAAAGTGAAGTTTACATTTCATGTGAGTTTTTATACGTGTAGGAGGCATATAAAGGTTTTACATTGTGTACATTTATGCAACTTACATCTCCTATAAGTCTCCTATTCATATGGAAACTGACATAAAAGTTAGTCTTGACTTTGATGTGTGTTTTCATACATATGTTGGTGTACATGAACAAAAAGCACATTTATTTTGTTATTTATTGGTCATTTGTAATGTGTTTATACATCTAGAAATAGTGTTTCAAAGTGCTACAAGGCAAGAAGAGAAGGGAACAAGGGAACAATCGTGACTATGAAGATGAAAAACAATAAATATCAAGACACAACGGTTATACTAGGCCTTGTGACGTTCGGAGCGTGCAAGTGCAGAGAGGATGGGGCGAGGGGAGGGTGGAAAGTATGGGGGTCTCGCACGGGGAGAGCAACAATTGACTCCTAAACACATGTGTAAAGTTTGTAAACAAGATGTACATACATTGTGCACATGTGTTATAGGCCTCTTATACATATGAAAGGACCATTCAGTGAAGTTCAACTTTGATAAGGATGATATCTGTGCTGGAAGCCCTAAAATAGTTGTACATTGTGTTCATTAACACAATGTGTATCTCGTATATCTCTCATATACATAAGAACATACACATGAGAGTCCTTCTTTACTTTGATGCTAGTTTGTATATGCATGGTGTTGTACAGGATTAAAGTGTGCTGCTTAAGAGCATGTGGCATAAGCGCATGAGGCCAAGAGTGTGACAAATGTGTGTGGCATAAAAAGCACAGTGTAATGGGTGTCACACAAGCATATGGCATGAGTGTGTGTTTGTGTTAAGCCACTTACCTGGCGCTGTGGTATGGGACGCCGGATGACTTCCGCTCTACCCACACTGGAAACAGCATCCCTCTCGGATTCTCTGAGCACTGAATGTCGTTCGAGCTGCCATTGCCAGGGATCTGTGCATGCACGGCGAGCCGCGTTTGGCTCTTCATGCATGGGCAGTCCAACGGTGTCTCCGGGTTGCCGGGACATCCATTCCTGACATCCACTAAGCCTCACTGTCATATGACTGCATAGAAAGGCAGCGTTGAGATGGTGCTCCTTGTGTCTCAACGCAGATTAGCCTTTGTTCATGTCCCCGCTCCTAGAACTCACTTGTTGTTAGTTCCTTGCCTCCTGAAACCCTGGGTCTCTGTTCCCTTCTGGTCTTCGGTGTTTTCCTCTTTTCCATTCCTGGCCTGGCTTGCTCTTACTCCTTGCTTGGCACTCTATTGGCCATTGCCTAGGATACTGAATTCCTTGCTAGGCAATCTATTGCAAAACCCTTGGATGCTGAACTCTTTTAGATATACTACTTTCGTACGTTATACCTGTTGCCTTGATCAGCCACTGCCCACTTTGACACCAAGTGGAATCCTGTGGCAGCCAGTAGCATCCTGCTGGATCATTCCTGCTTCGCCAGTTGTATACTGCAAGCCACCATCTATCACGCAACGTCAAGAAATCTCTTTTGGACTTCAGGATAGCATGGGGCCTTCCCTGCCAGTGCCTTGCACTGTCCTTATGCCATGATAATCAGGGAAGGGCCGTCCCACGGCGTGGGTAGTCTGTTCAGCATTCCCCTGTGTCCTTGGGTAGCATTGGATTGGTTTCCTGCATCACCTTGTCTTCTGGAGATTTCACTACGGCATACCGGCTTCCTCATGTCATCAACTTCAAAGGCAAGCAGGCATAGAGCGCCAGCGAGACACCTTGCATGACTTTGTGGAATGGGAGCACGAGCCGTGTGTGTAGCATAAAACCAAATGGCATAGGAGCATGTCTCGTAAGAGTGTGCATCATAAGAGCATTTCACATAAGAGTGTGTGCTGAACATGTGTCATAAGAAAGTGTGCTGTAAGCGTTTATGCTGCACAAGAGTAAATGGCCTTCAGTATGTGATGTAAGAGTTGATGGCGTAAGTGTCTGTCAGAAGTATGTGTGCCGTATGGGCTTGGATTGTAAGAGTGTATTTCTTCAAAGTGTGTAGTAAGTGTGTGTGGTGTAATATTTGTGAGGGTTTTCTGTGCAAGTGTGTGGTATGACAGTACATGCAGCATAAGTTGCATATGAGGGTTTGTAATTGAATGTGTCATAAGAGTGTTAGTCATAAGTGTGTTTCGTGAGTGTGTGTTGTAAGTGTGTGTAGTGAGTGTGTGTCACAAGATCATGTGTTGTAAGAGTTTGTGCCGTAAGTGTGTGTGTCATAAGAGTATGTGACTTAAAAGTATGTGTCGTAAGTGTGTGTGTCGTTAAGTCTGTCTCATAAAGTGTATGAGTTTTTAAGGTGAAAGTGTCTGGCATGTGAGAGCATAATGTGTTAGTAGCACATAGGTGCTTGGTATTAAGTCAAATGAAACACACGTGTCCTAAATGCTAAATGTGTCCTGTTTGAATGAACACCCCACATTTAAGTGATGTGTGTTTTTATACTTACAGAAGGCACACACATGGAAAGTGGCATCAGCTACTCCTAACGTTGTTGTGTTTTCAAACTTAAATAATTGTGCATGTCTGAAATGTACATCTCAAATAAAAAATCTGTGCATGTCTTCAAATTAAAGTGAGGTTTAACTTTGATGTGAATGTTTGTAGGCGTAGGAGGTGTACAGGAGTTTTACATTGTGTACATGTATGCAATTTACTTCTTTTATACAGCTAATATACATATGAAAATTGACATCAAAGTCAGTCCTGACATGTGGGTTTTTTATATGTATAATACTGTGCACAATTTACCTCTTCTAAATGTATGTGTGCGGTTATATACACAATTGACATTTTTCTGCAAATTCATGTTATATAGGAACATCTTAAATTAAAGTATCTCAAAATTGGCCAGTTTGATTTTTAAATTATTGTATTCAATGGATCAATTCAGGTTAAGAACGAAGTGCATGTCAACAAATTTTGAAAATCGAACCCACCAAATTTCCCTGTGGGAAAACCCCATGTTAAAAGATGTTCTTCTGAAATGTTCCATGTAGTCTCACTGCCTCGAGGTTTTACTCTGTGGATGTTTCTGGATTTTTCAAGGAAGTTTTTATTTTTTTATTTTTTTTTAGACTGAATAGGCAATCCCACTTTTCACACTTAACCGTTAACTACGTATTTGCGTGATGAGATGATAGTGTACGTGTGTGTACATGTGCTATACCCTCATGTAGAGCCCACTCTAGCATCACCACTCTCTCTTTCTGACTCGCACCCTTTTGTGGCCTGCTTCCGCCCCCTCCCGTCCATTGGTTTTCCTTGCATTTCTTCCGCGGGCCCTGTCTTTCTCTTCGCTTCTTTGTTCGCGCCTCTAAGAGGCCTCGCCTTCTGTCTCACAGAGGGTTGTGTCCGTCGCATGGCTGCAATTTGCTCCTCCATCATGTATCCAGACCTGAAATATCTCTCCCTTGCCGTAATCTTCCCTTTTCAATGGCCTGTGATGTTTTTCTGCAGGCTCCTCGTCTCCCTTCTCCCTCACCCCCTCATTCCATTCAGCACGCACCTGAAATACTATTGTGGGTTCTCTGGGGCTTGTCACGAAACTGACAGAAGCACAGTGGGGGGAGTTAAGTGGGGGGGGGCTGAAGTTCTTCTGCCAATGCTGTAATATGCAAAACCCACATGCCATGCTCGTGAGTGCTGTGTTTCCTTCTCCACCTCCTTGCACACGCTGATTCGAATCTTGGCATTGTTCCCTGGTTAATAGCTTTCCTTTTACTGGCATGAACATCCTTTTTGCATGCTTCTTATGGTGGCCAGCTGTGCTTTTAGAAGGCAGTGGTGGCGAGGGCATTCCGTTTTTTTGTTCGACCTGTCATTTGGCCTCATTACATTTTGCCTCATTTTTACTATTCGTTTTACCACAAAATAGGCTGATGGTGACTTTGGGTTAGATATTTAGAAAGAGGGGTCGGAGAGGGTTTGAGGAGGGGGAGGGGGCGTACTCGAACCCCAGCTTTGTGTGGTAAAATAAATAGCAACAATGGAAATAATATTAGACAACATGTATTTCATCCCAAAAAAAGTTTGAGGGATCCACATACATCTGTGGTGGGCTGTGGACCTTCTGCTTTCTAAGTCACTGTGGAGGAGCCATTTCATGCCATAGTTTGTCATTGTGTTGCAATAAACAATCCTCTCATACATTCTTGTATTTAGTGTGGGCCTGTTTCTACCATAAGTCGTGTCATGTAAACACAAAAAAAGAATGCCACGCTCAGAACTATGTAGGGGGTAAATAACAGAACATTTGCATCAGTGCAAGTGCAATTTGCTCTCGGACAAACATTGCATTTCAATGAATTCTTTCACAGGGGCACATTTCTCACTTGTGCTTTGACTGGGGCAAACATTGCCCAGGTGCAAACAATGATGAAAGATGTTTTATTTGTGCACTAGGGCACTTTTTGCCCTACTGCTATTTGCACATTTTGGGCCCGATTCATGTTAAAGTACGCATTTATGCTGCAATGCCTGCATGCCGAGAAACAGCCTGCCACGAGCCTGCACGTGCTGAATATTCATGGAATCCCTCACGCAAATTGAATCGTGTTCCCAATTCACATCTGGAAAGCCCCTGACACGCCCCCATGCAAAGCCAAAACAGCCAGAAACGGCTACATTTGCGTGCTCCGCAGATGCACATACATGCACACTGTAAACAGTGCATGGGGTCCCCACCAAGCAGGCCTGCACCTCGGTTGCCCTCTGCAGGGTCCCCCGCAATGGTCACTGGCACCCAGACAACATGCGTAACATTTATTGTGACTCAGTTATCACTCGGGAACATATGCGTGTGAACCCCAGTAAACTGTTCCTGCACCCTGCTACCCTGCATAGATGCACCCGTAACTACGATCGGGACCCGGTCTGTGTGCACGCACCCCTAAATCTGACATGCAAACTCCCCTCCAAAGTTGCAAATCCTCCCTTCAAGTCTGTACACCTGCTTTCGGGTGGCAGAGAGATTGAGGACTTTGCAAGTGCAGTTTACATGCAAGAGGTTGCGCTGTCACATCATGGGTGGGCGTGCCACGGACTGCCTGCATGCCGTCCCTCAAAACACCCACTTTTTGGCATGTTATTCCCCATTTTTTATATTCCGCCCACAAATCCATCATCTGCGTAGGCCTGGCCCACGCCCTGCGTGGCATCTTGCGCAAGGCACTCGACTGCTCGCAGAGACGTGCAGAGCATGCTGTTAATCGATGCAAGTCAGCAAAATATCCCATGCAGTCAATTCCCCGAATCAACAGATGAGATTACCGCACGCATTTTGTCGTGAAAATCCGGTCGCAAATAATTGCATGAATCGGGCCCTCTGAGATGAAACTGCAATGTGGCTTGCTCTTTACCAATCATTTCACACTACATCATCTGATGAAGACACCTGTGGGAGTTTGAAAGCTAATGCTTTGTTTTCCATCTCTGCCAAGTATTTTCCGTTAGTCAAAAAAAAGGTATCAAAAGCTGTATCTTGTGCGATTTAAAACTGGACCAACACAGCGTTGAACATCGGTCTTTTCACGTGCAGCAGTGCAACGTTTCAGTAATACCGCCCTTGATTTTTTTCTATTGCAGCTCTGAGTAATCGAAACATACCCTTCTATAGATGCTGCAGCATGTCTAATTTTGATCAGTATATGGTGTTGTGTTTTGCTCTGTATCCAGTACATGAATCCATGTTCTTCTTCAATACACTGCTTAATGAAAGAAAAAGCATGTGTGAGTCACCCCCTGCTTGAACAGATGTGTGCCTCTAGTGTACAGCCTGCATGTATATAAAGGAACATATATTTGGATGACATCAGAGCCTGAATGTGGAAGCCGCTCCAATAGGTCGCCCACTCTATCCAGTCGCTTCAATTCTGCCTTCAATGGCAAGGATGGGAAGGAATCCCGACGCCATCAGTTTTTGAAGGATGTTGGCAGCACATCTTTGAAATAAAAAGCATAAAACAAATCAAACAGGTTTCTGCAAAGGTTACTTGTGTGTACTCATCTAATGGTTGGTTGTTTTCTCCTAACACATAGAATAAAACTGAAACAGACCACCAAGTGCTTCCCACCATGTTTCCAGATCTCAGATCTGTATGCTTTTTTGGCGCCATACATGTTATTGTGCAGAAGAGCGAGTTGTGTTGACCAGCTACAGAACAGCTTGTGTTCCGCCCTTTCCTTTCTACTGGAGCTGTTGTGTTTCAGGGCTGAAAGGCATGACATGACTTTGACCCCAGCACAGATAAGGAGTTTAATAAAACTGCAGCGTTTAATGAGTCATTTGCTTATCTGAAGGCTGCACTATTGCCTGGTCTTTTTTGTACGGGTTCAAATATCACCTGCCTGTAACCTACTAATAGATGATTTTCTGGCCATATTGGGTGAGTTTCTAGACCCTTTCACACATCTGCAAGGCTGTAGAAAGTCTGGGCTTATTTTATCTCTCATGTCCTGAAGGCTAGCACTTTCTTCCTGTATTTGAACCCTTCTTGAGTTCGGTCGTATTTAAGTAGCTGGTCAAACCTGCCATCCTCCAAATGGCTTGGATAAGAGTGAAAGACTCTGGTAGGCCTCTCAGCAGACCTGCCATGCCTGGGATTTGTCCTACTTTCTAGATTCTTAGCTGTGGAACATGGAGGCGTTATGATCCTGTTTGCTCCGCTCCAGACTCTGATACTGGGAAATTCACAAGATCTTGCTTTGTTCCAGTTTCTGATTCAACCCAAAGATGACAACGATTGCATACTTGCCAACCTGACCCGTTACAATGTGTAGGTGCTTATCTAGGACTGTTTTTTCTTTGCATTCTGGAACTTGTAGTCTGAGTTTTATAATGGGAAAAGTGGAACTGCGAATCTCAGAATGCAAAGCAAAAAAACAGGACTGGCTAAGCACCTACAGATTGGAATGGGTCGTGTTGGCAAGTATGCGATTAGTAGCAGGTTATTGACTACAATCAGACTCTCAAGTCCCATTAGCCCATAGAATTTAAATTTGTAACCATTATGTCTGACTTCTTTTGTAACACCTGTGGAAGATTAAAGCCACTGAGCAGCACAGGCTCGATACCTGTTCCCGGTACTGCACTTAGTGGCTGGGGTCCGGCATGAACCAGAATATAAGTGTTGTGCGTTGATAGTCGTGAAGATATAGGAGACCTCCGTCCCCAAGTGCCACACAGGGAGAATCACTTATCACTCCCTGTGCAACCCTTGAGGCCACAGGTGGAGAAGATCCGAAGCCGGAACCAAAGTACTAGGAACCCCAAGGCAGCTGTGAAAGAAGGCAATGATTACAATCCAAGCAGGCAGGGCACTACATGTATTACAAACAGAGAACAATCAGAGTCTTACCGGGGCCTTGGTGAAAAGGACGTTTAACCTGAAAGGGAGGATGGTTCCAGGACTCACGCAGGCAAGGGACCCACCATCAGGGATAGGACCAATTGTCATTCGCCAGTCTCCACCTGGAGAGGGTTGGAGTGGAGTAAAGAGTCCCAATCGGTCAGATGACAACCACCACTTGGGAGGCGTGACCCACCGGGCAGCGAGGCGATCAGGGAAATCCAAGAGGAATCCGTTGAGCAAAAGAAGGGTCTGAAGCCAGGAAGAGCCGTCCGAAAAATGGAAGAACAAAGAGCAAGATCCAGAGGGAGTCCGTGATTCAGTCCGAGGTCAGAAGCCGTGATGAACAGAGGAGCCGATGTCGTCGCAGCCAAACGTGATCCACAAGAAGTCCAAAAAGCAAGAACGAGGTTTCAAGGAAGCCGGGTAAGTAACACGAATAGGCCAGCCAGACAGGGTCTCCAAGGAAATCAGCTGTGAAGCGTGGAGTACAGGTACTGAACAGCTTAAATACCATTTTACTTCCTGGTCACGTGACATTGAATGGAGCCACGTGACCGTGAACCCGGGGCACATGACCGTATAGACAAGTCACGTGACCGGGCCACAACGGTACGAGCGCGTGTGTTACCGCTCGAGCGGCTGCCTAATCTCCATGGCAACTGCCAAGGGAGAAACGGCCGTAAGCGCGACTGAAAGGAGTATGGTGATTGTTTTGCCAGTGCGCGAGCCAGACTGGGTTGCCTGCGCGAGTCCCGGGAGACAGGAGAGGGAGAGAGAGTGGCCCCGTGACTGGGTGACGGGACATGGCCGGAGGTACGACCCGAAGACATGACAGAGCCCCCCCCAAAGGCCCACGACCCCGTGGGCACGAAGGATGCTCCCGATGGAACCGAGCAACCAACCGGGGGGCCTGGACATCCGAGGCAGAGACCCAGGAACGTTCCTCTGGACCATAACCCAACCAATCGACCAGGTACTGTAGGCGACCCCTAAGGAAACGGGACCCCAGAATGTTCGAGACCTCGAAAACATCAGGCACCCCCAGGGAAACAGGGGCAGGAGAGGGGCAAAGACGTGTCGAGGAGGGACAGGGCTTGAGGAGGGAGGAAAGAAAACATAGGATGAACCCGCCAAGAGGAAGGGAGAACCAGGCGATAGGCCACCGGGTTGATGACCCGGGAAACTACATAAGGACCCACGAAACGGGGCAACAGCTTGCGACAGCCCTTCAAGTGGAGATGTCGGGAGGACAACCAAACCCGGGAACCAACGGGATACAAAGGCGCCATGGTACGCCTAGCGTCTGAGGAGGCCTTCATGGAAGCCTGCGCCTCCTGCAGGTGAACGAGGACCTGGGCATGGAGGGTCGCCATATCCCGAATGCAGGCTGCTGCGGCAGGGTTCTCGGAGGGTGAAATGTCGGGGACAGGGAGGCATCGGGGATGCTGACCATACATGGCATAGAACGGAGAGAAACCAGTGGAAGAGTGTGTAGCGTTGTTATAGGCAAACTCAGCATAACGGATGTTCTGCAACCAGGTCGTTTGCTGCTGCAGCATCAAACAACGTAGATATTGTTCCATGGACTGATTTGTTCTTTCCGTCTGACCATCGGTTTCGGGGTGGTAAGCAGAGGAGAACCGTGCATCGATACCTAGCAGAGCGGTCAAGGCACGCCAGAAACGGGAAGTGAACTGAGAGCCACGATCGGACACCAGGACAGAAGGAAGGCCGTGTAAGCAAAAAACGGAATCAAAGAAAAGCTTGGCCAAGGCAGGGGCGGAAGGGATACCATGACAAGGGACGAAACGGGCCATCTTGGTGAGACATCGACCACTACCCACACGGTGTCATACCCCTGGATCCTGGGTAAGTCGGTCACGAAGTCCATGCTCAGGGTGTGCCAGGGCTTTGGTGGCAAGGGCAAGGGACGACCCCTACGATGTTTGCCCTGAGCACAAACAGAGCATGAGTCGACGTAACAGCCCACGTCCCGTCTCATGGAAGGCCACCAACACCAGCGTTTCAAGAGATCCAAGGTGCGGGCCTGGTCCGGGTGACCATTGATCGGGGCGTCATGTGACCACTCCAGGGCTAGGTTTCTGGTGTCAGTGGTAGGGAGAACTAGGCGGTCCTGTACATACGGCAGACCATTATGAAAGGTGGGATCCCATTCCGACAAATGATCAGGGTGTTTTTTGACCCAAGAGCGGATCTCCTCTAGTAACGGTAGGGGAGGTGTACAAGTGCAAATAACATGCCCCCGGGGTAAGAGTGTGTCAGGGAACACTGGTAACGAAACCCCCCCAGGGGAGCGGGACAAAGCGTCGGCCTTACTATGTTCATAGCCAGAGCGATGTTTAATCTGAACGTCAAAAGCGGCGAAGAACAGGTGCCATCTGACCTGTCTACTGTTTACGCATTTCAGGGCTGCCAGGTCTTGCAAGTTTCTATGGTCGGTGTATACCGTGACCTTATGTTTGGCCCCCAACAGGTGATGACGCCAGGTTCGAAAGGCGTCCATTACCGCCAGTAGCTCTTTTTCGGTTACGGTATAGTGGGTTTCTGCAGGGTTAAACTTGCGTGAATGAAAGGCTACAGGATGAAGCCGTCCTGTAGTGGGACAGGCTTGTGACAGGATTGCCCCCAATGCGAAGGAAGAGGCGTCGGCCTCAACAACGTATGGCTGGTCAGGGTCGGGGTGCTGGAGCACAGGGGCAGTTGTGAAGGCGTTCTTCAATGCGTCGAAGGCCTGCTGGTGCAACTCCTCCCACTTGAACGGAACGAGAGGACTGGTAAGGGATGTGAGAGGAGACACAAGAGAAGAGAACCCAGAGATAAAACGCCGATAAAAATTGGCGAAACCCAAGAAGGATTGCAAGGATTTTAGGGTTTTTGGTGTTGGCCATTCGAGGACCGCCCGTACTTTGGTGTGATTCATGGCCAGACCACCAGGTGTAATGTTAAACCCCAAAAACTCCACGTTAGTTACATGGAACAAGCATTTTTCGGGTTTCACAAACAACGAGTGGTGTTGCAGCCGGGACAACACTTCTCGTACATGTTGAACATGCTCTTTCAGTGTGTGAGAAAAAATGAGTATATCATCAAGATACACCACCACAAACATGTCCAGGATGCCCGAGAAGATGTCATTCATGAAATGCTGAAAGGTAGCCGGGGCATTGCAAAGACCGAAGGGCATGACTGTATACTCATAAAGGCCATACCGCGTACAGAAGGCTGTCTTCCACTCGTCTCCCTTTCGAATGCGGACGAGGTTATAGGCCCCCCGCAAATCCAACTTAGTATATATGGAGGCATGGGTTAACCGGTCTAGAAGAGGAGAGATGAGTGGTATTGGGTAACGGTTCTTAATAGTGACGGCATTGAGCCGACGATAATCCACGCAGGGACGAAGGTCGTCCTCTTTTTTGGGCACGAAGAATATGGGGCTAGCTGCAGAAGACTTAGATGGTCGTATGTGACCCAAGTGCAGCGCTTTCTCGATGTACTCTTTAAGAGTCAGATCCTCCGACACGGATAAAGAATAGATGCGGCCCGAGGGTACCACAGCCCCGGGAACCAAGTCAATCGGGCAATCATATGGGCGGTGAGGAGGGAGTGTTTCGGAGGAGCCCTGATCGAATAGCATGCTGTAATCCCGATAAACCACAGGAATGTGATTGGTGACTAAACCCACTATGTGTGAGGCAGGGGGTATTTCTTCGCCCAGTACTGATAGTCGGGCAACCGCACCAAGAGCTCCTGCTGGGGTGTCTGTCTCTCTGTCCATAGGTAAGCAGAAGTTCTGACAGAGCTCGGATTCGAAATGTATGTGTCCCGTTCCCCAATCGATATGCGGGTTGTGCTCTCGTAACCACGGTATGCCTATAATGATGCCAAACTGGGGCATGGATATCAAATCAAAGTGGAGGGTTTCTTTATGGGTCGATTGGATGGTCAGGACGAGGGGAGCTGTCTGTTGCCTAATGGGACCAGAAACAAGCTCAGTCCCGTCGACTGCTTGAACCGGTTCGGGTCGGTGTTTGGTGATCAAAGGTAGGTTCAGTGTTTGAGCTAGGGTGATGTCGATATAGTTCCCGGATGCCCCGGAATCAATAGTGATCTGTTCGGGATGAATGATACCAGGGGCAGGCTGTATAGTGGCTTCTACTTGGATAGGCCTGATTCGACCAAACGATGGAGTGTGGCTCGGGGAAGGGCATGGAGAACTCGATCCTACCCCCGTATCTAGGATCGAGCTGGACGAATATCCGGTTTCTTGGATTTGGGTTTCCGAGGACACTCCTTCACTAAATGCCCTCCCAACCCACAGTAAAAACAGGCGTTCTCAGCCCTTCTGCGCTCCCTCTCCCTTGAGGTGATGGGACTCCTAACACCCCCTATTTGCATAGGCTCGCTGGTGGGCTCAGAGTGAGACGATGAGACGGCAGAGCTGGCAGACTGGGAGAACCCGGCCTCAGCCCTGCGTTCAGAGCGCCGTGCGTCCACTTGAAGTGCCAAATCCACCAGAGCCGGGAACTGAACTGGTAGGGACGGTACCACAGCCAGAGCGTCTTTCATAGGGTTGCTTAGCCCTCTATAGAATACAACCGATTTTTTGCTTTCGGGCCATGAGGTCTCAGCTGCCAGTTGATTGAATCGTGTAATGTACTCGATGAGGGAGCCCTTACCCTGGGACAAATCCAGCAATTCTAGATCATGGGACTGCGCTTTATATCTGGTGTCAAACACTCTGGACATTTCTGATATTAACTGGTCAAAATCATAGAGGGCAGGATGATCGTTTTCTAACAGCGGGTTTGCCCAAGCAGCAGCCGTGCCGGCTAGGTGAGATAGGGTGAACGCTGCCTTTGTGGTGGGGTCAGGAAAAGCAAGGGGTCGACACAAAAAGTGCAACTTGCACTGGTTAAGGAAAGTCCTAAACTTCCTCGGGTCCCCATGGAACTTTTCTGGGGCAGCCAAAGGAAAGGGAGAGGGTAGGACCACTGGAACGGGAGCCGGGGGAGTCGGGAGTGGGTGTGCAAGGGGTACCGACGCCGGAGAGGCGTCAACCAGCTCCGGGTCTGCGGGTTAGGGATGCTGGGCACTCTGTAGTAGGTCGAGACGATGATGGACTGCTGTATTAGCAGCCACCATGTCGGCCCGTAGTACCGTAAGTGCTTGGATGACAGCGGCCAGGGGGTCTTCAGCGGCACCCTCCATGTCTTACACGACTAGGCTTCACAGTCTGTTGTGCGTTGATAGTCGTGAAGATATAGGAGACCTCCGTCCCCAAGTGCCACACAGGGAGAATCACTTATCACTCCCTGTGCAACCCTTGAGGCCACAGGTGGAGAAGATCCGAAGCCGGAACCAAAGTACTAGGAACCCCAAGGCAGCTGTGAAAGAAGGCAATGATTACAATCCAAGCAGGCAGGGCACTACATGTATTACAAACAGAGAACAATCAGAGTCTTACCGGGGCCTTGGTGAAAAGGACGTTTAACCTGAAAGGGAGGATGGTTCCAGGACTCACGCAGGCAAGGGACCCACCGTCAGGGATAGGACCAATTGTCATTCGCCAGTCTCCACCTGGAGAGGGTTGGAGTGGAGTAAAGAGTCCCAATCGGTCAGATGACAACCACCACTTGGGAGGCGTGACCCACCGTGCAGCGAGGCGATCTGGGAAATCCAAGAGGAATCCGTTGAGCAAAAGAAGGGTCTGAAGCCAGGAAGAGCCGTCCGAAAAATGGAAGAACAAAGAGCAAGATCCAGAGGGAGTCCGTGATTCAGTCCGAGGTCAGAAGCCGTGATGAACAGAGCAGCCAAACGTGATCCACAAGAAGTCCAAAAAGCAAGAACGAGGTTTCAAGGAAGCCGGGTAAGTAACACGAATAGGTCAGCCAGACAGGGTCTCCAAGGAAATCAGCTGTGAAGCGTGGAGTACAGGTACTGAACAGCTTAAATACCGTTTTACTTCCTGGTCACGTGACATTGAATGGAGCCACGTGACCGTGAACCCGGGGCACATGACCGTATAGACAAGTCACGTGACCGGGCCACAACGGTACGAGCGCGTGTGTTACCGCTCGAGCGGCTGCCTAATCTCCATGGCAACTGCCAAGGGAGAAACGGCCGTAAGCGCGACTGAAAGGAGTATGGTGATTGTTTTGCCAGCGCGCGAGCCAGACTGGGTTGCCTGCGCGAGTCCCGGGAGACAGGAGAGGGAGAGAGAGTGGCCCCGTGACTGGGTGACGGGACATGGCCGGAGGTACGACCCGAAGACATGACAATAAGAGACTATGTTATTTTTTTTTGGGTCATTTTTTTTTGGGTCATTTTTTTAAGGCACTTGAACTCTTATATTTTCATCGAACACCGACTATTAACTGGCTCTACTGCGTTTTATCTACTTGATCCAAGTGGGAGTATCAGCCCCCCAACATGTAGTTGATGTGGGAGTCTGATTCCAAAGGCTTCTGGTCTGAAAGGCTGTTTTCTGTTGCCTGAAGCACACACAATGCATCATTCTGATCTATGAGAATTCTCCCTGGAAAATGCCTCTGCCTGGAAAACATCTGTATATTCTAACGGCTTGTGGCATGCAATGTTTCCGCACTCTGCACCACTTTTGACATTCCATTCCCAAGCCAAAAATCACCATATTGAAAATGTGTTGTCGGAATCTGAGATATTTTTTTATTTGAGCCTGAAAAAACAGGTATGGTCTGTGAAGCCCAATTAGCACATTTCTGCCATCATTGTTGCAACATGATGGCTGCCATTGCCAATTTCACACGCACAGTGGAGATCCCCCCAGATTCACACCACAGATTCATTGCGTTCCTGTGGTGATGGACCAAGAAACCCAGAAAAATCTTGGAAATGATCTAAATCACTGAACCGTCTTTGCTGTAGTTGAGTCAGAGCATAATTGAAGGAGAAAGCCCACCCAACTGGCAGTTTGGGTCAAGGCCATTTCCACATCCATTCTGATGATGGCTGGGTGATGTCAGAAGGACCTTGTCGAAGCTGGTCCCAGTTGAGGGCTGTAGACCAAATCCCATCTGTAAGACTACACTGTTGCCAACTAGGGTTGTCTTCCGTGTTCACAAAACCTGGCTAATGTGTCCATTTCTGACACCTACAGGTGAGGAGACGGCTTGAACACCTTTGCATTGGAAAGTCAAGTGTCTGTTCAGAAAACTAGAAATATTGTCGAAGGACCGGACCTGAGCTAGTGTAGAAACCCAGGAAACTTTACCGGATTGGACCGCGTAAACTTTCCAAACTTTACAGATGAGATGGCTCATGACGGGGCCATAGAGTGGAAAATACTGTCAGAGAAAATATAATTATGCTGGGGGAAAAATGCCTGTGAAGGTATTTGAATGCTAATAAAAACAACAGGATCGGCTCCCGGAGTCTTCGTTCCATGATAGACCCGCTGGGGTGAGAAATTGGGATGAGCGGCTGCACAGCTTCCTCTCTGATTGCTTCTCTTTTATAACTATCATAATAATATAATATAATAATCATAAAAATGTGGTATTTATATGCCACCTTGCAGCCCCGGATCTCACGGCGTTTCGCAATTCATTATTCTTATGACCCAATTACTGAGGGTTCCTCATTTTATCTCTGTGGGGGGGCAGGGAGCAAGATCGAGCCGACCGCGGCAGGATTTTAATCTATGCGTCGTCGTCCCCCTTCATTCTCTCTGTACCCCTCCAGGGTTAAAAGGACGATCGAGGCTAATGCCTTAGGCAGCAAACCTGCATGGCCCGTGTAGTGCATGATGCATGGGGGCAGAAGAGTTGCTAGGTCTGGAAAAGATCCCAGGCTATGCTAATGACGAGACCTTCGGGAATCGGAGCTAGCTGGCCATTTGGTTGTAGGCGCTGAGCTTCTATCCGGGGCTACAACCAAAAGAACTGGGGCTATAGACTCCCCCCAGATTCCCTTAGTGGCGCCTCTGGATGTGGCTTGTTTTTAACGAGACAGGGTTTATTGGCTAACACAAATGTAAATCCCAGCCAGGTTTTCAATTTACAAAGCCAAGAATACAGTGATCTCCACTTAAAATCATTATGTGTATATTATTCTCATAAATAGTCATTGCAGATATCTAGAAAACCTGTATGGATTTTGATGAGCTCAGCCCAATTGCTTGCAGGAGCTGGTTTTCAGTATGGCCGCATGAGTGTTGTGTGCCTGGCATCATTGGCGGGAGATCACTCAAGAATCGATCTGCTTCATCTCGCGCACACAAGCAAACAACACCTGGAATATTTTTCTGTATCCCCTGGCATCTTTTTATTTGTTTACATCTGTGTGGCTTGTTCCTTGAAAAATGAGCACAACTAATGTGAATGTCGCAATGTTAACAGTTTGGAGCTCGATAAAGATGCTGACTGTGCATTTTACGCGTGATTGATCATTTGGTTGGTCTGTTAATTTGTCAGCCTTTGACAAACAGGAACATTGATGGCGATCTGGCAAAATCCAGAAGAATAGACTTGAAAAAAAAAGGGAAAGACATTGAATTTAAAACATCGAGAAAATGCTTACAATTTGTAATGCAAACAGAAATTAATTACATGGTCAAAGACACATAATGGTCGACCAGTACCCTAATCCCACTTAGTGCTTCGAAGTAGCACCAATGGGGTTATGCCCTATTATTTAAGAACACATTTCCTACTTGAATTCATATGCTGCTCCCTCACCCTCTTGTGTTCCACCAATTTCTCTTACACTCTTTATCTTCTCCCCATATCCTTGTTGTGTGGCACGTGCTCTTCTAGGCTTGGTCTATCAATGCACTATATACATATTTGAATCAATGCCCGAATTTCACTCTTTAAAGAGCAACGTTGCGGAAGACCTCCTGGCAAAGGCCACCCCTTGCAAGGTTGCTCTTTCTTCTCCCTAATCTCCCTGGTCGGTTTCAGGGGATCCTCCTTTGCAGCCCCTCTCCCTGCACCCCTCTTTCCCACACCTCTCTCTCCTGGCGTTCCCCCGGTTACCAAAGCTGTGCTTCGGTGCCATTACTCTGTTCACAGTAACCTAACCTACTTAATATACATTGACACTGCCTTATACTCTTCTCTTGCGGCTTTTCTTTTAGGCAAACTGCACTATTAAGTGCAACATAAGCAAGTTATAGTTCATGCGAGAATACAGTGTGCCCTAGCTACTTTAAAACACCTGCTCCTATAAAAGAAACACGCATTGGCAAAGCCAACAGTTTAGACTATTGCACTGTGTGTGTGTGTGTGTGTGTGGGTGTGGCTTGCGAGGGTGGAGGATAAGCATGCAAAGTTGGACTCACCCTCGAGCATACCAGCGAAGCCCAGGCTCTACTCGGTTGCATGGGAGGTTAATACAACCTCACTGCCCTTCTATACAGCCTTGTGAGGTGGCTGTCACATCAAGTGAACAGCGTTGTGTGGGTCCTATCTTCTAATGCACATTGAACAGAGGAAAGGACCTAAGCAATGCCAATTGCGATCGAGCAAGAAGCCGAAACCATGAATGTGTAGAGCGGAAGCATGGCTGAAGCACTGTGGATCTGCCCAAATGTCCATCTTCGTCTCTGTTAACTCTCCATAGCATTGGCTTTGAATAGAGCTAGATGGTGTTAAATGTCCACCTCTGAGCCAAAAATAGCATTGGACTCCTTGGATTTACCTAACTCAGGTGGTTTCAAGAATATTCAGGGTACACATGGCATCAGTCTGTGGGTGAAGACAAGGAGAGGTGTCATGACCAGTCACCAAATGATCATGATCACGACTTCAGAAAGCTCCTTGATGAGATAAAACTCAAAATAGTATAGATTTCCACACTCACTAAGAAAATAAATAGAAGGTCTAGGCAATTCCATCCCCCTATCCATGTCATACACACCATCAGCCTTTTTGTCTAGTCATTGGACGTAGTGCCCACGGGCACAGCACAAGGGTCACCATTGATCGCTGTTGCTCCTTCTGAGTTCCTCTGCAGCTGGCCAGAGTTTGTGGAAGAATGGTGGGTTTCTGCGCATGGCAAATGCCACATCCACACTTCACCCAATTGGTTCCTGCTATGCCAATGCCCAAGATGACCAACTTCATTGGAAGACCTCTTCTGCAGGCTATGGGATGGCCCTAGCCACTGCTTTACCAATGTTTCCTTCAGGGTGGTTTGGTTATGGGAAGGCAGCTCGCCGAGCCAGGTGTGCTGATTGTATAAAAGGTGCCTATGTTTCTGAGGAGCTGGGTGGGAAGGGACAACATGTCGAATTTTGTGGAGGTCTCCCAGACACCCCAAATATGCGTGTACGCTGAATCCCAACTGATATTAAGGTAGGCCCCCATTGATGGCCCAAAGCTATCCATTGGTGAGTACACACACGCATGAAATACAGCCAATCACAACGAGCCTGAGAGTGGCACCAATAGTTAGGAGGCTCCTTGGTCGCCCCATACAATGGACCTTCCTCATCTTTAACCAACAAGGTACATAGCCGAGGCATCTCACGTCTTCCTTCTGTGTCCAGTTACGGAGGGGGAACAATATTATGGTAAGGGGTACAGTTCTCCCACATGGGTGTTTCGGCAGCACAGGTTGCTTCAGGGAAAACTCATCTCCTGCACTCACTGAAGCTTATGATTAAAGCAGCTGCATCCTTGATCACAGCCTTTGTAGTGACCACTCATAGAGGGACTTCTCAAACTCCAGAGAATCACCTCCTTTCCCTTTGATTGCTGCAGCAATTGTTTTAAGAATTCGATAATGCCACAATCGCAAGTATACAGTCTGTTGTGATCCGATGTGCGCTATTGGATAAAACCCAGGGTCAAGGACGACAAAAGTGAGAACAACCTGACATCCTTCTTCCTCCTCTAAGAAATGTGTGTGTTCCAAATTGCTCAGGAAGGCACCGAACAAGTGACTTGTCGTCGAAAACTCTGCAGCAATGGTAGGTAATGACAGGGTAGACTTCGGCCACGCTGGGCTGTCTCTACAGCGTATCCCATCTTCTGGCTCCTTTGCTGGGCTCTTGCTTATATCAGACTCGAAGTAACCATCTGTGGATTCTGTGACTACTAAGGTAATCGAAAAAGATACTGTCATGATTCCCACGTACCTACCACCTGCAGTTGGACCTGGATGAAAGAGAATGGCAAAGCTTGTGTTCCCAAGTCTAAGGTGTGCACCTGCCCCCAGTGGGGCTCAGTGTACACGTGTTTCACCCTGTCTTAGAAATGTGCCTTTTATTTTGGGGTAGAACGATAACAAGTGATCAGCATTCTTAGCAGTGGTAACGTCCCTGCTGTGGTGTTAGCCCACTGAAACCTCTGCCTCCCCCGATCACACATTGCGCACACAGTTCTATTATGTGGCCTGGACAGTAGAAGTCTCATTGCCAATTGAAGAGGTCATGGCATATTATTATTATGTTTGTGTTTTGTTCTATTCTCTTTAATTTCTCCTGTTGTTTTACTCTGCAATGTTTTACTTTGAACTGTTTTCCATTTTTTAGCCTCTTAGCATCATTATTTTGTATAGAACCATTATTATTATTATTATTATTATTATTATTAAATATTATTTTTGTACTGCTCTCCAAGGCACTAATGTTCTTTTTGCACCTAATAAAATAGGAAAATAAATGAACAAATGCATATAACTAGAGAAGTGCTTTCCAAACATGTTATGCTAACCACAAATACTCTGCCCCCAACCGCCTCCACCCCACCCCCCGCCGGCCCATCTTGAGTGAAAATACTGTCGGTGGGCCTTAATGTCTACCCATTTGAAAGAGCATCGTGCCCCCCACTTTACCCCAGACATTTTCTAGGCCCACCTAGTGGGGCAGCCCCAGAGCTTAAAAAGCAGCAAACAAGAGCCCTGCAGTGTTAACTCCAGAACATGTTCCTAGTAACCCCTGCTTCAGGATCCTGGCTCAGACCTATCAGTGCGTGAAAGCAAAGATCTCGCATACACACTTTGATGTGCAGTGTGTCATTTTAAGGGACAGCACCGGTCCGCCAACCATAGAAATCTATGCACTGTGGAGCCCTGAAAGCAGTGGTAGAACTGCGAGGGAGCAGCGCGCATCTACTTTTTAAAATTACGTTTTACAGTTCCTATACTTTTATTTTAAAAAGAAAACGTTCCGGAATGGCTTTGTTTTTAAAAAAAATAGGTGTGTAGGAAGACTTTGATACTTGCGCTTCAGTGATCTGCACTGACCATCCCTTAAACAGCAGGTGTGTTTGTGGGTTTGGATTGCACATGCGAGGGGTTGTGGTGATGGGGTTTGTGGTGGGCTTGGGCAGGCCAGCAGGGAACATAGTTCCAATACTTCTTTTCGTACGCTTCGACCACTGTCTGTAAGTGGTTACGGAGGGTGGGCGATCAAAGGTGTCGCCACGAGCCTGGAGTGTGCTCGATTTCACATTATATGATGGATTAGAACTGCTATCTAAGCAGTGGCGTGGTTCCGAAACACACTAAAGATCCTAGTTTCAATCCACACTTTGCTGCGGAACTGTACCTTGGGGAATTAAACATACGAATACCACAGGTGGACCGATTCTGCTCTTGCTACGTAAAAGTTTCAACATACTTCACGCAACATTAGATGTAAAAAACAAACACGTAAATATTCAGGGGTCAAGTCCTAAGAAAAGAAGTGAGGGGACTCATTAACGAACGCAATGGGGTGTGATGTCACCAGAAATTTGCATATCAAGGTGAAACATGCACAATTCAATGAATTGTCTTTGCATAACCACCCAAAAAGCACAGGACGAATGGCATTTGCCTTTCATAAAATCAACACACACAAAAAACCAAGAGAGGATATTTTCTTCTAATAATGTTTTTGAAAACAATTAAAGGTGTGCATGTTTTAAACTCCAAGAACCAATACCAATCTTTTCCCTGGAACATGCAGTATCGAAATGGGACATATCACCTTTTAGTTGTTTGTTATTTTTCATCAAGTGATATAGTGTAGTGGTAAGTGTCCAGCCTGCGAAACTGACGACCACGGTCAATGTTTCTCATTTTAGCTGGTGGGGATGGAGTCCACCCTCTCAGAAAAGTGGGTGGACTACCTCCACCCGCATGTACCCTCGACTTGAGCCCTATAATTATTTTTGAGCTAAGATACCCCTATTTTTGCGTGTTGTGTTGTTTTGCAGGGCTGGTCTGATGTCAGTGGAGTGCCACACTGGCACGGCAGAAGGCCATACGGTATAGGCAGAGCTATGCTCCTGTAAATCACTCTCTGCATTTGCCAAAACAAGCTTGTGGGCCCAACAGGACATTTTATAAAATAGCACAGTGCTCACATATGCAAATACTAATTTAATTGACATGTATACTGTTGCCCTCATCGTGGTTGAAGTCTCACAGTGCAAAGTGTTGTCTAAAAGGTGCTGTTTTGTGCCCACGCTTATGCCGCCCAAATTGTTGCCTGTGGAGGAAAAGAGAAGGTTGGGTGGAGTAGGAGCAGGAGATTACAAAAGCAAACTTCAGATGCCAGGGAGAGATTCTGGGAGAGGCAGCAGTGGTGTGACAACGTTGTTGTGTGTAGACGCAGCTAAGCTGGCTCAGAAGTTGTTCTGGAAAAATGGAGGGGAATTGTAGGGTGCCTATAACTAGAAGTACACATTGTCATGAGGGCAGTTCCTTGGCACTCAGTAGAAAGTACTTGCTGCAGGGGTGTAGCTGCGTGATGGGCTCGAGATGCGTTCAAGTGTACCCTACAAGTACTGAGGCATCTTTGCATAGGCTATGCATCGGCATCCCAAGAGAACCTAGTCTATGAGCTTACAAGCCCACCAATCACATAGGACAGAGGAAAGTGCTGACTGTGTGATAGGAGGGTGCAGTCAAGTGCAGCAAACACAAGTGGGATAGAAGTAGATACAGGTACAAAAGGCCTTTGTACTCTGGAGGCTTCATTAGCTCCGTGCAGACATCTAGAACGGCAGCACAATCCTCACCAAAGAGGCCAATGGCATTTACGGCACAAGGCCGTGAGACGTCGAGGGCAGAATCTCCCTCCACCGACCCTCTAGCATCAGCGTGGTATCATGAAAGCCCTGCATTCACCATGGCAGAAGCAGTGGCTGCTTACCTGATAATTGGCTCCTGCCAGATAGAACAACCCCTAGCCCCACACAACCAGCATGCCAGGCAGCACTCACTCACTTTGCACCACGGAGTGCAAATGACAAAAATCTGGCACCGGGGACCTTGGTGCTGTTAAGGCATAAACATAACCGGTCTCCACCGCCAAATTATTAATGTATTGAACATGATTGACTGTATCGTGAATGAAATGCTTTTACACCTTTCATTCACGTTACACACCCTGTGAAAATGAGCTCCCTAGTGTTTTGAAGTGGATGCATGATTCGAAGACCCCTCTTTGTAGAGTAAAACTTTTAGTCAGTGTTTCTGTCCAGGCTCGGACTGGCATATAGGGCAATACATGAACCAAAAACGCAAAATGCTAGTGTGGGCCCGTTTTTTGGGTCAAAGTAGGCCAATTTTTTGACCAATGTGGGCCAATTTGATGAGTTATTTCACTATGCGTCTAGGAGTCTGGACCCGTGTTGCTGAATAAATATTCTTTAAAATGCAAAATTTGCTTTACATTTTATCCCAAAAAAAAAAAAAAACCTTTTTAAACAGTCTGTCTCAAAGGAATGAATTTTCTGTTGCAACTGTGGGCCACTTTTTCATTGGTGCCCGAGGAAATTGTATGCCCCAGTCCGACCCTGTTTCTGTCATCAGCATTTGCAAAATGGCTGCTAGCTTCATTTGCCCACAGGAACTGAGAACATCTTCTTCCATTTGTGCTGGACCATCTGGTGGCACCAACTGTTACTGCACTTCACAGCAAGTTCCCACATGCCACCCAGTGCCACAGATTGCTTGCTCTACTGCGAGTTGCAGAGTCTTCTTTGGGTTTGGCTAGCATGATCATTAGCTCCCCCTGAAAGTATCATAGTAATATGAAGGGACGTACAGGAAGTGCACCATGTCACGTGACAGGAAGTCCTGGAAGGAAATATTTCATGCTATAGGAAGCTCTCAGATGTAGAACTGTTTGCCATTTGTGGCACAAAAATTCAGCTTCAACGGTGCTTCTATATTTGTAGCTGCAATAAGCACATGCTACAAGCCAGGCTCATAAAATGACATATGTTACGCCCAACCAAATACATTGGCTTTCTCTATGCTTGTTTTTCTTCTAGGCGTTGCCAACCGCTGTGCCCGTCTCCCCACAGCATGGCAAAGGGTGCTCCGGGGATGCATGCCGCTCTTGCCAGCCTACTGCGCAAATCGGGTGCTGCCAGGGACATATTCCTGCAGGCGCAGGCTGCGCTCTCTGATTGCGGTTCTCCCCCATTGAAGTCTAATGACTTTCTTTTTTTTCCAATAACTTTCATTTTTGTAATGAGGCACATGCATAAATATTTATACAACTCGTGTCTCAACTCCTGGTACCAAAATCTCAGGCAGCCACACAACCATTTAATGAACAGGTCCACGCTTGCAGCACATCACAAGCACGGCAAGCAGTGGGGACAGTTTAATATACAGAGCTAATATTCTGGAATGGCGTGGAGTTATGACAGCTTGATACCCATGGACAGACTTCGATTTCACTAGTGGCGGGTCAGACCCCTACTTCCTTCCCACAATACCCCTGGGTGACGGTGTTATTATTCATCTCCGTGCTTTCCCTTTCATTTGGACATACAGGCAGGGGGAAGTGCTGAGTTGGCAAAGTGCCCAGTCCAGGACGCTTTGTCTTGTGTAACTATTGAAGAACAACCGGAGGGTCCCTTCCTCTTTCTTTGGCTCTACCCCTTTCATTGGACTTTGAAACTATCTATTGACTCCTCAAATGATGTAGCAGCATGCAGTATTAACAGAACACAGGCTAACATGTTGTGCGCAGCACAGGAACAGTTTTTGCACAAAAACAGGCAAAATAACCGTTTAAACTACAGGTTTGTTTGGTCTACATAGTTTTTTTCTTTTTTTGTTGGACTATTGGGTCGTGCTAAGTGTGACCTACAAGCTGAAACTATTGCATGGAGTGCAGGTGGGGGAAGAGGACCTGTGAGGAGGGATACACAGCTTGTAGTTGTTTGGTTATTTACCCACCAATTGGCTGCAGTTGGCCATGCTTATCCCTATGGCCATTCCCATCCACTTCTTGCCCCTGCCCACCTAAAACAACCCCCACAACCCCTCCCCCCCCGGATCTCTTTGAGTTCACTCTATCAAGTAGTACAATCAAGCTCTAGACTGACAATGTTTTTTTTTTCTAAGCAGAAAGTTGCGAGTTAATGGCTTCATTGCCGCTGATGATGGCTAGTGGTGCAATGAAAATGGCTTAACCAATTGTGCCTCCATCCACTTGATATATATTTTGTCCTTGCACCAATGCCTTCTTAAAAGCAAGCACTGCCAAATCCAACCGTTTTGTCTTGAGGTATCAGACAGGCATTTCCAGTTACTAAAAACATTATGCCCAGGTAATCATTCCATTTTCGAGCTGTTGTCTTTGTATTACCAGGTTGTACCTTTCTATCAGTGCCTGGAAATGCCAACCCCATACCTACACAAAATGCTTGTTGTGTGTTGTACCAGCATGCAGTATGAGCGATTCAATGCAGAGTGTGAGCAAGTCCATCTGTCGTCTATGTTGCCCAGGATTCTTACATTATTTGGGTAATTTTCTGCACTCTGATGGGACTCCTTCCTGACTGTAGCAGCCAGTATGTGTACCTGAAATGTGATGTTATGAATATAAGTAGGAAGACATAAGCAATAAGCCCTGAGCTGGGGAGGCATTATTTTTTTGTATTTTTATTGTAAAACTTCAGTTTAAAACAAGACCAAACTTTTGTTACATTACAGTATCCTGAGATTCAACTGTTAGGTTCCCATTAAGAGTGCATGTTTGAGTCACACCTATAATATGGCATTAGAGTTCTTTGAGGTGTTGAAAAAGAAGAGGAAGAACAAAAGATTCCTTGCACCTCAGATTAAGTACTTTGGTTACAGACAGATTTTCGGTTAGTGGGCAAGATCATGTCTAAGAAGTTGATTAAGCTACATGTGAGCATGGTATTTCTCCCAATCGAAACAGTGTCCCACCAGTCATCGGCATCATAAAAGAATGGTTTATAAGCACCAAGGTGTAGTTCGCGAGCGGTCTTCGGAGTTGATTGTAGTATCTCGTCGTCGCCAGGGTGTTTCTCTTGTTGTAAGGGCATTCAGTCTGAATTTCAGGAATTGAGTCCGATGGTGGCGAGAGGGGCAAGAAAATAAGTATTTGGGAGGGGAGTGTAATTTGATCATGCTCTTGGAACCTGGTAGAGTGGATTTAAGAGATGTGCGATGTTCGTAGGTGAGAATCCAGTCCCATAGCTCGAGTTTTTTTTTTCGCATGTTGTGGGCGATCAATTAATTCTTCAATGCTGATATTGGCGGCTTCCATGATATTTGTCAGAGCGGAAAGCCATGATTGAAGTAGGCCCGAGTGTATACCAGCAGTATCACTGACAAAGATTTCATATGCTGGAATTTGTTGACCAAGCTTCATTTTCCTCAGAGTGGATAAGGATTTCCAAATAATTGTCGTCTGAAGTGAGGTCAGAGCCAATTCGTATCTCAGAGCCACCATTGAGATGTCCTTTGAAAGCCCCAATGCCCGTTTCCAAAACCATCCTTCGAGTGTTTGCCATAGCCGATGATCGAGGTTCCATCCTGACTCTCCGCCAAATGATATAGTGGGAATGAACTTCTGCAGATAGAATGTTATTAGTGGTTCAATTGAAAATTTGCCATAGTCTTTATTAATTTTCGCACCTTGAATACCAAGTGTATTGGCTCTTGCCATAAGGTTGTTAGTCCAGGCTGATTCACAAATGGAGGTGTTAACCATTATGCCTAAGTATCGTATGGATGACACAATAGTAAGCGGAGTGTTCTCAATTGCCCATTGAAAATGTTTGTCCTTCCGTGAGACAATGTTCCCAATACACATGATCTTAGTTTTCCCTGTGTTCAGTTGCAGTTCGTTTATTTTTAGATATTCGTTCAACTTCAACAACAGGTTTTGCAAACCTATCTGAGTGCGGTCAATCAGCACAATGTCGTCAGCATACACAAGGCAGTTAACAGGTTTGGCGTTGATCTTTGGGGGAAAACAGTGTGTGGCTTCCATCCATTTCGGTAGGTCAGAGATAAATATTTTAAACAAGTCAGCCGCCAGTGGGCATCCTTGCTTGACCCCTTTATACGTTGGAATTGGATCAGTCAAGTCGCCTTGGGAATTTACTCTTACTTGAACAGAAGTGTTGGAGTGAAGCGCTATTAGAGGATCAAGAATTTGGGATGGACAGTTCCACTCGCTTAGTTTGGCCCACAGTATTTCGCGATGGACTGCATCGAAGGCTTGTTTTAAGTCGACAAAAGCAAAAAAGATTTTTGTTTTAGCTTTCAGGGCTTCAAGTTTTAGGATGGTTAATATAGTTAAATTGGCATCAACGCCTACGTTTTTCGTGAAATATGTTTGTCGACAATCTACTTGATTCGCCTTTGAAGCCCAAGCAGTCAACTTCGTTCGGAGGAATGAGCCAAATATTTTGCCCATCGTATCAAGCAGGGCAATTGGACGATAGTTGGATGGATCATCTCTGTTACCCTTCTTGTAAATTGGTACCACAATTGCCTTAGCCCAAGACTCAGGTGTTTTTCTCGAGGTTGAGATTTGTCGAAACAAAGATTCCATAAGTTTGGCCCAATGGTACTTGTGTTTTTTTAGCATGATGTTAGTTATTTGGTTGGGTCCTGCTGCTCTTGAGTTTTTTAATTTTTGAATTGCTGATTCAAGGTCAGCAGATGATGGAGTTATATCCCATACTTTAGTGGAAGGAAGACGGTGAACTTGGGGGATTTGATAAGGTCGTTCGTAAATTTTGGTAAAGTAATCCACCCATGAAGAGCTTGAGATTGCATTCGAGATGAATGGATTGGTTCTTGTGTTTCCTTTATTTAGGATGGTCCGAATTTCTCGTGAGTTCTTTGTAATAATTATTTTTAACATAATTTCAGCTCTGTTTTGCTCTATAATGACAGAATGGGATTTAAGCCAATTTCTATATTCCTGGCGTCGTGCCTTTGCGCTTCTTCGTATGTCATTTGGATCAGCATGTGTTTTCCTTAACATTCGAAGGTCTTTCCTCAACAGTTTTTGGCCGCTGCTATTTCCGAGCTATATAGATTTTTCGATGTAGGACCGTGTGTGTTTGAGTTGGCGTGTTGTTGTGAACATGCAAACAGCAAAGGAACATAGTCCACGTTATTTGAGGCTTCGAGATGGAGGGTTAATTTCTCTATTGATGAGCCAGTGGTTTTTAGCCGATTTCCGGCCGCAGTTATTGTCAGTGGGAGTTTGTAGGTCTTCGGATGAGCAAAAGTATCGAAGTCCATACATAAACGAAGCAAATCGTGGTCACTTGCATCTTTTTGAACTACTTTAGTGAAACAATTCTTTCAAATAGGATACAAGAGACCCAAATGTAGTCAAGAGTGTTTCTAAGTAGAAGTCGCTTCCAGGTTGTCTAGGAGGTTTGGTCTCCTTTGGCGTTGCCATTAACCATCTTGCAGTTTCGTGACAAAAGTGCCTGTGTCCATAGTTTACCTCGTAATGTAAGTTCGTCTTTAGGAATAGCATTATTTTCCAACGTGTGATGGTTAAATCGATACCAGCTGCAGTTCAAGTCACCACATATTAACAGCGATAGATTGCAGTATTTAACAAAAGCATCGTCAATGAGAGTTGTTATTGAGTCGATAAATTCTGTGGTGGAAATCATTGCCGGGTTCCAGTAGCAATTGATTATAAGGAGATACTTTGAAATTCCTGAGTTTTCCTTCCCAATTCGAATGATCGTACCCTGAACAAACGGGTTTGGGTTAACCGCGTCCTGGGGGGGAGTCCATTTTTGAATTTTCAGTAAGGTGATTAAGCCTGAATATGGACGACCCTTAGTATTTCTTTTGGCTGGATTCAGATGAGTGGTAAATCCGTCACGATTCGGAGCATCGCGCAGCCATGTTTCCTGAAGGCAAATTGCGAAGACCTCATCAAGCGGTTCTGTAAAATTATCAAACAGATGAGAGAATCCGCGAGTATTCCAGGAGAGTAACCTTAACTTCATCCGTGTCGTTCATGGTTATTGAGGATTGTTGTGAATAGACTGAGTCTTCTGTCTGAATCCTCTGATGATGGGTTTTTAATCCATATCGTTTTGTAATCTGTGCGAGAGGGATAGTGACTTCCTTAGGGATGTGCGACAGATTGCTCTTTCGAAGTTTCCTGAATTTGGTAAATTAGTTAAAACTTCTTTTTGAGTTTTCAAGTCGGGTTCTAGGGTTATATCGAATCCATATATTAGCAGTTCTTCGACTGCTTGCAGTAGGATGTTTTTTACTGCAGACGATTTGATGTGTAATAGTACTTGATCAGTTGTTTTTTCCGTTGCATATTCTACGATCTTGATGTCGTCTGTAGTTATTGATCTGAGTTGGGGAACACAAGCGAATAGTTTTAGGACGTTCGCTCTGTTCAGGTTTACTTCTTTTCCGTCAGAGTCGATATTCTGGAGACGAAGCTTCCATGAACTTGTTACAGGTTTGGTACTTAGTCTATCGGATACTCGCGAGTGTGAGTGTGAACCTTTTATTCTTTGGTTTATTGCTTGTTTCGGGTCTAGTTTTGAGCTAACAGGTGAAGACTGGATCTTTAAGGAAGTGGACCGAACCGTCCTTATAGAATCTCTAACATGACGTCTAGACGCGTTTTCTTTCAAGAAGGATTTCTTCCTTGCCTGGTTTCCTTTGTCGATTGGTGCCGAAACTACAGGAGAGGAGTCAATATTAGTTTCGCTTCTAATGGAGTACGTAGACAAATCGCATAGGTCGACAGAGCCGTTTTCGCCGGACATATTTGAGATATCAGAGTCTGTATTCAGGCGACGGCGTTTGGTTGGTAATTTGGTCATGATTTTTTTTGTTCAGTTGCATGTACTAGCTCATGAGATTGTATAAGACCATCGTGAGGTTTTACATTGTCACGTACAAATAGACTAGTTTTTTTCGGGGTCGTCAAAGTTCTTATGAATTTTTGACATTCGTTTGTTTGTTTTTTTGTAATGCTTCTTTTGGACCCGATTTAATTAGAGGTATCCCATCGGGTTTTGAGCCTTTCTTATGAGTTTTTCTTAAATCTAGAGTTTTGGCAGGGCCAGTAAAGATGTTAAATGAAGTGGGTTTAAAGATCACTGAACCAGAGGATACTTCTTGGTTCTCAGTTGTGTCTTTTGTATGACGAAGAGCATTTTTTAATTGTTCGTCAGGACCACTAATACTTTCAGCTGAGCTAAGATGCTCAGCTGTAGGTTGCAAGAAGTGGGTGTGAGGAGAAGGGGGCTGGACCTCGTTCGAATTTAATGCAGCTGCATTAGAGTCCGGAGTTGTTGCATTTGGTAATCCTACGTCCACATTTTGAGTTGCCGGAGAACTTGAAGCCGGGACTAGAGGGACTAGCGTTTGGGGATATTGGGTTGCATTTTTTCTCATCCATTTCAGTGCTTCTAGAAGACCTTCTGATAGAGAGTCGTTTTGGCAATGGTGTCTAGCTGCCAGGTCACCTAACAACTTTTGCCATCTTGTGGAAATATCAGCATTTTTTTCCATTTCTGTTTGAAGAAAATTCGTAAAGTGATCAATTTTTTGCGTCAAGTTTTGAATAATCGCACCTTGATCACTTAATTGTCCATGTAGAGCTTCATATAATTTGGTGAACGGGGCTAAGGCTACCGCTGATGCTGCTAAAACATTATTGTGAATTTGTGATAAAGCTTCCATTGATATATTCACAGATTTGATTTTGCCTGCTAAAGGTAGTTCCTCGATTGAAGACGCATAAGAGCAATTCAGGTTGAACTTTGCCTTAATTGGTGAAAGAGTTTTTGTTAGATTTGGCAGGTGATTATCGCCATAGACAGACTCAGTCGGCCGGTGAGGTGTACTTGCGTGACTAGCATGCTGGTCGTCGGGTTTTTGCGGAAAAGTGCATTTTGGATTTTAACTCTGCAATTCTTTTTAGGCGACGCGCTCTTGCAAGAGAGCTTGGTTACAGGTCAGATGTTTTTGCTGTTGCTGTTTGGGGGGGTCAAGTCAGAGGGGTGCCGGTGTGGACCGCTCGGAGACGCACTTAAAACCTCTGGCGCCTGACATGCATACCCACTATTATTGCCTAGTACAGGGGCCTCAGGTTTGTGGTTCGTTCCCGGATAAATCATCTTGGACGTTAGTCGATCGGGCCAGAGGATTGGAGGTCTTGTGGGTTAGGTCAGAGTAGGATTCCTTTGGCACTATCGGCCGTTCATCGTGATTTGAGGACTCGGCGTCTTTTGAAAAGAAATTTGACTCAGGCGGGTTGGACTGGCTGCTAGGAACAGAAGTAGAAGTGCAAGAGCCTAAGTTTGCCGAAGTTACAGCCCTGGAAGACTTTGTCAGTAAAAGTGAAGATGTTGGGTTTGCAGAGTTAAGATTTGCCGGAAGAAGGTGAGGAGGCATCGTGTTTGAGATGTTTAGTAGTTCATCATCACTCACCACAAAAGGCAACATTACATGATTGTTAGAGTCCATTAGTTCGCAGGGAAATAAAGTCGTTGCATTTTCGACCTGAACTATGTCATGGTCTACTAAATGTGCTCGTTGTTGCGAGACACGGGTCACGTCTGTACTCAGTTGTGTTGTAGTACGCAAGTTGGAATTTGAGTGAGTGGCAATTGAAGGTAATGGAAGCTTACCAAGTTGGGGAGCCGCGTCTTCATCCGAAACGCTGGCCGGAGGTGCTGACATCAAGTTGGTGGGGTGACTATGAGAGAGTATTATGAGCACGGAATTTACAAGCTCTTTTTCAAGTCCATCACCTTTGTTTGCTTCTTGTTGAGCATGAGTTGGCGTTATGGAAGAATTCATATGTTTCCCTTGATGGATCTGGTGTACAAGATCCCAAACTGCCGTGTCAGTGACAGATAAATTGTCAGTTGTTAGTTGGGATGTACATCTTTCAATGCAGGGAAGTAGTTCTTCAGTTGAACATGAGGTGTTTTGTACATCTTGTATAGAGTTTGTTGTTTGTAGTCCTAAAGAACAGACCGATGTGCCATGTGAGAAAACTGCAGGGAGAATGGGTGAGGCAAGTAAGATACGGCTTGCAGTTTTGCTTACCGTTTTAGAGGCTGAGGCTTTCATCGCCGTCCACGGATTAAGCGTGCGCCGATGTTGGAGAGTTTTTTTCCGTGTCTGGGGGCCTGTGGATTCAGCAGTCAGCGTCATCAATGAATCTTACTGCAGATGGACCACAGCGCAGATACAAGGACGCTTGGGGGCGATTTGGGATCAACTAGAATCGAATGTTGTACTCCGAACGCTGTAAGTATGCTCGAGAATGATTTATCGAGGAAGGGGGCGAGCAGTGTCTCGTCGTGCAGCTCCTCAGGTAATAAAAAAAAAACAAAAGACAGAAGATGGGCGAAACTCTGCTACTGGGCTCCTCAGGATGCCTGAACGTTTCGTGGGTCCAGCAGCCTCTGCTTCTTGCGCCGGGTATAATACCCGCCACACGCCAAAGCCGCCAAACAGCTAAACAGGTGTAGCACAGCCCTTTTGCCACAGGGCTTACGCCGCAAAGGCGGATTAATTCTGCAGATATAGCCCAACGATGGTCATGTGACTTGCACGTCACTGCAGGGAATCCTCGAGTTGTTTAAAGCAACGGCGTCCTTTTCACCGTTCGCTTTATGCTGCTTCGCTTTATGCTGCACCGTTCGCTTTATGCTGCACTTGCCACTTCCCTTTTTTTTCTTTTTTCATTTGCTAAACGCCAGAAGTATCTCACAACTTAAAAAATGCATTATGAGTACCCCGCCTGACAGGCCAGGGTACTAATAGCAACACACCCCTAGCTGGGGAGGCATTAGCACTTCAGGTACTGCCCCAGAGCCTGCTTTACTTGGTCCTGTAACTATGGGCCCCGGGGCATTACCTGAAGTAATGCCTCCCCAGCGTTGGCAAGTGAGCAGTCTACAGGAGGCTTCTTCGCTGTACCCTGTGCTCCATTGCTTTTTGCTGCCTATAATCCATTGTGAGGCACTCTATTGTCTGGACTTACCTGAGGACCATTCGAGAACTGTAATCAGCGCGTTAGCGTGCGCTTTGGCAAGTGAGCAGACTGCAGTTTGCATTTGGCAGAGAGGTGCTCTTTTGTCCATCCTCTCAGCGTGACAGACAGGAAAGGGAAACCTGAGGGCATTACAGAATTGTCTTGTCACCTTGGAGAAAGGAACCCTGAGGACCTTTTGGAACTGGATTTACCTCTCGGGGAAGAGAACCCAGAGATCTTTTGGAGACTGATTTGAACTTCGGGAAGAGAACCGTGAGACCCAGATCACAGGAGATTTGGTGCTATCGCCTGAATTCTCCACTAACTTCTCTCAGACGCTTCCCCTGATGGGAGGGAGAGAGACTGGGACTTATGAGCTCTGTGAAATTAAGTCCCATGGAGATTTGGGAATGTCAAAGGGGGTACAGCCAGTCCTCCTTAAACTCTGGGATGTACCAACATATCCAACCCAACAGCATGCACCAGAAACAGTCCTTTGAACAGGCCTACAGACTGAGCACTCCAGCTACACACAACTCTGCAGCATGATGAGGCGATCAGAAGACACTGCATAGGCACACATGCACCATACACACAACACTCCACAACAGTATGCAGCGCATGATGTCGCAGAGTAACTATAACAATCGCGCCCGTCGCGCGTAACCACTGAGAAGGAGTCATGCCATGCATCCCTGTGTGCGGTACACTACAGTTTGCACCATTCAATGTGCACCTAGACCAGACTGCCTGCGCCCGCAGCTCTCCGCAGTGGTCCTCCTTGGCCGCCCATGTGTTGCCGCTGCGTGCTGACGCCTCACACCGCGGCACTTCATCATCGGCCATCTTGCAGTCTGGACAGTCTGTTGTTCGCATCTGTCCTCGGAGTGTTACGCTTCCCGTAATGCTTTTTCCAGAAGCTGGAAACATCCCCATCTCCAAATGGCCAATTAGGAAGTTGAGGTGCCTTTCCTGAGAGCCCGCCAGATTAATTCGGGCCTTTTAAGAATCACGCCTTTCCAGGCCAAATGGACCTCGGGCGGATTTGGCAGAGAAGACGGATTCCTCTTGGGTATGGGGCCACTTGCAGAGAAGTATTACTGGATGTAAAAGCAGAGCGAGTTGGCAGACCAGCTCCCACCTGGAAAACAGAGTGCAGCCGGCTGTGCTCTCACACTTCCTTACGTTTCTTTCTCCTTCTCTCCCCTTCTGCTCCTCTCTCCATCTAGCCACTAACTACAGAAGAGCCTCAGGAGTTGGCAAACATGCAGCTCACAGGCACATATTTTGTGAGGGGTTGCTAGGTGGTGAGGGGTGCTGAGGGAGCTATAGACCTGGATCCTTTGGTTGTAGCCCCAGATAGAAGCTCAGGCGCTATAACCAAAAGGCCAGCTAGCCCAGAGTTATGACAGTCCTGACATTAACATAGCCTCAATTCTTATCCAGACCTAGCAACACCCCTGTCTAAGTGGCAAGTGACTTGACAGCTGATTAGGCTGACTATCAAATAGCATTTATGAGCTCTGTGAGATTAAGTCCCATGGAGATTTGGGAATGTCAAAGGGGGTACAGCCAGTCCTCCTTAAGCTCTGGGATGTACCAACATATCCAACTCTTAATGTAATCCTAGACAAGCTGTTTATAAGAGCGCCTTGTTCTCCATTTGGTAGCTCAACTGAACACTCAGGCTGTGATCACTTGATGGTATTTGGTAGGTTTAATTTGCTCCATGACAGATCATTGTGCATTAGCATTTTATTTTTTTATATATAATTTGGTATTTACAGAACACCATACATCTCGTGTTCTGGGGTCTGTGTTCCCTGAGGCATGTCGTTTATTTTAAGGAAAATAGTCTGGAACAGACCTGAGGATTTGAAGGTGGCAGCTAATCCAGTAATCTAAGAAGGAAGTGGGTATTCTGAACAAAATGCCACGCACAGCAAGGCACCTCGCTGTTGCAATGTGGGCCTGAGGTTCTATATGATATTTTTGAATATTGAAGGCCACATACAAAAAAGATTGAATTTATTTGGGCTAATTTTGTGTGGCCTTCAATATTTGAAAGGGTTCACTCCCTCCCCAAACTGCTGTGCAAAACAATTCCACCATGTGCCCTCCCCCTTTAAATCAAGGTTTCCACCCCTGAATCTCTCTTTGCTCTCCCTTCCCACTATAATTATTCCTACACAAAACCCACCTCCCCCCACAGCCACACACACTGTAAGTCACCTACCCGCCCTTCGCTTCCACTCAACCAACACTGCTCCTCAAGACACACAAACACACTTACACTTACTTCCCCCCCTTTCCTTCACACTATAAATATTCCCCCTTCACATATATACAGACAAACCCTTACCTCTCACGCCTGCAGTGTCCGTCTTCAGGCTGCCCGGCTTTGCCTGTCAGCCCGGCACGGAATGTGGGCGGCAGGGGCATGACAGTTCGATTTAGAAATGCCACGCTAAGCGCTCTCTGAGCAGTCTTTCGAAACCAGTCTGTTTTACTTAAAATAAAAAAGAGAGACGATTTCACTCAGGACCGGCCTTCTGAAGAAGGCCAACAGGAAGGGAAATTCCCCTCACCTGGGGGGCGTCCATTTTGGACACAGGGAAAGATTTCATTGGCGACTCATTTCAGTGAAGTGTATCTAACAGAACTCTTGCGACCTGCAGGGTTATTTTGGGGGCCGGGGGTGGGGGATTCTTGTTGTTGCCAATTTTCTTTGTGTACAAAAACACCAGCAGCCTTTTGGCACCTTGGGAGATCTCCCACATGTGCATTTTAGCGACTGGCATCAGTGTGTTTTATTAGGACTGGGAGCCACATGTAGTGAATGATCTGTCCCTCGTGGGATCTTAGGTTGGGATGAGTACTGCTGTGCATCACTATCACACTTTTCTTTAGGTATTATTGACCTTTCCTAACATGTTGCCATGAGGAATAGGAACCAAAATATGCATGTTACCTCCTTACCAAAATACACTCATTTAAAAACTAGTCCTGATAAAACACCCTTCTGATAGAAAACAGAATGAGCCCACACCTGTCAAGGGGCGGAGCATCTCACCTCTTCATCTCCATGAATTCTCTCCAAAACATTATCCAAGTCCACCCCGGGTCCCATACTCTCTCCTCCTCCTACTTTGCTTAACACTCTCTCCATTGTTTTCAAACTTAACTCCATCTTCTCCAAGACCCACCTTTTGATTTGTCTTGCTATTTCAATGTACCTCTATTCTCTGCCTTTTCTTATCCCTTTCCTTCCCTTCTACTGCACCCAATGAGCAGCACCACAGCAAGGCAGATTAATGCAATGAACATATTCATTGTAGAAATACAGCTTAAACTAATCAAACTAATTACTCAATTTACAGATTTAATTTTAGTATTTGTTGTAAAAAAAAATATGTTAAATCCTAAACCAGGATTTGAACTGTATTTTAAAGAAAATGCTGTAGCCAAAAAAGTAGTGGATGGTTTTGAATTAATCTGAACCACTGGCACTGCTCTGGGCAATGTTACATAACACAGTTTTTTTGCTGTCTGCAGCATTGCTAAAGAGGTCCAGCCATTTACAAATCAGTCAGGTACCACCACCGCTGGGAGCAGCCCAGCCCAAAATGCTAGGCCAGGTAACCTTTGCATGGAAACACATGCAACCCCAGGCATGTTTCAGCCTATTTGGTCCTCATCAGTGAAGTGCAGCTTGATTCCCTATGGTGCAAGGGACCCACGTCTGGGCATTCCCCCTCTCACATATTGTGACAAATCAACTTCCGGGGCACCAGTGGTCCAGGGATAAATAGCGGTTTCTAAAACATTTCAGCCCCACACCTCTAGTACGCCAGAAGGGATCTGAACACATTGGAAACACAAGCACATTATAAACCTTCTTGTCAAATTTTGGTAACGTGGACGGAACGTCAAGCTAATCTCTGCAAGGTCGTAGATCATTGATTAAGTGCAACACAGTGAAAATACAATTATTACCCAATAATAAAAGGGAATGTCCAGTCAAGGTTGTATACAAATATCTACTTTATTATTATCACAACAGACCGTTCTAGCACACTACAAAATACAACCCACTCTGCAAAGGAATACAGAAGACAGACAGTTTCTAGAAGGAAAAGGGATGCACTCTGGATACTGACAGGAGGGTAGATGGGAAAGTAATTAATCACAGTAGTTCAAGGATACTTGGTTTCAGCACAAAAAAGCAATGGGTCGTAACAAGTTACTAGGAGCCGTCGGAAAACGACCAGGGGGACTGAACCACAATGTACATTGTGCTTGTAAAGGTTTTTGGTGCTCAACAGGGTTGAGTCGGTTTCACAGTGCTTTGCAGCTCATGTGACAGAGTTCAAGATGGGAGACAGCTGCGGGTATCAGGAGGCAGGCATTTTGGCGAGTGAGGCTGGACGGCTGCAACCTGACCTATACGGTGGCTCAGGGTCAGGAATCGTCTCAGTGCTGGTTGGCGGGTCTGAAGCACTGGTTGAGGCATTAAAGACATCGTTAGTGACTGCGGCGTGACAACAGTCAGCAGTGCGATAGGTTGCAGCCTAAGGGTCTCGTCTGGCTCAAAAATGTCCTTTTAGATGGACACTGGTTAACGCTTGTGAATGCACTCATTCTAGCTTCCTCACTGGGCGTGTGTCCTTTAAGTCAGACTTCCCAAAGCTGAGGAGAGTGTTGCAGGGACCAGCCTTGACCTGGGTTTAATTCATAGACTCTCTGGCACTTCCCACCTAGGAAGCTAGCTTGCAGAGCCCAGCAGGGCACGCTGTGTGGTGTGGTGTGATATGATATGATAAGATATGGCATTTATAACGTGCCTGTACACAAGTGTTTGTAGGAGTCACAAGACAAGGAGGGGGAAACAGATGGAGGACAAAAGAATGATCTTACTAGGTCTTGTGTCAATCAGATGGCGCAAGTGCGGGGAAGTGGATGGGTAGAAGTGTCAAGAGGGAGGAGGGAGAAGTGCAGGTAACTCAAAAATGCAGCCATTGGGTGGCTCAGCGCACGTAAATCAGAGGTGCGCCAACAGGTGGCTCATAGAAGGGACAGTGGGGTGGCATATACAGACCACAAGTGCTGAGAGAGCCAAGAGGCAGTTTGAGGTGCAACTGGACATGCAGGAGCCAGGCCCAAAGTTCAGAAGGTGGCCAGGTGACCAGTGCATGGAGCAGTCGGGAAATCAGGAGGGGATAGGAAGAGAGAAAGCAGAAGCGAAAGGTCTTGACTTGCTTCTGGAACCAGAGGTGGTTCTGCTAAAGTTTGAGAGAGGCAGGGCGGCTGTTCCAGAAGGAGGCCCCAGCCGAAGATAGAGATCTGCCCCAAACTCTCTGCTTGGAAAAGTGAGTGACCCTCATAGAGTTGGAGGTGGATGAGTGGAGAGCTCGAGAATGGAGATGTTTAGGAAGAGAGAGTTGGAGGTAGTGCGGTCCTTGGCCCTAGAAAGCCTTGTGAACGATGCAGATGGTCTTGATCTTAAGCTTTGCCATCACTGGGAGCCAATGAAGAGATTTTAAAGGAAATGCTGTCTGGGAACCAGTTCTAGAGCTGCCGGAGGGTCCTCTGGATTCAGTATCTCCCTCTGTTCCCTGGGAGATGTTTAGGGGAGGGATCTTGCTTCCCTCTTTGGAAATCCTGGCCTTTCTTCACTGGCAGAAGCTGTAAGGCAGACTGTACCTTCAGGAAGGGTCCAAATGAGTTTTTCTTGTTACTCCTTGCAAAGTCTTCAGATTATCTTCCCTAAAGAGGGGCTCGGCTATCTCATATAGCAAAATGGGCCACAGTGATTGGTGTAGTCTAAGCCTGATTTAGTGAACCAATCCTTGGTGCCCACCAATAATCTCCTATATGCCTGAGGTCCTAACCAGAGTGCTTTGCAACAGAAGAGCTAAAGGGGTGAACACATGTAATACTAAGTCCCACCCACCTTCCTATCTATTGTGTATCAAAGGGTCTCTCAGGTTAATACAGCTCTCTGAGGTTCCTGATTAAAGTGACAGGTCTCCCATGAATCTACGGCGAGAACAGACTTTCTGTCCCCATCAATCCACATACTCGTACCTTCTGAATAGGCAGAGGCATAGACAGGATATGGCCTGAACAGGCAAGGCCCATCCAAAATCTGTAAATGCAGTGCTGTGTGAGCATTTACAGATGTTAATGTCGCTGTGATGGGCCACACTACATAACCTGCAGGGCCCACTTTTTAGACAATTCTGGCTATGGCTTTGTGAATAGAGTCCCCCTACGGGGGTTCGCTACTGTAACACATAGTCTCAGAAATAACAGGTCACTGCCCTTCATACTGAGAGGCTGAAGCTGGCTTCAGGTAGACACAGTGGATATGAAAGGTGGTTGGAGTTTCCTGTCTCCTTTGTTAAACTCAGCAGCCAAGCTCTATGTGTGCCTGTTTGAATTAAACTTGATTAGTATGGAGAGCTGCCACCAACAGCAGAGCCTAAACAAAGGAAAAGGGTGGATCCATTGAGCCTTTGTTAGTTAATTAGGCTGGAAGGAAGAAGGATTGGTCCCCCCCCCTTCTGAGATGACAGGTGCAATCCTAGCTGTCATATCCCAACTAAATATGACATGGGTGACAGTGCCTGTGTCCATCCAGAGTACATGAGTCTGTTTTTGTTGTGCAGTAAGCAAAGGAAAATCTGTGCGGATTAGCCCCACACATTTTCCGAAGGTTGATCTACCATCATTCAATTTCATACAAAATTTTTAAAATGCCCAAGTGAGCGCACACCCACCATGTGAATTGCCAAATTCCTCACACATATGAAGACAAACTGTATCCAAAAATGTATTGGGTGGAAAGTTCTTAATTAATCTGAACCACTGGCACTACGCTGGGAAACCTTCAACACCACTGTTTTATAGCCCGTCTGTGGCATTGCAAAAGGATACAGCCATATGAAAATCAGTCAGATACTGCCACCAATGGCGGCAGTCCAGCCCAAACTGCTAGGCCAGGTCCCCTCTGCACGGAAACACAATCAACCACAGACATGTTTCGGCCTTGTTGGGCCCCTTCAGTGAAGTGCAACTTGGATCCCTATGGCGCAGCAAGCAAGGGACCCATGTCTGGGCATACCCTCTCTCACGTATGGAGACACACTATAGGCAAAAAAGTGATGGGTGGAAGGTGTTTAATTAAACTGAAACATTGGCACTGTTCCAGGCAACCTTACACCACCGTTATTTAGCCCGTCTGTACTATTGCAAAACGGGTCCAGCCATATGCAAATCAGTCAGGTGCTGCCAACAATGGGAGCAACCCAGCCCAAACTGCCAGGCCAGGTCCCTGCTGCACGGCATCACAAGCAACCCCAGACATGTGTTGGCCTTGTTGGGCCTCATCAGTGAGGTGCAGCTTGGTTCCCTATGGTCCAGCGATAAGGATATGCTGAACAGATATTCGAGCTATGTTTCTAAATTGAATTACGTACATTTTGATTAGCACATATAATTAAACATCATAATTATACTATACCTATTTATCAGAAGATATTTTGTTGTATGTCCACAATAAGTGTGTTTAGTTCTTTCGTATGTGCAAACATTGTTAACATTGTATTTTAATTAGGTTTCACTATAAGCATATGTTTCAATATGTTTGTGGGTGCATTATAATCAAATTTGTAAAATGCAATAGTCCTATAACTTCAAGCTTTCAATTCTGAATCCTTTGTACTGCAGTAGACACAGACTGTTTTCATATAAGAATGTTCAGCTACATCGCCCCCTTCTGGCAAGGAGGTGTAAAACCATGTTTAGCTGGACGGACTGGCACAGATCTAATTCACTGAAAGGTTGATAGGCAATTGTGCTCCCCCATGTTTGGTAAAACTGTTAAAAAAATTACTCATCTTTCACAAACTTTGTGAAAATGTGGGAACATGTTTGTGAAAAAGAATGTAGAAATGTACAGGGACGAGCACAAGGAGAAGTAGGTTTAAAAATGGCCTCCTCGAAAATACCACTCTCTTTGCTCTATCGCAAACTAAGTGAAACGACTCAGGTACAATGTTTATATGCATTGTTTTGTAATATTCCTCAGCAAATTAAGAGACAACACAATGTTTGTGTCTATTACTAGTAATTCTTTTCAGCAAATTCAATAAATATTTATTTATAATAAAAATTCGCAATTTCGTGTTCATTCTTCAACATTGAGTATTGAAATTGTGACTAGAATCTGTGTTTGTTTACTTCATGCAACCTCGTACATTACAACAAAAAAACAAAAAAAAAACCTGCTACCTTGCTCTTCTCCCCACCCGTCCCTCATGGGTGTCTATAAATCAGATCCACAATAGACACCAACCACATCAGGTTTTTACCCTAACTGCTGCCTATGTTGTCAACCCCTATCCAGAACCAAAACTTTGAAATGAGGTTTGTGAGGATGATCCTGAAAATATGGATTTGGCTCTTGGGGACTGGACTTGGAGACCCCAAGCTATCTGGAAGTAAGATCAAGATCAAGAGAGAGCATCAAGCAGTTACAGTGGTCAGATAGCACAAGTAGCTGAGTGCCAGTTTCTGACATCTCTGAGCAACCTGCTGATGCAGGTTCGAATCCTGACAGAGGCAAGTCAGGCTTTCATCCTTCCTGAGTAACACGCCGAGGAGGATAAATTGAGTACCACACTGTGGGATAATAATATCAACTGCCATCTCAGCTATACAAAACTAGTTATTATTATTAATTGCTGTAGCGGAAAAGAGGGTATCCAGTGATGATACCTAATGAAAAATAGAGACTCTTTTATTTAAAAATCTAAAATTTAAAAAAAAGATATGTGGGGGAGGGGTAATGGGCTAAATCTGGTGGGGTATGAAACGGAGGCTTTGTTAAAATTGCAATCTCTAATTTTTGGTTCATTAAAATCACATAGATCCAGAAAAGAGCTGATGTGATGACTAAGTCCAAAGCAGTCCACTATTGGGCAAAGAAAAACAATACATTGCAGAGACCTGTCTATCAAAGCAACACATAGGGCTCAGGCCACAGAAGACATCTTGTCTGCTTCCAGACACCTCTTCTTGGTTTCACAGTAAGGTAAACGCTAAAGGTGGGTGTCCATTTCAAGACTGCCCTCCCCAGCTTGCCACGCCCTATGTGAATTTGAATCCCTGCATGATGTATACCGTGCCAGACCAAGCTGCATCAAGGCGCAGGCCCAAGTGGATGGTTACAGCAAGCGGTTAGCAGAAATTTAAGGTTTTCAAAGATTTATGACAATTCAAATGGTTGTTCTTCTAGCACGAATATAGCAGGATAGCGTTCCATAAACTGGGGCCTGCTACTGCAAATCTACAGTCACCGCAGGATTTCAGATTAGATTTGGTCAAAAAGAGCCGGTCCTAATTTGATGACTGATGGGTCCTGGTGGGAACCGCCCAGGATGGGAGAGAACAGATGAATCACACGCTGCGAGGAGTCACGCGCAATGCGCTCAACTGCTCGAAGATGCGTGCCAGGCATGCGCAAAGTCAACGCAAGTCCTGGAAAAGTCGCAAGCAGTTGATTCCCTGAATCGACAAATAGGGATTTGCGCGCAGAATGGCACGCACAGTTCCGATATTCCACACAGATATCTCCATGAATCAGGGCCTTAGTACTTTAAATAATGTTTATATTCTGAGGATATAAAAAAGAATCACCATGATGCCTACCTAGGGAATTGTATACTATTTACCTAATCTTGGCTGATTTTTTGAGCATTATGGTGTCCAGGGGATGGGAGTGTCCAATACTCTTGGACACTTTTCAGTTGTTTTGTGTCTCCAACGCTGTGTCAAGGTTGAGTAACCTCATCTGCACCCAAATTCTCCATACTATATTTGGCCACTTATGAAATATTTGTATACACAAGGTGTGTACATACACTACTAGTATGCCCATTGATATCTCAATTAAAACAACATTCATGATTAACTTCATCTGTCTAGAACTATTTCTTATTTGCTTATCCAAACATTGCAATCCCCTCCACCCCCAAGGCTCCCGTGTTCATCGGGATCGAATATTGTGCCTTCAAAAGAAAGAATCTGAGAGTCAGGAGTATGGCATCTGCCAGGTCCTACCTCTGATACAGTACATCCCGAAGGCTATTGAATCTGTGCAGAATCACTTCCTGTTTCAGAAACATCTTAAAATCCACTTCTTCAGAGCATCAGTTCCTCGGGAGTCTGGGCGTGCCACCTTGCATTGACTCATCTGTGTCTGGGCTATATGGCCTTGGCTCATTGATACTGCACATCTGCATTGTGCTATCTACCTACACACACTTTCACCTTTTAATCTATAGCCTCTGTTCATTGTTCCATGTTGCATGTGCCCCTCGCCTTCCCCCTTGCACTTACTGATCCAAATGTCTCGAGAGCCTGTTAAGATTAACTTCCCTTATCACCTTCCCTTTGCTTTGGAGGTCCTAGACTTTCTCTCGCCAGACTCCAGTCTACACGAAACTCCAGAGTCATGTATATTTATGTATGTAGTTACTAATTTATTTATTTCATTTGTATAGCGGGCATTGAGGCACACCCAAACAAGATAGCCCGCAGTACTAAGAGGCAATACAAACGTAAGCTAATAATAGTGTGGTCCTATACAATGCTTCATGTCAGAATCTTCCAGCTTCTAAGCGCTTTAATAACAGTTGTCCTAAAAACCCACATTACAAATATTATTACCCAATTTTGAATGGTATTTGATGTATGGCGTTCGGAATGAAAACAACATAAATAATTGCAGCCGCGGGACTCACATTTGTGAAGTGTAGATTACTCCTGAGTCAGAGACTAATGTTTCTACCATGCGGCTATCCACCCTCTGTTGCTATAATTAAACAATAACGCTCAAAGTAAGGAGCTATTACTGGTCAAGTAATTGCCTAGGATCCGAGATACATGCCGATCAAAGGGAGGGCTTAAATGTGGGCCTGGTGCCATTAACCTGACCGTTAATGCCCCTCCAACTGAACGGTTTAAAGCTATTAACACCCAGGCTGCATTTACTGGTTGCTAATAGCTATTGTTATGTTAAATTGACAAACAGCCTGGTTGCCTTCTCTCAAGTTTAAAATCTAAAAAACAAAATGGCCACCATGGACGACGGGAGTAGGGAACTACTCCTAGCCACTTTTTCTTTCCATGCTGACCATTTTCACAGCGAGAAAGAGGCAGGGCTGTAAGTGGAGTAAGAAATCGAGGGGGGGGGCTCATTTGGGGGCGTAGCTTGTGGGAGGGGCGTGGCCTAAACAAGTATGCAAACCATAAGGTCCGCACACAAATATATGACATTTATATATATTTGTGTGCGTACCTTACAGCTTTCGTAGTTTTCAGGCCATCTGTTTAAACATTTCGCGGTTTACAAAAGATGGCTTGAAAAGTACACAATTCAAGCCATCTTTATAAACCTGGAAATAAGTCGAGGAACCTCCAGGTTCGCCGCGGGTTAAAGACGCCTCGGCGACCTGGGTAAGGTGTGGGGAAACAAACAGGCAGTTACATGACTGACGGAAGTGGCAGCCAGTCACAGCGTCGCTGCTCATGACTTCATGGCCGGCGTATCTCCCTTCAAGGCTGCCGTCGTGGCGGGATAATGTGTCCTGCCAATGTTGCGGTGAGACCAGGGGGCCCCGGCAGGTCCCCGGCTATGTCCCACTTTTTGGAGACTGCTGGGGCCCGGACCCGGCATGCCCCGGCCCACTTAAAGCACTGGAAAGAGGCAAACGGGTGGTGTGGGAAACTGGCGGTAGGCAAGGTAAGTGTCTGTGGGTTAGTGGTGGAATGAGGCCATTGGGTTGAGAGGGATGCGGGGGGTACTGGAGTACAGAGCACAAGGTGGTGAACATGGCAGCCTCGAGCGGTTCAGGCGGCTCGGAAAGTTGTCAATGAATGAGGCACAACCCACCATTAGAGCTCCCTGGGCGGTCCCACAACATCAAATCCTGATGTCTATCGTAGGATATACTATAAAGATATAATGCAACATGGCACAATGATGCATTAGGTCACATCATGTCAAAACATGTCATTCTACACCACGCACAACCCCTGCACATTTGACAGTTTACATCTTTCTGTATCATCCCACATCACCCTTTGTACAATTGTCTTATAAAAGTTATCAATTCAATCGGAAATTACTGGCTGCAGGTGCTGTTGGTGTCTGAATAAAAGGGGCACACCTTCCATCCCCCGGTGTGACAGTGCATTTAAGGCAGATACATGGATTTTTCGAAGGTGACAGTTTGTCAGATCATGAGAGGAACGACGTGGCAAACAAGCGTACATGTCTTGCGCACGCGGGGGGCCCAATGCTATCACTGTTTGTGCAGTTCTTGCAACAATGATTATGGGGCCTGCATGAAGCAGACCTTGCAATCCTATTTACTAGCAGGAACACGGTTTGGTATTTGTTAATCTAAAATGCACTGTTGTTGGAGAAGTGAACATTTGCTTATCTGTGTCCGCGCCCCTCGCTTTGACTTCATTATCCCTGTTTCCCTGGATTCTTGTTCTCTGTGCAGTTCTGCGCGGTGCAGTTTGTGTGAAAGGCAATTTCCCATCCGTTAAGTTATCTGCACAAAGCTTGCGAGCGCCGGCGAAGGTTGCTTTGTCTGGAACGCGCAACCAATTGCGTTTGATTTAACTCCGCTGTGGTGGAGGTGGGGGCGGGGCGAGGACAAAGGGACAAAGGGAAGTGGCTGAGTTCAAAGAAGCCGGGTTATATGGTGTGTACATGAAAAACATGTACACACCATGTACATGAAAAACATGTACACATATGCTGCTGTGGGTAAACATATTGCACATAATGGGTGCTATAGTAGGGTGACCAGATTTCCAAAACGAAAAAACCGGGACGATCAACAACATAAAAGAGGGACCACTCCATTGCAGCCCAACCAATTACTGCCCCTCCCCCAACACGCCCCCAGAACAACCACCTAATCATATTTCCAGCACTTCTCCTTTCTATAAAGTGTATATGATCTCATTTGTGCAGTTTTGTCTGTGAATCTTGGCATGTTAAGTCAAAACAGGCGTTTAATCTCATTGATATAACATGGCTTGCTGTACAGCCATTTCCAAAGCAGTCTCTGTGGCACAGTCAGTAAGGGCTGGAGGTTGGGGGTTCGAGCCAATCCTACAACCTCAAATTCTGAAAGTGTTCAAATTAATTACAATTGTAATTACCGTAGCCACCCATCCATGCAAACCCCTGACGGGGTTTCTAAGTCGAAAAAAAACTCCCGGGACCCCGGGACGGAGGGTGATTACCCCGGACTGACCCGGGAAAACCGGGACGTCTGGTCACCCTATGCTATAAGAAAAGTGTGGTGGTACTAGAAAGGTGGGCCCATATTGGACCAAAGCAGAGGTGGAGGACTCACATGCCTAGGACATATAGAACACACTGGCCCTTGCAAGCAAGTATTACACACCTTCTGGCCCTTGTGGTTAAATAGTTGACACTTTCTGGGGCACTGTAGGCAAATTGGACACACATGTTGCAGACACTGGAATCACGAAAGCATATACATAGACACACACCCCCTCCCCACATACACAGAGGATCATTAAAACCCACACAGGTAAAGTTTTTTTCAGAATTTAACTACAAAAAACTCGTTATTTTCGGCCTCGTTATTTTATTTACGCTATTTTAACGTAGAACCGGGACCCTCTGGGAAATGGGTGGTGCCAGGTGCAGCTGCAAGCGGAAATGCCACAACACCATAAAATAATACGTGGGCGACCCTACTAGGGGCTTTTACCCGATGCACATTAGATATTAGTGAGTTGCCTGCCCTTGCCCCAGACAGCCAATCAAAATACAGCTCACTGGCATGCCACTGCATTTTCATGTGAACCTCTGGTAGAATGCTTGGTCAATTACATGTGTGCAACATTTAGGTTTGCCGCTCCCACATCAGAGCGTCTGGGCCTTAGTTGGGCCTTAGTTGGGCATTACAGCACCCAAAGCAACACATATTGTCTTGCTTTGCACCCTGTGTGTCTCAGCCAATTGCCCATCCTCTCTCAGCCAATTGCCCATCCTCCCCTATTGACCTACCACTCCCTTTTGCTTTGCTTCCCTCACTGTGTTCTTCTCCCTATGATTGTAGTGCGCTCCGTGGCTTCCCGGAGCTAGGTCCACGCTCAATAAATACTCTAATAATAATAATAATAATCAGCCATCATTGCTTACACACAACACTGTGCACCTGTGTATGGCTCAGCCCGGAAGGGCACCCCACACATCCACAGCTGTGGAGCTTCAATGGGTGGGTTCTACACCACACCGCTGCAGCACTGCTAGAGATGGCCTTCTCTTGCCGCTGTGTGGAGAATAGGTTGTGGGCGGTTCTTCGCCATCCTTAATGAACCGGTGAACCAGCCACCACTCGATGCAGCTTTATCCCCAATGCACCATCAGGATGTGTTATGTGAGCTTAGATCGTGCAGGGATTCTATGTCATGTTTTAGCATGTTAAAGCCCGGACACAAAAAAAGCCACTTTTTTGGCTCTTTTTTCTGTTGGCTCTAAAATGCGGAAATGTTACTCCTCCTTCCCCATGCCACCCTCTCCTTCTGATTCTCTCGTTAATATGGGGGTTTAAACCCCCGACAACCCCATTTCCCCACCCACCACACCCACCCCGCCACAACGCACGCATCCTTCCCACACATGTGCACACAGACACGCAAACACGCACACACTCATGCAAACAAAAACTCACCTCTCACTCCTGCGATGACTCTGCTGGGCTCACATACTCTCTCAAGCCCTGCACGTACTCGTGTGCGGCAGGGGCGTGACAGATTGATTTAGAAAGACCGCTGCGGTCACGGCGCTGTCTTTCTAAATTGATCTTTTTCAAATCGATTTTTATAGAAAGGTCTTTTGACCTTTTACCCATGCAGGTCTACTCTGGGCTCTGGTGGGCTTATTCCCTCAATTTCAAGCAGACAGGCCTCAAAAGCAGCAGTTGGATCACTCACACGTTAAGCATTCACCTCTGCCATTGCACACGCATGCACATCACACGTTCTGATCCTGGCATAGCCAGTTCGGCCTTTCATCCTTCTGAGGTCAATCAATTGAGTAGCATTAAATCAGGTGACAATGATAGCTCTCATTACAGTGCTTAGAAACATCAGGAATTCCGATCTATCAGCTATATAAAAAATAATACTTGTAATAATTACAAATGCATTCCCCTTGGTCACTGCTCTCTTCTGGGAGAGAATGAAGGCATGGAACGGTCCCACACCTACTAAAATGGCTTCCTTCTGTTGTCATGGCCACATGCCATGTGGGCTGCGTTAGTTCTTTACTATATTCACAATCCGCCATCAGCTCCGTGTTGCTAGGTCCCCTCTTCCGTTACACTGTTCCCGCACATGTACTCAAAAAGGTTCAAATGCACCTGTGCTTCTAGTGCAAAGAGCAAGCATGCATGTTTGCTCTGAAGCGGGATTGCTGATGGCTGGTACACGTCTGCAAATGGCGTATACGGGTTATATAGGAGTGGTGTTGGCAGGTTGCCCAGATAACTGCCACTGGTAAACATTAATCCAAAACCTTTCACTTGTTGCATTTGTTTGTTATAGGGATTGCTGGTAGGTCGAGTGTGTTGAAAGTTGCAGGTAATTCTTCCGCACAAAAAAAGTACACAACCCTCATGTGGATTTAAGATGCTGTTCCATTCAAGATTTAGGACCAGACTCATGGACTTTTTCAGCACTGCTGCAAAGTGGCTTTGCAATGCCAAGAAACACCCTGATCCACAGAGTGATTCAAGAACACACATTAATATTAATATTATTATTGATTTTAGCTCTTTGAATCACGGGTGGACTGGGGAAAAAAAGGCACTGGAAAATGTTTTCAAAGTGGCCCCATATTATACAATTTCGCCAATCCAAACCACTTTCATATGGGAACGTTTGGAAATGCAACACAAAAGAGACCCAGAATGCCGAGGCCTAGCATGAAATCTCCAGAGTTCCCTATAGGCCAGTCCAGTGCTGGCTTCAAGGTGCTAAAGCAGAACTCTTACTGCCTCTTCTCTATTGTCTTGATACTGCAGCTCTTCTCTTTCTCTCTCTCTCTCTGTCTCTCTCTCTCTGTCTCTCTCTCTCCCTCTCTCTGTCTCTCTCTCTCTCTCTCTCTCTCTCCCCCTCTCTCTCTCCCCCTCTCTCTCTCCCCCTCTCTCTCTCTGTCTCTCTCTCTCTGTCTCTCTCTCTCTCTGTCTCTCTCTCTCTCTGACTCTATGCTCTCGCTTTCTCTTTTCTGTTGATCCCATTGACTCTCTTTCTTGTCTGTTTTTGTTCATCTGCCTCTCCCTCTTTCTTCTTCCTCTCTATGTACCTTGCATCAATGTCTACCCTAATCTTCCACCTTGCTGTTAAGCCTTTCACTAGAGATCAGGAGGCATCACTGAAGCACAGGCCAGCTGTAGTCTCTAGGTTAGTTCCAGGCAAGGCTTTATTTCACATATGTACATTATGTACATTACTCCAGTTTCTCTTGTATATATGTACAGTCACGTATAGAGTCTGACAGGAACATGGATGGGTAAAACATAACTAACAAAGGAGTGGACCCACCGGCCATCCAGCCATCCTCAGCTCAGGCCCCAAAAGACAGTCACTGAACATTCACAAACAGACCCACCTAAAATTGCCTGAGCTGCATTCATGCACCAACATTCTACAGCAGTCACCCAGGCCAGTGACTAGACAAGACTACACTACAACACCCCTCTGGTTGACTCAGTAATCTGCAGCCACCCTCATCCTTCAGACAGTTTAAATTTCAGGCGCTGTGAGTGGATGAATCCGGCCAGGGGGACATTATAAACAGGAAATTGCAATCCCAGGGACCCTGGTACAGTTAACCACCTCATTATGAACTTTTCAACGTAAACGCTGCCACGGTGGTGTCAGATGTGCAGCTGTAATTGATTACAGCTACTGTTTGCGATATCTGTAACGGCTTCAAAATGGCGGAGTGAATCTTGTTTCCATGGCGATGGCATCGCCAGGACAGAGGAGCTGACAGCTGGAACGTGGGCAGCCGTTTGGATGCAGACATGCAGAACCTCCCCTGCGCCTGTAGGTTTTCTGACCAAAGTCTAATTTGGAAATAAATTGTCTGCAGTGCGAGAAGCGTCCGAGCTCTCCCCAGGCGCCATGTTGGCCTGCCCCACTCCTCGGCTACAAAACCAAATGCCCAGTTTTATATCCTTTCTTCTTTCTTTTATACAAGCCTTTATTGGCTTGCGTCTATGGGCTCTCAATGGTGGCAATTATAAGAGCTGAGGCACAGTGAGATGGATTCATTTGCCCCAAATCACACACTTTGGTCAAGTGGACAAGGCACAATTAGGGTCTGATTATGAGTTTGGTGGTATCACCACAGGTCTTGCTCTTTTGCCTGCTCAGTCCTACTAGCTTACCCGCCTTCCTCCTTGCTTTACAGATCCACCAGAGCGCCAAGACACCACGAAGGTGGCAACAGTGTGCGGGTTAAGACCCTTTAACATAACATAACATAACGGGATACCACCAAAACGGAATTACAGTTACCACGTGTGGTAAGCACACAGTAGCTTGATGGTTCTGCCGAATTCAGGATCATGTCCAGTCTTCATTTATTCCTCAAGTTCGAGACCTATAGCACACCATGGGGATCACTTATTACTGTATGTTAATTACCAATGTGGTAATTACCGCATATGGCAATGCTTTACAATGGAGGTAATTACCACCACTCAAAAGCAGAAGGGTTTGAAGAGTTTCACATCTGAAACTCACAAAGTTTTCACCACTACTGCCATACTTACCCTGGCCCGAGAACTCACATCTCCAGGTGTTCATAGTTACCAGTTATGCCACTGTATATAGCACACGCCCGCCCTTTGGGAAACCATGACAGCTTATTGCGTCTTCAAAACCATGGGTTGACCGTGTGAGCAAGACAATGGCTGCATGAACTGTGCACGACTGCAAATACACGTTCATAGCCGTATTTTGGACTTGATGTGATGTCAGGGCTTGGTGGTGGAAACTCTAAGTCAACATGGATGAAAGGAGTGGGACTGCTGTTGGGAGGGGAGGGCGGTGTTGAGTGGGTGAGGCTGGCGGGGGGTGGCTTGTTGGCTGTGTAATATCAAGAAAATGCTTAATAAATATGTGTTAAAAATAAATAAATAAATACATACATACATAAAAGCTTGTGCATTAATGCACCTTTACCAGAAATCTATGTGAGACCTGCAGGTCGCAGGTGAGCTGCCCAGCATGAACATCACACATGTGTATTCCTAAGGTTGATAAGGTTGATAACGTGGCTACGGTTGAGATGCATAATAGAATCACCTGCTGCTTTCTGCACTGCGGCCACATGCACTATAAACACATAGGGGGTCATTCCGAGCTTGGAGGTAAGGTAAAAATTATGCCGGTAAAGGATTACCGGCATCACTTTCCGCTACGGTCTATTCTGACCAACCAGACCGTTATTTACGGCATCGTAAAGTATGATGCCGTAAATGGCAGCCAAGGCACGTGCGCGACACACAATATGCCGGCATTACCGGCATGCCATAAACCGTAGCTGATCACAAGACCTGCGGACATGCAAACAACGGCCTACTGAAGGCCGAAAAGTAGCTTACCGGCATGGAGTAAATACCAGCATCTCCGAGAAGGTGTTAAGAACCCTGAGCAGTGTTACCAAGAGCCACAGGTGCACACAATCAGCACAGGTGGAGGCAATGGAGTCTGGCACAGCACAAAAGGAGGACACCCACACACCACATCCCCTCCCACACCAAGATGATACCAATAGTAGGGGCATTACTGGAGCTGGAGGCCCTGCTTGCAAGGCAGCAAGAAGAAGGAGAACAACAACCACAGCCCCCACCACAGAGGAGACACAGGAGGAGAAGGAGAGTGAGACAGGCCCAGCATGCCACACCAGTGCAGCCCCCGTTACCACGCCAGCAGCCCCCAATCCCTCGCATCAGTGGCACCCCCTTCAACCTACCACCAGAGCAGATCCACACCCTGTACCGGCTTGACCGTGACTCCATCACCACCATAGTGGACCTGATCCATGACCACATAGTGAGCCTCACAGAAATACGCACCGCCATCCCACCCTCTACTGAAGATAGTGTCTGTGCTCCACTTCCTTGCCACAGGCACCTACCAGCACACAATGGGGCACATGCATGGCATATCACAACCCTTATTTTCCCGGATACTGAACCAAGTGCTGGATGCCCTACACAAGCACACAAGGGACTACATATCCCTACCACGGACTCCCCAGGATATATTCGATACAAAAAGTTGCCTTCCATGCACTATCAGGCATGCCAAATTGTATATGTGCCCTCGACTGCACCCACCTGAAGTTGGTGGTCCCGCATGCCATGGAGGTGGCATTTCACAACCGCAAGCAATACCACTCCATCAACGTGCAGATAGTAGGCAACGCCAGCAAGATCATCACACATTGCTGTGCCTGATATCCAGGATCAACTCATGACTCTTTGGTCCTGCCGAACTCCACGCTACCACACTATATGGAGTGACATGCAGGGCGACGTGCCTGGCTGCCTGGTGAGTTGCCTGACTGGGCCATGGCAGTGCATCGGAGTTGTGAGATGGGCGGGGATGCATACTCCACCTGGGTGGAAATGTTGAAGCCAGTGCGCGATGTGCAACTCACCGAACACTGTGCCCCTAAGCAAGTGAAATGGCACATGATTACCAAATCCCACAGTGAGGAAGTAAGGCCGACACCTAACACTACATGACTAACAGGTAACCTGGCTGCATTCAACAACACATGCACCAGTCATCAGTGGCCCTCACACATCGTAAGGGCTTCCAGCACTATGCACTGCATATGCACCATGTCGCTGCCTCCAGCATATCACCACATAGGACAGCCATCCCTGGGAGTGCATTGTTGTGAGCCCAACAGGGATACCACAGCGTGTCACTGGTACTGCACACCCATAGGAGTGCTGTAAGTCACCATAGTACGGATCAGTGCAGAATGACGAATATGCTACTGACTACAGCCAACACTCCATAGTACCAAATCTCACAGAACACAGCACATCAATGATTTTACCCCAAGACTGCTGCATGCATATACGATGCATGTTCTACAAGATGTGAGTGCACATCATAAACCATCTTGAAGATGCTACCCCCTCCAACATTCCATTGCACAGCACACATAGCGGGGCCAGGAATGGGGTCAATGCATCAAGGGACATGTGCATATGGGCAGAAATCACCTGCTCCCATGTAAGACTAGTTCAGTTGTCCACCATGAATGTATAAACACTTACCTTCATTCCCCTCTCATGCAGGTGATGGTGGCTATCCCTTGACGCCGTGGCTCATGACCCCTGTCTGAAACTCATAGAACAGGCACGAGGAGGACTACAATCGTTCCCATACCTGTACACGTGTGGTGATTACGCAGGCCTTTGGCCTGTTGAAGGCACAATTTTGTTGCCTCAGCCGGTCGGGTGGGGCACCCATCTACAGAGGTGTCCAAGAACCCCATGGCATGTGTAATGTGAAAAGATTTGACCGACACAGGTAGGTGGGTTAAAGCGTAAGCTTTATTATAATGCAGGCCCGCAGGGATAACCCATCCAACTGCGACTCCGCCAACCGTCTCTCTGTCCTGCCTCGTGCCCGCTACACAAGGAAAATAAACACAGGCACAAGGCAGGCCAGAGAGGCAGGCGCAAGCCCAAACAAGCAAATCAACATCCCTACATATCTCCCCCCTTAACACAACTAAGATAACAATAAAGAACATTTGTGAACATAAAGTTTTCGTATATTTTTTTTTTCACCAGAATAAACGCACAACCAGAACTATAGTTTCATACAAAGACTCTATGCATTATACCGGACTTCAAGAATTGTAACACATAGTATATTTCAATTAAAATATTCTCTCATCCAAACAGGTTTCTTAATCATCCTTCCTTTAGAAGTAACACCCTCACTCTCATTACGCACCACCATCTGACTATTGTTAATTTCTTCCCTGGACTGATCATTCACTCTACTCTGACCATATTCATCACGATCATCAGGTTGATGTACTTCACCAGCTTTTGCCAATCTTCCCTTCGACCAAACTTCACCTCCTTCTACAACAACAACACCATCCCTTACGGCAGAATTTCTCTTAGGTCCAAGAAATTTGCTCTCAGTGCACTTTTCCACAAACCTGGGATTCTTTACATATACCTCTTCACCTACATTCCACTCACGCTCCTTTACTTTCATCTTGACATCAAAATGTTCTTTTGTCGGGGGGAAATTCTGCCGGGGTCTGCTGGCCATCCGCGGACCCCCGGGCAGGGAGGCCCCAACTCCTCCCGCGTATCCCTAAAATGAGTATGAGGCACACGCAAGAAGCAAGGTGGTCCTGCTGTTTATTAAAAAAAAACGGCAGGGATGGGTCAAGGATCATACGCGTCCGTCCTGACTCCCTCTCCGTGGGGCTCGCAGGCCCTTTTTTACCTCGGTATGACGCGCTACTCGCGTCACCTGGGAAAGTTAGCAAAAAACCTATCGCCACTCTGGATTGGTTCCTCGAGTGGTAGGGTTAGTATAGCATACGTATAGAGAACGCTGTTAGTGGTTGAGGGTCAGTCAGGTGGTATACTTGGGTTGTCCCTTCAATTAGATACATGAAAATTGTTACATGAAGACCCCTGAGGATTGGCTAATGTTAATGGCGTCAGTGATAAGTGCTCCATGTTCTGATTGGTCCACTCGCGAGCCCCCCAGTCTGGGACCATCGTTGTTCCCAGCTCGCGGTGCACCTGTCATTTGCAACAATGTATAACTATGGGTATGTGCAGACAATGCGAGGATTTGTTCATAAGCTGGAGGGCAGACTACTCCCACCGCCGCAGATGTCCATTGGGTCGCTTCATTATTGCTGCCTGTGTCTCAAAAACGTGGGATCCAGGCGCCTCCTTGCTCCTGGGTCTGGCACCCTGTCAGGTTCGGCTTGGTCACGTGAGGAGAGACCGTGGTTGAGGCAGAATTCTGCACATTTAATATTGCATTTTCCACTGTGTGTCTGGCTTAGTTTGCAGGTGTGACCTTGGCTTCGGCTTGTGTCATGCGAGTTTGCAACATTGTGCCCTTGACTGTCTGTTCTCGCCGGGCTCACTCTGCAGGGTCAGCAATTGTACTCTTTCTCGTACAATGTTCATGGAGGCTCTTGCTTGCGGCCTACTTGGGCCTGGTGCATAGGTGGGGATGTTTGATGCATGGCGCTTTAAGTTACGGTGTCATGTTGCTTTATCCCCAGTATCATGTCTTTGTTATATTTCTCATTGCAATGTATGGGTTAGGAGAAGCGTCAGCAAGCATTTTAGATGAGTTCGTTGTGCGTCTTGCGTTTCTGCATTTTGAAAACCTATGTGAAAAATAATAACAATGCACGTCAGTGGGCGTGTCCGTCACCTATGTCATAGCACTGAATATGTTCTTCGTTCGGATTGATGTGGGATTGACCAGTGTGCATGATTGCACGGGTGTGCTGACCTTTGGCTAGGTCGTCATGGCATCTCTAACGATGTGTTTATTTACTGTTGAATGGTTCAGTCGAGTTCATCCATGCCGCAGGTGTCGGCATGGGCAGGGCAGGCTGGTGGGCAGGCGGGTGGGCACATCCGTATGTTCCTGTACCAGGGTATTTGGTCGTCTGGTAGATAGGCAAACTCCTCTCGTGGTGGGTGTCTGGGCCACGATCCTCTAGGCCAGGGGCCTGAGGGGATTGGTCGGAGCCTTTTGTTCCATTCACCCACTTCAGTCCCCCCTCTGGTCGACTTGTCGACCACAAACATATCTTTTTCCTTATCTCCTCTTACTCTCCATATTTTTGTTACTCCTCCCAAGTGTCCATAGTAGTTGACATGGTCTTCAAATGACCAATACATATATACACAGGTTCCTCCAGGTGTGCAGTATACCCACTTCCCTATGTAGCTCCTTGGGTTTCTTGGGTTTTCGAGCTTCACAGATGGTGGGTCCAGGTGGTTGGTGATAATCTGTTTGCGCAGTTTTTCTCTTTCTTTCATTATTGTGTCCGTGTGCTGGCCATCATCTGCCGGCATCAAGGGGTGCATACCAACCATTTCGATCATTTCGTCTGTAGTGCGTGCCTTCCGGGCCTTCCAAAATCTTAGTATGATCAGTGCAGCTCCAGCCAGTATTATGCATCCAACTATAATCTTCAGTCCGTCCGACAGCCAAGATGGCATCCATGACCATAACATTGAAAACCAGCTGTCACCCTTCTTCACTCCTTTACTTTCTTTCATCATTTTGGAGTGCATCTGGGCCAGTTGTGATACTGCTTCTGTCAGTGTACCATTGTCAGCATCGTTAGCAGGAATGAATGTGCAGCATGATTGTCCTATCTTTGCGCAAACTCCTCCTTCCATTGCTGTAAGGAGATCTAATACATATCTGTTCTGTAGTGCTACCATCCTCACTGCTCGCAGCTCCTCTTTTATTGCGTTGAATCCATTTACTGTAGAATGAATTGTCATCATTAGCTCCCATCGAGTTATCTGCAGCCATTTTGCGTTTGCGTAAGCTTGTAGTCCCGGATGTATTATTGACGAGAAGAACATTGCTGCTCTGCTGAATAGTCTGTGTTCTGGTGGGATTGAAGTGAGTGCTGTTTCTGACCTTCCCCATAGGTAATTTCCTGTCAGAGGTTCTCCTTGTCTCTTCTTTCTATTCAGGACATCGTTGTTGTTGTTGTTGTTTTCATTCTCTGACCCCTTCTGAGGTTTTACAGATCTCTTCTTCCTCTTGTTTCCTTCATCCATTTTAGGGAAGTTCGCCACGTTCACATGTTTCTGGGGCACCACTAGTGATGGTACATTAACGTGTACCATTGTGCATATACCATTCCACAGAGGGGGCAGTGTGTGGTATGCCTTGTTTCCGCAGGCCCAGTAATGGTCCATTAATACTGCTGTTCCTGCTCCCCCCTCAGGTAACTCTACCACGCTTGCACAGTTGGTGTTGTATCCCACGTCCACTTCTCCTCTATGTTGGTAGCATACCTTAGGTGCAGACAGCGGCAGTATGCTTATTGGGTCTTCATCCTTCTCCATCCATGTCAGCATGGGTACGTACTTGCCCCAAATCGTCCAACATCTGTTATTGTGTTCATCAATAGTTGTAATATTTTCTCTTGTTACCATGTTGCTGCCAATCACTCCTATGTCCCATTTGTTGTCCATGTACACCTTCCCTGTTATTGTTACCAGTGGTCTTTCCCAACATCCTTGTTTACCAGGAACTTCAGTGGCATACCAGTCACATGGTAGGTATTCTAGTGTTACTTTCTTTGTTTCTCCCTTTTCAGGACCACTTGTCATGTATCTGAATGCTTCAGCAGGCAAACTGCTCTTGTGGTAACTCAAATAAGTCTTGAGGAAGTTGTTTTCGTATGGATATGTGTCTCGTGTTTTCCACACCAGTTTCACCACCGTCCCTTGAAATCTCCCTTTCGTTTGGAACAGTGCCAGGTATATTATACATCGTGCTGTCTTCATCTATTTCCGTGGCAACAAATGTTCGAGAAGCGCTCATGGCATATGGGATCAATGAGCAGACGTAGCAGCTGTCTTCTGTTGTCTGCTTACCTATTTGGGTCATGTGTTGGTACCACATGTTGTTCGAGACTTGTGCTGAATCTGTTATGTAATTATCAATACCTTTATTATCTGAGTATGTGCTACGTTTAACTCTATTTCCCTTATGTGGAGGTTTGCTAGTACCACCTGACGTAACACTTGTTGCAGCCGTGGGTGGGGGTACAGTAGGTTTGGGTACAGCCAAAATATTGATAGCATAACTTTTCTGCCATACAGAGGCAGCCAAAAACCCAGTGATCATCAAAATCCCTATCATTTTTATTACAGAGGCTAGTCTCACCGGCATTTTGCTCTTACCTTGCTGCAGTCCGGCAGCTTATTCTTGCGACGCTAAAGTTGCCCGCCTGAAAATTCTCAATAGGCTTGTTATTAGTGTTAGTTGTTGTTTTCAAGCTCTCCCTATCAAGTAGTCGTTCAGTGCCCAGGCGAAGAGCTGTTCCCATGCCAATCTAAGCGATCTGTCTCTTAGGGCAGGCAAGTGTTGGTGAAGATGGGGCATTGATTGTTCTATGGCCAAGAGAAATGCTGTGTAGTAGACACGTTCCCTCCTTCTTTTTTAGGTACTTTGGCCTTTTTATGTGATAGACAAATTGGTGTGATAGGGCTTCAGGGTAGTTATCGTCTGAGGGTAGCATCTACTCCTGTAGCATCTACTCCTGGGCAATGAACTTTGTTAGTTATCTGTTTTCTTAGCAATACAATAATACGCGGTACCCTCATGTGCGAGAAAGAAAGAAGAGAACATTCACGTGTTTACATGTGTATATGTGCAAGACAATGTCCTTCAATTGGGTGGTTACTGTAGTGGGTAGGGGGTCGATGGGCAGAGGGTTTGGGCTCAACTGGCGGAAGTCTCTTTACTCTTTGATCATGTGACCATGGGGTGGGCGGTATAGGAGTTACCAGTTTCTATTTCAGTAGTTGTCTCTGGGGAATCTGGGGGGTGGCAGGGTATGGAGACACTTAGGTCGTCAGCTGTGGTAGAAGTCTCTTCCTCCGTGGGTGACGCTGTCGCTGTTCTTCCAATTGCCCTGTCGGTGACGCCAGGGCGGGTCTGGAGTTTGCAGATCTTTACGTTGTGTAGGTGATTCCAAGCACGCTTTTCCTGCAACTTTACTGCTCTCGTAGATACCTCCTCTACAAGGTGAGGACCAGTGAAGCGTGGGCTGTTCCACTTTCTATTGAAATTGCGGAGTAGCACGTGGTCACCTTTAGCAATTTTGCACAGTTTTTCCTTTTCCGGTCCTTGGTCCTCGTCTTCTTGTTGGTAACCCTTAGACCCGCCCCGCGTGCGCTAAAGCTGTTAAGACACAAACACTACACTAGTAACCAAAGAAGACACATATTGGTACATTTCATCACCAAGAACATTTGCAGTGTTTTCATAGTCTGTGAATGCCCTTGATGTTGGTGTTAGAGGAAGGCGCATTTGTCGTCCGGTCACCACCTCATGAGGAGTGAGGTGGTGGTCGGAGCCTGGTCTATTCCTCAGCTCAAATAGAGCTAGCGGAAGGCAATACAACCAACTCTTCTTTGTTGTTTGCTGTATCTTTGCAATTGCCTCCTTCAGTAGGCGATTCAGGCGTTCGCATATACCGTTGGCCTGCGGGTGATATGCACATGCAAATTTATGCCTGATGTTCAGTAAGGATGTTATGTGCTGGAACATTTCATTAGCGAAATGCGGGCCGTTATCCGACCGCAATACCTCGCACACTCCCCACGTGGGGAAAACCTCCCTCACTAGAAATTTAGCTGCTCTAAATTCATCTGGATATGAGCAGGGTCCTGCCTCAATCCACCTGGAGAATGGGCATACTACTACAATCATATACCTATTTCCTTGACATACGTTGATCATATCAACATAGTCAATATGGATGTGCAGGAAGGGTCCCTCTGGCCGGGGTATAGTGCCTTTTATCACTTTCAGCGTGTGACCGGCCGTAAATTGTTGACATATGAGACAATTGCTGATAAAATTTGTCACATGGGAATTTAACTCGGGACAGAACCAATCTTCCCTAATTCGTGCTGCAATAACTTCCTTGCCTGTGTGGGCTGGGTGGTGGAGTTGGCTCAGGGCGGTGTTCAATAGTGCCAATGGCATTACCATCTTTCCAGTGTTACCCTGGCGCCATAGTGCGTCAGTTGGTGACATTGTACATCCTCTTTTTACCCATATCTCTTTTTCTGCCATTGGTGCAGCCGCTTGTAACTCCATTATCTGTGTGGCTGGGAGATGGGTGTACCCTCTCTTATCAACATCTCTTTAGCTATCCCCCTCCCTCTCCCTCTCTCTGACTCTGGGGGGTTCCATATCTCACCAAAATATGCGGCATACTTCGCATGTGCATCTGCTGCTGCATTTCCTTTTGAGATATGATCTTCTCCATTAGTGTGTGCAGTACATTTGACCCAAGCTAATTCTTGGGTCATTTATTACTTCAATTAATTCAGCTAATAAGAGAGCATGTTGCACTGGGGTGCCGTCAGCTCTCCTAAACCCTCTTCTCCTCCATTTGGACAATCCTGAGTGGACAGTAGACGTGACATATGCGCTGTCAGAATATATAGTTACTCTTTTGTCAAAGCTTTCCTTCAACGCCAAGATCAGTGCAACCAATTCTGCTGCTTGAGCAGAGTAATGTTGTGGTAATTGTACGCATTTCACTGCCACATACACCAATTCCTCTGTCATTTTTACCACTGCTGCCCCAGTTCTCCTTATCCCATCACTTTGGTCTATTGTTGATGACCCATCAATGAACAAGAGCTCTCCTCCATTTAGCGCGTCCTCTTCAACTTTTCTAGTACATGAGTACCTTTTGGTAGTCTGCGTACAATCATGTGCATAGTCGCCTTCCTTAATCACTTCCGCTATAAACCTTGCAGGATTAACTGTGCTGCATCTAAAGATTGATAATTCTGGTCTAGATAAGATGATCTCATAACCTGACGCCCTCTGTGTGGTTAGTGTGGACTTAGGCTTGTTCAATATTGCAAATAGTGCATGTTCCACAAATAGTGTGGTTGGGCACCCCATTGTGATTGATGATGCTTTCTCTACCGCAAAGGCAGCTGCGGCAAGACCTTGTTCACAAGGGAAATGTCCTAACATTACAGGATCCAAGTGACCACTGTAAAATGCTACTGGTTTGTAACCCATGCTTGTTTTTTGAGCCAACACTGCTTTCATTACTGCTGAGTCGCAATGTGAAAATATAAAGAATTGTCGTTCATAGTCTGGGGTGGCCAGTACCGGAGCAGTTGATATTGCATCTTTCAGTTCATCAAAGGCCTCTTTCATTTCCATTGTCCACCCCAATTTTTTCTCCCCTTTGTTAGCTTCTCTTAATGCCTCAAGTAGGGGTCCTATGTATGAGCTGTAATCAAATACCCATGCTCTACAGTAGTTGCACAGTCCCAGGAACTGCTGCAGTTCCCTCACCGTTTGTGGCAATGGCGTTTTTGATATGGCCTGTGCTCTTTGTGGTGCAATCTTTCTTCCGTATTGGGATATGAACTGGCCAATGTATAGTACCTGTTCCTGACAGTACTGTAACTTCTCTTTGTCTACCTTGTAACCCTTTTCAGCCAATATTGTCAGCATCTTCAATGAGTCCTCTCTGCATTGTTTTTTCGCTTGTGCTGCAAACTATTATATCGTCAACATACTGCAACACTGTGCTTTCCACTTCAATGTTTCCAAAGTCCATCTGTATTACTCTGTTGAAAATTGAGGGTGACTCGCAGTACCCTTGTGGCAATCTGGTGTGTTTCCATTTTGTGTTTCTGTACGTGAAGCTTGTTCGATCTTGTGAGTCTGGGTGCAGGGGTATTGAGAAAAAGGCATTTTTGAGGTCAATCTCTGTAAATCGTGATGCCTCTGCTGGAATGCCACACAATATTGTGGCCGGGTTTGCTGCTATGGGGTATTCTGCTTCCACTATGTTGTTCAAGGGCCTGAGGTCCTGGATGAAATGCCAAGACCCTCCTTTAGCTTTGCGCACTGGATATACAGCTGTGTTACATGGTGATTCTGATGGTACCAATATGCCATTATTTATAAGGGCCGTTATTGTTTCATATATGCCCTCATCTGCCTCTTTTGATAGTGGGTATTGCTTCACTCTAGGGAGTATTGCACTTTTTTTCAACTTTATTCTTACTCCCCCTATACTCTTTATGCACCCCACGTCATAGGGACTAGTAGTCCATAATGATGTTGGGACTTTCGCCATATCCTCCTCAAAGAAGGGAACTGGGGTGGATGTGGGTGTTTCAAGTGCCATTGCAATTTTCTGTGCCACTTGTTTGTATGTCACTCTTAGCCATATTTCTACACTCATCATAAATACCTTTTCACCTTCTTCCTTTTCTTCTGAAAAGAGCTCCTCGTCTGACACCTGGGTGAGCCTGCATCCTTCAGCTAGGGCTATCACTGCCCTCCATGCTCTTCCTTCTCTGTCTTGGGCATGTACTGCAATATAATCAGCAGTTGCTATAATGCTCTCCATGCTCACTGAAATCACCTTTCCTTCTGGTTCATTGGCTGGTGTTTCTGGTCTAAACAAATAGGCTGCTGGCCTCCTCCAGATCGTTCCTTCTATTCCTGGCATCCATGCGAATGCCATGTCTGTTCCGTACTGGAATAGTTTGCCATCTACTGGCTCAGCCCTAATCACTGTCTGTCCACAATATGCTTGCATAATTTGTCGTGCAGTGAGCATGTTTATTCCTGGAGTGGAGCAAATTATGCCGTCCTCCGTAAAGGAGATCGTCATATTCAACTTGCTCATTATGTCTCTCCCCAGTATGTTTACTGGTGAGGCCCTAGAATATAAAAGCGGGACGGACATGTCAAAATCCCCTATTGATAAGGGAATGTTATCAGTAAAGGGAACCAACCCCCTAGCCCCAGAGAATCCTTGGGTGTTCATGGCTTCACCTGACATCTTAAATTTACCTTCCCTTATGCAAGACCGGGCCGCCCCAGTGTCAACAAGGAATGACAATTTTTTGTCACCTATCGTTACCTCTATGCGTGGTTCCTCCGCACTATTAGGTGTTACCGACAGGATGGGACACACCAAGGCCGTCTGTGGGCTGTCCTATTGTGGATATAATGATTGACCACTTCCTGTGTAAGGGTTGTGTCCCAGGACCATCACCCTTCCCAGTTGTGTTTGCTGTAGTTGTGTATTGGTAGTGGTTACGTTATGGTCTTGAATTTGGGCAGGTTGCTGTACTTGCTGCACTTGACGTTGTTGTGTTAGTGCTACCTGTTGTTGTGGTAGTGAATATGCCTGTGGCTGTTGTTGTGTTACTAGTTGTTGCTGCACATTTCCTGGTTGCAGTGCCTGCTGTTGTTGGGTGTCCTGCTGTTCCCTTGTAGGTCCTTGTTGTCCCTGTTCTCCCCATGATGGTGTGCCTGGTCTCATTCTACATGTGCGTGACATGTGCCCTAGTAATCCACAAATCCAACATACCGGTGGTTCCCTGTTCTGCCATGGAAAGCTCCCTGAATTGTCCTGGTATACTGGTTGCCCGGAGTGGTAGAAATTTCTGAATCCTCCCCCTTGCTGTTGTGTGTTATAACTGTATCCCCTCCCCCTCATCATTCCCCCCCCTTCCCCTGTTGTAATTATAATATCCGGCTCCTGGCGTTGAGTATCCTCCTCCCATGTCAGTCGTGTATGGTTGGGGTGGTGGCAGCTGTTGTGCTACAATCTGTGATGATTGTATTTGGGAGGGATCTTGTGCAGCCACTACTTGTGTGGGGTTTTGAGTCATTGTTGCAGGTGTAGTTATTAGTGCACCTTCCATCGTGTATTTAGTAAGTTTTTTCTGTACCAATTTAGCCACTTCCGCTTTTCTATCCTCTTCCTTTTGTTTCATCTTTTCTTGCCATGTCCTACAATGATGTACTATCGTCAGTTGTATTTCTGGCCATGCTTTTGCTTCCATCCCCACTACCTTCTTCAGTTGTTTCTGAACTGCTTCTGGGAGCCCTTGTATTAGTATATGATAGAATATTGCTGGTGTTTTGTCCCATTGTTCTCTAGTTTCCATACGCCACTTCTCTTGAATTTCCTGGATATAATCAACAGGATCTTCGTTGTCACGCATCTTGCGTGAGGTAATTGCTCCTATGTCTGATGTGTCTGGGTACTGTACCCTCAGCGCTTGCCATAATGCATGTCTACAGTTTGCGAATGGTGCCCCATCGTGTGATGTGTTTGTTATTGTGACCCCGGGGAAGCCTGCTCTCTTCCAGATGTCATCTGCTGCATCCCCCAATATTGATATTAGAAGGCCCTTTACATCCCCAGCTGCCAGTTTCTGTCCTGCGGTGTGTTTTTCCATTTCATATATCCATTTTCCCGCACCTCCACTTAATGATGGGAGCCTGCACTTTATATTTTCCTTGTCTGCATGCTTCCAAGGGACGTATTGTGGTCTAACCCCTCCCCTCTCCAGAAGTGGCATTAAGTTGTGTCTTGTTTGACCCCCTGGGTTCCACAAAATCGAGTCCGTGCACCCCTCCTCTTCTTCCGTGCCTTCTACATCGTCAATTGGGTCCATATTTCCCCTGCTCGTAACTGTTTCTCCTCCATCTATTCCCCTTCTTTCATCATTTCCTTTATTTAATGTGGGCGTGTGTATTCGTTCTCCCTGCCTGCGTTCAGGGAGGTCTCTAAGCCTGCCTGCATAGGGTGTCAGTTCGTGGGGGAAGGGTGCGAGTTTAGGTGGGCATGTTGCACGTAATGAGTGTGGGGTGGTGGAGCATGTTGGACGGGATGATGAGGGTGTAGCTGCACGTGTCTGCCTTCCCGCCATTCCTTGCTCTTCCCCCTCACTTCCCTCCAGTTCTTCCTTTCTCCTGCAGGCCCATGGTGATTCTCTATTTGTCCGGGTGATGTATAATTTATCTAGGCTTTCCCTTTCACTATTTCTTCCTTCCTTCTCCATTCCTTCTTCTTCCTCACTACAAAAGTCATCCAGGAATGGCAACCCCCAATCTGTCTTTTTCCCCCTAATCGTTACTGTTTTTAAGTTTATTAGATCCGTTCCTCCCGTTTCTTTTTTACCAATTGCTCCCCTTTGTTCTGATGTTGTTGCTACTTCTGTGTCTCTGTGTACATACCTCCTTACTTCACTCTCCCCTCTCCTATCTTCTCTTTCCCCTTCATTTTTCTCCGCTATTTCTCTACCAATTTTCTCTTTTCTTTTTCAATTCCTCCATTACTTCACTACTCATCTTTTCCAATATCCTTTCATCTTCTTTCTTCCTTTCCCATCTCGCTCTTTCCCGCTCTAATATACCCTCTATCATCCTCCCTTCTTCGTATTTCCTTGTCGTTTCTGATAGTAATCTCCTCTTCCATATTTCCATTTCTTTTTCTTTCTCTTCTTCCTCTCTTTTCTTGTCACGCAGTGCTGCTCTGGGTACCCTTTCTGCTACTGCCTTTACCCTTTCGGCTTCTCTCTTTTGCTCCTCAGTTCGTTCCCTCATTTTTTCCAACTCATTCTTACTTTCTTTCCTTTCCCGTGCTCTCTCTCTTTCCTCTCTCTCGAGCTGCTTGATCAGTGTATTCTGCTCATCCCTTAATTCTGCTAATCGTTCCTCCAAAATCTCTTCATTTTGTCATAACAGCTCTTCCTCCTTTCTTTTCCCCTCTCCCCCTTTCATTTCACTCTTCCTGGTATTATCCTCGTCCATTTTCCTTACTACCTCCTTCTCTTCTCCTGTTAATGAACCTCGTAATTTTAATAGTACCTGCGCAGCTACCCACTCATCATGTCCTATTTTCGCAATCTGCTCTTTGCCAGTCCTCCCCTCCCCTGCGGGCGTCTTCCTATGAGCTGTTCTCGTCGTACTAGTCCGCTCCCTTCCTGTGTGGCCACCTGTAGCTGTATATGGTGGCGGGCTGTATGCCGGGTTTGAGTACCCCTCAGCCGCCCTTAATTGTTCTCTTACTATTTCTCCTAGTTCTCTTAAAGGATACAACCCCCCTCCCTCCGTTTCCACTACCTTCGCTAGGGGCATATCGTCGCTCTGTTCCTTTTTTATTTCCTTTTCGTTTGAGTTGTTGCTCTTTTCTCCTCCCTCTTGTCCGTTCCCCGTGTACTGTGTGCCTTCACTCTCTTTTTCCCCATTCTCTCCTTCCTCCTTAATCTTCGCTTCCGTTGTTTCCCCCATAGTGAACATTCCGTTTGGTCCTGGTCGGGACCCTTGGAACATCCTCCATAAGTTAAACACCTCCACGTGGTGTGTCAACTTCTTCCCCTTGTATGTGTTATGCAGATGGGTTAATAGTGAATGTTGGGTATATGGATCGAAACTGCCATTAGGCGGCCATGGTGTCGTCATTTTGTTGTCCGTCCCCTGTGTCCATTCTATGCTGTATTTGATCAGTTTTTCCCTATGGGGTGACAGTGTTTTACATATATGCTGCAGCGGGGTATTGAGGGTGTTTCCCCACCCTCCCGATCCTGTCCCATGTGACATAGTAGCACTTCAATTGTTATCCTCCCTCTATATAGTAGTGGTTAACTTGCTAATAGTGTATGCTATACAATTTCAGATCTTTACCTGGCCCCGTAATTTTGGAGACTTGCGATTGTCCGCTAAAACAAAATAGTAAAATATAGCATATATATTTATATATTATTTTCTTTCTTTTCTTCCTTTACCGAACACCTTTACGGCCCCCTAAGGCCGAGGCGCACGTAGCCTCCTGCGGCTGCGTGCCCTGTATGACGTTCTTATACAGCCGTCCCACTTTGTTTTACCCCTCCTCCTCTTTCTTCACTTGTCGTGGCCGGTGTTCTCCATGCGCTGCCACGCCCCCCCTTTTCACCTTGCCCCGATCTACTCGTTACCGTTTATCTCCTTCTCCATTCCCTTACCATTATTCTCTTCCCCACCGCTCTCCGAAAAATGCCTTGCGTTCGAGATATCCTATGAAAGCCCTACTGGTGATGTCACCGATAGCTTCCAAAACTACTGGTAAGTTCTTTTCATGTTTTTAAAAGGCCAAAATATGCTTGTAATCCACCACCGTTAACCCTACAGCTGTCCTCTTGTCACGCCTGGAACAAGGTAATCAACAATATAATCGCACTGCGCACGCTGCGTCGCCTCGCTTGTGATACGCCCCTCGACAGGAGGGCTTAACCAGCCAATTATCTTCCGTGTTAGGCAACCAGCTAGCTACCGCCTACAGGGAAACGTCATCTATCTATCAAGTTTCCTGCTCGATCAATAGGGATCCTCATCTACTCATTGATCAATAATCACCAAATCATAGTAAACCGCACACACACACACCCTTACACGTTGTCGCGACCTAGGCCAATCAGTTTCTACGAGCGGCCGCACGTGATGTTTTCGTGCTCCGCCCCCTCCTCTTCCGTAACGTAGCAGACTGCTCTCGCACTTGTCCAGCTACCATTCACTTCACCGTCAATACTAATTTATCAAACCTTCGCCGCGCACCTGTGTAACACCTCCCGCCTCCCGTATTCATTTCCTCCCCCCTCCCTCACAATTTCACATTGCTTGTTGGGCGTGGCATACTCACCAAGTTCTCTTGATGCGGGGCCGCTCGACTGCGTGCACCCCTGCAAGCAGCTCGCCACCTCCCCTCGTCTGGACCACGTCTGGACACTCGCCAACCGTGGGCGGGATACTGCTCAACTGGCTCCCAAAGGCCAATATCCGGATTGCGCTGTCCGGTCTTATCGCAGTTCCGCGATGGTCCTGTAGTCCTCAAAAGGGGGCAGCGGCAGAGGTGGCCGCGCCGCCGGGCCTCCTCGCAACGGCAGCACTAGGAAAAATAAAATAAAAGCAGATCTTAAACAGATCTCAGCAGTGCCTCCAACTTGTCGGGGGGAAATTCTGCCGGGGTCTGCTGGCCGTCCGCGGACCCCCGGGCAGGGAGGCCCCAACTCCTCCCGCGTATCCCAAAAATGAGTATGAGGCACACGCAAGAAGCAAGGTGGTTCTGCTGTTTATTAAAAAAAAACGGCAGGGATGGGTCAAGGATCGTACGCGTCCGTCCTGACTCCCTCTCCGTGGGGCTCGCAGGCCCTTTTTTACCTCGGTATGACGCGCTACTCGCGTCACCTGGGAAAGTTAGCAAAAAACCTATCGCCACTCTGGATTGGTTCCTCGAGTGGTAGGGTTAGTATAGCATACGTATAGAGAACGCTGTTAGTGGTTGAGGGTCAGTCAGGTGGTATACTTGGGTTGTCCCTTCAATTAGATACATGAAAATTGTTACATGAAGACCCCTGAGGATTGGCTAATGTTAATGGCGTCAGTGATAAGCGCTCCATGTTCTGATTGGTCCACTCGCGAGCCCCCCAGTCTGGGACCATCGTTGTTCCCAGCTCGCGGTGCACCTGTCATTTGCAACAATATATAACTATGGGTATGTGCAGACAATGCGAGGATTTGTTCATATGCTGGAGGCCAGACTACTCCCACCGCCGCAGATGTCCATTGGGTCGCTTCATTGTTGCTGCCTGTGTCTCAAAAACGTGGGATCCAGGCGCCTCCTTCCTCCTGGGTCTGGCACCCTGTCAGGTTCGGCTTGGTCACGTGAGGAGAGACCGTGGTTGAGGCAGAATTCTGCACATTTAATATTGCATTTTCCACTGTATGTCTGGCTTAGTTTGCAGGTGTGACCTTGGCTTCGGCTTGTGTCATGCGAGTTTGCAACATTGTGCCCTTGACTGTCTGTTCTCCTCACTTGTCCTTCTCTTATCATTTTCATAATTCCTTCTCTATCCAGCACAACTCATTTTGCCAAACCAAGCCAACCCGGACACAACTTGGTGCCCGGTTCTCTCCCTTTGAGAGACACAAACGGAGCAACACCAGTGATGGAGTGTGGGGTGGTTAGATAGCTCCACGTCACGTGTTTTAACACCTCCTTCCATGGTTGCCCCTTGTTCAATGCACTCTGAATACCTCCTTTGAGATACCTATTCACTCTTTCTACCAGTCCGTTTGCTCTGGGATGATATAGAACAGTTTTTGTGTGCTTTATACCATAACTAGACAGAAAGTTTTTCATTTTCGCTGAAATAAACTGCACTCCATTGTCTGTTACTAGCTCAGATGGAACACCCTTTCTCATAAAAACTTTTTCAAAAAATGTAATCAATTCACTTGCGTCTCTTCTCCCACTGACTCCCACTCTATCCATTTAGAATGAAAATCTACTAATACCAACAAATATTTACCACTCTCGCCCAAACATGCAATGGGGCCCATGATGTCAACAGCCAATTTTACCCAAGGCTGACTCGGAATAGTATTAGGAATCATGGTAGTTTCACGAACCACTTTACTCTTATCACCAGACTGACACATCACACAATTTTTGACTTTCATTTCTGCCATTTTGTCTAAACTCGGCCACCAATAGCTCTGTCTCAACTTATTCTCTTCATTGCTCCCTCTCCCGGATGACCCTGGTGAGCCAAGTCTATCAATATCTTCCTAATTCCTTCCGATGGTACACAATATTTTCCCTTTCCACAACTTATCATTCATCCAATATAATTAATCTTTAACCTCCCACCATATCTGGAAGTTTCTGTCTAACAACTTCCTTTCTGGCCACCCTTCCATGGTCCATGTCTTCAACACTTTCAAATTTTCATCCTTCTGCCCTTCTTGCAACCACACCTCTTGCGTAACAGCATGCTCCACCTCAGCTACAACAGCTTCATCCAACATCTCCTCTTCCATTCTCTTGCCAGAGTCTCCTTCTTCTTTCCCTGGAAGTCTAGACAGATAATCTGCCACCACGTTGTTCTTCCCGGGTAAGAAACTCACCTCAAAGTTAAACAATTGCAATCCCAACCCCCATCTGTTGATTCTAGGCGATCCCATTGCCCACTTGGCACCCTCAAACAACTGAACCATGGGTTTGTGGTCAGCCCTCACCACAAATTTTCTACCCCACAGGAACAACTTAAAATGGTGAATAGCCCAGAACATAGCAAGTGTTTCTCTTTCAATGACAGAATAATTGGCTTCAGCCCCCCTCAGTGGGCGTGAAGCAAAAGCAATCACTCTCTCCTCTTTATCCTTGTTGTACTGTACCAGTGTTGCACCCAACCCTATGCCGCTAGCATCCACAACCAACACACATGTGTCATGTGCTACAAACTTTCCAATTGACGGTGCACTTATTACTGCCTCCTTAATATCCTTAAATGCCTCTTCACACCCACTACTCCATGCAAATGTCACCCCTTTCCAAGGAGTTCCCTCAAAGGCATAGACAAACTCGCAAAGTTTTCAACGAATCTGTGATAATACTCTGCAAGTCCAAGGAACAACCTTACTTGTTCCTTATTCTCCGGTCTGGGTGCATTCTTGATTGATTCTACCAGGCTCTTTTTAGGTTTCACTCCACTTTTATCAACAACATGCCCCAAAAATTCCACACTCTCCACCTTTACCCTACATTTACTCCTCCTTACTATCAACCCAGCTTCATCCAATCTCTCCAACACCCTCACAAGAATCACATCATGTTTAACCTCAGAGTTAGCATGGACAAGAATGTCATCTTGAAAAACTACTACATTTTGTACACCTTCCAACACAGTTTCCATTATTCTCTGAAAACCAGAGGCCGCTGACGCCAGTCCAAATGGCATTCTGCAATATTTAAATGTTCCCAACGGGGTCACAAATGCCGTCAACATTTGACTTCCTTTTAGCAAAGGCACCTGATGATAAGCCTGGGAAAAGTCTATCACTGAAAACACACTTGCACCCTCAAGTGTAGTTAGTTTTTCTCCAATGTTGGGAAGGGGGTGTTTCTCAACCAAAATGTTTCTGTTTGAGTCCCTTAAATCTACACATAGCCTGATGTCACCATTAGATTTAGCTGCTGCAACCACTGGTGAAAGCCATTCAGAGCTCTCCACTCTTTCAATAATTCCTCTCTGTAGTAGTTCTTGTATTTCTTGCTTCACCTTCTCATACAAATTATGTGGTATAGGTCTAACCTTGTGTACTTTGGGTACAGCACCTCTCTTTAGGACAATACCATGTTCAAAGTCCTTCAACACCCCCAAATTCTCTGAAAATACTCTGGAATATTTTTTTTTCCCACATGTCCTTCACTTCTGCCACAGTCACTGGACATTCAGCACTAGCTTGAATCCTTATACCCAGTTTCCTTTGTTCTGCCCACCCCAACAAGGATGATCCTTCTTGTGTGACATACACATCGGCATCAAAACTGCGACCTTTGTATTTTATGGACGCTTGAATTTTTCCAAGAACCTTGATCCTAATATTTCCATATGCATATGGTTCAATCATATGTTCACTTAGCTGCTCTACACTTCCTTGTACACATCCTTCATATGTCTTCCTCGATATAAAAGTCCCTGGTGAACAACTGTCAGCCTTCATTGTCACCACCCTGCCCTGGATCAAGAAGACATCAGTAGGTCCTTTTCCTTCAGGGTATAATTCTGCAACTTCCAATACATGTTTACCCTGAACCGGTACTCCATGGCTTTCTTCTTGTTCAGGACTGCCTATGTCAACACTGTTGACTTGCCCCGACTCCTTGCAAACTCTCTCAAAGTGACCTCTTTTCTTGCACTTCAAACAGTTTATGTTTTTTGCCGGACAGAAAACACTTGAGGCTACATGCCAATTGCTGCCACACTTGAAGCACTTGACTTCTCTGAAAGAATTCGGCCTTCTTGAGTTAGGATTCCTAATTGCAGCAACCTCACTCTCAGACTTCTCTGTCTTCATATTTAACATGTACTTGCTGGTTTGTTCCATACTTTGCGCCATTTCCACTGCTGCCTCCAGTGGAAGATCTTTGTACAACAACATTTCTTGTATTCTTGTACTACTAGTACAACGTAACAATTGATCTCTCATCAATGAGTCCGCGAGAGTACCAAAATCACATGAATGACTGAGCGTTCTCAATGCAGCTATGAAGTTCTCAACGGGTTCTTGTGGCTCCTGCACACTTTTGAAAAACTTATGTATCTCAAATGTGACATTTTCTTTGGTTCAAAATGAATTTCAAGCTTCTTTTCAGGCGTGCTATAAGAGTCAGTCTCCCCTTGACCTTCTTGAGGTGATTCGGGTAACCCATCGTACACACTGCGCCCTTCCGCGCCCAAATTGTGCAGAAGAATGGCCTCCTTTCTTGCAGATGAAAACTTATCACCACCTATAGCAATGCGATAAGTGTCAAACAGCTTCTTCCATCTGTCCCATCTTATACTGGGTGTGCCTGCTTCTGGAAGAAATGGTGGAGGTGCTGCCATACTAGCTGCTGCCATGATGACACTTTGCTTGAAAGTAACCTTGGATCTGAATTTTGCAGCACTTAACTTTTAAAGTATTTTGTTATTTGCGAGATGTGTAGGTTTTTGTCACCATATCGTCAAAACAAAATGCAATAACTTCAAATGTAGTAGAGACTGTACTGCAATTGCCAGTGTTCTTTTCTCTGTCACTAGACCCTTTAAGTGCACTCTTCTGAAGAATGTGCAGTATATTTTGAGCTGTTCCACTGCCACAAGGGCTAAGTTGTGTCCTTGCAAACACTGAGAGCATGTTTTCCTTTAAATTTTCCTCCAAGTGCCCATAGGAGCCAGAGCAAAGCCTCCCCAGCAACAGCGAAAAGTCACTTTTTGCATCCCTTATTTTCTCAGTAGTCCGGCTTCAAAATGTATATGCACGTTTGTAACAGGGAATACGGTAAAACTGTTGCACTTCCTCCTGCAGGACTACGCCGTCCTCAAACCCCTCCCCTTTTCCTTTCCTCCTCACCTTATGTTAGTTGTACAGGAAGAAAGGGCGGGGCTGGGCACCACGAAGCGCAGGCACGAAAAATGTGATGCCCCCAAGCGTGGAAGTTATCGGCAGGAGACTCACGAAGCCTACGGCGCTGATGTCCCCCGCGGGCCTGGGTTCACCTCGTCGCCATTTGAAAGGATTTGACCGACACAGGTAGGTGGGTTAAAGCGTAAGCTTTATTATAATGCAGGCCCGCAGGGATAACCCGTCCAACTGCGACTCCGCCAACCGTCTCTCTGTCCTGCCTCGCGCCCGCTACAGAAGGAAAATAAACACAGGCACGAGGAAGGCCAGAGAGGCAGGCGCAAGCCCAAACAAGCAAATCAACATCCCTACATAATGCTGCACAATATGTGCATCCGTCGGAATGTGCCCCTGCCCCCTGACGGGGGACTGCTACCACCAGATGATGATGAAGGGGAGGAGGAGGAAGAAGGGGCAGGACAGCATCATGGTGCCGATGCACAGGAGGGATGTGCCGTGCGGCAAGCATTGATTGGACAATATTACTGACACACAAGTCAACAGAGGGTGTCATGACATGAGGACATAGGGCACTAGGTGTGGGCATACATGTACACTATGCACTGTCAGATATCAAAAGACACATGCGCAATGATGAATGTCCACATTGGTTTACCTTTGCAACACAAACGGTGTATTGAAATTGAAAATGTCTAAGTGAATAACAAACCCGGAACCACCCCATCCCCCTCCCCCTCTCCCCAAATCCCCCACACACCCTCACCCCTCTCCCACTCCCCCCCAACTCCCCAACACTAGTCCCATGGTGTCCACGTAGGCCACATGTGGCTGGTAGGCAAGTTAATCTGTGCTCCTGGAGCCAGGGGGAGGCATGTCCCGGCGGCACTGGGAACGGAGTGACCGACGCAGTGGGCTCGTCCGTGTCGAGTTACTGGTCGACGGGGTGTCCTCATGCTCGGCCTGTTGTGAAGGACGTACAGCCTCCAGGGCATCGGCAATGCGGCCGAGGACCTCACACAGACGGTTGGTGCTGTCCGTCACCACCTGCCGCATTGTCCTTAATTCCTCCCACCACTTCTCCCTGCCCTGCCGAGTGTCCTGCATCTGCTCGCTGATGAGGGCGGTGAGCTGCTCTGCATGCTGCGCATTATCCGATGGTGTGTTGTCCCTGCAGAGGATTGTGCTGCCATGACCTGCCAGGGCTTCGCCTGGGAGACTGGGCACAGGACTGGCTTGTTCCTGTGATGGTCCACGGGCAAATTGGCCAGGTGTCTGTCTCGCCCGAGTCGCTGCATGAGACCTGTGGGTAGGAGCTGGCCTCTGGGGTGTGGACGACTGAAAATGTGTCCTCCTCTGCCACTCCACAGGTGGAAAAGGAGCTGTCTACAGATTCCAGGGGGGTCGTGCCTGCCACCTCCCCAGCCACGCTTAATTCCTCAGACCTTGACGTTGCCGATGTTCCTGGCGCCAATGCAGGGAGGGGTGGGAGAGGTGCACCCACCATGGGCTTTGCATGAGCCGGTGTTAGGCTTCCATGTGTGCTCTTCCTGGCTGGGATGCGGCAGACCCTGCCTTTGCCCCTGGAGGTGGTGGGACATCTGGTCTCATGGTCCTCGCTTTCATGCTCACTGCCTGTGGTGGTAGAAGAGAGGGACGGCATGAGTGATGATTTGAGAGCCAACTTTCATACATGGCTACAATCACATATTCAGTCATTTGGGGGATATGGGCATTTGGGTATGCAACGGCACTACATTCAATTTACGGGTGGGATATGCATGCAGGTGTCGGTGTCCCTCAGTTTGGCCGGGTACTGTGCTGTCTGACTAGCACACTGTCCACAACAACTGCCCAATGTGCCTCATGGGACAGGCCACTTCGTGCAGTATGTGCAATGTGCGTTAAGCCCTTGCACTGGGAACTTGCTTGGGTCGCAGTTGCTTTGGCATGAATTTAAAGGGGGGACACCATGCCGTGACTCCTTGTCCAGGCCTTTCAAGTGTATGGCATGGCATTGGCATTGGCAGTGTTGACTTTGGACACTCACCTCCGTCAGCGGACAACGGTGCCCCACACTCCATGTTGCCGACCCCTTCAATTGATTCTTGGCCAATCAAGCCGGCACAAGTCTCTTCCCATGGCATCAGTTTAATGGGGGAACTTGTGCCCCCTCCAGTCTCCTGGGCCTGGCTGCGGTTTGCCGAGAGGATGCTCTGCACCCTCAGCCGCAGGTCGTCCCACCGCTTGCGGCAGTCCTTGGGGGTCCGGGGTGTGTTGCCGACTGCGCTCACCCTCTGGCCCACTAGGGCCCAGATGTTTTTCTTCCTGAGCACCGGCCCTCTCCACATTTCTCCGCTGAAGACGATGTCAGCATGCTCCACAAGGGTGTCCACCATCATCTGCAGTTCGTCGGGGCTGAAGCGCTCCTTGCGGAGCCGTATTGCTCCCTTCTTGGGTGCTTTTGGCATTCCTGGTGCTTCTGTTAGGCTTTTCCAAGATTCACAATGGTCCAAGGGGTCCTGCCTGGTGAGGATGGCAATTGATTGTGTTTTTAAAGATGGCCGCCGCGCTCCTTCCGTTCCTGTGCGATGATGCTATTTCTGGTTCCGCTATTTAGCGGTGACCATAATTTACGGTAGCCGTAATTTACAGCCACCGCCATTTACAGTCACCGCTATTGCCGCTTTACTCTATGGCGGTAGTGTTATGTACGGTGCGCTTCATGCCGGTAGGGGCTTTTTGGGGCACTTTTGCAGCATGGCGCTAGGTACATTACCGGCATGGCGCAAAGCTTGTGCCCGCGCAGTCGTAATAGGCCGCTTTTAGCGGTCTATTACAAGCTCGGACACGGTATTTGCTCCATGCCGGTAATGACCGGTACTTACCTCCAGACTCAGAATGAGGCCCATATTGTTCATATTATCATCGTCATTAGTAGTAGTATTAGATCATAGCGCACTGAAGCTTGCCTGTACAAAAGCCAAATCCTGCAGCCTCAGTCAGTAAGGCATGTTTCCCCCGCTGGCTTGGCTAGATGCCTCCTCTGTCTTTGCCTCGTGAGGCTGTGGAAGCCTCCCCTGCATTTGTCTTGTGAGGCTGTGGAAGCTTCACTGGCGTTGCCATGCGTGTTTCCCCCGCTGGCTTGGCCAGATGCCATCCCTGCCACGCGTTTTTCCCCCGCTGGCTTGGCCAGATGCCTCCCCTGCAATTGCCTCGTGAGGCTGTGGAAGCCTCACTGGCGTTGCAATGCGTGTTTCCCCTGCTGGCTTGGCCAGATGCCTCCCCTGCCACGCGTGTTTCCCCCGGTGTCTTGGCTAGATGCCTCCACTGCCTTTGCCTTAGTGGGTCTGTGGAAGCCTCACTGGCGTTGCCTTTCCCTTAATGAGGCTTTCCCCCGCTGGCTTGGCCAGATGCCTCCCCTGACTTTGCCTCACTGGCACTGTGGTATGGTTTGAACTTGAGGTGATGTGCAGCATGCTGGGGGTGGGGGGGGGGGTCTGGTCATGCCATTCTCCAGTTCATGAATCTGCATCAGACTTCTTGTCCTAAGTGTGCACACCTTCCTCTGTCAGACTTTTTCAGCAAATGGCTGCTTACTGAAGAGACCAACACAATATATTGCTCTTATATTTTAGAAAATCGAAGTCACAGCACTGGGCCGCCGTGACCTTTTGTTTGATACAATTCCCCGCCCCCTTAAATATATCTTTACATTTGCATATTTCCTACCTTTTAAAAGCTATTGAAAACCCCTTTTTCACAATAAAGTTTTTGGAGCAAACATATGAAAGGTATGTACTTTCCCCTGGGGAACGCCACGATCTCCTAGTGATGAAAAGGTCCTTATAGTGAGAAGTGTTGAATGAAACTTACTGGCTACAGCTGTTTCACAACCAAGTAATACTTTAGTTTGCTTCTGCCGACCAACGAGTCCAAGGGCTGCTTAATGCTTCTGTTTTGTATTTTTTTCCCTTTCCATTAAAAACTGCAGACACGTCTGAATGGGGGGAATTCGTGACTGTGACTGCCTCTTTAACTAATACCCCAGTATGGTGTTAACCTTTCTAGGGATATCCTTTGATGGGAAAGAGTGTTGATGTCTGGAATGGCAGGAAGTACTCACCTCTTCTCTGCTATGAGAGGACAATGAGTCATCCTTTACTGTTGGTCTTTGAACACCACACACAGTAGTAATAAGCAGCGTTCAGATGCCTGAGGGTTCGTAGCGCTATATACATGCAAATTGTTATTATTATTATTATTATTATTATTGTTATTATTGTTATTATTATTATCCTGACGGTAGGGACAGCAATAGACCTCTGTTCTTGTTCATCTGTCCCTGAAGAGAAGATGATTCATGTCCAGTATTTGGAATTTAGATCAGTCTCTAATCTCAATGAATGCTGCCTTGCCTTAAAAGCCTTCCGACCCCTGAGCTGTCTCTGTTGTACTTTGGACGAGAAGTGCTGTCTCCTGTCACTGAATTAAAGAGGGGTGCTGGGGGGTTTGGGGGGGCTCTGCACTGACAGGGAGCTTGTGATCTCCTCTGTCTAGGGTAATCTATCCCTGAATTCAATCATATGCTTCACGGTTGCGACGCTTAGCCTAATGTCAATCCCTATAAAGTATGCAGAGCCTTCCCCAGGAACATATTATCAAGGATTTGACGTTAAAGAGATGTTTGTAATCCTGTTGCAGAACCTGCAATTATCACCCAAGGCTATGTGATGGCGAGCGTCTGCTCTGTACCTTAGGCACCAATGGAATCATAAAAAAATGTCAACCTGAGAATTGCGACGGCCGAAAATGCCGAAATTATTTTTTTAAACCCCCCTTACACCACATATATATGTGGGGCAGGTATGGGACATTATAGTAGTATGGGGGTATGCGGGGGTCTCCCCCCGCATATCTATGTGGTGCAAAGAGGGTTTAAGTCTGCATTTTCGGCCGTCGCAATTATGTGTGGTCTCAGTGATCACATAGATCCGGCACCAATCATTTTTCTCGTCTGGTGTGAGAGCAGATCTGTTGTCACTTTCCTTAACCACCCAACAAAAAGGCTCGAGTGTCTCTCCATCCATGGCTTGACAGACCTCATCAATGACATCTCTGACCTGCCAGGGCAGAAGACCTGTGGAAACCAAGCAGCCCTGAAACTGACAGAGCCAGAGACCTGCGGAACTGATGTCAAACCAGGGTGGAGCCAGCGTGTGTTCTGCTCACCACCAGCTCTGCAACCAAAGACCATGTCCATTACCCGGTGCCCACCATTGTAGTGCCTGCAGTCTGCCCCCGTGCCTGTTATTTGATGCTGACAGACATCCCAACTTCTACAGGCGTCACCATCAATGGAGCTGTGCCTGTGCCAGACCTCGAGGTTTGCATCACACCTGAGCATCATTAAGCAGGGCTCCATCGCTTCTAAGCCTTCCAAAACCAGCCATTGCTTCTCTGCGGAGTCCAGACTGGTGCCAACACTAAAAACGCATGACCCTGCCTGCGAGAAAGCCTGGCACCACCAGATCTAACAAGAGCCGTGAAGCAGGACCATGGCAGTACTTCACGCCAGTGCTCCAGGTACGATTTTGGGGTGAGAGTATTTTACTACCTCTTTTTAAAGCTGTGAGCAAAATTATTTTTTCTGGAATAAAAATGTAAGTCCCATTTCGAATGAAAGTATTTAAAAAGCGAGTAAAGGTATGTTTTAACTGTAAAACAGAAAACTTTTGTAATAAATATTTCTTTGATCTAAGTTATTCATGTTAATCTAAAGATATATCTTTGACTTATCAGGGCAGGCAGTAATAATAGCAGAGCGCCTTCCTGTGGCACCAGGTACACTACTGGTCCAGACATGTAATTGTAAGTGTAATGGGTTATTAATACCCAGAGGTTTCTAAGCGCGGACACGGGGATCAAACATGTGCTGTTTCCAAAACGAGAGTGTTGCCCCTGAGCTATCCCCCCAAGACTTATCCATGGAGCTGTGAGTCTTAACGCAGAATGATTGGCTCCTGTGTGTCTACTTCCTATTTCAGTTTGGAGTATTTGTACTCCCTAGTTTAATTTTTTTTAGAGTATTTGATTATTTATAGGGAGTAAAACTGTCTGATACACCCCTTATCTGTAGGGCTGCCTGATGCCGAGGATCCAGGGTTTGACAGCTCTAATCTGAGCCCGACTGAAGAACTTTGACTCCTACGCACCTGCCTGATGGCCAGGACCCAAAAACAATAGAGGGATCCAAACCACAGCCCCCCACCTTGTTGTTATACTGCCTTTGGCTTAGGCCCAGCTTGTTTTGCCAAGAGTTTGATTTCAGGGGCGCAGTTCTTCATGAAGGGACCGGCTTGAACTTCAATGCATGGTGGGGGTATGTCTGTAATGTGGGGAGTGAGCCTCGGTGGCAGGATTGGGTAAACAGGGGTTGGGGGGTGCAAGGGTGGGATGGTAGGAGGCGAAGCAGCACTGGAGTAGTGTGTGACAGAGTTTGGGTGGAACGATGGAGGGGATAAGAAAGAGTTGGACAGGGACCCCAACTGAAAGGAAGAAAACATGGATTGTTTTTGGGGAGAGAGGACTGGATATGAGGGGAGATGTAGGAACACGTTTTTGGGACAGGATGTGAGCAGGTAAATATATGTTGGCTGCCAGCGGTTGAGCAATATGCAACTGCATAGAGGGATTAATAGAGGGCGAACAGTGGGATGGGTGGTCAATTGGGGACCAATGAGCAGGTTCGTGTCTATAAATAGAAACTCACCCTATATGTTCATATAGCACTAGTACGCAGACCCTAGTGTATTCTGGTGAGTGGACCATTACACAGACCCTTGTTAATTCCTGTGAGTGGACCACTACACAGACCATTGTTTATTCTCATGAGTGGACCATTACACAGACCCCTGTTTATTCCCTTTAGTGGACAATTACACAGACCCCTGTTTATTCCCGTTAGTGGACCATTACACAGACGCTTGTTTATTCCGGTGAGTGGACCATTACACAGAGCCTTGATTATTGCCGTGAGTGGACCATTACACAGACCCTTGTTTATTCCCGTAAGTGGACCACTACACAGACCCTTGTTTATTCTCATGAATGGACCATTACACAGACCCTTGTTTATTCCGGTGAGTGGACCATTACACAGACCCCTGTTTATTCCCGTTAGTGGACCATTACACAGACGCTTGTTTATTCCGGTGAGTGGACCACTACGCAGACCCTTGTTTATTCTTGTGAGTGGACCATTACACAGACCCTTGTGTATTCCCGTGAATGGACCATTACACAGACCCGTGTTTATTCCCGTGAGTGGACCACTACGCAGACCCTTGTTTATTCTCGTGAGTGGACCATTACACAGACCTTTGTTTATTCCCTTGAATGGACCATTAAACAGACCCATGTTTATTACCGTGAGTGGACCACTACACAGACCCTTGTTTATTCTCATGAGTGGACTACTACACAGAGCCTTGTTTATACCCGTGAGTGGACCACTACGCAGACCCTTGTTTATTCTTGTGAGTGGACCATTACACAGACCCTTGTTTATTCCCGTGAGTGGACCACTACGCAGACCCTTGTTTATTCTTGTGAGTGGACCATTACACAGACCCTTGTGTATTCCCGTGAATGGACCATTACACAGACCCGTGTTTATTCCCGTGAGTGGACCACTATGCAGAGCCTTGTTTATTCTTGTGAGTGGACCATTACACAGACCATTGTTTATACTCGTGAGTGGACCAATACGCAGACCCTTGTTTATTCTTGTGAGTGGACCATTACACAGACCCTTGTTTATTCCCGTGAATGGACCATTACACAGACCCGTGTTTATTCTCATGAGTGGACCACTACACAGAGCCTTGTTTACACAGACCCTTGTTTATTCTCGTGGGTGGACTACTACACAGAGCCTTGTTTATTCCCCTGAGTGGACCATTACACAGATCCTTGTTTATTCCCGTGAGTGGACCACTACGCAGACCCCTGTTTATTCTCGTGAGTGAATCATTACACAGACGTTTGTTTATTCCGGTCAGTGGACATTTACGCAGACCCTTGTTTATTCCCGTGAGTGGACCCATTACGCAGACCCTTGTTTATTCTTGTGAGTGGACCACTACGCAGACCCTTGTTTATTCTTGTGAGTGAACCATTACACAGACCCTTGTTTATTCTTGTGAGTGAACCATTACACAGACCCTTGTTTATTCCCATGAATGGACCATTACACAGACCTGTGTTTATTCCCATGAGTGGACCACTACACAGACCCTTGTTTATTCTCGTGAGTGGACTACTACACAGAGCCTTGTTTATTCCCATGAGTGGATCATTACACAGGCCCTTGTTTATTCCCGTGAGTGGACCACTACGCAGACCCTTGATTATTCTCGTGAGTGGACCATTACGCAGACTCTTGTTTATTCCGCTGAGTGGACAATTACGCAGACCCTTGTTTATTCCCGTGAGTGGACCATTACACAGACCCTTGTTTATTCCCGTGAGTGGACCACTATGCAGACGCGTGTTTATTCCGGTGAGTGGACCATTACACAGACCCTTGTTTATTCCCGTGAGTGGACCATTACACAGATCCTTGTATATTCTCATGAGTGGACCACTACGCAGACCCTTGTTTATTCTTGTGAGTGGACCATTACACAGACCCTTGTTTATTCCCGTGAATGGACCATTACACAGACCCTTGTTTATTCCCGTGAGTGGACCACTACACAGACCCTTGTTTATTCTTGTGAGTGGACCACTACACAGAGCCTTGTTTACACAGACCCTTGTTTATTCTCGTGAGTGGACTACTACACAGAGCCTTGTTTATTCCCGTGAGTGGACCATTACACAGACCCTTGTTTATTATCGTGAGTGGACCACTACGCAGACCATTGTTTATTCTCGTGAGTGGACCACTAAACAGATGTTTGTTTATTCCGGTGAGTGGACATTTACGCAGACCCTTGTTTATTCCCATGAGTGGACCATTACACAGACCCTTGTTTATTCTTGTGAGTGGACCACTACGCAGACCCTTGTTTATTCTTGTGAGTGAACCATTACACAGACCCTTTTTTATTCCCATGAATGGACCATTACACAGACCCGTGTTTATTCCCATGAGTGGACCACTACACAGACCCTTGTTTATTCTTGTGAGTGGACCACTACGCAGACCCTTGTTTATTCTTGTGAGTGGACCATTACACAGACCTTTGTTTATTCCCGTGAATGGGCCATTACACAGACCCGTGTTTATTCCCGTGAGTGGACCACTATACAGACCCTTGTTTATTCTCGTGAGTGGAATACTACACAGAGCCTTGTTTATTCCCGTGAATGGACCATTACACAGACCCTTGTTTATTCCCGTGAGTGGACCACTACGCAGACCCTTGTTTATTCTCATGAGTGGACCACTACACAGAACCTTGTTTACACAGACCCTTGTTTATTCTTGTGGGTGGACTACTACACAGAGCAATGTTTATTCCTGTGAGTGGACCATTACACAGATCCTTGTTTATTCCCGTGAGTGGACCACTATGCAGACCCTTGTTTATTCTCGTGAGTGAATCATTACACAGACGTTTGTTTATTCCGGTGAGTGGACAATTACGCAGACCCTTGTTTATTCCCGTGAGTGGACCATTACACAGACCCTTGTTTATTATCGTGAGTGGACCACTACGCAGACCATTGTTTATTCTCGTGAGTGGACCACTACACAGATGTTTGTTTATTCCGGTGAGTGGACATTTACGCAGACCCTTGTTTATTCCCGTGAGTGGACCATAACACAGACCCTTGTTTATTCTTGTGAGTGGACCACTGCACAGACCCTTGTTTATTCTCATGAGTGGACCAATACACAGAGCCTTGTTTACATAGACCCTTGTTTATTCTCGTGAGTGGACTACTACGCAGAGCCTTGTTTATTCCTGTGAGTGGACCACTACGCAGACCCTTGTTTATTCCGCTGAGTGGACAATTACGCAGACCCTTGTTTATTCCCGTGAGTGGACCATTACACAGACCCTTGTTTATTCCCGTGAGTGGACCACTATGCAGACGCTTGTTTATTCCGGTGAGTGGACCATTACACAGACCCTTGTTTATTCTCGTGATTGGACCATTACACAGATCCTTGTATATTCTCATGAGTGGACCACTACGCAGACCCTTGTTTATTCTTGTGAGTGGACCATTACACAGACCCTTGTTTATTCCCGTGAATGGACCATTACACAGACCCTTGTTTATTCCCGTGAGTGGACCACTACACAGACGCTTGTTTATTCTCGTGAGTGGACCACTACACAGAGCCTTGTTTACACAGACCCTTGTTTATTCTTGTGAGTGGACTACTACACAGAGCCTTGTTTATTCCCGTGAGTGGACCATTACACAGACCCTTGTTTATTATCGTGAGTGGACCACTACGCAGACCATTGTTTATTCTCGTGAGTGGACCACTACATAGATGTTTGTTTATTCCGGTGAGTGACATTTACGCAGACCCTTGTTTATTCTTGTGAGTGGACCACTACGCAGACCCTTGTTCATTCTTGTGAGTGAACCATTACACAGACCCTTGTTTATTCCCATGAATGGACCATTACACAGACCCGTGTTTATTCCCGTGAGTGGACCACTACACAGACCCTTGTTTATTCTCGTGAGTGGACCAATACACAGAGCCTTGTTTACACAGACCCTTGTTTATTCTCGTGAGTGGACTACTACACAGAGCCTTGTTTATTCCCATGAGTGGATCATTACACAGACGTTTGTTTATTCCGGTGAGTGGACAATTACGCAGACCCTTGTTTATTCCCGTGAGTGGACCCTAACACAGACCCTTGTTTATTCTTGTGAGTGGACCACTACGCAGACCCTTGTTTATTCTTGTGAGTGAACCATTACACAGACCCTTGTTTATTCCCATGAATGGGCCATTACACAGACCCGTGTTTATTCCCGTGAGTGGACCACTGCACAGACCCTTGTTTATTCTCGTGAGTGGACCAATACACAGAGCCTTGTTTACACAGACCCTTGCTTATTCTCGTGAGTGGACTACTACGCAGAGCCTTGTTTATTCCCATGAGTGGATCATTACACAGACCCTTGTTTATTCCCGTGAGTGGACCACTACGCAGACCCTTGTTTATTCTCGTGAGTGGACCATTACGCAGACTCTTTTTTATTCCGCTGAGTGGACAATTACGCAGACCCTTGTTTATTCCCGTGATTGGACCATTACACAGACCCTTGTTTATTCCCGTGAGTGGACCACTATGCAGACGCTTGTTTATTCCAGTGAGTGGACCATTACACAGACCCTTGTTTATTCCCGTGATTGGACCATTACACAGATCCTTGTATATTCTCATGAGTGGACCACTACGCAGACCCTTGTTTATTCTTGTGAGTGGACCATTACACAGACCCTTGTTTATTCCCGTGAATGGACCATTACACAGACCCTTGTTTATTCCCGTGAGTGGACCACTACATAGATGCTTGTTTATTCTCGTGAGTGGACCACTACACAGAGCCTTGTTTACACAGACCCTTGTTTATTCTTGTGAGTGGAAAACTACACAGAGCCTTGTTTATTCCTGTGAGTGGACCATTACACAGACCCTTGTTTATTATCGTGAGTGGACCACTACGCAGACCATTATTTATTCTCGTGAGTGGACCACTACATAGATGTTTGTTTATTCCGGTTTGTGGACATTTACGCAGACCCTTGTTCATTCTTGTGAGTGAACCATTACACAGACCCTTGTATATTCCCATGAATGGACCATTACACAGACCCGTGTTTATTCCCGTGAGTGGACCACTACACAGACCCTTGTTTATTCTCGTGAGTGGACCAATACACAGAGCCTTGTTTACACAGACCATTGTTTATTCTCGTGAATGGACTACTACACAGAGCCTTGTTTATTCCCATGAGTGGATCATTACACAGACCCTTGTTTATTCCCGTGAGTGGACCACTATGCAGACACTTGTTTATTCCGGTGAGTGGACCATTACACAGACCCTTGTTTATTCCCGTGAGTGAACCATTACACAGATCCTTGTATATTCTAATGAGTCGACCACTACGCAGACCCTTGTTTATTCTTGTGAGTGGACCATTACACAGACCCTTGTTTATTCCAGTGAATGGACCATTACACAGACCCTTGTTTATTCCCGTGAGTGGACCACTACACAGACCCTTGTTTATTCTCGTGTGTGGACTACTACACAGAGCCTTGTTTATTCCCGTGGGTGGACCATTACACAGACCCTTATTTATTCCCATGAGTGGACCAATATGCAGACCCTTGTTTATTCTTGTGAGTGGAACATTACGCAGACCCTTGTTTATTCCGGTGAGTGGACAATTACGCAGACCCTTGTTTATTCCCGTGAGTGGACCGTTACACAGACCCTTGTTTATTCCCGTGAGTGGACCACTATGCAGACGCTTGTTTATTCCGGTGAGTGGACCATTACACACACACTCTTGTTTATTCCCGTGAGTGAACCACTACACAGACCTTTGTTTATTCCCATGAGTGGACCATTACACAGACCCTTGTTTATTCCCGTGAGTGGGCCATTACACAGACCCTTGTTTATTCCCGTGAGTGGGCCATTACACAGACCCTTGTTTATTTCCGTGAGTGGGCCATTACACAGAGCCTTGTTTATTCCCATGAGTGGACCACTACACAGGCCCTTGTTTATTACAGTGAGTGGACCATTACACAGACCCTTGTTGATTCCCGTGAGTGGACCATTACACAGACCCTTGTTTATTTTGGTGAATGGACCATTACACAGACCCTTTTTTATTCCGGTGAGTGGACCATTACACAGACCCTTGTTTATTCCGGAGAGTGGACCACTACACAGACCCTTGTTTATTCCCGTGAGTGGACCACTACACAGACCCTTGTTTATTCCCGTGAGTGGACCATTACACAGACCCTTGTTTATTCCCGTTAATGGACCATTACACAGACCCTTGTTTATTCCTGTGAGTGGACCACTTCAGAGCCTTGTTTATTCCTGTGAGTGGACCATTACACAGAGCCTTGATTATTGCCATGAGCGAACCAATACACAGAGCCTTGTTTATTCCCATGAGTGGAACACTACACAGATCCTTGTTTATTCCTGTGAGCGGACCATTACACAGACCCTTGTTTATTCCCGTGAGTGGACCATTACACAGAGCCTTGTTTATTCCCGTGAGTGGACCATTACACAGAGCCTTGTTTATTCCCGTGAGTGGACCATTACACAGAGCCTTTATTATTGCCGTGATTGCACCACTACACAGAGCCTTGTTTATTCCCGTGAGTGGACCACTACACAGAGCCTTGTTTATTCCTGTCAGTGGACCATTACACAGACCCTTGTTTTAGCACACATTCTCCTATGTCATTTCACAGACCTCCTTATGCAGAAGTGAGCCCCACCTTGCCCTGAGCATTCCTGATCGGTGATTGGCGGTCTCTATACAGTGGACCTGGGCAGCCTGCCTTGGCATGGCTGCCTGGGCACTGCAGGCAGCATTTACTATTTGGTTTTGCCTGCTTCCGCTGGACACCTCATTTAAAAGGACTTGCTGGAGATTCATCACACTAAGGGCATTAGAAGAGAGATAGAGCATTGTACTTCCTGTTATTCCATGTATATAGTTTATCTGTATTTATTCATTTATTGGATACATGTAAGGCACCTATAAACCAAATGGTGTTTCGGGCGCCACAAGACAAAAAGTGGATTGGGGGGGCAAGGGAGAAAGATAACAATAATGGTCCTACTCAGCCTTGTGACATTCGGATCGTGCAAGTGAGTAACAAGAAGTGTGAGGGGGACGTCTGCGCGAGATGCAAAGTGCAAGGGTGGGAAGGGAAGTGCAGGTTAAAGTTGCGAGAGTGCAAGTGAAAGTGGGTGTAGGAGGTTGGGGATGAGGGCCACAGAGGCTAGGTGTGTGCTGAGGGGAGTCTCATGTCCAGGGATTGCATGGGGCGCAGCGGGTGAAGTTCCTCATGCTAAGGGGGGTTGAGAGTGCAGGGGGGGGACTGATGCCCTGTAGAACTCAAAGGGAACCAGGCAGCCAGACACTGCAGAAGACAGAGGTGTTCACAGGGGAGGGAGAGAGCAAGGGAAGAACAGAAAAGGAGCTTCTCTAGAAGCTGCAGGGAGTCCATTCTAGAAGGAGGCTCCTGCACATGAGAGATCTAGCCCTCCCCCCACACTCTTTGCTTAGAGAAATGTCTGATCTGTAGAGAGTTGGAGCTAGGACCGAAGGGCTCGAGCAGGGAGAAATGTAGGGAAAGAGAGTTGGACATAGCGGGGTCCCAGGCCCCAGAAAGTCTTGTTGATGATGCACACCATCGTGACCATTATCCTAGCAGCCACCGGGAGCCAGTGGAGAGATTTTAGGGCTTGAGTGATGCGGTCCCTGGGCTTGAGGCCAAGGGTAGGTTCTGCAGTCCTAATCTGTATTAATTGAAGGGGCTAAAGGAGGATTGAGGAAGAGGTGTTTGCAGTATCCAGCCTAGAGAGGACCAGAGGTCTAGAGACATTGAGTTTCTGGGTGAAGGTGAGGAAAAGGAGAACGTAACTGCGGAGGGGTAGCTGATAGTGGGCCTTCTTGGCAAGGTGCGCACTGTGAGGAGAGAAGGAGAGAGAAGAGTCAAAGATGACATCAAGGTTGTTTGCCTCACAAGAGGGTGAGGGGAGGGGACCCATAGAGGGTGGCCAGAAAGTAATAGGGCTGAAGGGAGCATGAGAAGGATCTCAGTCTTACTTGCATTAAGGCAGAGATCATTGGCAGCACACCATGCATGAATAGTAGTCAGACAGTCAGGGATGAGAGAGGAGGAAGAAGAGGCAGTAGAGGGAAGCTTGACAGAGAGCTGTGTGTCGTCTGCATAACACTGGAAGTGAGGAGAGAAGGAGGAGATCAGGTGGTGCCAGAGGGGCGAGGTAGATCATGAACAGCCACGGAGAGAGGATAGAGCCTTGAGGGACGCTGAAGGTGGAGAGTGTGGTAAGGGTGAGACAAGGGCCCAGTTGGACCTGGGATGGTCGGTCAGAGGAAGGAGGTCAACCAGTCCAGTGCCAGGCCAGTGATGCCAAGGGAGTGATGGAGATGATTTGTCAGGGTGGCATGATTGACTGTGTCAAAGACACAGGACAGATACAGGCAATAAGAATGGATGTAGAGTTGGAATCTAGATTTGAGAGCAAGTCATCATGGTATTCAGTAGAGCAGTTTCCATGTCTCTGGCTGCTCTGACGTCAGACTGGTGGTCGTGCACACAACCAACATATTCAGTGTGTTGGATAAATTGGGAGATGACCAGCTTCTCCGGGAGTTTGCCCAGGAAGGGGGTATTGGAAATAGGGTGGTAGTTAGCCAGGCAGGAGGGGTTGACAGAGGGCTTTTTGAAGAAAGGCTGCACAAGGGAGTGCTTGAGGGGTAGCAGGAAGGAGCCAGTGGCAAAGGATTGATTACAGAGATATCCCACGGCTGACTCAAGGGAAGCAATGTTGTCCTTTAATAGTTCTAGGGGTCCTTTTTTGCTGATGCTTTATTTTTTACCCAGTTCCTCCCCTCCCTTCCTACTTCCCTCCCACCAGAGGTATCGCTGGGGGGGGGGGGAGGGCTGCAGCGGTTATAGCCCTGGGTCTTTTGGTTGTAGCCCAGGATAGAAGCACAGGGGCTACAGCCAAAAGGCTAGCTAGTCCTCGAGTCCCAAAGTCCCATCATTAGCCTAGCCCCAGATATTTTCCAGATCTAGCAACACCCCTGCCTCCCAATCTGTCTCCCGCCCTTTCTTCCTTCCTTCCTTACTTACTTCCTATCCTTTATCCTCCCTCTTTCTCTCTCCATTCCTTCCCTCCTGCTCTCCCATCCTCCCTCCCTTCCTCCTTCCCTCCCTCCCTCCCTCCCTCCCTTCCTTCCTTCCTTCCTTCCTTCCTTCCTTCCTTCCTTCCTTCCTTCCTTCCTTCCTTCCTTCCTTCCTTCCTTCCTTCCTTGCTTCCTTCCTCCCTCCCATCCTACTTTCCTTCCTTGCTTCCTTGCTTCCTTGCTTCCTTGCTTCCTTGCTTCCTTGCTTCCTTGCTTCCTCCCTCCCATCCTACTTTCCTTCCTTGCTTCCTTCCGTGCTTCTGTGCTTCCTTCCTTCCTTCCTCCTTCCTTCCCTCCCTCCCCCCCTCTCTCCCTCCCTCTCTCCCTCCCTTCATTCCTTCCTTCCTTAATTCCTTCCTCAAAAATGAATAGGGCGTTATAGTTAGATCCCCATTGAGACTATTCTACAAAGTAAAGGGAAGAAAAGTTATGTCAAACAGATGGCTCCTCCCTCTGACTACCAATCCATGTCCTTACCCTTTGTGACAAAAGCAGTTAAATGTGTATTGTATCCTAAAAAAATATTGGAACTTAAAACATGAGCCGCAATATTCCTGCAAATATGTCTCCATGTCAATGATATCCTTTGATCAAAATATCCTGAATCAAAATTGTAAAGAGTTAAAAAGTTACAAAGTTAAAAAGCGCAAAAATGTAGGCCTTGGTTAATGGAATAATCTCCCTCCAGGCTTTGTGTGTTTTTGGTGGGAAGTGCTGGATCGGGTCTGTCTGAAAATGTGCTCTGTTGATATTCTGCGGTGATATTGTTGCCATGATCCTCCGGATATTTTCACTTGGCTGTGAAATCAGATGGACCCTAAGGCCTCCCCTTGCATGGAACTTCCTCTGCAGGTCAGCGTGCCATGAGCAGCGCTCCATTCTTAGAACACTTTGGCGCTCTTCTTCACTGTGACCTGTCCAGCGACCGCCTATGAGTCGTTGACTTTGGAAAGGTAGACTGGAAAGCCCCAGTCTGAGCCGAACAGATAGGCTGGGAAATCCTGCACCCAATAACGGAAATAGTCAAAGTAATTGGTAATGCCCACCTTATTAACAATCCGCATTCAGTGACTTCCTCCAATATGCCACACATGCCTGCTATCCACTCTCCGCCACCCACGCCACTACCCGGAGAGAGGAAGCGCTCACTCCCCACCGCCACGTGTAGCACAGCTGCAGGACATTAACCTGTCTGCTGTGGTGAGCTCCCGATCAATGGCGTGCTCCACGCAAGCTTTTTCCAATTTAGAGCATTCAGAAAAATGTCTGTCTATCCCCCCCTGGAGACCAGGGTAATTGTGATTAATGCTCTGAATGGGTCTAGACTTGAGGAGGACAGTGCTTTCTGGGCGATTCGCTGGGTTACATCGTGGTCCTGGGAATCATCTCAGCACGTAATTTGTCAATGGTGGTTAACAAGTCACATTGTGTTTCTCCCATCACGGTCAGATTACCCCCAAATCCTTTCCCATCCGGAAATCAACACATTAGAAACTCTGCTTGCAGTTACCTCAGTGACATAAACCCGGTCCTTGAAATTAGATGGAAGTGGGGCGCAATGGGCATTTCTCCTTCTTTCTGCTACTATAAGTAGGAACATTTGTTATATTAGGCTATTGTGATGTATACTGTGTTTATTCAAATAAATGCTTTCTTGACCATCCAACAACTCTTGCCAAGTAATAATATTCTCATGCAGGGGTGTTGCTAGGTCTGGAAAAGATCTGGTGCTATGCTAATGTTGGGACTGCCAGGACTCGGGGCTAGATAGCTTTTTGGTTGTAACCCCTAGCTTCTATCCGGGGCCACAACCAAAAGACCCGGGCCTATAGCCGGGCTCGAGTTTCACTTGCAGGGAGAGCTCAAGCTCTTTCTTTAACCCCTTATATTGTGCAAATTTATGCAAAAAGGACGAGCATACACGTCGCCTGGCACTTAAGGGATGGGGTGAGTTGGGTGGACCATTTAAATAAATAAACAAAACCATTCAAGGAACAATTACATAATTAAAACACAGGTCATTTGCAAAAATATTAAGAACACATATTTAATACAAATAGCAAAAGCAGAGCTGTGATTAAACAACTTCCCACTAACAAAATGGGGGTGGGATTTAGGCTTATTTGGGAAGAAAGTCAAAAATATTCTAAAATGCGCATTGTTTCTTTGAACACATTCCCTCAAGATAACCACCCGGCTAGGGTATTTCTCTGGGTATTCGGGTCACACTGCTAAGTATCCAGTGTGTGGGGGGGGCACTATGCTTAGGCCTGTCACTGCATGCATTCAGTACCTGTTTATTTGTTTGTTTGTTTATCTCAGTCATGTGAAATTGATTGAGCATGCGCACAACGCAGATGTGAAATCGCGAACCTCGATGCCACTCCTTTTGCTTCGCCTTCCCAACGCATGTCTTGGAGTCTTGCCTTGCTTTAACTGGCACAGCAGAAGCAGGCACGATTCGAAGAGTGTCCCCACTGGTCTGCATGTTGGAAGGTCTGTGTGTCAACGTACAAGGCACAATTGCACTTTCGCAGGATATGCGCTTTCATGTAAGGCCCTTCATTCCATTCCATAGAGTTTAGAATGTGCTGTGGAGTAAAGTTTCTAGAAAAAGCCATTGTGCCTGGAAAGGTGCTTCTACTGAGGGCCTCAAGTTAGCTCCTAATTGGTGTTCTTGAGGGGTCACCATTATTCAAATGTTCTTTTGCCAGGGTTAAGAGCAGCTCCATATTATCTGCCACACAATCCAATGTTTCTTTGCCTCTCACATTGCTTTGCTGCAAACAGGAGAACACATTAGTGAAAAAGGCAGCGCCCATCTTGAAATGACACATTCGGTCACTTTATCTGTTGCACTGCCCAATGCATGCTAACCCTTAATGTACTCGTGTGTCAATTATTTAAGCCCATTCGCATTTATGTTAATTTGTTTTACAGTTGTTTGTGTCTGTGGTAGTTCATTAGTTCTTTATTAGTCATTGTTTCTATTTTCAACCCTTGTCAAAACATTTAGAGAAGTTCTGGAGTATATGACAAGTCATTGAAGGTGTGCCTTTTCTGGAATGTTTTCACCTATTGTTTATAACATTAGCCTACTAAATGTTTGTAAAATAGATGCTTGCTCTTATTTCCTTCCTTGGCGCTCAGTGCTCATCATTTGGATGGCAGCCATCTTTAAATGGTGCTGCATATCATCAGTGTTATGCCAGGTGGTGGTGGCCATTTTTGGGAGGGCATTCCCTCACTGGAAATTATTTCCTTTATGGGAATTTCCATAGAGAAAAATGGGTGGCATGTGAAGATGTCACTGACCAAAGAAAATACTGAAACGGCATGATATGTTTAGCATTCAAAAGGTGGTTATTATAGATCTAGGTAGTTGTAAATTAGAAAAAAAACTTTGTTGGTAGTTAGCAAATGTCTGCTTTGTTGGTTGTCCATGCAAATTAGGTCATTGGGCAAAGTTCAATTCCTAGAGGCCACATGATATGATATGATAGTTTATTTATATAGCGCCTATACACAATGTGTTTCAAAGCGCTTTAAGGAGGGAGGGGACATAGGAAAAATACAGTTACATTCAGCAAAAGTCCTTGAAACAATACAGAATGTGAAAAAACTATCATAATAGGCCTGTCAACATTTCTGATAGTGCAAGTGCATAGAACGAGTAAGGCAAGAGGTAATGGAAAGGAAGGGAAAACAGAGCAAGCAGTAACATTACTAAGTCTGACGACAATTTACGCAGTGCAGGTGGTAACAAGAGGCGGGGTGGGAGGGGGGGGACAAGTGGAAGGAGGGGGGAAGGAGAACAAGACACGCTACTGAGCAAAAAGTCAGTGACAAATTGAAAAGTAGGGGAGGGGGGAGGGGGAGAACAACAGGGGGGGGGAACAGACAAGCTGCTATCAAGAGTCACGGGACAGATGATAGGAGTAAGTGCTTGGAGGCGGAGTCTAAGAGGGGGGAGAAAAGGAGGGGGAGTAGGAGGGAAGTTGAAGAGGATGCAAATGAGGAGGGGGTGGAGCGCAGAGCAAGAGGGGGGGCAAGCAGGGTGAGGGCACACAGATACTCACGGGGGGGCAAACAGAATCTCCGGGGGGGCAAATAGACACTCAAGGGGGTCAGGGGGGTGTAAACAGATACTCATGGAGGGCAGGGGCAGAGGGGGGGCACACAGATACTCACAGGGGCAGGGGGGGCACATAGATAGTCACAGGGGGCAGGGGGGCACACAGATACTCACGGTGGGCAGGGGGGCAGATAGATAGTCACAGGGGGCAGGGGGGGCACATAGATAGTCACAGGGGGCATGGGGGCACACAGATACTCACGGTGGGCAGGGGGGCACATAGATAGTCACAGGGGGCAGGGGGGCACACAGATACTCACGGGGGGCAGGGGGGGCACATAGATACTCACGGGGGGCAGGGGGGCACATAGATACTCACGGGGGGCAGGGGGGGCACACAGATATTCACGGGGGGCTGGGGGGGCACACAGATACTCTTGGGGGGCAGGGGGGGCACATAGATAGTCACAGGGGGCAGGGGGGGCACACAGATACTAACGGGGGGCAGGGGGGGCACATGGATAGTCACAGGGGGCCACACAGATACTCACGGGGGGCAGGGGGGGCACATAGATAGTCACAGGGGGCAGGGGGGCACACAGATACTCACGGGGGCAGGGGGCACATAGATAGTCACAGGGGGCAGGGGGGGCACATAGATACTCACGGTGGGCAGGGGGGGCACACAGATACTCACGGTGGGCAGGGGGCACATAGATAGTCACAGGGGGCAGGGGGGCACACAGATAGTCACGGGGGGCAGGGGGGGCACACAGATACTCTCGGGGGGCAGGAGGGGGCACACGGATAATCACGGGGGGCAAGGGGGGCCACAAGGATACTCACGGGGGGCGGGGGGGCACACGGATACTCACGGGGGGCAGGGGGGGAACACGGATACTCACGGGGGGCAGGGGGGGGAACACGGATACTCACGGGGGGCATGGGGGGCACATAGATAGTCACGGGGGGCAGGGGGGCACACAGATACTCACGGGGGGCAGGGGGGGCACACAGATACTCACGGGGGGCAGGGGGGCACACAGATACTCACGGGGGGCAGGGGGGCACATAGATAGTCACAGGGGGCAGGGGGGCACACAGATACTCACGGGGGGCAGGGGGGGCACATAGTCACAGGGGGCAGGGGGGCACACAGATAATCACGGGGGGCAGGGGGGCACATAGATACTCACGGGGGCAGGGGGGGCACATAGATAGTCACAGGGGGCAGGGGGGCACACAGATACTCACGGGGGGCAGGGGGGCACACAGATACTCACGGGGGCAGGGGGGGCACATAGATAGTCACAGGGGGCGGGGGGGCACACAGATACTCACGGGGGGCAGGGGGGGCACACAGATAGTCACGGGGGCAGGGGGGGCACACAGATAGTCACAGGGAGCAGGGGGGCACACAGATACTCACGGGGGCAGGGGGGGCACATAGATAGTCACAGGGGGCAGGGGGGGCACACAGATACTCATGGGGGGAGGGGGGCACATAGATAGTCACAGGGGGGAGGGGGGCACACAGATACTCACAGGGGGCGGGGGGCACATAGATAGTCACAGGGGGCAGGAGGGCACACAGATACTCACGGTGGGCAGGGGGGCACATAGATAGTCACAGGGGGCAGGGGGGCACACAGATACTCACGGGGGGCAGGGGGGGCACATAGATAGTCACGGGGGGCAGGGGGGGCACACAGATACTCTCGGGGGGCAGGGGGGGCACACAGAAACTCTCGGGGGGCAGGGGGGCACACGGATAATCACAGGAGGGGCAGGGGGAGCACATAGATAGTCACAGGGGGCAGGGGGCACACAGATACTCACAGGGGGCAGGGGGGGACACATGGATAGTCACAGGGGGCAGGGGGGCACACAGATACTCACGGGGGGCAGGGGGGGCACACGGATACTCACGGGGGGCAGGGGGGGCACATAGATAGTCACAGGGGGGCACACAGATACTCACGGGGGGCAGGGGGGGGCACACAGATACTCACGGGGGGCAGGGGGGCACATAGATAGTCACAGGGGGGCACACAGATACTCACGGGGGCAGGGGGGGGCACACAGATACTCACGGGGGGCAGAGGGGGCACATAGATAGTCACGGGGGGCAGGGGGCCACACAGATACTCACAGGGGGCAGGGGGGCACACAGATACTCACGGGGGGCAGGGGGGGCACACAGATAATCACGGGGGGCAGGGGGGCACACAGATAGTCACGGGGGCACATGGATAGTCACAGGGGGCAGGGGGGCACACAGATACTCACGGGGGGCAGGGGGGGCACATAGATAGTCACGGGGGGCAGGGAGGGCAGGGGGGCACACAGATACCACATGTTAGGGTGACCAGACATCCAGGTTTTGCAGGCACTCTCCCAGTATTTTGGCCTTGGTCCCCGTGTCCTGATAGTTTTTTTTAGTTTTAAAACAATGTGATGGTTTTTGCTGGGAACCGATAAACAAATCCCGAAATCTGGCCTACCGCCAGCACCTCTCTGCTTACTTTTTATACCCCATTTCCTCCCTTTCCTCTCTCCTCCAATGGGAGCGCTGTGGCTGCAACACACCCCCGTATTTTGCATCGGAACAGGCCACCGCCATAGAATGAGTACCACCGTTTTATTGGAGTCCTAGTTGTGTTTTAGTCAATCGTTTGTGTTTATGCCCGCTAAAACTGTAGTCCTACCTCTATGTTTTTCACCCGTCCTCGTTTTTTTGAGGGGAAATCTGGTCACCCTACCACATGTTCTTTTTGCCCCCCAAAAAAACACCATCCTCTTTAGATCAGAACCGTGATGTTGACGTCCACCACTTGAGAGAGGTCTTGGCGTGATTGTGGAGTCTGGATCACCTTCTTCAGATTATTAAGCGTACGTTGAGCCTTTTGTCTAATTAAGGAAGCTCAAACTGGGGCACTGCCTGTGCTAAACTTAACTCGAGAAATAGTGCTAGACTTCACTCCAGAAATATGGATTTTTTTGACCCAGAATGTCCACGTCTTTAGCATGAGGGGAAAGTGGATGGTGGCGGTTTATGAATTGGAGATAAATCCTCCATATTTGCTCTTTGTTTCGAGATTGCACGCTATCTCACCGGTGTTCACGTAATATCCATGGGCGTAATTTTAGTGGGGGACAGGTTTTTTTTGCCCCCCCCCAACTTTCATGGCACACCGTTTTTTCCCCATTCGTTTAACTGGTGCACCTTTTCTTCAAGGTCATGTCCCCTCCAACATTTTCAGCAAAGTTACTCCACTGGTTTTATCGTGTAAAGGCGAGAACACCTTGCAGATGTCTAGTGAGCATATGTCCCAGTATGGGGACAGCCTTATGGTATCGGCGTGTTTGTGCACTGTGCGCGGTTGCAGAGCGGTCCTGAATAGCAAGTAGGTCAGTGTTGACATTCCGGCGTGCATCATTTGCGTCGACCTGCTCCTGATGCCTGTGCGCATGACGCAAATGGAGACATCCAGTATAGATAAATATCCCGCCTCGTGCCAAGAAGGGATGGCGCAGAGCACTATAGGTAATTGATTCGCATGCCAGGCGCTGGGAAGGAGCGATTTATCTGGTGCAAAAGCAGACCCGGCAATGACTAACAGTCCAGCGCCAAGTCCAGCGTCGTCCCTCGCTATTGGCTTCCCTCCCTGCGGATCGTTTTTGCCCCAGATGTAGTTTGCGGACTAATCTGCGGCTTATTTGCAGTTGTCTGTCTCGCTCCGACTTATCACGCGTTCCCATCTGAGGGGGAACGGAGAAGCGGGGCCCTGGAGGCCCAAGGATTGCCAATCTTGCCTGGAATTAATCTGTTCGCCATCTTTCCCCTGATCACTGCTGAAACCCCCGAGGCTGATCGCGCATTTAGCCACGTTCCTCCTCCCTCTGTCCTTCCATCCCCCCCTGCTGCCTTCGCCACCCTCAGCTCTTCCCTCCGGCCCCCACACTGGCAGTCGAGTGCCTGCCACAATTATAGCAAACACTGGGGGACTTCACAGGGGAACTGGACCGGATAACATAGGAAACCAGCAGACAGGCTACAGCCCATCACGCTCGAAGCATCAAAAATGCATGATTAATAATTTATTCATCGAACTTTTTACACCCTCCTTATGAGGCTCTCGCTGGGTTTGCACGCTTCAGTCTCTTTCGCAAGGCCTCAATCTTGCCAAGTTCTCCTTGCTTTATTCTCAAAAGAGAGCACGCATGAAATGCGTCCATCGAATTCTCTTGACGCCGCCTCTGCTGGTCCCACCAACACATCTAGATCTGTAGATATTGGCAACATCAACCAGAACAGAACCAGGTGGCGACCTCGGATTGAGCCCTTCTATTAGTTTGCGACTATTCCCCCAAAGCCGTGAGTGGGAGGGTGTGACAACCTGCCCGGGTTTTGCTCATACATGCTAACATTGTCCATTCCATACAGGAGGTGGTAGTCCAGTCCTGGTTTTATTTGCATTCTGGGACTAGCAGTCATGTATTTATTAAGGGGAGCTGCAGGACTACAAGACTCAGACTGCAAAGTTAAAACCAGGACTGGACTAGCATCTCCCGAATGGAATGTATCATGTGTGCATGTATGTTTGCTTTAGGTGTGCAAAGCAACAAAGGGGCTAGGCCTTAAAGTGGGTTAACCAATAGTGTTGGCACCCCCAAATGCAAGGACAGAGACAGTCTTACAGGTGTAGAATAATTCCAAAGGCTCACTTTAAGGATATGATAAAAGAGGTTTTAGAGCTACTTTACCTATTCATATGAATATATTCTATTTTGGGCCTTTATTTAGCATGAATCTAACTTCCAGAAGCAATGGAGCATTGTAAATCAGTAGGGAGTAACAGGCAAAGATAATATTGGAGGTCTGCAACCCGTGCCTCCCAATGTTCTGGACTATGACTCCCGTGATTCCTCACCTTTATATATGCTGTCTAAGGCTGATGGGAGATGTAGTGTAAAACCGCTGGAGAGCTAAAGGTTGTGGACGCCTGCATTAGATGGCAAGAAGGGGACGAGTCATTACATCACATTTACTGCCGGCATATCATTTAAGTAGCAGGGAATATTTGCCATTGATGGGGACATGTAAAAGTGCTTAAAGGCGGGGTGGGTTGGTTAGATGGGGTCAGCTGTGAAGGATGGATATCAGGGGGATACATGGTTTGGCTGGGGTCTAGGGTTTATCGCATGGGCTGTGAATGAGGTTTAGGGTCCTTCAGTTTTTGGTTGTAGACCGAGAAACTTGATTCCTGGTTCTTTGTGTTCTGCTTTTCTAAGCCCGGCCCAGGCCCTGACCTGTGGTAAGGTGCTAATCACAAGCGATAGCGTCGTCACGTAGGGAGCATTCACAGTGACAGCTTAGTATGTTATTCAGCTGGCTTCAAAGGTTATGGGTGCCTGTAGGAGCAGCATTTGAATATTGCTGAGTTTGGCGTTATGTGGTTGTATTTGTGGAGACCTTTGATGAGGCAGGTGGAAGTGTGGAGGATGTTTCGCACAGGTTAGAGTAGTAGCACTTGGGCCGGTGAGCAGGACGTTTCCTCTGTCCAATTGAGATGGGACCACAGGATTACCTTGTAGCTGAAGCTGTTGTTTGGAAGGGACAGCATGATTTTCTGCAGGAGGGATAGTTAATAAAAAGCTGACTAGATTTGCTTTGCTAGGTTTGTTCTAAAGGAGAGGTGGCAACGCCGTGGAATCCCAGAGACTCGGCACAGGGTGTCAGCTGTGGACTTAGGCCCTTGAGATTCATGGCACGCAGCCATTCTAGAGGAGCAATAGGGATCCCGCCTTGGTGGGCTTCAGTTTGATTTTGGCGCTGGACATACAAGTCTGGATCATGGCAAGGACGGCCTTGAGTTGGTGGACATCATGCTAATGATGGAGTGAGTCAACATGTGTTTCATGCTGGAGAGTGCTTAGTTTTTGGGCAGCGTATAACTTTGGAACCATTCGACAAATCCTCTCCAAAGTTTGTAAAAAAATGTATATGGCCAATTCAGAATGATTTTTGTGAAGTGTGGTGTGGTTTCGCCCAGGGGGCTAAAGTTATAAGGGGGTCTCAAAACTTTTGAAATCCTCATAGACATAATGGGAAAATGTACTCATGCCTACAACTGCTGGATGGATTTTCACCAAACTTGCAGCTTGGTCCCAAAAGCATGATTTAGCATATTTGGTGTAAATCCGACCAGTAGTTTTTTTCTTTTTTTTTTTAAACTGGCATAAAATAGGTAAAAAACAAAAAGTGTTATCTGGGTCCGGTCTGTGTACTTGTTTCCTGATTCAGAGTCCGCTGATGCCACTGCACCAATCAGGGTGTGGATTGGTGTCCGCAGACATCAAAGGTGCATGCTTATTGGATGTTCAAAAACATGAGGTGCATCATCATTTTAGAAATGGTCACCATATTGGGACCGCAGACAATGGCCACTGTCCACAGACAGAGCAGCAGGGATTTTTTTTTTGTGTGGCTGAAAGAGGACCTGGAAAGGGTGGGAGAGTGGAAAAAAGTTGATATGTAGCTCTTTGTACAGGTAAAAAAAAGCTGTGAAGGTGCCGCCGAGTCCACGGTCAATGTTCCTCTCTGATAGTTTAAAACCTTTAATTGCATACAATTGTACATAGTGATTTACTTTTTTGACCCTCTTAAATAGTACATTGTATGTACAATGTTTGGTAGAATATTAGTGTGTGGTACACTGTTGTATTAACATGAAATAATCATTGGGTCTGTAGAGGAGCAACTGCATACCTCTGCAGGAAATCCTGCTCTCTACCTCCTGTATGTTAGAAGCCTGAGACTGCACCATGTTTGACACCAGCAGTTGTGCCAATACCGCAGCGAGTGTTTGAGAAAAGATACCCACTGATAAAAGCCTAGCAAATGTATTTCCAAAGAGACAACAATCTCTGGGAGAAACTCCTTGAAGGGATATGAGAAAGAGTGAAAGAGAAGTTAGTGATGTCACAAGAAGACAAGTGTGATGCCCTGAGAATACTGACTGAAGAGAATGTTTGGATTTTACAGAAATTGATGACGGAGTTAAGAATCCAGTAAATGTTCATATGCGAAAAAAGATTGCACGTGTGTGACGTACTGCAGAACATGCAAGTCGCTTTACAACTGTACAGATGCTGTAACACAAGCAGACTAAGTGATCATAGAGGCAGGCTACACATAGCGAACACATTGCAGGCCAGGCCGCCATTGTATAGAAGCTGGACATTGGTGGAATGAATTTTAGTAAGCCTGCACCCATGGAAAGAAGGGACGATAATTGTGTCGCAGTAAGAATAAGCTGGGATCGTGGACTTGCAGGGTGGGGTTGTCTGGCCTGAAATCAAAGCTGAAGCAGCTAAGGACAGTTATCTATTCTTGAAGGCAGAACACGTCAGAAGCTGAATCATCCCTTACTAAAATGCAAAGAAAGAACACCAAGCGTGCCAAGTTTTATTCATTTAAGAGATTTAAATGCTGCAAAATGGACCAAACCTTGGTCTCGTGTCACGTCAGCCAAGGATGGAAAAAGAGTTGAGTGTGGAGTCCTAGAACAATGATAGTGAATGTCTGCACTTACATATATCCCCAGAGACAAGAACACATTGCAAGGCCAAGTTCAAAGACAATCTTCATGGCAGAAGGCATGGGTGATGAGAGGTGTTGGGCTAATTGGGTGGGTAGGTACAGTCAAGTCCATCTCCTGGCACCTGGTTATGTGCTTACCTGCTGCTAAGTGAACCGAATGTTCCAAACATGGCACAAGCATGCCAATCAATTATAGAGGGCCATATAACAAAGGGCCTTATAGTTTGGAGACCAATGATATGCTCTGTACTTAATAGTTTTGAAGATGACATGTTTTTAGAGGTAGGCATAAGTTGTCCATCTGACAGTATATAGCCAATCACAATTCCAGCCCTTATAGAAAGTATACTTAGATATTCCCTTGAGTCTATCACAACCCCTCATAGGTTTTTCTCATTTGCCACTTAGTATGACATCACGTCTGACTTCTTTTGTGAATAAAAGATTTTTTTATGTGAGATTTCCTGAGAGCTCGAGCAAATGTCTGTTGATTTCCGTTGTAACCTCCCCGTTTTAGATAATTGTTCATAAAACAGCATTCTTTGCCACCTCCCTGAGTTGGTTCGATTGTTTGGTATTGGGTTTATTCTGCATCCCTATCCACTGTATGCAAGGTACTCAAAGGGCCATATGCTCAGGTAATTGGAGAAAAATAAATCTACAGCGGATTAAAACCCTACTGTATTTACATAGAGTTTTTGACATCTACATAGTTTTAAAGAATATACATGTTACAGAATACATGTTTGTGGTAGCATGAATATATTATTTGAATTTTAAATTTTCTTTATTTGTAAACCGCGCCTGGCCCTCGGGCATCTGGGCGCATATCTTAGTTATAATGTTATTATAATGTGAGTGTAAGTGTGATAGTATTTTGTTTGAAGTGTGTTGTAAATAAGGGTATGATTAAAGTAGTTAGATACTTGGCACATTCTAACTATATTGTTTTTTATAAGAAGTATTGCAGTAACAATATGATGCATAAAATAGGTATATTTTTCTGATGGGAAAAGAGTAATAAACTATTGATAGTACAATGTGTTGAGCAGTAGGGGTGTTAGTGAGTATGGGAAGTGTGATTGCACAAGTAGGAACATTATAATGCTTTGAGGAAAACAGTGGGTGCTATAATAGTGTGATGTAGTGCATGGGGATTGTGTGGGTTTAATTGAAAAAGGATGAGAAAGTGTGTGTATGTGTGGTAATGTGTGTTAGTGATAGGGGTATGGAAGAGTAAGGAAAATAAATTGTAGTATAGAAGTTGATGAGAGGTGGATGTGTTGTTAGGCAGTACGGATCGGTAGTGTATTGAATAAAGAACAATGTTTAGATAGGTATAGAAAGAGCGTAAATGCTGTATTTGTAGTGCATTGCAGTGTTTTTAAAGAATGAGGAAACTGTGGCCTAGTGGTAATGGAATGACAGTTTGTAGTTGGAGACGTGTTTGGTGTATTATAGTAGTGGTTGGAAAATAACAGTATGTGATATTTAAGGAGAGGTGTTGTATATAGACACTTTGGTAGTATACACATATATGCAAGCAGGCTGAGAATGGTGACACTATAAGGGATGTAATGCAAAATATTTGAAAGTTTGACATGTATATTGAAGCTAAAATGCAAGATGATGTGTGTTGTGTTTATAAATGTTTAAATGCCAATAAAATACATTTTAAAATAAAAAAAAATAACCCTTAAAAAAAAGGTTTCTTTTTAGGAGCATTTTGTTGAAAGTTACAAAATGCATATGTGCATTTACAGCAGCACTGTGGGTAATTTATTTTCACAAGTAAGGGAAATGCAGATGCAAATGATTTGTAGAACATCGTTAAGTGAAGTTGGTGTGTGCAAGTTGAATATGTTGGCACTACATGTAAGTAACTGCCACGGGATGTGACCAGGTGCACAATGCTGCAATACATGGCGTTTGATAGAGTAGTTAAAAAAGAAAATATGCTAATTGAGAAGCATATTACAGGGTAAGTGGAAGATTGGAAGTAACCAAGGACAAGTCTTGCAGTCCAGTTCTGGATTAGTTGTAGAGGGCGGAGAGTAGAGGCCGGTAGATTTAGAAAGAGGCTGTTAAAATAGTCCAAGCTAGAGAGAACCAGAACTTGGGATACCATGAGCTTCTGGGGGAAGGAGAGGAAAGGCAGAGTACCTCTGAGGAGGTGCAGTAGGAAGTTTGACTTTTTAGAGACATCAGAGATATGGGACGAGAAGGAAAGGGTGGAGTCAAAGATGACGCCAAGGTTCTTAGCCTCGCAGGTAGGGGTAGGAGGAGGGCCAAGGGAGGCTGGCCAGAGAGTGAGGGGAAAAGGATGGAGATGGTGTTACGATGAGGAGGATCTCCGTCTTGCTGGCATTCAGACAAAGATCATTGGCGGCACACCAATTTTGAATGGCAGTTAGGCAGTCAGAGATGAGAGAGGAAGAGGAGGTGGCCGAGGGCAGCCGGAAAATGAGTTGAGTGTCATCATCTTAGCACTGGACATTTGAGCAGAAAATGGCAATGCAGTGAGCGAGAGTTGCCAGGTATTGGTTGAAAAGCCAGGGTGAGAGGTTAGACCCCTGGGGAACCCCACAGGTGGAGAGGAAGATAGATGATAGGAAAGACCCCAGTTGGACCTGGGAGGGTCGATCAGAGAGGAAAGAGGTCAGCCAGGCCAGAGCCTGACAGTGATACCCAGATTATCACGGAGACGGTTGAGCAGGATGGTGTGGTTGACCGTGTCAAAGGCAGAAGTGAGTTCAAGAAGGATGAGGACAGATAATGGAAATTGGACGATAGTTTGCCGGACAGGAAGTATCAGCTGTGGGTTTCTTGAGAAGAGGATGCACAAGGGAGCGCTTCAGAGGGAAGGGGAAGGATCCTGAGGAAAACGAATGGTTGCAAAAATCAGCAAAGGCAGGAGCGAGGGTGTCAATGTGGTCCTTGATGGTTTTGGAGGAACAGGGATGAACCTGTTTTGATGAGGCTTTCATAGATCGGACTTGTCTAGCGACCTCGTCAGGGGAGAAAATTGGAAAGGAAGAGAAGGATGGTGGGGGGGTGCTTAAAGGGGGGTCTCCAAGCACAGACTGAGAGGGAATAGGAGGGGGAAGGGAGGCGAGGGTGGACAGGATGTCCTGGGTTTTAGAGATAAAGTGCGAGGCAAGGGCATGGCAGAGAGCCTGGGAGGCAAGAGGAGGAGAGGAGACTGCTGCAGGGTTGGCAAGAGTTGTTCGGCCGAGTTGTTGGATGCCGCAGAGACATGGGCTTGAATGTGGACTCTCTTCTTAGTGCGGACAGAGAGTCGGTATTGCCTTTGGAGCAGGCAACAGGCGAGTTTTTCAGAGGATGGGCAAGAAGACCTCCATTTCCTCTCAGCCGCCCTACACTTAGGTTTAAGTGTAGCTAGGTCGGAATCATACCAGGAATTGCACTTGGCTTTGGACTTCAAGCGTATCCTCGTGACAGGGGCAAGAGCATCAAGAGTATCAGAGATGGAAGAGTAGAGAAGGGACAGGGTTGTGTCGGGGTGTGAGTCAGCCAGGGGAGGAGGAGGGGGAGAGAAGGTGGCAGCGAAAGCCTCAGCTGACACACGCTTCATAGGTTGGATGTCCGAGAAGGTAAGTGGAAGTGTTGGGGTGTGGTTGGCTTGGGGAGAAGAGAGTGAGAGATGGGAAGAGAGGAGGCAGTGGTCACTCCAGGAGAGAGGAGTGGTCAGAGGAATAGAGAAGGGGAAGCCAGGGGAGATCAAGACACAAGTGTGTGTCTTGCAGAGTGTGTCAGGCCAGAGGGGAGGATAGAGAGGGAGAGGGTATTGCAGAGGTTGCGAAAGAGAAGCGATGAGGGACAGTGAGAATCGAGGTGAATGTTGAGGTCACCAAGGAGGAGGAGTTGAGTGGTTGAGGCCAGGAGGGAGAAGGAGAGGTTGCCCCACTCAGAGAGAAAGAGGTGATTTGCCAGGGGGGCTGGTAGAGAGTAGCAACAGTAAGAGAGTCGCTAGGAGAGAGTGAGAGCCTGCAGACAAGGCATTCAAAAGAGGAGTAAATCTGAATGGGAATGATAGTGGCAGGAATCCACTCAGGAAAGATCAGGGCTACGCCCCCTCCAGGTCAAGTGGATCTGGGTGCGGAGAGGATCTTGTAGCCCTCAGGGAGTAGAGTATCAAAGCTTGTGACAGAGCTAGCTGTGAACCATGTCTCCGTAAGACCGAGGACATGCGATGGAAATGCCTATCGAAGAGGAGGAGATTGGCCTGAGGACCTTGGACCATGACAGTGCTATTTAGGTAGACATTAAGGATGATGCTGGAGGAGTCGAAAGAAGCCATGAGGACATCCCATCGAGTGCCTCCATTAATGGGAGAGGAGGAGACAGGACAAAGCACAGAGATCATATGGGGGGTCCATAGATCCGGCGAAGGAACAACAAAGAGGATGTCGGTGAGGGTCTGTCTGGAAGAGGCGCTGGTATAGGTATCAGCGATGGAGAATCCAGGGTTGGAGGCCAAGATATCCTTTTTAAATTTGAAATTTGAGAGCAGCCAATGAGGGAGTGTTACAAACATAAAAGTAAAACTGTTAGAAGTGATGCCCTGTGTGATGTTGTCCATGTGCCATCTATGTCTTTTAAGGATGCCTGGCATGGAAAGGGGACTGTGGAGCCCACAAACAGTCACAAAGGTATGTGGATTATAGTCCTTATTGTATGCTAGAGGAATGTATTCTGGACAGAAAACATTTATTTTTCTCTAGTATACCGTTGTCCATTATTGCCATTAGCATAGTACAAAATGCTAATGAAAATGTTGGAATTTGTGATGTCAACTTTGATGTCCTGGGTGGTAGTCTTAGAAGTGCATGGTGCTGGAGAGAGTTATGGTTGCTCAGCTTACCATAAGTGGTGAATTCCTGAGGGTTTTCAATTTTATGTGTAACCATTTCATCCCTTTAACAATGTTTTTTCACTGAATTTAATTTTTATTCCTCCAACTTAACCACAATGTCCCTTTTCAGTGATATATATTATAGGGCAGCAATAGACGCCGTATAGTTAAGGTGAGTCGGACTCCCATAGGAACCTCAAAACAATCTATTGGAAATAACTTTTGATATGAATAATGGATTTGGCTGAAATGTTGACATTCATTAGAGATTTGCACCCCCTCACGTTCCCCAGACTGCAAAGTTTTGTAAAGATGTGTTAAAAATGTTAAAGCTATTAAGAAGACATTTTCCAAAGTTGCAGCCTTCTTTCCATTCATGTTCCCATAGACAAACAATGTCAATTTTTGCTAGACCGCACAGCCTAAACCTCTGGATGGATTTGGACCAGGTCCAAAACAACTTGAGCATTAAGCATATACAAAAGTTATCTTTGTAGTTTGGGGTAATTCTGTGCAGTAGTTCTTTGAATATATAACAGTGAAGGGGTACCCCCTTTCAAAAAATAGATAGCTATATCTCGGGTAAATTGCCAAAATTGAGGTTATCATAAAATGAAACGCAGGAAAAAAACAATTTTCCGATTAAAAAACATTCAATTGCCATCAGTCTAGAGGTGGGCAGGGGTTAATAGAGGGCACCAAGTGAAATGTGGGAGTTGTGGGGCCCTAAGCACTGAGTTTGCAACACAAAGCTTTTCTGTAACATCAGCTATATCTGAGAATAGCTGACATCTCAAAGCAAACTGCGTCACAGAAACAGCTTGTGTTGTGGGGAAAAGGGAGAGGGCAGGAATGTTGAGGAGGACATTTTGTGACTGGGGGGAGCTGGCACAGGTGATGGGGCACTTGGTGAGGGCCTAAAGGGGAAAGAAAGCATTTTTTGACCTGTCGTTTTCCACAATTTGTGGCTTTGAAAACTACAGATATCCGCGGATATCGGTAGTTCATACATAAAATGAATACAGATAGCCGCATTTATCTGTAATATATTTTGACAGGTACAGTAACACCAGGGGTGAAAAATCACTGACACAATAGGCATCCTGAACTCCCATCTAGTGGTCTGGTAGTGTTCTAAAAATCTACGGTATAAAAAAAGCCTTGAAATTCAAGGAAAAATCCTTGAGTTGCAAGGACCTTAAGGTGAGCAATTCTTTGTAACAAAATCTTTGAAATTCACGGAAACAATGTTAGTTGCAGGGCATGTTATGGTGGGAACTGAACACAACAAAACCCCTGAAATTCAGCTAAAACCACCTTAACATTGTGCACCCTATTGCACAGCCTATGACCACAATGGCATAACTGATGAAATCATGGGTGACCTCACTAAGGACATCATCTATGACATACACACAAGTATGTTAGAATTTACAGACCACCAAGAGCCAACAAACGCACCAAACCTCTCACCACCATGTCCCTAAATCACAGAGACAGCATCTACTTTAGGTACTTCAAACATCCAGTAGACACCATAACAAGAAAAGAAAGGTACTCACCTCAACCAAACCCCCAACACAGAGTAAGTGGCCTAGCCTGGAGGTCATCTTCACCTCTTTCCCATCACTTCACTATCATGCACCTTTGCCTTAGAGTGCCTCCTAGAAACACTTATTCGAGACCTCTCAGTCCTGCAAGCCTCCATTGCAAGCCTCCATAGTTTACCCACTAGACGTAGGAACCTTCAACCCCCAAAACTACAAAGAGCGTACGTGCAGATGGAGACAGCATAAATACAACATTTATAACATTTAAATAATTCAGTTAAAATGCATGCAAAGACAAAAGAAACAAGAGAGGTAGACACTGATGAAAATAAATAATACAGGTTTCTGGGGCTACCGGCACGGTTTTAACCAAACATTTATCGTAGACATAGTGAAAAGACTGATGCTTTGAGCAGAAGAAATTGAATGCACGGTCCTACCGCAGGCCTGACCTTTCAAATACATCCCCTTCATAGATGTTTTAAATGAAACAAGACCCTGGACTGTTCATTGACACATACATTTTCATGGTACATCTGCTCAGACTGGACAATATGGCACGAGGGCAGTGCCCAAATTTCTGATCTGACAGACCAGTGTGGACCAGTTCTCTGGGACACTGTGGGTGACTTTAATGACTGTCCAGTTGGTAGTCTTACCCAATGTTCAAAGTAATCTCCTGAGAAGACTCCACTTCACACACAGTTCAAGAGATGCTTATTCAGCTGTTTCACTAACATTTTGTAATGTACAGTTAAACATTGCCATTTGTGATATGAGACACTTTTTTGGTGCTCGGGTCGTTATTTTGTCCCAGCCCACATCTCCTGCTGCAATAAGAAATGTTCAAAGTCCGAAGCAATGGACTTTAATGAAAAAAAGAAGGGAAAAAAAGCATCAAACACAAGTATACCGTGCACGGCAGGCACATTTTTCCAAGAACAATGGCGGGCAGCAACCCTGGTCCATACATTTCACTTGCAAATACCACCAATCACAGTATCCTGAGATATTCTGACAGGGACTGACTCCAGGTCAGTAATTGGTAGAACACCAGCAGCCTCTTGGGCAATTTGTCTCCACCTGGGCGTTATCAGCAAGTGTTCCATCCCCAGGGCTGTAAAGTGGTTGGAAAGCAAACCCAAAACAACATCACAATCCGAAGCTTCTTCCTGGGGATATTGGGTCAAAAGACCTTTTTAAAAAAGCAAAACCGAAAAGATCGATTTAGCAAGACGGCTCTGTGACCGCACAGAGCGGGCTTTCTAAATCGAACTGTCAGCCCCTGCACCGCACACGAATGCACGCAGGGGCTGATAGGCACGGCAAGACCGAGAGGACGAGATGCGGGAGTCAGATGTAAGCATCTGGGGGTGTGTGTATGTGTGTGTTGTATGTGTATCTGTGAGGGTGTGTCTGTTTGACTGCGCGTGAGTGTGACAAAACGTGTGTGTATGCCGAGGGGATATGGGAGGGTGGCGGCATGATGCAAAGGGGGACCTTGCAGGGGTTAAAGCCCCTACATTTTTTTAAAAAACGGTAGTGATGTTCCTTTCCCGTTTATTGAGTGCCACACAAAATCGACCGGAAAAAAACAGTCTTTTTGATATGCGACCTTCAAAAAACAGGAAAATGACATAGAGCCCTTCCTCAGTGACCAGCCAGCTCATCGGATTTCCCATCTGCCTCTGGTAATGGTAGCGTACAACCTCCAAGAGAAACGATGAACTGGAGCGTGCCTCTGGTAATGGTAGCGTACAACCTCCAAGAGAAACGATGAACTGGAGCGTGCCTCTGGTAATGGTAGCGTACAACCTCCAAGAGAAACGATGAACTGGAGCGTGGAAAGGGAAACATGGAAACATAGTGTCACAAACAAGGATATCCAAGAAAAAGAAACAGGGCAATAGGGTGGTGACAATAGGCCTCAGAGAATGGCGGCAACCCTCGAGTCATCCATCATTCAACCCATCATTTTTCAATGGCCCTCCTCTCCTTATTGCCTCAACTCACATCTTTTATAACTCTCTGATCAATTGAAATTTAAATGAGCTTTCAGGGTGTCTGGGATGTTATGTTAGCGGTACTTGTATAGCGCACCGTCACCAACGGAATTGGTCCCCAGGTGCTCTGGCGGATCTGTGAACAGGAAGGGTGGGGGTAGGGTTAGTCAGGAGGAGAGGAGAAGGAGAGTGGGAGAAGTGGTGTGCTGTAGGCAGCTTCAGCTCGGTATACACTGAGTGCTGGGCTTTGGTGCTAGTATCGGTTCGGAGGAAGGTCTCGAGTGCTGTGGGTGAAGTTTGTGTTGTTGATGTGGTGTGGTAAAGTGCGTGTGGATTGCTGGAAGAGAGATGGTTGTGTTGTTTTGTGTGGGTTTGAGTATGCAGAAGATTGAGGGTTAGGTTAGTGGGGTCTGTATCCTGGTTCAGATACTTATGATTCTGTTAGAGTTGTATACCTGTGGGTTCGGATGTTGTTGGTTCCTCGTGGGCCGACTCGATTTGGCAGTGTTGCGCTGATCCAACTGTATCCTATTGAGTATAATTTGGATTGGTGGGTGCGCCTGAACCTAATCTGCGGGTGTGGGACTAGGTGGGTGATATCTATTCTCAGGTGATCTAGTGTGACCCTGGTCGGTTAAGGCTTTGAATGGTTCAGGGTCAGGGTGTGTTGAAGTTTTGTCCTAGTGGATCCGTCTTGGTGAGCGTGTGTATTCAGACATTCGTATCCTTTTATCCTGACTGGTTCTTTGATTTCCGTGGGGTGAACATCCTTGGGACTGTTTAGTTGTAGTTTTGTGTGGTGGGGCATTGTGCTTCCTGCTTTGTATTGGTGGACATTGTGTAGTGATGAAACATTCTGTGACTCACACATTGCATCGGGGCCCGTGATGCAGTGCTTCCTTTCCCTCTCCATGTTTTGTTCTTAGGGCTGTTGGGGAAGGTCATAGTTAAGGTCATGGTCCTCTTGATGATTCGGTCTAGTCTTTCTGTCTTAGTTTGCTATGTTTACTGTCTTTGTTCGTATTGTGACTGTCTCCCGTTAAGTGTGAATGTTGTTGATTATGTGTCCTTATTTTTTCAGATGTTTATGTTAAACATCAATGGTCATGGACAGAGCATACTTTGCCGCTAATGGCCTGCGAGCCGAAGGTGATAGACGTTAGTGAAGCGAGGTCCCACACTGAGGGCAAAATTCCGTAACAGAGCACGTAAGTCTCAGGCACTGGCCATCAAGACGATTAGCACCCGGACATTGCCAGAAGGCTAGTGTAGGCAAGGATGTGGGTGGATGCCGACGTATAGGATCGAGATGAGCTGAGCACAGAAGAATATCTATGGGGGAGTTCAGGGGGAAATGAAAAGATGTACGGAAAACAGAGAAAGACAGCCTATCTTGGGTTGGAGGTTGGCCGTATGATCTTTCGCAGCCACACTCAACATCATGCCCATCCCGTGCAGACAGATCGAGCAGCCTATCGGCCATGGGGTTGGTTGAAGGAGGGAAGCTGTGCCAGGGCCGGCCATAGAAGCCGCAGCACCCTGGGCAGCAAATGAAAAATGTGGCACCTCTCCACACGTGTCCCTAGTCATGCGGCAAGGGGTGCGGATAGCACCAAATGTTTCAATAGGCATGGCAGGCACCCTATTGGTTTAGTTTAGTTTTAGTTTAGTGAGAATTAAATGCGCTCCCCGCCCGAGAGCGGAGTATATTTAATTTCAATTGGGCGCATGCGGCGCCTTCTCGCACCACGCCAGCTCAGGAGAGACCTTGAAAGACTCCCCCGAGCTGGCGTGGCGGGGGTCTAATGGCAGGCCACCCCGGGTGGCTGCCCGGCCCGCCCTGCAGTAAGGCCGGCTCTGAGCTGCAGCTGGACCAGATATCATACAGCAGGGGAATGGGCAGAGTGCGAATGCAGCCATATAGTGCCAGCGAAAGCCCATGTTCCTTGCTCACTGATTGGCACATCACCATTCTAAGGTTGCTAATGCTTGTTAACTCTATAAAGTACAGTCTCCGGTGGAATCTAAGCGTGAGGCAACCTTGGTATCTTCTCGTTGTCTGTCTGGTAGCCCCTACATTTTGTGTCACTGGTGTCTTCTTTTAAAAGTGAGCTTGTGATTTTGTTGTGCAAAAAGCTAAAATTTAGCATGCTTGCTTCTGTTGTATGTGTAAATATCTCATTAAAAAATGTTGGCCTCCTCCCTATCTAGCGTATGACTACTTAACTTCTCTTGACACAGGCAAACATGTCAATGCATGACACCATCATGGTTGTGCGGAACAGTCAAGAAAACCGACCTCCCAAAGCTGTCATTTCTGTGTGTGTCAGAATGACCCAATTACTCTGGACAGCTGTCCACCCATGCCCACGGTTTGGTCCACGGTAACCTGGCACCGTGACCGGCACTGGCTCCACAGGTATCGCTATGGGGTGCCTGCCGGGCTATAGCTCTGAGACTATTAGCTGCAGCCCAATAGAAGCTCAAGGGCTACAGCCAAAAGGCTAGCTACCCCCAAGTCCCCACTGCCCCGACATTAGCCTAACCCCGGATGTTTTCCATACCTAGCAACACCCCTGAGTCTGGCTCAACTGTATGTTCACAGGTACAAGTCCGTTTTTGCACCCAAACCCTTGGTAAAAGAGACCGCTCGCCTCTCAAAATGGCGCCCTGTCATTCGATAGAGTGCTGCAGCCTCTTGAGTTCTGCACTTTCACGCGGGCCCTGCTAATTCTCTGAAGAGCTTCCAATTAAGCGGAAATCTGCTGTCGGCGCTGCCTTTCGCTGCAGTGGCAGAATCAAGCGGAGGCTTCAAGGCCCATCCTCTTTTGGCTGTTGCTGTGTTTGCAATATGATCAGTTTCTGCTTCTGACAAATATGTTCAAAGAACGTTCATAGAACACTTGGTTGTTGTCAAAGCGTCCCAGATGACTGTGAAATTGCGCGCTGCTCGAATTCGCTTTACGTCGAAAAATGTTTCAGCATCCGCCCAGTGGGTTGTTCTGACAAGTGTTGTCTTTCCCTTTGTGACTGGATATGCCATGCTTTGCATAGGAATTCTAAACCGGCACCCATCCCCTCTCCCCCCATTATAAATATCCTGGGGCAATATCCACAAGCAAAAGCAGGCTTTTGGATCCAACAAATATCCCTGTTGTGGCCACTTGTGACCAGAGTGGGCACCTAATTCTGCAAGAACTGCAGTCCTTGAGAATTTGTATCCAGTTGCCTGGATGCCAGGGATGGAGAGGAGGAGAGGCCAGTGTCACTGGAACCAACCCCTACATAACACGGTGTCAAAACACTTTGCAGGACACAAACGAAGCATTGGGCCACTTTACACAGCGGATACATCGACGGGGTTAGAAGTAGGGTGTGAACAGAGGAGTTACGATGGGTAGGGAGATCAGTGAAGGCAGAGCATTAGTAGCGGGGAAGTAGCCTTGAGTAGCCAATCAGTGACTGTCAAGATGTTCTTTGAATCGTATGGTCGTCAGGTCCTTCCCAGAGTCTACAATGGAGAGGGCCTGTCTTATTTACATTGGTAGCTTATTACATAGACAATGTGCATATGCTATGATATGATAGGTGATTTATAACACCCTTTATACCCAGAGGTTTCTAAGTGTGGACCCGGGGATCAAACCTTTGGTGCTCCATGTCGTCTTGCTTCCAAGGAGAGTGTGTTGCCCCTGAGCTATCCTCCCGAGACTAAGCAAGAAAAGGCCTGTTTCATGCCCCCCAGCCAACGCCCCATCCTCTTTCTTTACAGTCTCGTGATGTTGGGGATCTGGTGGTGTGTCTCACACAGGTAGGCTGGTGATGGGCAGATGTTCCCATATCTTCTTGGCAGTGAGCTTACCCTACAGATCTTGGAATAGTTACAGGGAGCACTATGGGCCTGGTGCACTTTATAAATGTTAAAATAAATACAAGTTTACACTGAAATATTTGACTTATTGTGACAATTCCTCAAAAAATGAGAGGCATGCCTTCTTTGGTGCAGAATATTTCCAGTGCGTCTCCAATACTGCGGTAGGCCCCAGTGGCAATCAGAAAAGGTGTCACCGTACTCTGTTTTAGTCATAAGCCAGCCCTAAACATGCCTTCACCCTCTGCAGCAGGGACCAAGGGGGAGATGGCACTGAATCCTATGTTTTGCCCAACGAAGCATGGCTGGATGCATCCTATGTGCCGCTGCAAGAGACCCCCGGCAACAGGTGTCGGACGAGGGTGCCCATGCAATTAGCTTATACAGGGCACCTGAAGTAAGAAGATGGTTAAGAAGATGGTCTGAGAGGTGACCTAGGGAACTCACTTAGCTGCTCTGTGTAAACCCTTCTCCAAATGTGAGATTGTTGTTATAAGAGGGTGGCAGATGCCCCCATTGTAGTACGGAGCCTGTCGAAAGGATGGTGTGACAATGGTAATACTGCAGCGGATGGGGTACTAGAATGAGTACGTTCAACACAATGGTGCAAAAGTCCTGAGTGCAAGAATGACTGATGTTGGTGACACACAAGCTGTATTTGACTCAAAAAACTGCCAGATTGATTTACCAGAAAAATGTGTCAATAGCTCAGGTCCAGTTTCCCAGCGGTAAACCTGCCCAACTCACCCCACCCATTTAACCCCATTGAAGTGTGACCATAATTAAAAAGTAAAAAACCGGGACAGGGCAACTAACATACAAGTAGGACTAACTTTTAAAAGTGGTTGTCAAGGCACTACACTTCAGTAGCGGTTGCAGGTGAAGGGAGTTTCGAGTTACTGCTCAAATAAACGCATATAATACTTTTATTACAAACTAACACTATCTTAAGTTGTAAAATGCAGCATTTCTTCTGTGTCATTTTGTGCATTCATGCCTGCCAGCTATGAAGACTGACTACCCAAAACCGGCACCACTGCAGTTTCCAAAGGAAACATAATCTTGTAAAAGGATGACAGAGCAGAAAAAACCGGGACAGTACCGGCAAAACCGGGACGTCTGGTCACCCTACCCCATTTAATGTACGGCCCTTTTACCACACTTTGTATGCCTTTTTTTAGGAGGCATGTTGGGTACGGGTGTAGTTTTAATGGATTTTAGAGCAGTGGGGAGGACAGGGGGTCGTATAAGGTGGCATAGGGGCATGGCCCATAATAACATGCCCAAGGTCACACACATGTAGCAAGAGAAGAAGCACTCCTTACAACTGAGATCACCTGGGTCCCCATCACAGAAAGAAGTCACCCAGCCAATGGCGTAGGAACATTGTTGACCACTTGTCGCATCAGTAGCCATATTAGGACAAGCATGAGAGCTTGGACTGTGTACAGGACAATCAGTAGCCTTATGTTGAGTTGTTCTGCTCACTCTGTGAATACTGTATTGCCATTGTGATGTCGAAATGATTGGTGCAAGGTATTAAAATCATTTGAATCCCAGCCGCTTCCAGCAGAAGGACTAAAACGTTTCTTGTAGGGACGGCTGATGCGCGCACACGCCAGGCCGCGTTCTCTAAAAATCGATCCTTATGTTAAGCGGTATTGGCTTATGTAATATGATCCAGTCTAAACACCACCCGAGGGCCTTGTGCAATAAGATTATTCATTCTTCAACGGATGGATCAGTCTTCGTGTTTTGATCTCGCAACGCTATCATCCGATAGCTCTCCGCGCCGGATGGGATAAGATCTCAACCTTTGTGCTGCCAGCGTGATGCGGTACGAGGCACGCAGGGGTGAAAATCTCCATGATCAAGGACAAACCTCCCCCCCCCCCCCGCTTCTTTGAAATCAGAATGCACCCGATGGATTTAAAGGTTACAAGAATGATTTAGGGATGGGATGGGGCAGGTTTCCATTGGGCGATCTTATCGCGGCAGGCAGCCTCCTCCAAGCATATCAGCCGAGCTGACAATCCTCTCCCTAGTGTGCCGAGGAACAAATTCACCCGTCGAAGGATTGCATCTCAGAGGCTTTGCCAAATGTGACAACACCTCATCCCCACCTCCCCCACCAACCCCAGCTCAGGCGGATTGGAGTCTTTAAGTAGGAAGGTTTCTCTGGATGAATACAAAATTCGATTGCATATATGGTTGCCAAGGAAAACCATATCAAATGATTTCACAAAGGGCCTGCTAGGGCTGCGCGTGATTATCTAGTTTTTATCTTAGATTTATCTTGCCAAGAAACATAGGCATGTTCTGAACATCAGACTCTGCTTTTGGCAAGACCCCGTGTTGGTACATGTGGGATCATTACTAGTTTGCCGGTAAGCTTCCGGTAACACCAGTGGCTTACTGGCAAACTGGGCTTACCATTTCAGGCCCCCGATATCCCTGTATTACCTAGATGTTACGGGTGGCGGAGTAACGTTAAGTTCACATTCCCATGGGAACCGCAACATCGCTGTTAACAGTGCCAGTGATTCAGTGGATTCACTGCCGTTAGGGGCGTGAACTACCAGCAGGTCAGGCTTGCAGTATGCCGGTCTGGACAAGGTGCTGGTGCACGTTGTTACCGGCACCTTATTTCTGAACCGGCAAGCTCAGAATGAGCCCCATGGTCTCTAAATATAATATGATGTGCTATGTAAGTATGACGGCCTACACAAGGCCAAGTCCATGGACTACATTTCCAGGGCATCTGAGAGTCTAAGGAGACCACCTACTTTTCAGGTAAAGGACTTGATAATTCTCGGTTGTGTGGGGTATTTACCCAAGGAGCGGATTAACAGCCTGGGTTCACTAGTACTTACTGATCCACTAGGGTCACCATGGTCAACAAGATATGGTATGATATGATATTGCATTAATAACGCGCCTATAGACACGTGTTTCAAGGTGTGAGTGGTACACAGGGCATTAAACTGCTATTTAAACTCCAATCAGTCATAATACACTTGTTTGCCAGCTGCCATGACTTGTCTTCGGGAATACAACCATTCGTGTATATAGATATCTATGCATACATGCAGTTTAGCTTCCACACTCACCTCACTTTTCCCCTCCTGCTCCCTCCCTCCCAGACTCCTCCTTGATTTTTCGTGTATTAAAGGGGATTTTTTTCTCCCCGTTAAGCTTTCGTGCAAGAAATCTATGTTGAGACATTGCAGAATGGGTCTGAATATCAGCAGGGCCATCTCAACCATCTGAGATTTATAAATCGAATCCAATTCATTTGGGTCATTATAACACCTATTCATATATTGATTGCAAACTTGAGGAATCCGGTGTAAACAGCTACATAGAAATGTGATAGGATGATTTGTAGGGTTCTTGTATATCGCTTCATTGTTGGTAAATGTCTCTGTGACACAATGCCATGTGCTGATGGTGGAATAGCTTGAGTGCTTTTTTGGTTTTTAATGATACACCTATCTGGCTAGACATGTCTCTGAAAGTGACACCTGCTGATCAGTGCCCCTTTCATAGGCTGCATGCTGAAAAGTACAGTGAAAACATGCAACTCTGCTGTCCCTGTCCACTGACACCACTCAGCTACTGCCGTGTAGTTTGGCAGCAGGCCAGTCACAAAGTGACATATGCATTCCTGAAAACAGCTGAGGGAACACAACTTCAAGAATGCAGGCTCTGCCTTTAACCGTGAGCAGTCCTGTTCCTGAATTTGTGAAAACCGGTGACAGATGAAAATCTAACGATAAGTCATGTCTAGTTTTGACATGGTGGACCCTGGGAATAAACAATTATACTGACCAAAACATATCCATGTCACATTGTTGTCAGCTTGGTAACTAATAATTCACTGACAGCGCCTTATGGTTATTAGCATCTGGGTTTCACCCAAAAGTACCATTTGGGGCCAGCCCAACAAACTCTGTCTTGATCTCCCTGAGAAGATTTGGCACCTTCTACAGAGGTCATGAAATATTTCCTGGGTCCCGACTGGGAATCAATGCTTCAATGGCAAGCCCTGCCAAGACAAAGGAGACCTCACAGCAAGGTGGACACTACTTGAGACAGAGCAGACAGGAGAGAGAGTGTAATAAGAGTAGCAATGGTAAGACTACCAGTCCATTGAAGGGCCCCTCTGTCTTGGAATCTCCCAAGGCACCCCACTTCCTGCGGACAAAGCACTCAGTGTGCGACATTACCAGGCAGAAGAGTCTGAACACACCAGTGAGGATTGGGCCCCTTATGGAAGGCTGGAAGGGGGCTATAGCAGATGACCTATTCAAGGCGGTGACTACTGAAGGAGAAGGATGACACTTCACACTTTGTTGGGAGTGCAGTGGTGAATCCAAAGACATCCAAGAAAAGAGCAAGCTTTCCCTCAACCATCCCAGAGGAATATTTGCGTTGACCTGCTGGCTGGTGAAGGGCTACTGCAAACTGAGAACAACAGTGCCCAGGAAGCTGCTCATTGGAGGTGAAAGTCACTGCAAGTTTCTCAAAAAGTCTTCCTGCTGGAAAGTGCAGCTCCAGCACTTGTCTTGCCTCTGAAGAGCTTGGACGGGGTACCCTGTACCCCAGAAACCAGAAGTCTAGAAACAACACCAGATCCTGTGTCCAGCTTCTCTTGGAATTATACGCTATTTCTAGAATTAGCCATGATGAGGCACCCAAAAAGAGCTGACTGTCTATTGTAAAAATAAGGATATTGAAGGAACACAGCGTGCAGCATTTGCTGGCTTACATTGTGTAGGGGTGGTGGCAGTTGTTTTACAAAGATATGGGGTGTAGGAGCGATAAGCATGTGCACTGGACTGCTTACATATTCCTTCAAAAATAGTTCCATCAGTCTTTCTTTTTGGTAAGCAGATACATTGGCCTCCGAGATGGTCCTAGCTGTCCGAATATTCCACCGAACTCTATGACTATATTTTTGTTTATTTTTTAAGGAACAAGAAGCCACTTTGGAGCAAGGGGAGTGGGGTGAACAACTTTGAAGAATGGGCATGTTTCTTGTTCTTCAAAATAGTAGTGATGTTTAGGAACAACATTTGTGTTGGAGCGGCCATTGTTATTTTTGGTGTTTGCTTTCCGCGGATATAGCCTCCTTCAGGGGTCAGAAAAAAGCAGCTCTCCAGATGTTGTGGACTATGACTCCCATGATGCACCACCATTGATTATGATGGCTAGAACTGATGGAAATTGGAGTATAAAGCATCTGGAGAGCCAAAGGTTCCACCTCATGGGCCTGCTCTACCTCATGGATATAGACGTTTTTACGCCAACAGGGTGATGGATTTTGGAAGCACAAAATGTACCTGGATGATCAGTAGACCACAAACGTTGTGCTTTTCTACTCAGGGAACACTTCAGGGGGGGGTTTGTGGGAACTGTATACATCCCACCCTCTTAATCCATATGTTCCTTCCTTCCATTCTCTGAGGCCGAGGTGGGTGATTTGGTGAACCATTTCAGCTTCACCAAATCGTTAAGATCTTAAGACCTTCATCCAGGGAAGATAAGCAGATCTTTAAAGGAACACGTGAGAAGTGCTGCTTTTATACCGGCTGGAAGCGCGGCCTCATCAAGCCGGTCATGGAGCCCCGTGAGCGCCAGGATAACGGGAGCTTCATGCACTTGAAGGGTTTGGCACCCAAAAGGGTCCGACTCAAAGGAAGCAGTCACATAATGGAGCAAATGAGTCAGGTGACTGAAAGAAGGGAGTGTGCACAGAAAGGCCGAGCAACCAATACTACTGCTCAGAATACAATGGTGACATTGGTGGTGTTATGGAAAGTCTATGTGCCGATACGGTGGAAAGCACGTGCCACGTGACAGGCTAAAGACGATAGCAATGATGGAGAGATTATTAGAAAATGCCAATCAAACACGGATGCATGAGTGCATTCAGGACAGGGGTGGCCAAAACATCCTGCACACAATTAAAGTAATCTGAATATATTTTGACATTTTATGAAATTGTGTTTAAATTACCATTTCTCCTCTTTATTACACCAATGTTCTCACGTGTGTGTGTTTGTGTGTGTGTGTGTGTGTGTGTGTGTGTGTGTGTGTGTGTGTGTGTGTCTCAAATATTGCAGTAATATATGAAAGAGGCTATGCATTACAAGTCTATAATGTCCTCAAGGAACTGTAATCAGCACAACAGAAACCACGAGCCAAAAGCCAGGACCAACAGAGCCCTGTGATAAATACCACAATTTACTTGTGATTTTTCATGTTTTGGTATAGCCTCACACATTGTGTGTATTGTAGTCAGTCAGTCAGCGGACTGTTTTACAGCCTGTAGTAAAAAAAGACATACACTATATCTATGTTATGTTCAGGTGAGGTTCTAAACGTGTGTTTACTGTTAGCGAAGCTGGGTTTTGTTTCATTATTAAACTGCTGATCAAAGGGCCTATGTTCCTTGCACTAATATAGAGTAATGACAGTGGCTAGAGCTGTTTGTAAAAGGCATGTCCTATCATTGTCTCTGTGTACTTGTTCAACAGAATGCATGGATATCAGTCAATTGCGTTCATGTGTTACTGTTTTCCAGAAGGAATACACATATAAACATACTACAAATATAAACATGCAAGGCAATTAGTTGTCCAATGTTAGCTGAACACCGCAAAGAGCAGCAACGCACAAACAATAAAAACAATAAAAATATAGCAAACTTTGGCAACTACCAACTAATATACTATATTTTATTTATTTATTTTAATTTGTTAAAGGGTGCCTATAAAATATATTCAATGATAATGGTCTATAATAAAGGCTGAAAAAAGGTTGGTCCTGGGAGTCCCTCTGCCAGACATTAGTCCTGGTTATGAGAGACTTACCCAGAGTTTTTAGCTCACTATCTTTCAGAGAGGAGAAATATCCAAAACATATCAGTCTTTGTCCTGCCCTGGGGCAGTCCAGCACCGAAATGCTAGGCAATGTTCCACTGAACAAGAGTACCAACAGCAACTTCAGACACATGTTTCGGTCTGGTTGGACCTCATCATTAGGGCGGAGCTGTGCCTCTTTAAGAATAGTGAGCAAGGGGTCCACTTCTGGATTCACCTAGTAAATTATGGTGAGAACCAAAGTTACTTAAAATATGCAAAAAACAAGGGGGTGCTGGGAAGTCCCTCTGCCGGACATAAGCCCCAGTTACGAGAGCCTTACCCAGAGTCTTTAGCTCACTATCTTTCACAGAGGAGAAATATCCAAAACATATCAGTGTTTGTCCTGCCCAGGCGCAGTCCAGCACCGAAATGCTAGGCAATTCTCCTCTGAACAAGAGTACCAACAGCAACCCCCAGACACGTGTTTCGTTGTGGTTGGACCTCATCATTAGGGTGGAGCTGTGCCTCTCTAAGAACAGTGAGCAAGGGGTCCACATCTGGATTCCCCTAGTAACTTGGGGTGAGAACCAAAGTTACTTAAAATATGCACAATAAAATGTAGGTCCTGGGAAGTCTCTCTGTCAGACATTAATCCTGGTTATGAGAACCTTATCCAGAGTCTTTATCTCACTATCTTTCACAGAGGAGAAATATCCAAAACATATCAGTCTTTGTCCTGTCCTGGGGCAGTCCAGCACCAAAATGCTAAGCAATTCTCCTCTGAACAACAGTACCAATAGCAACTCGAGACACGTGTTTCGGTCTGGTTGGACCTCATCAGTAGGGTGTAGCTGTGCCTCTCTAAGAATCGTGAGCCAGGGGTCCACGTCTGGATTCCCCAAGTAATTTAGGGTGAGACCCAAAGCTACTTAAAATAATAAGAAAGGCTGACCAGCGTTCAACATTTGCCAGCACTGTATCAAATTTCAAAATGTTAAATGTTTATGAAAAAGGAAACCTAAACTTAAATAAATACACTTTTTCAAATTCCAATACCATTTACATGCTGTGGCTTGCAGTCTTGCGGAAGCGACCAAGTGAGGGGTCTGTTTAGGGTCCAAGATACGTTTGGAGATATGGGAAGGTGGATAGGTGCAGGACAGGTGGAGGTGTCACATGATACCAGTGTAGACAGAGTGGTAGCATGTAGGGGGCGGGCTGTGGCAGGGAGTGCAGGATGGCAGAGGTGCCCCCCCCTGTTTTTGTACTTTTGCTTTCTTCTTTTGATTCTGTCGTGGGAGAGCCTAGATAAAGAGCAAGAGGGGCTTCACAAGGGTCCATCCTATCTGGGCGAAAGGGCATGCACGATTTAGACTGGCACACGGTAGATGATTTTGTTCCTAGCGTTGAAGACCGGGTGTTGAGAGAAATCAAGCAGACAAGTCAAATACATTGAAATGTCATTTTAGAACTTAAATCATGACAGTTCCAAATGAATATTCAAAATTTTGATAAAGTCAAAGCACCATTTAGAAACCTTATTCAACCTATCGGAATTAACCTGTTAACCTTAAACCTCAACAGATGGCTGAATACCCTCAAGGAGTAACTATTGTTTCAAAGAAGGTCATGCATCCGGGGTACGTCGATTCTCTGGAGCGGAGATGGTTTGATGCAACCCACAAATCAGGGTCCTATTGTGCTGCTTGTGCAGTAACACACTGGTTGGTGTCTACAGAAAGTCGAAATTTCTCACACAGCTATTTATCGAATGGTTGATAACTCTCGGTTAAGTACCTCTGTTGTTAGCTATCGAAGGAAGAGACTTACTTTTTAATCCTGGATTTTTAACAGGACCTCATTTTTTTTCTGAGTCACTTCTCCTAGAAGCCACAATTGGGGGTTCTTATAAATAAATGGGCAGAATTAAGCACCGTTTGACCTGGAAAGCGATTGACCTTCTCAATCTAGTTGCACGGCAAAGCAGAGACATAAACAAAGGCCATTTTTAGCAATACAAATTCATATCTTCTCTTTGAAAGAGGCCCCATAGCCCCTGTGGGGCAGAAAAGGACATCTGTGGCGAAGGCCCTTTTTAAATGATTTTTTAAGAGTCATAAAAAATAAATTTTTATTAGAAAAAAAAACAGAGAAAGGCCTAATGTTGCGCCTGTGAAATGAAGTCATCCATTTTGTACGCGCGGGCCAGTTACAGGACGCAAAGTCATCGCGGAAACACTTTGGACGGAGGGACGCAATCATGAGGTCCCATCTTCCTCCAAGCCCCGGGCAGGTTCACGCTAGCCATTAGCCGAGTCCCCCTCTGCGGCTAATGGCTCCTCTTCGCCGCGTTCTGCTGGAGGGGCCGCGTCCCGAATCCTCTCCATTTGAAGAGACACTGAAAGCAACCGTGTGCTGCGATAAATCAGGCTCCGGTGTGAGCGCAAGGTGCATTAGAGAAACATTTCCACTTGTATCCCCCCGCCTCCACCTCCGCACTCCCTGCTTACGCCCTCCGCTAGAACCCACAATGTTGGTTTCACGGGGTGGTGAGGTTGTGCCCATCATTTGTGATACCCACACTGTTGTGTTGGTGCAATTATATATACATATATATATATATATATATATATATATATATATATATATTTGTTATTGTTTTTTTTTTACTACAGGTATTTGATTTTGCATGTAAATTGAATGATGTACAATTTATAATCTCCAGAAATGTACAACACAGATTGATAAAACAAGAACACAAAAAAACAATTTTCACAGAAGGATTTAGGGAAAAGGGAAAGTGTCCAATTGTTTAAGAAATTTGAGAAGGGAGGGGGCCAAATGCTAGAAAACGGGCAAGGGTGCTCGGGGTAATGGTTTAAAAAGTGTTTCTTCCTGTGCCGGGACAGCATCCTCGCGTGCTTGGTGTGACGTCAGTCTGTTTCACCTCACCAACACATTAGTCATAAGGAAAGTGAGGGATTTATTTATAAAATGCTTGGATAAAAGCATGTGTCTAAGTACAGAGGTGTGAAGGTGAAGAACAGATTAAAGACCCCCTGAGCGGTGTGAAGTGTGCGCTGTGACTCACCAAGACACATACAGATGAAAGAATAGTTTATTTCTTAATGGGAAAGCAATACAAAGGCGCCCTTCCTGCTAAAAAAAAAAAATAAAAAAATAAAAATAAAACATTTGTGTTCTGTTGCTGCTGAGCACCAAGCCTCACCCCCCAACCCCTATCTTGAGGTCTGCATTGGTACGATGATGGAAGTTTGCGATGGCCATTGTCTTTAGGAATTGCATTTTTATGCCCAGCCTTTTTTATAATCCATTCTTAAATTCCCGGGCCCCTCAAAAGCCTGTCTCTAGATTCTCTTCAATTGTTGAGCCTGTCATTGGGTTTGTGTTTTATAGCTTTCACTTTCTTGGTAGCCCGTCTCTGGATTCTCTTCAATTGTTGAGCCTCTCATTGGGTTTGTGTTTTATACCTTTCACTTTCTTGGTAGCCCGTCTCTGGATTCTCTTCAATTGTTGAGCCTCTCATTGGGTTTGTGTTTTATACCTTTCACTTTCTTGGTAGCCTGTCTCTGGATTCTCTTCACGTGTTGAGCCTGTCATTGGGTTTGTGTTTTATATCTTTCACTTTCTCGGTACCCCATCTCTGGATTCTCTTCACTTGTTGAGCCTCTCATTGGGTTTGTGTTTTATACCTTTCACTTTCTTGGTAGCCTGTCTCTGGATTCTCTTCACGTGTTGAGCCTGTCATTGGGTTTGTGTTTTATATCTTTCACTTTCTCGGTACCCCATCTCTGGATTCTCTTCACTTGTTGAGCCTGTCATTGGGTTTGTGTTTTATACCTTTCACTGTCTTGGATGCCCAACTCTGAATTATTGAGCCTCTCATGGAGTTTGTATTGTGTGCCTTTCATTATCTTGGTAGCCATCTAAGGATTCTCTTATTATTGTTTTCTTTTTTCTGGAGATGTAGCCTCCAGGGCTGAACACAATGCTCCAGGTGAGGCCTTAAGCAGAAGGTGTATCGTGATTACACACGCTACCTATTTCAGTTGGCTATACCATTCTCTTTTCCTCTCCACCGCATTCTTGCCCTTCACACATCCTTGCCAAATGCAAAAGGGAAAGGTGATAGCTGGAAGGCTTCAGTTAATCTAAACCACTGGCATTGTCCTGGGAAATCCTCCAGACCAACGCGTTCACCCTGCCATGCCATTAGAAAAGAAGAAGACCATATACAACCTACGCGTGGTGCCCCTCCCAAAAGGGGCAGCCCAGCCTAGATTGCTCAATCGCATCCCTTCCGCATGCAACCACAAGCAACCCCAGACATATTTCAGCCTTACACGGTTAAGACATTTTGAGATCTTCAAAGAATATCCCTCTCCCAATGTTTGGCTAATTTGTCCTCGCCTCCAATTGTGCCCTACTCCAGTGGTTTTACGCTGCCTAGTTGCATGACTTTGTCACATTGAATCTACAGTTATTTCAAGTGCCACTGAGCAGACCTCAGACTTCCCTCTGTCTACCTGCCCAACACGATGCCTGTCACTTAGCCACTCTATGTCCATGATTCCTGACCTGGCTCCCATCTCAAGACTATTCAACGTGTTTGCAGCGTGTTTTGTTGATGCATGGAACAGTGTTGAGGTTTCACTGATTTATGAGCAGATGGCATTCGCCATTTGGACTTCTTCCATTTCCCGATCCCATATTTTAAGAATTTAGTTGCGTTTGTCTGCCGTGAGGTCACACTCATTGAACCTTCCTTCTGTGGATGGTATAACCTACTTCATTCAATGTACTGTGTTTGAGGAGTTGTTTTTTCCTTCATTTTAGGGATTACCTCCCTGTTCTCATATATAAAATCAGTGTGACATCCCTAAAATTGTAACATCATCCCCGCTCTCACATTTGAGAAGTCCAATTACAAGCACCTTTGGCCGATCCTCTGGAGCCTTCCCTGCTTCTAACTAGCAAATGAATGGGGGTTCATAGTAGGTTGCAATGCATCTGAGACCCTGTGAAGCCCTTTAAATCTCCATGGTTACACCCCATCATTTTCTATTGCCTTATCCTTCTTACTTTTGCTGGGTGACAATGTCGGGAGACAGCTCTTAGGGTCATACAGATGTGCGGAGGGATATGATCTCAGTGCTCAAGATGACATTCACACCCATATGTCCCTAATGTGCATTTATGATTTCATTACATCCATCGTACTTTTGAGAGATGACCCTTGACCTCTAGAGAGTGTGATCCCATGAATAGCAGGGCAATTTAGGGGGGAATAGAGCAGAGTCTTCAAAGCCATCTCTACACAGTCTAAATTCCTATAAACGGGACGCTGTGAGGCATCCCTTTCATTCATACAAAAGACACCACTTTAAGCATCCAGGGTTACCAGAGCAGCAAACCGGATGCTAATGGTGTTAGTAACCCGTTCCACTGGGCTATACCAGGGGGTAAAAGCCTAGTGCCCTCATTAAAAGCCCTTGCTTCACTCGGCCCTTCAACTCATGCTTCCGAGCCGTTACCCCACCCAGTATAGCCCAAGGAATGGGTGACTAACGCCATGGTAGAAGGGACATTTGGGTTATAAAACCATTACCATTTCACCCAAATACAATAGTTGAAATAACATCATGGCTGCTGCTGCACAACACTTTAAAGATACAGAAATGTGTCAGCTGTCTTTAGTAAAACAACCAGAACTCTCCCCACAGCTTGTCTAATATCAGTATTCCACAACGAAACAGATAATTCACAGAAATCCCCTATTTTCCATTTTGTTTATTGAGAATGTATGAAGCACCTATACATCAAATGGTGATTCAAGGTGAACCAAGACAAAACAGGGTGGGAGGGCAAGGAAGGAAACCACAATAACGGTCCTACTAGGCCTTGTGACATTCGGATAGTGCAAGTGAATTAACAAGAAGTGCAGGGGGAGTGGAGTAGGATATGGGAGGGGAGTACCGGTTGGTGGGGAAGACATAATGCTAGGGTGGGAGGCAAGTGCAGGAAGAGTGGTAGCCTACAAGTGCTGGGTGGGGAGAGAGCCCCTGGGGCTAGGCAAGTGCTAAGCGAAGGCCAGGTGGGTAAGTGCCAAGGGATGCAGGGAGTGAGGACCACACGCTGAGTGTGAGGACGGGAGTGGTTCAGGCTTGGTAGGGATGCACACCCCACCCACCTTGCTAGTCTGGGGAAGGGGGCCCAGGAGGGCATGTGCAGTATAATGGGGGGGCATGGAGACCTGGGGTAGACTGGGTGAGGAGGCCCTGGTGCCCTGAAGGACAGGGGAGGAAAGGGGAGGGGGAGAAGGAAGTAGAGGGAAGGAAGAAGAGAACAGGAGGGTCTTTAGAAGCTTCTTAAGATCTGTCTCAAGCCTGAGAGGGGCAGGGAGGCATCCAGAGGGAGGCTCCTGCTGAAGAGTGAGATCTACCCCCCACTCTCTGCTTAGAAAAGCACCAGATCTGCAGAGAGATGGAGCTTGAGGACTGAAGGGCTATAGCAGAGATGTATTTATGTAGAGAGAGTTGGATGTTGCAGGGTCCTCTGGCCCCAGAAAGCCTGTGGATGATGCACAGGGTCTTGAACTTGATCCTCGCAGCCACCAGGAGCCAATGGAGAGATTTTAGGGCTGGAGAGATGCTTTCCCTAGACTTGAGGTCAATCATAAGCCTTGCAGCACTGTTTTATATTAGTTGAAGGGGTCAACAAGAGGATAAAGGTAGATTGAGGAGGAGCCGTTGCAGTAGTCCAGCCTAGAGAGGCCACAGCTCTGAAGACATTGAGTTTCTGGTGAAAGGTGAGGAAAGGGAGAATGCCCTCTTTGCCAGGTCAGCAATGTGAGGAGAGAAGGAGAGAGAGGAGATGAAGATGACACCACAGTTTCTAGCCTCACAAGAGGGTGAGAGGAGCAGACCCATCGAGGGTCGCCAGAGCGTAGGAGGGAAGGAGGAAGCAGAGGTCCCAATGAGAAGGATTATGTCTTACTGGCATTAAGGCAGAGATCATTATGCCTGAATAGAGGTCAGACAGTCAGGAATGAGAGAGGAAGAAGAGCAGGAAGTGTAGGGAAGCTTGAAAGGGAGCTGGACATCATCTGCATAACACTGGAAGTGAGGCGAGAAGGAGATCAGGTGGGCCAGAGGGGTAAAGTAGATGCTGACGAGACACGGTGAGAGGACAGAACCCTGAGGGATGCCACAGGTGGAGACTGAGGTGAAGGAGAGGAAAGGGCCCAGTTGGACATGGGCAGGTTGCTCAGATAGGAAGGAAGTCAACCAGTCTAGTGCCAGGTCCGGGATGGCAAGGGTATCACAGAGCTGATTAAACAGGGTGGCATGATTGACCGTATGAAGGACAGAGGAAAGATCAAGAAGGATGAGAACAGAGGGAGAGTTGGAATCGAGTTTGAAGAGCAAATCATCACAGGTGTTCAGGAGAGCAGTTTCCATGCCTCTGGCTGCTCTGAAGCCAGACTGGTGGTCGTGCAGACAACCAACAGATTCCGTGTGACGGATCAATTGGGAGATGACCATCTTCTCTAAGAGGTGGCCCTTGGAGGGGATAAAGGAGATAGGGCGTTCGTTAGCCGGGGAGGAATACCATAATCTGTAAATCCCACAAATCAAAGAAAAGACACTTTCTTTGAGCTGTGGGTTTTACTGAAAAGATTTACATTCCACTAATTATGGAAAATACGGCACAGCTGTGACATCACAGACAACATCTAGATTTGTTTTTATAATGTGTATTATTGCAATAAAATGTGCAATATTTTTCAAAGCACACACACTCCCACTCACTCCCACTCCCTCTTCGGATTAGAGTTGTCTGCAGGACCCCAGAACTGCTATTTTTCTGAGGTCAGTTGCCGGGTTACCCGTTGCATTATTCCCATTTCCACTTGCCTTGCCCAGTGCTGTTTCTATAAAGTCCTGGTGTTGGGTTCATCCTACGGTGACACTAGCTGCTCCGGTACACCCCTTTTTGGCGCTGCTGAATCGGCACGGGCCGGTTTGGCACGCGGCCAGTTCAGCATGTCCAGCGGGCCGGTTTGGCGCGAGGGACATTTGGACGTGGCTGACAATTCAGCCACGTCTAAACTCCCTCACGCCAAATTCATGACCATCATTCTTTGCAAATGCAGCACGTTGAGGTACTGCGCCTATTAACGTGTTGCATTTGCAAATAATGATTTTTTTATAATTGACAGTACACAGAACTGAATTGTAACAATGGGGAAATCGGCCCTGCGCATGGGAAACTGGTGTATCAAGCACTGTGTGGTGCCTGTCTCGGATTCAGTGCTCTCTCCAACTGAGGTCTTTTTTTCTCTGTTTTACTGTAGCAACTCAGCCCTCTTTCATCCGCATGCCATCAGTGCCGTCTCTCCCACCGGGAACTCCTGTCTGCCCCCTACTAAGTGCTGCAGACACTGCCTGCAGTGCGTTCTGGAAATTACTGAGGCATCCCCTTTCTGTGACCCAGCATTACCCCAGCCCTGCTCCTCCAACACACTGGTATTTGTCTGATTCAGCCCTTCTGCTGTGGTCGGTGCTATCCATCTGTTGCCAAGGTCTCGGATGCCTTTCTCCTGTGTCCTAGTGCCACCTCGGTCCTCCCTCTTCATTTAGACAGAGTGCTTTAGGACCACCGCCTCTGCATGCAGCACCGTGCGGCAGTCTGCTTCCACAGTTGGTTGTGCGACAGAGTGCTTTATGACCACCTCTGGATCCAGCACTGTGCGGCAGTCTGCTTTCACAGTTGGCTGTGCGACAGAGTGCTTTAGGACCACCTCTGCATTCAGCACTGTGCGGCAGTCTGCTTTCACAGTTGGTTGTGCGACAGAGTGCTTTAGGACCACCTCTGCATGCAGCACTGTGCGGCAGTCTGCTTTCACAGTTGGTAGTGCGACAGAGTGCTTTAGGACCACCACCTCTGCATGCAGCACTGTGCGGCAGTCTGCTTTCACAGTTGGTTGTGTGACAGAGTGCTTTAGGACCACCTCTGCATCCAGCACTGTGCGGCAGTCTGCTTTCACAGTTGGTTGTGCGACAGAGTGCTTTAGGACCACCTCTGCAACCAGCACTGTGCAGTAGTCTGCGTTCACAGTTGGTTGTCGCGCCAAAACATCATGGCGCCAAAACATCCCTGCAGCGAACTGGTCGTGTAGAATTGGCCGCGCCAACTCGGCAGGCACCAAAATGGCTGCGCCAAATTGTCCTGCTCCGGGCCGCTCTGGTCTGGCTCATAGCTTCTGATGCAGGAGCGCCCTCTCATGGATGCCCGTGTTCCTGCAGTACTGTTCAGACAGCCCATCCTCCCATGGCCCCCTCTAACAGCCTCTCTCCGCCTTACATCACTGTCTGTGACGGGGTACCCGTCCGACTGGCAGATTCAATGGGCTACAATGCAAAACCTCTAATGAGGAGCCGCGGAAGGGGACAATGAATCGCGCCTGAAGCCGTCATTTTTCTACCTGCGGCTTCGTGGGTTTTGAAAGATAACCCGACTCCCTTGGAACTCCTCATCCGCCTTCCCTCCCTCCTGCAGCTCGCAAACTTCACTTCACAGCCCAGGCAGGCTCGGCCCCAGGGCTTTGTAATTAGAAGGAGAGTAATAAAAAGAAGAGGAGTGGGAAATAAATGAGTAGAGTGGGAGAAAAAGAAAGTAGGCAGTAGGAGAATACTGAGACAAAACTCAATGAAGAGCACCACACACCACACTCAGATGCCTGAGGGTTCGTAGCGCTATATAAAAAAATGCTAAATAAAAAAAATGAATAAAGGAGAAAAGGAAAGATAGCAAGAACAAAAGCAATGAGAAGGAATGACTGAATAATGCATGCATTTATTTCTATAAAGCGCAATATAAACCAAGGGGCTTCTTGGCACTACCGGGAGCAATACACATTCTTATGACCCAGGCCCCGGGCCGCATGAAATGCTGGACGATAGAGGGTCTGGGAGTTTAGGCGCGGGGTGGGGGAAAACGCCGCAAAAGCGTAGAGAGGGTCGTCCAAACGGCGTCACAAGAAACAAAAGCCCAGGAAGGGCAGGAAACAGCACCTGGAAAGGTGCAAAATGTAACAGCAAGGGTTCAGGTGGGTAACCCGGCCGCCCCCAGGAAGGAACAAAAGGCCGGGGGGGTATAAGTAAGCCTGGAAAAGGAGAGGCGGCACAAACCAGGTAAGAGCTCACCTCTCTCGGGTAGGCTCTTAGTGCCTGAAGAAGGGGAAGGAAAAACGTTTGCCACCCAACCCACCCTACAATAATAACGGAAGAAGAAGGGTGCAGGCAGGAGCAGGTACGCCGAGTACTCTCTCAGTACACGGTCCAAGAAAGAAGGAGCAAGCAGAAGTAAGAACGCTGAGTACTCTTTCGGTACACGGTCCAAGAAAAGAAGGAGCAGGCAGAAGAAGGAACGCCGAGTACTCTTTTGGTACACGGTCCAAGACATGTCGTAGGCGGCATGTTCCCAGGAACGAAGGCCCAGGGATATCAAGGACTCAGGAGGAGCCTTGGGCAACTTCGGTACTGGACACAATGTGCCCAAAAGCATATGGCAGTGTAATTATTTTGTTGTGTTGTATTTTCTGTAAGAAAATAAAATTCCTACGGCTTACAACTTTTCCATACACATAAAATGTCTGTGATTTATTACTTACGTAGGGATCTGGTAAGAGGAGTAAAGTGAACCCACACTACTCGGCCTATAATTGTTTAAGTGTTATCCATTCTCATCAAAATCTGCTGGGAATCCTTTCTACTGCAGATGGAACAGCAAGAAGCACTGCTGGATAATGAAACAATACATCCCGAGCTGAGGGCCAGAAGTTAGAAGCCCGAGTGAAGCATGGGCTTTAACATTAAACCCAGGGCATTACTTGACTGTTAATGCTCCCCCCCAACCTCCAGCGAGGGGTGTGTTGCTATTAGTATCCTGGCATGTTGTACCGGGTTACTAATATTGACTCCCGTTTCTCAACTTGAAAAAAAAGCCTATCATCCAAGATGTCCACGGGAACTACACATAGTCCCCATCTCCCTTTCTATTGTGGGCACTGCCACGACCAGGATGCGCTGGGAACACAAGAATTCTCAGCGCTGATGAGCGATAAGGGAGCACCAGATAAGTGGGGTGCGGAGGGATTAAATATGTGGAAAAGGGACTTGGGGGTGGGTGTAAGGGGATGCGAGGAGCGCGGGGGCACACTTATCTGAGTTTTCAGCGGAGAAGATGGCAACCTCCCGCTTCCAAAGAGGCTCAGTGAGAGAGCTTTACCATGTGGTAAAGCCCCCGTTCTGAGCCTCCTGATTGGCTGGGAAGCCACCACCCTTCCCCCGCCAGGCACTAATCGCCATTCTTATTGTCAATGACGTCGAAATGTCAGAGGTGAGATTTAATTTCAGTGCTGATTTCATTATGTTTGGTGAAGTCATGTAACTTCAGTGGCAGAGTCTTCCACATAAAAGCAAGTACAAAGATAAAAATGTGCCAAACTGTAAGAAAAAAGAATGAGGGGCTTGTGTGTTGCCCATGGCTCGTTAGCTGCTTCATGTAGGGCGTTTCCAGCAGCTTGCCATCCTATGGAGGCACTCAGCCTAGGCGGTTAAACTTTGGTTTAAACAGGCCTGGCAAGTAGCTTTGCTAAAACCATGTTCTTTCCTTTCACAGCTATCAACGGCCCTGTTCAGTCTGGGGGCTCCATATCATGTGAGGCGAAAGGTGAGGTCGGTTTTGGAACCCCTCGTTCATCAGTTTGGATGAAGCTGTAGCTAGCACGTGTGCACCAGTTCAGTGTCAAGCCACAGTTTCATGGGTGCCTGCGTCATCGGGGTACCACAACTAGGGGCGATTGAAAATGTTGCCCGCAAAGTGAAAAATGGGGACTCCACACTGGAAGCTGCTTCCACCCATTTTGTGAAATCAGCATTACGGGTCCACCGCCACTGACATTTTGCCCAGGTTTGTGAGGTTTCGCGCGGAGCGTGGTGTTTCCTTCTAATGTTAGTTTTATGCTGCCCAACGGGAAACAAGTCTTTTTTTTTTCAGATCTGTGCTAGTTTCGTCCAGTGACACAAGAAACTTCATGCAGGATTTTTCCGAACTGTGCTAGTTTCATGGGGTGTAAGAGCTTGCATCTTCTGTACTACGTAGACTTGGCTCTTTTTAGCATATGACATGAGCTGTGCCGAAGCTTATGAGGTGGTATCTCCTGGACTACATAGGCTGGGCTCTGCTGTATCATATGATGGGAGCTATGCTGGAGTGCAAGAGGTTGCATCTTCTGCACTACATAGTCTGGGCTCTGGTGTAGCATATGATGTGAGCTATGCTAGAGTGCACGAGGTTTCATCTTCTGCACTACATAGGCTGGGCTCTGCTGTAGCATATGATGTGAGCTATGCTAGAGTGCAAGAGGTTTCATCTTCTGCACTCAATAGGCTGGGCACTGCTGCAGCATATGATGTGAGCTATTCTGGAGTGCAAGAGGTTCCATCTGCACTACATAGGCTGGGCTCTGCTGTATCATATGATGTGAGCTATGCTTGAGGTTTCATCTTCTGCACTACATAGGCTGGACTCTGCTGTAGCATATGATGTGAACTATGCTGGACTGCTAGAGGTTTCATCTGCACTACATAGGCTGGGCTCTGCTGTAGCATATGATGTGAGCTATGCTAGAGTGCAAGAGGTTCCATCTTCTGCACTCCATAGGCTGGACTCTGCTGTAGCATATGATGGGAGCATCTGGAGTGCAAGAGGTTTCATCTTCTGCACTACATAGGCAGGGCTCTGCTGTAGCATATGATGGGAGCATCTGGAGTGCAAGAGGTTTCATCTTCTGCACTACATAGGCTGGGCTCTGCTGTAGCATATGATGTGAGCTATGCTAGAGTGCAAGAGGTTTCATCTTCTGTACTCCATAGGCTGGGCTCTGCTGCAGCATATGACGTGAGCTATGCTAGAGTGCAAGAGGTTTCATCTGCACTACATGGGCTGGGCTCTGCTGTAGCATATGATGTGAGCTATGATAGAGGTTTCATCTTCTGCACTACATAGGCTGGACTCTGCTGTAGCATATGATGGGAGCATCTGTAGTGCAAGAAGTTTCATCTTCTGCACTACATAGGCTGGGCTCTGCTGTAGCATATGATGTGAGCTATGCTAGAGTGCAAGATGTTTCATCTTCTGCACTCCATAGGCTGGGCTCTAATGCAGTATGTGACGTGAGCTATGCTAGAGTGCAAGAGGTTTCATCTGCACTACATAGGCTGGGTTCTGCTTTAGCATATGATGTGAGCTATGCTAGAGTGCAAGAGGTTTCATCTTCTGCACTCCATAGGCTGGGCTCTGCTGTAGCATATGATGTGAGCTATGCTAGAGTGCAAGAGGTTTCATCTTCTGCACTCCATAGGCTGGGCTCTGCTGTAGCATATGATGTGAGCTATGCTAGAGTGCAAGATGTTTCATCTTCTGCACTCCATAGGCTGTGCTCTGCTGTAGCATATGATGTGAGCTATGCTAGAGTGCAAGAGGTTTCATCTTCTGCACTCCATAGGCTGGGATCTGCTGTAGCATATGATGTGAGCTATGCTAGAGTGCAAGAGGTTTCATCTTCTGCACTCCATAGGCTGGGATCTGCTGTAGCATATGATGTGAGCTATGCTAGAGTGCAAGAGGTTTCATCTTCTGCACTCCATAGGCTGGGCTCTGCTGCAGCATATGATGTGAGCTATGCTAGAGTGCAAGAGGTTTCATCTTCTGCACTACATAGGCTGGACTCTGCTGTAGCATATGATGCGAGCATCTGTAGTGCAAGAAGTTTCATCTTCTGCACTACATAGGCTGGGCTCTGCTGTAGCATATGATGTGAGCTATGCTAGAGTGCAAGATGTTTCATCTTCTGCACTCCATAGGCTGGGCTCTGCTGTAGCATATGATGTGAGCTATGCTAGAGTGCAAGAGGTTTCATCTTCTACATTCCATAGGCGGGCACTGCTGTAGCATATGATGTGAGCTATGCTAGAGTGCAAGCGGTTTCATCTTCTGTACTCCATAGGCTGGGCTCTAATGCAGCATATGATGTGAGCTATGCTAGAGTGCAAGAGGTTTCATCTTCTGTACTCCATAGGCTGGGCTCTGCTGCAGCATATGACGTGAGCTATGCTAGAGTGCAAGAGGTTTCATGTTCTGTACTCCATAGGCTGGGCTCTGCTGCAGCATATGACGTGAGCTATGCTAGAGTGCAAGAGGTTTCATCTTCTGTACTCCATAGGCTGGGCTCTGCTGCAGCATGTGACGTGAGCTATGCTAGAGTGCAAGAGGTTTCATCTGCACTACATAGGCTGGGCTCTGCTGTAGCATATGATGTGAGCTAGGATAGAGGTTTCATCTTCTGCACTACATAGGCTGGACTCTGCTGTAGCATATGATTGGAGCATCTGTAGTGCAAGAAGTTTCATCTTCTGCACTACATAGGCTGGGCTCTGCTGTAGCATATGATGTGAGCTATGCTAGAGTGCATGGTGTTTCATCTTCTGCACTCCATAGGCTGGGCTCTGCTGTAGCATATGATGTGAGCTATGCTAGAGTTCAAGAGGTTTCATCTTATGCACGCCATAGGCTGGGCTCTGCTGTAGCATATGATGTGAGCTATGCTAGAGTGCAAGAGGCTTCATCTTCTGTACTCCATGGGGTGGGCTCTGCTGCAGCATATGGTGTGAGCTATGCTAGAGTGCAAGAGGTTTCATCTTCTTCACTCCATAGGCTGGACTCTGCTGTAGCATATGATGTGAGCTATGCTAGAGTGCAAGAGGTTTCATCTTCTGCACTCCATAGGCTGGGCTCTGCTGTAGCATATGATGTGAGCTATGCTAGAGTGCAAGAGGTTTCATCTTCTGTACTCCATAGGCTGGGCTCTAATGCAGCATATGACGTGAGCTATGCTAGAGTGCAAGAGGTTTCATCTGCACTACATTGGCTGGGCTCTGCTTTAGCATATGATGTGAGCTATGCTAGAGTGCAAGAGGTTTCATCTTCTGTACTCCATAGGCTGGGCTCTGCTGCAGCATATGACGTGAGCTATGCTAGAGTGCAAGAGGTTTCATCTGCACTACATAGGCTAGGCTCTGCTGTAGCATATGATGTGAGCTATGCTAGAGTGCAAGAGGTTTCATCTTCTGCACTACATAGGCTGGGCTCTGCTTTAGCATATGATGTGAGCTATGCTAGAGTGCAGGAGGTTTCATCTTCTGTACTCCATAGGCTGGGCTCTGCTGCAGCATATGACGTGAGCTATGCTAGAGTGCAAGAGGTTTCATCTGCACTACATAGGCTGGGCTCTGCTGTAGCATATGATGTGAGCTATGCTAGAGTGCAAAAGTTTTCATCTTCTGTACTCCATAGGCTGGGCTCCGCTGCAGCATATGACGTGAGCTATGCTAGAGTGCAAGAGGTTTCATCTGCACTACATGGGCTGGGCTCTGCTGTAGCATATGATGTGAGCTATGATAGAGGTTTCATCTTCTGCACTACATAGGCTGGGCTCTGCTGTAGCATATGATGTGAGCTGTGCTAGAGATCAAGAGGTTTCATCTTCTGCACTCCATAAGCTGGGCTCTGCTGTAGCATATGATGTGAGCTATGCTAGAGTGCAAGAGGTTTCATCTTCTGTACTCCATAGGCTGGGCTCTGCTGCAGCATATGATGTGAGCTATGCTAGAGTGCAAGATGTGTCATCTTCTGCACTCCATAAGCTGGGCTCTGCTGTAGCATATGATGTGAGCTAAGCTAGAGTGCAAGAGGTTTCATCTTCTGCACTCCATAGGCTGGGCTCTGCTGTAGCATATGATGTGAGCTGTGCTAGAGTGCAAGAGGTTTCATCTTCTGTACTCCATAGGCTGGGCTCTAATGCAGCATATGACGTAAGCTATGCTAGAGTGCAAGAGGTTTCATCTGCACTACTTAGGCTGGGCTCTGCTTTAGCATATGATGTGAGCTATGCTAGAGTGCAAGAGGTTTCATCTTCTGTACTCCATAGGCTGGGCTCTGCTGCAGCATATGACGTGAGCTATGCTAGAGTGCAAGAGGTTTCATCTGCACTACATAGGCTGGGCTCTGCTGTAGCATATGATGTGAGCTATGCTAGAGTGCAAGAGGTTTCATCTTCTGCACTACATAGGCTGGGCTCTGCTTTAGCATATGATGTGAGCTATGCTAGAGTGCAAGAGGTTTCATCTTCTGTACTCCATAGGCTGGGCTCTGCTGCAGCATATGACGTGAGTTATGCTAGAGTGCAAGAGGTTTCATCTGCACTACATAGGCTGGGCTCTGCTGTAGCATATGATGTGCGCTATGCTGCAGTGCAAGAGGTTTCATCTTCTGCACTACATAGGCTGGGCTCTGCCTTAGCATATGATGTGAGTTATGCTAGAGTGCAAGAGGTTTCATCTTCTGCACTACATAGGCTGGGCTCTGCTGTAGCATATGATGGGAGCATCTGGGGTGCAAGAGGTTTCATCTTCTGGACTCCATAGGCTGGGCTCTGCTGCAGCATATGACGCGAGTTATGCTAGTGTGCAAGAGGTTTCATCTGCACTACATAGGCTGGGCTCTGCTGTAGCATATGATGTGAGCTATGCTAGAGTGCAAGAGGTTTCATCTTCTGTACTCTATAGGCTGGGTTCTGCTGTAGCATATGATGTGAGCAAGGCTAGAGTGCAAGAGGTTTCATCTGCACTACATAGGCTGGGCTCTGCTGTTGAAAATGACGTGAGCTATGCTGCAGTGCAAGAGGTTTCATCTTCTACACTACATAGGCTGGGCTCTGCCTTAGCATATGATGTGAGTTATGCTAGAGTGCAAGAGGTTTCATCTTCTGCACTACATAGGCAGGGCTTTGCTGTAGCATATGATGGGAGCATCTGGAGTGCAAGCGGTTTCATATTCTGCACTACATAGGCTGGGTTCTGCTGTAGCATATGACGTGAGTTATGCTGGAGTGTAAGAGGTTGCATCTTCTGTACTAGCTATGCAGGAGTGCGTGCGACAGCAATGGCTGTACTAAGTAGGCTGGACTTGGCTGTGGCATTTTACTTGAGCAATGCTGGACTGCATGGAATTGCATCTTCTGTGTTGCTTAGACTAAGCTCTACTTTAGCATATCATGGGAGCTATGCTGGATCGTATGAAGTACCATCTGCTGTACTAAGTAGCCTGGGCTTTGCTGTACCATATTATGTGGGCTATGCTGGAGCATATGAGGTAGCATCAATTCTACCATGTAGGCAGGCCTCCTGTCAAGGGTTTTGACCCATGTTGAATCAATAGACTGGGTAGATGTGGGGATGAGCTGTCGCCGCCCATTATTCTATCCCAGAACAAACTAAATCAATAGACTGGGTGGATGTGGGGATGAGCTATCGCCTCCCATTATTCTATCCCAGAACAAACTAAATCAATAGACTGGGTGGATGTGGGGATGAGCTATCGCCGCCCACATGTGCGCCAGAATAGGAGAACCGCGCAGTTTGTGCGCACACCAAAATGGTCGCCTAACCTTCCACCCACCAGTGCGAGCGTGATGGGCCAGGGGTGCCATGAGTACAATGTGTGCCAAAGGAAAAACAGCAGTGCCTGTTAGCTTAAAAAGCCCTTTGAAATCACCTTGGTTTCTCTGAATGCAAGCACAAAATGCCTATTTTCAAACATTGCAGGATATTCAAAAATCTCACTGAACACCAGCAGACATTTGGCAGAATGACGTTTTGTGTACATACAAAATCTGGAAAGAAAAAGAGCCCAAAACCATGTTCATAACAAAACTGGCTGAGCTGTGGAGGTCAGCAGCTTAAGTTAAACTGAACTGAAAACCACTAAAATCAAACTCATACCTCATCCCTTCTCTCTCACTCAGGCCACCATCACATCACCTACCCTGAAAACCAACGCTCTGCCTCCACCACCAGGCAAACCCACCTTAAAATGTGCACTCATCAATGCACGCTCTATTCACGCCCATGCTATTGAGATCAATGACCTCATTACTAGCCACAAACTAGACATACTTGCCATATCTGAAACATGGCTCCATGAGGCCTCCAACCCATCCATACATCTCGCCCTCCCCCAGGACTACTCCATCCTTAGACAGGACCGTAAATCCTCCAAAGGCGGGGGCGTAGCCCTCATCTTTAAAAACTGCCTCTCCATTAGGTTGTGTGACCAACAATGGGACAACAACGCCGACCTTCTCTACACCAAATTATCTCTCTCCCCTAACTGTACCATCAACCTTCTAGTCACATATAGACCACCAGGCTCTCCCCCAGAATACCAAAAGCAAATTCTTCAAATCATAGGTAGTAACTTGAAACACTCCACCAAAACCATCCTACTTGGCGACCTTAACCTTGGCTTAAACGATCCCAAGGATAAAACTGCCGCACTCTTGGCAAAGGATCTTTCCCACATGGGATTCGATCACAAAATCACCAGCCCGACTCATTGCAAAGGACGGTCCATTGATTGGATAGCAGATCACAACTGCTTATCATCCATCACTTCCATTGCACCCCTTCCTTGGACAGATCACTATCTCATCCAGTTCTCCATCCCTATGACACCCACTCGCAAAACCACCACTCACGCCCCCCCCACCAAAGTCAGAAGTTCAAAAAAACTCACCGCCACTAACCTGGCCCCGTTCCTTGATATCCCTGAACTTAAACATCCGTTCAATCAAGATCCCACCTCGCTAGCCAACACCTACAATAATGCCCTCGCCCAAGCCATTAATTCAATTGCCCCACTGGAAGCAAAAAAAGCCAAAAAATCTATGCACTCCAACTCCTGGTTCACAGAAGAACTAGCCGTCATACGACTCAAAAAACTGAAAGCCCTAACCAACTGGCAATCCAATCCCAACCAAGCCTCCCTCGACGAGTTCAAAGAAATTGCACGGTCCTATAAAAGCGCCATTTTCAAAGCCAAATTCGAATCTTTCAATCAAAGAATATCCAAAGCTAGCTCCAAATCTAGAGAAATATTCTCTATCTTCAAAGAACTCACCTCCCCGCAATCCAGCCCCGACGAAATCACCAAGGACGAAGCTTGGTGCACAAGCATCCAGACAGCACTCCTTAGTAAAGTCAAAATGCTCCAAGACAAAATTGCAGCCCAACGAAAAGCACTCAACGCCTGCCCCGCACCCCCCTCGCACCCCCCCTCAACACATGCCCAGAAATACCCCTCTTTGCCTTCAGAGAAGTCACAGAGCCAGAAGTCTCTACCCTACTCAATAACATCAAACCTTCAACGTGCAAAGGTGACATCTGCCCGCCCTCCATCATCAAAGAGTGCTCGACAGCCCTCACACCTATCATCACAGCATTCATCAACGCCTCCTTCTCCTCAGGCTCGGTACCCCATTGCCTAAAAGAGGCCTGGGTCCGCCCCCTCTTAAAAAAAACATCCCTAGACCCAACCTCCCCCAACAACTATCGCCCCATCACCACCGTCCCCTTCCTCCTCAAAATCCTTGATAAAGCCGCCCACAGCCAAATACAGCAGTACCTGGAAACCTACGCCATCCTTGGCAGAAGGCAATCCGGATTCCGCAAAGGACATGGAACTGAAACTGCCCTTCTAGACCTGAAAAATCAAGTCACCAAAATAATGGACACAGGCAAACCTGCTCTCCTCCTTCTACTCGATCTGTCCGCAGCATTCGACCTAGTCGACCATAACATCCTCACATCTCACCTCTCCAATGCAGCCCACTTCTCCCACAAAGCAACCCTCTGGATCACCTCATTTCTTGAAGGCAGGGCCATGAAAGTCTATTCTGACCAGGCCAACGCTCCCCCCACCACCATAAGCTGTGGAGTCCCACAAGGCTCCTGCACCGCACCAACCCTCTACAACCTCTTCACTAAACCCCTCTTTGACTTACTGGACGCTCTCGGCATAGCCTACACCAACTACGCCGATGACACTCAAGTCCTACTCCCACTCTCTGGAGACTACGTCAAAGACTCAGAAGCTCTCATCAACATCTACTCCACAATTCAGACTTGGATGGCAATCAATGGTCTTTGCCTTAACGCAGACAAAACTGAGATCATCATCCTAGCACCCAGCGAAACTCTCTCCAGACTCAGCAAAGAATACTCTCACATGACCGTTGATAACATCATCATACCGGTCTCCACTGCTGTCAAAACACTAGGAGTCTACCTGGACACCACACTCTCTATGACAAGACAAGTCAATGCCATCTCCTCTTCATCCGCAATGACCACCAAACTCATCCTTGCCATAAAGCCCTACCTCACCACGCCTAACTGCCTCTCCATCGCCAGAGCTACCATAGGAGCCAAACTAGACTACTGTAACGCCCTCCTAGCCGGCACATCGGCAAAAAATCTAAAAAAGCTCCAAATAGTGCGAAACAATGCGCTCCGCGCTGCCCTGCACATCCCCAAATCCGACCATGTATCTCAGGCCCGGAGAGACGCGCACTGGCTTCCAGTCAAGGAAAGGATCAATTTCAAAATACTCACCCTCACTCACAAATGTATCAATCATACTGCACCATCATACTTATCAGAAACCATAAACAGGAAATCCACGCTCCGCCCAACAAGAAGCCAATATGACAACCAACTCCAAGTTCCCTCTATAAGAAGAGCTAAAGCTGGAGGCATTGGCTTCCCACACATAGCTCCCAAGCTCTGGAATGACCTTCCCATCTCCCTCAGAGCCGTGCCTTCCCTACTATCCTTTCGAAAGGCCCTCAAAACCAAACTCTTTACATAACCAGCGCGCTCCACCCCCACCCAAGCTGTACCGCAAACACTTTTGCTGACGAAAATGTAACAAACACAATGTAACAAAATAACGCTACTGTAAACGTAATGCCTTGTAAATATCACCTTGCATGCACAGACTGTTACCCAAAACGCATGCATAGTCTGTAATTCATAATGCCTGTACCCTAATCTACCTTTACTCTCTGCAACCAGACAAGTGTCTTCTGGAATGTAACAGCGCCACGATGCTCTCGGGCTGATCGCGCGCTTTAAAAATCCGAATAAATAAATAAATAAATAAAATGTTTAAATTAAATGAGGGACCTACGTTTGAGTGTCACATAGTTTGTAACTGTTGAAATGTCATAGTTTTGAACTTAGAATCAGCATTCTAGCTGCATGTGTAAAAATGGTCAGTTTGATTTGAATGTAGAAAACTGGGAACAAAAAGTGACATTTAGCTGAAACCTGGCTTAATGAAACTGGATTCTGCCTGACAACTACCCCTGACAGGAGTTGAAGCTGGATCAACAGCTGTGTTCCCAGGCCTGGCTGCATCCTGCTTCCCCACCAAAAGGAATTAAACACCTCTCTGATGAATTACCTGGGGACTGCAGGAAACTGAACAATTGGCTCTGGCAAATGTTATATTGGGGGGGCCATAAAGTGGCTTCCTCTTGGGGGAAACTGGGAGGGGCAGTGCCTCTGCTAGCAGCTGAGCTTGGGGGAAGTGGATAAACCAGTTATTCCACCCTGTGATGTGGGAAGCCACACCCCTGTTTGACCAGAGCATAATTTTAAAAAGATAGATAACGCATAGTGCGGACTGGTCAAAATTATATAATTAATTTCATTGTTCTTATGATTTTTCTGTGCACGTTTTAAGAGGCGTTAGGACCCTGTGGTGTATTCTGGGGGGTTGCTAGCGGAAAATAGGGTCTCACTCCAAATGTATGCATGTTAAAAATCTGACACTTTATCATCTGAAACCCATCTCCCTGGTGCACATTTGTGTAAAATCTGGAAAGGTTTAGAGGTCGTTATCTGGATGAAAAGGGGAGAATTCTGTCATCAGTGGACACGACATCGTACAAAGACAGGGATCGGATGGTTTGGTGCTACAGAAAATATGTAAACTGGACCTATAATATGAGAAAAACGGTACATAGATAAATATGTATTTGGATCAGAAATAGATTTGTGTGCAATTTGACAAGGGGAGGTTCCTCTGACCATAAAACCTACAGCATCACTCTGACACTCCATTTCTTCCCCCCAATCAAGGGAGAGAGGAAAGCTTGGCCAATGATAAGTGAGAGGGGCAGGCTTAGCTAGGCCCAGGCACACACTCATTTTCAAAACGCATAAAAAGGGCCACAGAAACCCAGGTAGAGGACATTCAATTCCATTTTCTGCTGGACGCTCTGCCGGGAGACTCCAGACTTCACATCCATCAATCTTCAAAGACCAGAACTTTACTTCAGAACTTAAAGCAAGGGCCTAAACCCACAAACTGAGAACTCTTCTAAGCAGGCCTCAGCATCCTTAAAGTCATCTGCAAACTATTCCACAGCCGGGCGAGCTGTCTGAATTCTGTGCCAAGAACTTTTGCCAGTACCCAGAAAGCAGTGTTACATCCAGAATCCACTTGATCCGGACCGGAAGCAGACCAGAGATCCAGAGAACCACAGGCCGCTGTATCCAGAGAGCTGACCCAGATCGCTGTGAAGTGCCGAGACCAGAACCGGAGTCCAGTCCAAAACCTGACCAGATCCTTGGCGAGGCCCATTCCTGCCCAAAATATATTGTGAGTATCGCCAGAACTGTGCAGAACCCAATCTCTTAGTTAAAATAATCTAATTCAAGCTATTTTAACCTAATTAGAACAGCCTCCTAGAAATCGTGTCATCTGTCATTTTTAAAGCTGCACAACTGTCACCCACCTGTCAATTCTGCAGCTGCAAGCTGTCACCTGTCATTTTGAGTTTTACTTTAAATCCGAAAATCTACCTTTATTAAATCATCCGTATCTCTTGAACCGTTTGGGCTAGGACCGAATTTTTTTCCGTAATCGCGAGACACGCACTTGCGGAATTTACCGCGATTTGAGATTTGGCCCGATTTATTCATCTGTAGAAATCAGCAGCTTTTTGCTTCTCTTTGCTAAAATTCGTTTGCAATCTGCTAATCATTCCTAGAGTATTGTTAAAGTGAGCCTGAACTAATATAAAGTAGCCATCACCTACCCTGAACCTCTAGAGGGAATTAAAAGCAATTTTAGCACCTTTTCACTTCCTTGCAAACCACATTAAAGTAATTTTCCTGTGTTTAAAACTCATCCCTGTTTTCCCTAAGCTTGCTGGGAGAACTGGAACTGTGTATTGCATTATAAAGTGTGATTTGTTGGGATTCTTGAAGACTGTGTGCTCTCCTTCCATTTCTTGTATTGCATAGGGAGGGAGTGAATTGTCAAAAGAAAAAGTGATCATATTACCTTTTGCGAAAAATCATAAGTTATTTCTGTACTGCATTTTATTCCACCTTGCGTTTCCTTGAACCATATAAAGCATTCTTTCCCACCTTATTCTTCTGTTCCTATTCATAAGTTACCTCTTGCTGACTACTGCTCATATTCACAAGTGTAATATCCATTATCAAATTATTTATAGAAGTGTGATATATATATATATATATATATATATAGTGTTTAAATTTTCAAAGAAACCTTTTAATTTGCAAAACAAATCTACTTCTTGGCTCAGTGGGGTCAGGGGGATTCTAAGAGGGGGTGTTATACAAGGGTTGTCATCCAGAGTACTGAACTGGATATAAAAATACATCAATAAGGGTTTTCCTCAGCATCCCAGACTAGGCATTGACTTAGCTGTAGTGTTGATTGAATATCGCTTACACTCCTTTGTAGCAAATGATGTGAACGATGATGGAATGCATGAGGTAGAATAAGTTGTAAACTATGCTGGAGCATATGAGGTAGCATTTGCTGTAGCACATAGACTGGACTTGATGAAGCCTACAATGTAAACATGGTTGGGGTGTATGAAGTTGCATCTGCTGTGCTACATAGGCTACTGTGTTCTGCTGGAGCATATGATGTGAGCTATGCTGGACTGTAAGAGATAGCGGCTGTTGCACCTCAGCCTGGGCTCTACTATTGAATGTATAAGCTGTGCTGGAGAGTATGTGTTATTGTTGGCTTGAGTGCATGAGGGGAACTTGGCTGGAGTGCATAGTGTGGGCTCTGTACGCGTGGATAGGAGGCTGCCCAGGAGTGCATTAGGTCGGCTCTTCTGGAGAATGTCAGAGGGGTCCTGCAGATGCCTATGAGGTCAACTCTGAGACAGTTTATTATGTGATGAAGCGTGTGAATGGGTCAATGCTGGATTGCATGACGTGGTGGACTCCTTTGCAGTGACTGCAGTTCAGATATGCTTGAACATATGATGTCGGATATTGGAAGTGAAGGGCTTGGACTTGAGGTGAATGTGAGCTGGGCTCTATAGGTTGCATGATGTAGCAACAGGTGGAGCATGTGTGGTGTGGTCTGCTGCAGCATGAAGGAACAAGATCAACAACACCAAAAACAGTTCCTTAGAATGAAGCGTAAACTTAAAATCCAACAAATGCAACACTCTCCTTAAAATCATCCAGCACTGTACCCGTTCCTTAGCTAAACCAACCATGCCTCAATCCACAGAACAATGTATTTATTTATTTATTTATTACATTTATATAGCGCACAAGCAGGCCACGGGCATCGAGGCGCTGCAAGATGAGGAGAAATGTCAATGTCAACTGTATCCCAGACATCACCCTCATCACATCTTTCAGCACTGAAAAAGGGGCAAAGTTCAGGAAGTTCTTGTAACGACTGTCCTTGATTCCCTCAGAAATGCCCCCTATGTAGCCACCAGCCTCAATGCCTTTCATAAAATACATCACTGATGAAGCCCAATACCCGTTTCACCCACATTATCAGCATCGAAATCAAGTCTTCTTCCCTGATCCTATGATGATTGCTCGATGCTCTGACCCCTGTTCAAAACACCCACTCTCAACCCAAATGAACCCCGCCAACTATCAATCTATCGCCCACCTCCCCTTCATCTGCAAGATCATCGAGAAAAATATTGCCACCCAATTATAGGAAATTATCTCTGATTACAACTTCCTATAAAACTACTAATTTCCTTTCATTAAAGGATATTGCACAAAAATATCGAGAAAAAAATGCTTAATGCATTTTTACTGCGCATTCTGCAGTAACAAAAATGCCGAAACCCCATTATACCAAACAAGGAGAGAGGGGTTGCCGGGGTGTCCCTGGCTCCCCATGAATGGTATAATGGGTTTGGGGGTTGCACGGGTGTCCCCTGCTTCCATTAGATGGCAAGTGGAGAAAAATAAGGTTAACACAAAATAAGAAAGAAAAGGGGAACCTGTGGCGGCAGCTCCCGCCCACTATTGGGAGAGGGAACGTCTAGCTCAAGGAAAGACGAGGGAAGGAAAACTGAAGGTAAGTGTGCTGCTCCCATTTACATTTATTTAGGGGTAAACGGGTGGCCGGGAGAGGGGATGCAGGAAAGAGTGATCTAAGTGATCACTGTGTACCTCCATTTTCATATTCAACATTTTCAGATGCACAACTACGGGACGCGCGTTGTTCACATAGATCCCACCAAAGATGCAATGACATGTCTACGATCGAACTCATGGCTCATGCACACAAACTCATTGACATGAGGGACGCATCTAGAGGATACCCAGATTTAACTAATGATCAACAAAGTCAGTAGGCCTCATTACGAGGTTGGAGGTAACCATGGCGCTATTAGTGCCATGGCTGCCTCCAAATCCTTACCGACTCTGCCCTGGTGAATGGAGCTATTACCGCCCCATTCCAAGTTTGGCGGGGGCGGTAATTCCCCATTCACCAGGGCCCTCCGCCATTCCCATTTGAGCCCCCAGAGGTATTTGCAGTGCTAACATAGATGGAAATCTAATGATTTACTCCTCGATTATCATCCATGCCAAATCACTTGAATTCATCATTGATATCAACCGACCATTCAATGCCAATGTACTCAAGAAAATACGTCATCTCTCATCCCTCTGAAGAATCAAGCCTTTGCCTACCTCCTCTAACATCTTAGCCACCATGCAGGTCCTTGTCCTTACTAGTCCAGGTGCAGTAACACCCTCCTAACAGTAATATCAGCCTCAACCTTGACTCCCTAAAAGGAGCATGCCACAGAGCTGCCTGGCTTGTCTCTGTTGCAAAGAAATGCAATCACATTGTACCATTCCTCAATGAACTGCATTGGACAATTCTACAATTCCAGGTCATCCATTTCAAAAGCTACCAATGTCCCACCTGACTCAGACACAAATCTCAATCTCTCTGGAGGCCAGTGCAAAATCAGAAGTCAGGGTACAGGGGTCTGCCGCCTTTGTCTCTCTAGATGCTTTGGACTACAACTCATCAGCCCAAGCCAGCATAGTCAATGATGAGGGACATGGGGTTATAGTCGAAAGCATTTCGAGAACGGCAGGTTGTAGTTCCCTATAATAACATTACCAAGTTGGAAACTAAACATTGCCTGAAGGAGAAACACAGCAAAGAGGTCCTCACTTGCTATACACCTGGAATATGAAACCACCTACGCCTGTGCCTAAAGCAGGCTCTCTAGCTCCCACACTTGAGGGCTGAATTGGAAACACTGTGGGTGAATAAAATCACATTAAGCATTACAAAGCTACTTACCGCTAAATGTCCACCCCGTCACCAAAGAAACTCTCCTCCTCTATGAGCCTACCGTAACTACATCTTTGTGTTTACCCATCATTTTCTCTTACACAATGGGCCTCATTACACGGTAGGTGGTAAACATGGTGCTATTAGCACCATGGTTGCCGTGGGTACCATACCGGTACCACCATGGAGGAAAGGGGAATTACCACCCAATTCCAAGGTTGGCAGGGCGGTAATTCCCCCTTTCTCCATGGCCCTTCCCCATTCCCATTGTTGCCCCATAGGGCATAATGGGAATGGGGAAGGAGCTAATTACGGTACCGCAAATTGCGGTACCGTAATTAGCACCAAGGTCCCTTTGCGGGTCCCAACTTTAACGGCTGGTTTACACCAGCCGTTAAGGTCGGGTCTCGCAAAGGGACCTCGTAGTAAGGCGGTAAGGGTTAACGGTCACCAGTACCCTTACCGGTGTCTGTTAACCCTTACCACCTTCTGTGTAATGAGGCCCAATGGCTCCATTATTTGTGAGCTAGGTTTGTGCATTTAAATATGCACATGCATACGTATATATACGGGTCTGATGGGTGCTTCAGGCACTATTTGCTAGCCTACATAAGCCCTATGCTGTAGTGTGTGTGGAAGTCTCTTCTGGGGTGTTTGATGATGGCTATGTTGGAACATAATAGATGAGCTCAACTGAGTGGACGAGCTAGCCACTATTGGGAGTGTGGGAGGCGAGTTCTGCTGAAGTAGATGAATTTGGCTCTGCTGAAGCTCATAAGGTGGGCAGGTGGTCAGAAAGGCAATGAGACCAGCACAAGACAGACTGCATGTACATCTTCAGCACGTATAGGTATATACAGATAAGCAAACCAGTGGTGATAGAGGGTTGGGATCATAAGAGGTATTCAAGAAGAATCACAGGCACATGATGACTGCCTGAATTCAAAGACACTGAAAAGTTGCACTGTTTCAACAAGTTTTACACATATGATTCAAATGTTTGGAGCAATACTCCACAGATAAAGCAAGTGAATAGGTGCTGCCTTTTGCAATGACCAGCACCCAGAATAAGGCATGGAGACTGCCTCAATATACAGCTAGAGGTGCTGAAATAATACATTGTTTTGTTAATTACCATTTTCACAAGTCACTTGCTTCCCTGAGAGAAAGCACTGTACAACAGGAGAACTGTATCTGTCTGTAAAATAGGGCTTAAAATAGGGACTGCATCTGAAAGTCGTACTTTGCTCAACAGCCCACATTCTAACAAGGAAACCGTCAAAATCGGTATACATGTCTCATGCTTTGCACACATTTTACTATCAGGGTGACTATTCTGACAGAGGAAATTAGCATCATACCAGTGTGCATTGCACGCTCAGAAGGAATGAACATTTGAGTTACTAGCACAGACATGTTTGATACATTAATGGTCATTCTTATGCTCCCAAAATGCACTTTGTTTTTATGCAAAGCCTCAAGCGTCAGGGTGCGCACATCATTCAAAACTTAGCCCCGCCCCCAGTCCTGCCCACACCAATGACAATCTGGCCCCAGTCCCGCCCCCACTACTGACAATCCACACCCTCAACCTTGTAGGGGGCGGCGGAGAGAGTTCCCCCAGTACATTTTGACAATGTAGAGAACTGGCGAGGACCGCCAGCACAGTCTTCAGAACAAGCGAATGTGTGGTGAACGCACATACATGCATGTGTTCCGTGATGCGGCCAGTGGAAAGCTCCGCCCTGGAGAGGAGCCGTACACCAAAGATAAGTCAGCGCTATGATCACCTTTTCCACAGCCTAGCCCATCTCACCCATGCCAAAGAGCCGCGAGCCCCGAATGTTAATAAGATTCGCCATCGCCCAGCCAGACAGGCCATTAACGGACAAATGTTTGGAGGCAAAAAATAAATAAGCACCTTAATTTTGAAAAGCAACGTTGCTGTATGCATCGTGGGTGCGTCTCCAGGAACCCACGCAAGACAAAACAAGAAGGGGAAAAAAGCCGAAGATAAAATATTTATCTCCAGTGAACACATTTTGCAAGGCTGAATGCGCTCATTTGTTTCAGCGGAGGAGTCGAGACGCCGAGCGGCGCTGCGGCCGGGCGGCCTTCATCTCGCCGCGTGCCGTGGGATACTGGGCCCTACTGCGGCGGTGCAGCACCCAGCCTTTCAAAGCGTGAAGAAAGCCGCGCCGTAAAACTGACAGCCCCGAAATATTGGCAGAAAGAGTCGGCAACTGTTGTTTTTAAATCTTTAATGAGCAATATGTTACTTATTCCTGCAATAATGCTCTGTTAGCCTAACCTTTCCTCAGCCTGGGTATTCTGCCGCCTTAATGCTGGAGCTCTTGCAGCCTGGGAGAAGCAGAAGAGGTAGGTGGTAGCAGGGGTGGACTGGGAACTGAAAGAGGCCCTGGAAATAATTAAAGGGCACCAAAACAGGCCCTGGAAATAATGTACAAAGTGGCCCCATATGACACATTTTCAGCAAACCCAATGCTTTTCCTATGAGAACATTTGGAAATACCACACAAATGAGGCCCAGGGTGCAGAGGCCCACCGGGAAATCTCCCGAGTACCCTATAGGCCAGTCCACCCCTGGGTGGTAGGAAGCACAATTAGAATGCATGCTAAACTCAGTGCCAGGGCTGTGGAAGCTGTCATACACCTTCTCAATCGCCCAGGCAGGGTGGTGGCTTGCTGAAAGGGCCATACTGTTTTTTTTTAGTGGGAAATTGATGGTTCTTAGGGCAAATTGATGCTGGGAAACCAGAGCAGTGGTATTTGGTCAGTATGAAACCTTAAAGGCAAATGCTTTGCCTATTATTTATTTATTTATTTATTTATTTATTTATTTATTTATTTATTTATTTATTTATGTATTTTCTTTGGAATGTATTTGTGTGGATTTGTTCTTTCTTCCAATTATGTTTTACTTTTGGGGCACCAGCTACGGTATGCAGACTGTTTTGTGGTGCCCCAGGTGGCGTTGGGTTAGGGGGCACAGAAAAAAAAGGACAGGGGGAAGCAGAACAAGCATTGGCAAAGCCAACCGTTTGTGTAGGCATGGGTTAGTCATTTGTCAGGGCCTGCCCTAATGGTATTACTTGGACGATAGATGGCATCCACTAGAAATGGTGTTATTAACTGGGCATATGATAGCAGTATGTGGTAAATTCCTATATAATACCTGTATTCTCACCAAAATGGTTGGTTTTGCCAATGCTGAAAACAACTTGCTATGGGCACACTTTGTTAAGACATTGTTATTAAACCAGTAATACATTCACATTTGCAATCAAACCGTTTTCTCTAAGGCAGCTGCTGAGAAAGAACACTGACAGGCTAACAAGTGATGTTACTGCTTGAGAGAGCTAACTCAATGGACCCATGCGTTTTGGGTGGGTCAGGCAGTGGGTGGGAATGGCCGTAGGGATTAGCATGGTTTGGGCTGTCAATGGGTGGGAAATAACCAGACATCACCCGCAATCTGTTTGTCCCTCCTCACATGTAATCTCCTTCCTAGCTCTACTCCGTGGCAATAGTTTTGGCTTATAGGTGTTGCTTATGAACCACCAAATAACCAAAACGAAAAAGGTTATTCTCCATCCTTGGAGCATTCAGACCTAGAAGAAAAGGAAGGAGGAAAAGCACTAAGGCCAAGGACATAAGTGCATAACTGCGGGAGGAGGACAGAGTACATCCTAAACATTGTGACAACAGTAGAAACCACATCAAGGGCGGAAACGGGTGTAGACACCAAATCACAAGAGCTCAGTGCAAGCAGTCATTTTACATCCTCATCAGGAAAGAGTAGAAGCCAACTTACCGGACGGACAGACATCCAGGAACAGGCTGGCTGGGTCCAACCCTCAGCAGATGTCAGGGTAGGTCAGGATGAAGAGGTCCATCTCAAGCAAATTTCTGGATTTGGGGAAGGTTTCTTCAGATTTGATAGGTAACAGTAGGCTATTCGAACGGGCGGAGCCCCAAATCTGATGGCCCAAAGGCCCAACATCTTAGTCCTGAAGGGGGTATTGTGTTGATAATATATGAAGTAGATCTTAAGGTCCGGAAAAGGATACATTTTGCGATGACTATTATGCGCTAGACAGGAACTTCACTGTTCGTAGCCATGTGATGCGTATACAGACTCATAAAATAGATTTTGTCTTTCAAAGGAAGCCAATGAGGGGACTTCAATGCTGGCGATATGTGATCAGCACCAGCCTGAAATGGAATGTTGGTAGATAAACCTCCAGGAAATGTGTGGGTCCAATCCGCACACCTTTCCCAATGCTCACCGCACAACAGCCACATAGTCAAGTGTACTCTGGGGGACACACCCTACGAGTGTAGTCCTCCTGTCATGTTCACCTGGAATGTGACAGCCATGGGTACATCAAACCATCTCAAGAACGGGGAAGGCAACACCTTCCTCCGGTCATGGCCAGACTAATAAAAATATCAAAGGCTCCATTGATCCATCCTGCATACTGTTAAGTTCTGTGTTTTGGCAGAACATACTGATGAGAGTTAAATGAAAGCAGGCCTGTGAAGAGGCCTGGTCACAGATCTAACATGAGGGACAGGAACTAGCATCTCTCTGATATGCAATGTGTCAACCTGAAGATAGCTCCCACCCCTCTGTATGAAGGGCAGTGAATGTCATGTTTCGGACAACTGTTTACAATAGGCGACTAATGCAGGAACCCCCTTTCAGAGGGAAGTAGTATGTGATTTGATGGAGACAGACAGTCTGTTCTCACCACACACTTCAAGGGAGACCTGCTCTTTGATCAGGAGAAACAGAGAGCTCAATTAACCAGAGAAACCACTTTGATCCACAACAGAAAGGAAGATGGGTGGTACTTAGTAGTACATGTTGTCACCCCTTACCTTTCCTGTTGCAAAGCACTTTGGTTATAATCTCACACATAACAGAACATTGTTGGTGGGGACCAGGATTGGTTAATTAAAATAGGCTTATCCTGCACCAATCACTGGGGTCTGCCGTACAGCTACCTTGAGTGAAAGAAGGCCAGGAGTTCGGAGAGGAAAGCAAGATCCCTCCCCAAAACATCTCCCAGGGAACAGAGGGAGATACCAGACTCAGAGGACCCATCTAGCAGCTCCAGAACTGGCACTCAGCCAGCACACAGCATGCCCTGCTTGCCCTGCTTGTTTCCTGGGTGGGAAGTGCCAGAGAGTCTCTGAACAAAAGACAAGGCTGTTGCCCGCAAACTCTCCTCAGATTTGGGCCGTCCACCTAAAAGGATGGCACAATCCCTGCGAAGAATCTAGGAGGAGTGCCACAAAAAGCATCAACCAGCGTCCATCTTTTAAGGACGTTTTCAAGGCAGTCGAGCCCTCAAACTGTAACCGGCTGCACCACTGACTGTTGTCACGGTGCAGTCACTAAAGCCATCTGAGTCACATTGACGAGCGTTCCAGATCTGCCAACCAGCACATAGAAAATTATTCTTGACCCTGAGCCACTGTGTAGTCCAGCCCGCAGCCGTACATCCAGCCTCGCTGGTCGAACTGCCTGTCGCCTGATACCTGCAGCTGTCTCCCGTCTTAAACTCTGTCGCACGATCTGAAAAGCATCCTGGAACCAACTCGACACTGTCGAGCATCAAGATCAACTCAAGCACCATGTACATTGTGGTTATGTCGCCATGGTCCTTCTCTGAAAGCCCCTAGTGTCATTTATGACCCCTTGATCTTTTGGTGCTGAAACCAAATAACCTTGAACAGTTAAGACTGATTTCTTTACCAACTATCTTCCTGTCAGTATCCAGAGTGCAACCCTTTCCTTCGTGAAACTGTCTGTCCTCTGTGTTCCTTTGCAGGGCGTGCTGTATTTTGTAGTGTGCTAGACTGTCTGTTGTAATAATAATAAAGTAGACATTTTAATACAACTTTGACTGGACAGTCCCTTTTATCTTGGGTAATAATTGTATTTTCGCTGTGTTACAACTAACCAACAATCCACGACCTTGCAGAGATAAGCCTGCCATTCCGTCCACATTACCAAAATTGGACAAGGAAGATTATAATTTACTTGTGTTTCCAATCTGTTCAGATCTCTTCTGGTGTACTAGAGGTGTGGCACTAATTGATGGATTAGAAACCGATATTCATCCCTGGACCACTGGTGCCCCGGAAGTTGATTTGTCAAACTGGCTACCTTTTTTTTAACACATGTCAG